>NC_135966.1:4974919-5574919 GCF_053455715.1 Rhinoraja longicauda | reverse complement strand
GGGGAGGAGGCAGGAGAGTAGGGTTAGAAGGGAGAGGTAAATCAGCCATGATTGAATGGCGAAGTAGACTTGATGGGCCGAATTCTACTCCTATCACTTATGACCTTATGACCTCTATCAGGGCAGTTCTAGCTCAGCAGAAATCCCATCAAAGGGAAGGAAATTCAATCATTGCCCTTCGGAGATGACATTTGGAAACGTCTTGCTGGGATAATCCACCGAGATTTCCACAGATAAAATTGTCTGCTTTCTTCCCCTGCCTCTCATCGCTTCATCAAGAGCAGCGGGTCAGGACAAGTAATTGGACTTGCAGCTTAATAAAACAATTAAAAGATCGCCCAAGCATACATCAAAAGGGAGAATAGATCAGAGAGCAAAGAAATCCTAGTGAAATGATCAACAAAGTATTTGTTTTATGGATGTGAAGAAACTTCTCAAAAGATAGTCTGGATAAGTCGTGAATATTTTACTTTCATCTCATTCAACATCTCGTATTCTCCAGCACCTACCATGAAAAAGGGAATCAATGATAACTGTGGGACACAGCAGGGAGCAGAATATAAAAGGCAAAATTCAATGCCACATCCCGATGAAATTTAAGTAGAAGCCAATCAGAAAAATATAAGTAGAAACCAATCAGATAAATTATTCAACGCACTGTCCAATTAAGCTGAACCAAATAGTTTGTTCAGTTGATTCTTGATCCCAGCTTGCAAGGATGAAATGATATTAATAATCAAAGCATTATTTTATATGATCTGCATCACTAAAACTGACTAGTTATAGTCTGGGCATATATGGTGGTGCAGCGGTAGAGTTGCTGCCTTACAGCGCCAGAGGCCCAGGTTCGATCCTGGCTACGGGTGCTGTCTGTACGGAGTTTGCACGTTCTCCCCGTGACCTGCGTGGGTATTATCCAGGAGCTTCGGTTTCCCCCCACACTCCAAAGACGTACAAGTATGGAGTCTAATTGGCTTGATAAAATTGTAAATTGTCCCTAGTGTGTGTAGGATATTGTTAATGTGCGGCGATCTAAACTAAACTAAACTAGTTATAGTCTGTTCAATGCAAACGTTTGCAGATATTAGAAATCTGAAATTAAAATGGGAAATGCAGAAAATAATGGTACTACACTTATGTGTAGTCTACACTACAATAATGTAGTACTGCGTACTACACTTCAGTACAGGCGATTTCAACGGAGTGGTCCATCTTGTTCCTCTAGTATCTTTGGTTTGCAATAAGGTGGGTTGGAAGATTGGGTCACCACCCTAGTTTATGAGAGGACCACTCCAAGGCCTGATAACATAGGAGAAGGAACTGTTTCATAGGCTGGTGGTACACGCGTTCGAGCTTCTGTACCTTCTACCTGATGGGAACGCGAAGAAGAGGGAATGAGAGGGGTGATAATAAACTTGACTTGAATTATTAATTTGGTTTTGCTCTCCATGAATGTTGCTGAATAATTCCATACTTTCCTGATTTTAGTGTGGGGCGGCACGGTGGCGCGGTGGTAGAGTTGCTGCCTTACAGCGCTAGAGACCCGGGTTCGATCCAGACTACGGGTGTTGTCTGTACGGAGTTTGTACGTTCTCCCCGTGGCCTCGTGGGTTTTCTCCTGGAGCTCCAGTTTCCTCCCACATTCCAAAGACTTGCAGATTTGTAGGTTAATTGACTTCTGTTAATTGTAAATTGTCCCTTGCGTGTAGGATAGTGTGCTAGTGTACGGGGATTGCTGGTCGGCACGGACTTAGTGGCCTGAAGGGTCAGTTGTTTCCGCGCTATATCTCTAAAGTCTAAAGTCTAAAGACTCCCCTCAACCTTGGAAGAAATGTTGAGTCTGTCTCTCTCGCCAGTAATGCCGGACAACTTGTTGATAGCTACCAGCATTTTCTGTTCTTAATTTGGATTTCGAGCATTTGGTATTTTTACTGCTAAAATTAATTTTGTTTCTTTTTCCAAAGGTGCTGTCAGATCCGTTGAGTGTTTCTAACATTTACAGCTTTTCTTCCAGGGTCAACGTTTGAAAATCCGTATTATAATCGTGCAATAAAAAGCAATATCACAGTTAGGCTATTTATGCAGCAAAAAAAATAAAGGCATCAGCAAGATTTTCATCCAAAATGTTCAAAACTATGAAAATAGACAAATTTTGATAACATTAAACAGAAACTTGCGAAGGTTGATTTGGTAGAGGGTGTTGATGGGACGTCGGAAATGTGGGAGGCTTTAAACTAGAGAGAGGCTGTGCTGACCAGCGATCACCCCGCACACTAACACTATCCTACACACACTATCAACAATGTACAATATTTACCAAAGTCAATTAGCCTACAAACCTGTACGTCTTTGGAGAGTGGGAGAGAAGCGGGGCACCTGGAGAAAACCCACGCAGTCACAGGGAGAACGTTCAAACTGCGCACAGACACCACCTGTAGTCAAGATGGAACCCGGGTCTCTGACGCTGTGAGGCAGCAACTCTACCGCTGCGCCTCCGTTTACTGCAAGGTAAATTTTTAAATGTGACTTGAAATTATGCACAAAGTTATTGAGATAATTGTAACATTCTTCCTCTTTAAAACAGTTGAAGCAACTGCTGTTACAGCAGATGATTCTTCACTTTTTTGTCAATCCTGTGATGGGGTTGCTTCCACGAGTTAGTTATCCACTAGTTACAGACAAGTTTGGCTTCTTGTGTTGCTTCCTGAAACTTTAGCACATGGATTTACTGCAGACGTCACTGAAGGAAGCAAATTCTCAATGACATGGAGCAATGTTGAAAGACTGGAGTGACGAGGCTTGTATACACTGGAATTTAGAAGGATGAGAGGAGATCTTATCGAAACGTATAAGATTATTAAGGGGTTGGACACGTTAGAGGCAGGAAACATGTTCCCAATGTTGGGGGAGTCCAGAACAAGGGGCCACAGTTTAAGAATAAGGGGTAGGCCATTTAGAATACAGAATACAGAGAATACAGAGCTTTATTTGTCATTCGGTACCAAGGTACCGAACGAAATTACATAGCAGTCACACAAAAAAAAAGAACACAAGACACATGACCCCAACACAAACGTCCATCACAGTGACTCCAAACACCCCTTCACTGTGATGGAGGCAACAAAACTTCCACTCTCTTCCCCACGCCCACGGACAGACAGCTCGTCCCCGACCGACCCGCACAGTCCCCGCAAGGGGATGGAAGTCCCCGCCGACTCCCGGGTCCAAGATTTTCAAGATTTTCCTCATCTTGAACTGAGATGAGGAAAAACTTTTTCAGTCAGAGAGTTGTGAATCTGTGGAATTCTCTGCCTCAGAAGGCAGTGGAGGCCAATTCTCTGAATGCATTCAAGAGAGAGCTAGATAGAGCTCTTAAGGATAGCGGAGTCAGGGGGTATGGGGAGAAGGCAGGAACGGGGTACTGATTGAGAATGATCAGCCATGATCACATTGAATGGCGGTGCTGGCTCGAAGGGCCGAATGGCCTCCTCCTGCATCTCTTGTCTATTGTCTACAATGAAAAATCCCCTCTCCCCTCGCAATCCAAGAACTTCAGGGAAACAGACTGTTGGAGATAATGTGCGGACAGACTAACATCATCATCTGTGGTCCTCCTATCAGCTAGAGTGCAGTCGTGACCTCGTATCCTCATGTGAGGCCTTTAAACTATCTTTAACCGGAACCTATCTTGTATTAAACGCTGGCTCCGTCCTGGGGGGTGGAGTTGGATTCATGGGAGATGGTTTTAGGAGGGGAGGATGCTCCTATAACTCCTCAAAACTCCTGGACGATACAGCTCACCCCCTCCAAGACACACTGGTCAACCTGAGGAGCACCTTCAGCAACAGACTGGTTCCACCGAGATGCAGCACAGAACGCCTCAGGAGATCCTTCTTCCCTGTGGCTATCAAACTGGACAACTCCCCCCCCCTTCTGTCGTGGGGTAGACTGAGACTGAGACTGACTCCCCCTCCCTCCCCCCCCCCCCCCCAATCTTTGTACATCCCCAATCCTTTCCACTCATCACTTTAATTTCATGTTTCATGTATTTTGCGTTATGTGTTTTTATGACTGTTGGCAGATCAATTTCCCTCCTGGGATAAATAAAGTTCTATTGTATTGGATCATACCCTTTATCCTTTCTCTGCACTCAGATATAGTCTTTAAGGGCTTGTCCCACTTAGGTGATTTTTTAGGCAACTGCCGGCGACTGTCAAAGTCGTAGCAGATCGCCAACATTTTCTTTTCCCCTACGACAATGACCACGACAATGCAGGTCGATACCAGTTACTTTTTTTGTGAAACTAGCAGCTGGCTACGAGATTACAGCATCTTCGGAAACATCACGAAATTCCCACGCTTATCAATGCTTCTCCGGCGTCCTAATTTCCGCTGAAATCACTGACAAGTCTGTAATTACTTGAGAGTTTTGAAATATAACATCTTGCCCGGGTTACTTGGAAACCAAGCTTCACGGTAACAAGGCATAAACTGGATTTACTTCCAGTTTACTAATAGCAGTATTAAAAAAATAAATTTTAAACGTGGTTAAATGGATTTTTGTGCGGAGTATGGGCATTTTATGAAAATGTACGGGAGATGCATATCTGGTTTCTGGGTTGCATATCTGAGTTGGGAGCCTACTTTAAAAGTAATCGCTGATGGCCATAAACATCGCAAAATTCCCACGACTTACCTGACCGTCAAACTGTCGCCTCCAATCTACCTGTCAAATGTCCTGACGATAAATAATTTGGTTAAACACAAGTATTTTATGGTATCTTCAAATGACTTTACTTAACTTAAAATTACGTGCTTCGAAATGCATCTTAGACAACCTAGCAAACCTGGGGACAGCGTGCGACAGCGCCCGCAATAAGCCACGATACCTGGCGACAAGCCAGCTGTCACCGAGAAGTTTCTGAGCGAGGAGCTATCAAAGAATCCACTATGATTCTTTGAAGACTCCTCACGATCATTCCCGCGACACCCTGGCGAACTGTTGGCGACAGCCTAGTCATTGGCAGTCGCCTTAAAATCGCCTACGTGGGACAGGCCCTTCATTTTGACTGGTTAGCATGCAACAAAAGCTTTTCACTGTTCCTCAGTAGACATGACAACAAACTAAACAAAAAAAAACTAAAACATGCCCTTAAAATTGAAAGCAATATTAATATTGTTTACTTTCGGCTTGAGAGATGCAGGGTGGAAACAGGCCCTTCAGCCACCGATCGGCGATCATCCCGTACACTAGCACTATCCTACACACACAAAGGACAATTTACATTTAACCGAAGCCAATTAACCTGCAAAGTCATACTTCTTTGGAGTGGGAAGAGACCGGGGCACCCAGAGAAAACCCACGCGATCACTGGGAGAACATAAAAATTGGATCGTGCTAGTGTACGGGGTGATCGCCAGTCGGTGCGGACTCAGTGGGCCGAAAGACCTGTTTCTGCGCTGTATCTCTAAACTCAAACTAAAAAGGGTTCCGACCTGAAACATCATCTATTAGACAATAGACAATAGACAATAGGTGCAGGAGGAGGCCATTCGGCCCTTCGAGCCAGCACCGCCATTCAATGTGATCATGGCTGATCATTCTCAATCAGTACCCCGTTCTTGCCTTCTCCCAATACCCCCTGACTCCGCTATCCTTAAGAGCTCTATCTAGCTCTCTCTTGAATGCATTCAGAGAATTGGCCTCCACTGCCTTCTGAGGCAGAGAATTCCACAGATTCACAACTCTCTGACTGAAAAAGTTTTCCTCATCTCAGTCCTAAATGGCCTACCCCTTATTCTTAAACTGTGGCCCTTTGTTCTGGACTCCCCCAACATTGGGAACATGTTTCCTGCCTCTAACGTGTCCAACCGCTTAATAATCTTATACGTTTCGATAAGATCCCCTCTCATCCTTCTAAATTCCAGTGTATACAAGCCTAGTCGATCCAGTCTTTCAACATATGACAGTCCCGCCATTCCGGGAATTAACCTAGTAAACCTACGCTGCTGCATGCCCTCAATAGCAAGAATATCCTTGCTCAAATTTGGAGACCAAAACTGCACACAGTACTTCAGGTGCGGCCTCACTAGGGCCCTGCACAACTGCAGAATTCTTTTTGTCCAGAGATGCTACTTGCACAATAGGGACCTGTAGCTCCTTCCGGAACAATCTGGAGAGAGTATTGTTCATTGTTTGACTGACATTAAACGCTTTTCACAGGACTGAAGCAAATTGTTAAATATGGAGCAAAGTATGAAAAAAGCTTCAACCTGTAATGCAATTTCTTAAATTATTCGGCATTGAAACGAAACCATCTGTGCTGCGACAGCTTTGCCTCCGTGAGATTTCACTTTATTTTGATGGTTCACAGTTTTTGTGTTAGTGACAGTTGGTCTACTACCCACATGCAGGTACGAGATTGACGATCACCAAGACTTCTTCAGAGGAGCCTCATTAGAAAAGCAAGTGTCTATTTAGTAAATATGTTGTAGTTTTAAAGGAAGCTTCTTATCATAAGCTACCTGGGATTTTTAAAAGAGAATAGCAAACTGCAAAAGTGCTGAAAGGAACTGCAGATGCTGGTTTAAACCGGAGATAGAAACAAAAAGCTGGAGTAACTCAGGCTGCATCTCTGGAGAAAAGGAATATTTCACCAATTGGGTCGGGACACCTATTCCTTCTCTCCAAAGATGCTATCTGATCTGCTGAGTTACTCCAGCGTTTGGTGTCTATCTTTAGATTTAGATTTAGATTTAGAGATACAGCGCGGAAACAGGCCCTTCAGCCCACCGAGTCCGTGCCGCCCAGCGATCCCCGCACATTAACACTATCCTACACACACTAGGGACAATTTTTACATTTACCCAGTCAATTAATCTACATACCTGCACGTATTTGGAGTGTGGGAGGAAACCGAAGATCTTGGAGAAAACCCACGCAGGTCACGGGGAGAACGTACAAACTCCGTACAGACGGCGCCCGTAGTCAGGATCGAACCTGAGTCTCCGGCGCTGCATTCGCTGTAAGGCGGCAACTCTACCGCTGCGCCACCGTGCCGCCGTATCTTCTTATACAAAGTGCTGGAGACCCACAATGTCTTTGCCAAACATGATGCCATGATAAACATGACTTTAGACTTCTGACTTGAGGGACACAGCGTGGAAATAGGCCCTTCAGCCCACCGAGTCCGCGCCATCCTGCGATCACCCCGTACACTAGCACTACCTACACTAGTCTGAAGAAGGGTCTCGACCATTCCTTCTCTCCAGAGTTGCAGCCTGTCCCACTGTTACTCCAGCCTTTTGTGTCGATCTTCGATTTAAACTAGCATTCTCAGTTCCTTCCTACAAACTTGCACTATCATGCACACTAGGGACAATTTACAATTTTTTACCAAAGCCAATTAAACTACAAACCTGTACCTGTATCTTATCGAAACGTATAAGATTATTAAGGGGTTGGACACGTTAGAGGCAGGAAACATGTTCCCAATGTTGGGGGAGTCCAGAACAAGGGGCCACAGTTTAAGAATAAGGGGTAGGCCATTTAGAACTGAGATGAGGAAAAACTTTTTCAGTCAGAGAGTTGTGAATCTGTGGAATTCTCTGCCTCAGAAGGCAGTGGAGGCCAATTCTCTGAATGCATTCAAGAGAGAACTAGATAGAGCTCTTAAGGATAGCAGAGTCAGGGGGTATAAGAAAATAACTGCAGATGCTGGTACAAATCGATTTATTCACAAAATGCTGGAGTAACTCAGCAGGTCAGGCAGCATCTCGGGAGAGAAGGAATGGGTGACGTTTCGGGTCGAGACCCTTCTTCAGACTGATGTCAGGGGGGCGGGACAAAGGAAGGATATAGGTGGAGACAGGAAGATAGAGGGAGATCTGGGAAGGAGGAGGGGAAGAGAGGGACAGAGGAACTATCTAAAGTTGGAGAAGTCAATGTTCATACCGTTGGGCTGCAAACTGCCCAGGCGAAATATGAGGTGCTGTTCCTCCAATTTCCGGTGGGCCTCACTATGGCACTGGAGGAGGCTCATGACAGAAAGGTCAGACTGGGAGTGGGAGGGGGAGTTAAAGTGCTTGGCCACCGGGAGATCAGTTTTGTTAATGCGGACCGAGCGCAGGTGTTCAGCGAAGCGATCGCCGAGCCTGCGCTTGGTTTCGCCGATGTAGATAAGTTGACATCTAGAGCAGCGGATGCAATAGATGAGGTTGGAGGAGGTGCAGGTGAACCTTTGTCTCACCTGGAAAGACTGTTTGGGTCCTTGGATGGAGTTGAGGGGGGAGGTAAAGGGACAGGTGTTGCATCTCGTGCGGTTGCAGGGGAAAGTGCGCGGGGATGGGGTGGTTTGGGTAGGAAGGGACGAGTGGACCAGGGAGTTACGGAGGGAACGGTCTCTGCGGAACGCAGAGAGGGGAGGGGATGGGAAGATATGGCCAGTGGTGGGGTCCCGTTGTAGGTGACGGAAATGTTGGTGGATGAGGGGGATTCTGTCCTTGTTGCGAGTGGGGGGAGGGGGAGCAAGAGCGGAGCTGCGGGATGTAGAAGAGACCCTAGTGAGAGCCTCATCTATAATGGAGGAGGGGAAACCCCGTTTTCTGAAGAACGAGGACATCTCGGAAGCCCTAGTGTGAAACACCTCATCCCGGGCGCAGATGCGGCGTAGACGGAGGAATTGGGAGTAGGGATAGACTTTTTGCAGGGGACCGGGTGGGAAGAAGTGTAGTCCAGATAGCTGTGCGAGTCGGTGGGTTTGTAGTAAATGTCCGTCACTAGTCTGTCTACTGTGATGGAGATGGTGAGGTCCAGAAACGGGAGGGAGATGTCAGAGATAGTCCAGGTATATTTAAGGGCAGGATGGAAATTGGAGGTGAAGTGTATGAAGTCAGTGAGTTCTGCATGGGTGCAAGAGTTAGCACCAATGCAGTCGTCGATGTAGCGGAGGTAGAGTTCGGGGATGGGGCCAGTGTACGTCTGGAACAGGGATTGTTCGACGTACCCGACAAAGAGGATACGTCAGGGGGTATGGGGAGAAGGCAGGAACAGGGTACTGATTGAGAATGATCAGCCATGATCACATTGAATGGCGGTGATGGCTCGAAGGGCCGAATGGCCTCCTCCTGCACCTATTGTCCATTGTCTATTGTCATTGGAGTGTGGAAGGAAACGGGAGCACCCGGAGAAAACCCATTCTGTCACAGGGGAGAACGTACTAACTCCATGCAGACAGCACCCATAGTCGGGATCGAACCTGGGTCATTGGCGCTGTGAGACATCAACTCTACCGCTGCGCCACCGTGCCACCCCTCTGGAAAACATGGATAGGAGACGTTTCGGTGATAGGTGGGAATAGATTGACTTCTTCAGTCTGACCTGGCCTGACCTACTGAGTTACTCCAGCACTTTGTGTCTATTTTGCAAACCAGCATCTGCAGTTCCTTATATCTCTGTTTTTAATGGACTTTAACATCAGATTCAGGGGAATAACTTTAATTTTGCATGCCCACATGGTGGAAATAATTTTTTCAATTTAGTGATTAAAAATCTCAATCATCCCAATTCATTGCTACAAAAAAAATCTCAAAATGGCAGGTTTTAATATAGTTGTAATGAGACAATAAATATGAAAGAATTCTCCTCTTAGGCAAGTGGTTCTAAAAACATGTTTTTACATTGAAATAATTCACCCCTATAGTAATCTATCAATCACAACCAGAGAATGGTGCTGAACTACTATCTACCTCTTTGGTGACCCTCGGACTATCCTTGATCGGACATTGCTGGCTTTACCTTGCACTAAACATTATTATCTTATTTTGTATCTATACACTGTAAATGGCTCCATTGTAATCATGTATTGTCTTTCCACTGACTGGTTAGCTTGCAATAAAAGGTTTTCACTGTACCTCGGTACACGTGACAAATAAACTAAACTGAACTGAACTGAACTGAACTAATCTTTCCTGCGGAAGGTTAACAAACTGCTGTTTCATATTTTCACCTATTAACTTATGGAATAGACTGCCATCTAGAACAGTAACTGTTCCTTCATAACAAGAGGAGTTGAGTATAGGAGCAAAGAGGTCCTTCTGCAGTTTTACAGGGCCCTAGTGAGACTGCACCTGGAGTACTGTGTGCAGTTTTGGTCTCCAAATTTGAGGAAGGACATTCTTGCTATTGAGAGAGTGCAACGTAGGTTCACAAGGTTAATTCCCGGAATGGCGGGACTGTCGTACATTGAAAGACTGGAGCGATTGGGCTTGTATACTCTGGAATTTAGAAGGATGAGAGAGGATCTTATTGAAACATATAAGATTATTAAGGGATTGGACATGCTAGAGGCAGGAAATATGTTCCCAATGTTGGGGGAGTCCTGAACAAGGGGCCACAGTTTAAGAATAAGGGGTAGGCCATTTAGAACGGAGATGAGGAAAAACTCTTTCACTCAGAGAGTTGTGAAGCTGTGGAATTCTTTGCCTCAGAAGGCAGAGGAGGCCAATTCTCTGGATGCTTTCAAGAGAGAGTTAGATAGAGCTCTTAATGATAACGGAGGCAAGGGATATGGGGAGAAGGCAAGAACGGGGTACTGATTGTGGATGATTAGCCATGATCACGGTGAATGGCGGTGCTGGCTCAAAGGGCCGAATGGCCTCCTCCTGCACCTATTGTCTATTGTCCATTGTCTGTATGTTCGGCAGAAGCACTACAGAATTAAATAGACAGATTAAGGTGACTTTTACCCAGAGTCGGGGAATCAAGAACCAGAGGTCAACGGTTTAAGATGAGAGGGGAACAATGTAATAGGAAGCTGAGGGGCAACTTTTTCCCATAGAGGGTGGTGGGTATATAGAATGAGCTGTTAGAGGGGGTAGTTGAGGTGGGTACTACAACAACATTTGGACAGGTATATGGATAGGAAAGGTTGAGAGGGATATGGGTGAAATGTGGGCAGGTGGGGAATCTTGGTTGGCATGGACAAAAGTTGGGTCGAATGGCCTGTTTCCATGCTGTATGACCCTATGTTTCTAAGCCGCAAGTGGTGCATACATTGCCATTCTTTAAACTAGATTTAGGTAAAATGCATTGTCTAACTGGCTTACTTTGGGCGGCACAGTGGTGCAGCGGTAGAGTTGCTGCCTTACAGTGCCAGAGACCCTGGTTCGATCCCAGCCACGGGTGCTGACTGTAACGAATATGTACGTTCTCCCCATGACCTGCGTGGGATTTCTCCAGGAGCTCTGGTTTCCTCCCACACTCCAAAGACGAATAGGTTTGTAGACTAATTGGCTTGGTAAAATTGTTCACGTATCGTCTTCCCACTGATGGCTGGCACGTAACAAAAGCTTTCCACTGTACTTCGGCACACATGGCAATAAACTAAAACAATAATAATTAATAAATTGTCCCTAGTGTGTGTAGGATAGTGTTAGTATGCGGTGATCACTGGTCGATGTGGGCTGAAGGACTAATTACCGCGATGTGTCTCTAAAATAAAGACAATTATCTGCAGTCAACAATGTTAAACACAGTGTATTATAGTGTGAGTGCATTGTATTCTGTCTCTGAAGTCCTCTGATGATACAAGATAGCAGAGTTGGCCCCAGCAGCTGGCGACGCTGAGCAAGGCAAATACATATTGTTGCTGACTTGAGATAAATAATCTTTAAACAATATCTACATCACAGTTTTTGCACGATGATGATTGAAGTAGGGCAAAGCTTCCATGCAGCAAATAATGTTGCAAATAATGAGCTGTGTGCATTACATGTCTTAATCTTCATACTTAAGCACTGGGAATTAATTGTGCCCCATCATCACAGGGATGTCAATGCAGTTTTACAACTCATCCAACCTTTGCAGTACCTCACTAAAGTGCTTAAATAGCAAAGTATTTAATCCCCAGCTTGACAGTGCGGGAGCTCCATAAAACATTTCTTTAATTCACAGTATCGCAGTAATAACTAGATTACATGAGGATTATTGCAGCTCCTTTGTTCCAACGAAGGCAACGGGAACAATGCGCCCATTCTTGTTCATCGAGTCTGGCAAGTCACTAACATTGCGGCACTCTGAGTCTCTGGGGATACGTCTCGCTCCCAACACGATATTCCTCATCCCGAAATAAGCGACAATAATGAAGACGTTAAATTTAATTCAGCAATGCAGGCGAAGACTTCAATTTTAATTTCCACAATTTAACTATTCGATACCTGAAAGAGCAACAGCAGAGTTTTTTTTTGTGTTTAGTTTATTGTCATGTGTACAGTGTACCGAGGTACAGTGAAAAGCTTTTTTGTTGCGTGTTATCCAGTCAGCAGAAAGACTGGTACATGATTACAACCAGGCTGCCCACAGCGTACAGGTATAGGATGAGGAGAATAAGGAGGACGCCATCACCAGGCCACAGATGTAGGACATCCCCGATAGGGTCAATGAGCCGACCCGCAAAGAGTCGGCTAAAGTCCAGGAAAAGCTTCCTCAACGAAGTGGAACCGAATGCTGAAGCTGACGGTACTAGAGTTGCATTATGGGAAGAGAGACGGGCCAATCTCCCATCAACCATGTCCATAAGTGCCAAAGAAGAACTTCCTCCTGGGGCCGAATCAAGCTGGGCTGAATGGAGATGCCTCAACAGACAGAGCTGGTACTGGTCGTTGTAAAGCGACTCTCAAGAAGTGGGGTTATGTCCACACTGAAGACGTCATCTGCATATGTGGCACTGAACCACGAACTGTGGAGCACCTAACGGAGGTTGCGTAGCAACCCGTCTCCCGGCCCGGGAAGCCGCCATTGGTGGAGCGGGAGCACGCGGCCGCTGGCTGGGTGAGGTCACGTGGGGCGCGGGGCGGTGACGTCACCTTGTCCTGTATTTGGGGGTGAGATGGTTGGCAACACTACCCGTAGTCAGGATGGAGCCGGGGTCTCTGGCGCTGTGAGGCACTAGCTCTACCGCTGTGCCACCGTGCCATTGTTCTTCACTTTGATGGGGTCATGCTCAGGTTGTGGTGGAGGGCTGGGCAGCCATTCCTCTTTGGTTGCTGTCAATGTATTCCGTGATGTTTCCTGTTACCTGTGACCGAGTGCCTTTGGAAGGAGTTCAATGTATTTTAGGCTTTGATGGATTAGTAGTCCTTGATTTGAGAGAATATCAACCTCAGGACTGTCCAGACCGGGTTCTGCTTTCACCCTTCCCTTCCACACAATCACAAGTAAAACATGCAGGTTTGAAGATTAATTGGTTTCTGCAAATTGTCCCAAATGTGTAGGCTAGCACTAGTACGGTGGCCCACCGGTATGGTTGCAGCCTTACAGCGCCAGAGACCCAGGTTCGATCCTGACTACGGGTGCTGTCCGTACGGAGTTTGTACGTTCTCCCCGTGACCTGCGTGGGTTTTCTCCGGGTGCTCCGGTTTCCTCTCACACTCCAAAGACGTACAGGTTTGTAGGTTAATTGGCTTTGGTGAAGATTGTAAATGGTCCCGTGTGTGTGTGTAGGATAGTTTGCTCTGTTCTGTTTCTGTTTTCTGCTGCATGACCGCCAACAGCTGGGCTACATCGTGCAGGTTTCGCTCGAGTGGGTACCGGTTGCAAAAAGGACATTTAGATTTTTACGTGGGCACATTTGGTGAGATGATCCATGTCCAAGCTGTCGAGTTGTGACTTGAAGAGTGACAAGGTTGGTGCACAACTGGTGGTGATGTCCATGGATATAGTGACTGTAGGTAGTTGAGTGTGCAGGGATCACTGGTAGGCACAGACTCGGTGGGCCGAAGGGCCTGTTGCCACGTTATATCTCGAAACTAATGCATTCAAGAGAGAGCTAGATAGAGTTCTTGAGGATAGCAGAGTCAGGGGGTATGGGGAGAAGGCAGGTACGGGGTACTGATTGAGAATGATTAGCCATGATCACATTGAATGGCGGTGCTGGCTCGAAGGGCCGAATGGCCTCCTCCTGCACCTATTGTCTATTGTCTATTGTCTAAACGAAACTAGTGTGTGTGTGACCTCTGGTCGTCACGGACTCGATGGGCTGAAGGGCCTGTTCCACTCTGTATCTCTAAACTCTTAAAAAACACCAGATACATGGCTAACACCGTGACCATAACATTTAGGTTTTCCCAAATGTAATCAAAAAGTGAAATGAACGGATGGTATTAGAATGAAAACATTGCCAGGCGATCAACCTTTTCACCTGTAAATAGGAGGTTAATCTGCCACCCCTTTAATCAGCAATTAGTAAGATAAGAGCTTTGCAGTTGGAAAATTATTATTATCCTGGCTGGAAAATGTGCCTGTTTTAAACAGCAAATGGCATCTTTTTGCAATCTGGCAATTCTAGATATGGCAGACTCTAGTCACATCACATCCTCCTGAATAGAAGCCTGAGAAAAAATAAAATAAATGTGCACAATTAAGCTAATTAGATTTGTAATGAATGCAATTAAAAAGCAATAGAGTTGTTATTAAGGGAATGTGGGTACAATGATTTTATGTTTTCATCAAAATCAGGCAAAAATCAATGCTGTCCAACAACATCTATCACACAAGACTGAATTTTAAAGTGTTCTCAAAGGACAGGCATTACTCTTTGTTCAATGTCTCTCTCTGTCCTCGTTTGCCAATGTCAGGAATGACTCCAAATGTTTCTTCAGCCATTAGAAGTACACAACTTCAAAACTTCATGACATCTTATCATTATTTTGCTCAGGGTTTAGACATAAATCGGGAAACCCACCATCAAGAGTCAAGTCAAGTCAAGTCAAGTCAAATTTATTTGTCACATACACATACTCGATGTGCAGTGAAATGAAAGTGGCAATGCCTGCGGGTTGTGCACAAAAATAATGTGGGTACAATGAGAGAGTTAGATTTAGCTCTTAGGGCTCACGGAATCAATGGGGAGAACGGGGAGAAAGCAGGAACGGGGTACTGATTCTGGATGATCAGCCGTGATCATTTTGAATGGCAGTGCTGGCTCGAAGGGCCGAATGGCCTACTCCTGCACCTATTTTCTATGTTTCAATAAGATTGGGCGGTACAGTGGCGCAGCTGGTAGAGCTGCTGCCTCACGGCACCAGAGAACCCAGGTGCTGTCCGTGTGGAGTTTGCACGTTCTCTCTGTGCTTCAAGAGAGAGCTGGATAGAGCTCTTAAGGATAGCGGAGTCAGGGCATATGGGGAGAAGGCAGGAACGGGGTACTGATTGAGAATGATCAGCCATGATCACATTGAATGGTGGTGCTGGCTCGAAGGGCCGAATGGCCTCCTCCTGCACCTATTGTCTATCGTCTATTGTCTCTATGGGATTCTTCCGGGTGCTCCAGTTTCTATCCCACACCCCAAAGAGGTGCAAATTTGTTGGTTAATTGGCTTCTGTAAATTGCCCCCAGTGTGCAGGGAGTGGATGTGAAAGGGGATAACTTTGAACTTGTGTGTAATCGGGTGATCGACGGTTAGCATGGATACAGTGGGTGGAAGGGCCTTTCTCCATGCTGTATCTTTCAATCAATTGACATAAAAGACTATTTCCGCTGGTGGGAGAGCCGGAGACCAGAGCCTTAGACTTCCTTTGTTCCTTTAGGAAGGAGATGAGAAGGAATTTCTTTAGTCAGAGGACGGTGAATCTGTGGAATTCATTGCCACAGAAGGCTGTGGAGGTCAAGTCAATGGATGTTTTTAAAGCAGAGACAGATAGATTCTTGATTAGTACGGGTGTCAGGGGTGATGGGGAGAAGGCATGAGAATGGGGTTGAGAAGGAAAGATAGATCAGGCAGTGAAGAAAGCGAATGGTATGTTGGCATTCATAGCAAGAGGATTTGAGTTTAGGAGCAGGGAGGTTCTGCTGCAGTTGTACAGGGCATTGGTGAGACCGCACCTGGAGTATTGTGTGCAGTTTTGGTCTCCTAACCTGAGGAAAGACGTTCTTGCCTTAGAGGGAGTACAGAGAAGGTTCACCAGATTGATCCCTGGGATGGTGGGACTTTCATATGAGGAAAGACTGGATAGACTGGGCTTGTACTCGCTGGAATTTAGAAGACTGAGGGGGGATCTTATAGAAACATATAAAATTCTTAAGGGGTTGGAGAGGCTAGATGCGGGAAGATTGTTCCCGATGTTGGGGGAGTTCAGAACCAGGGGTCACAGCTTAAGGATAAGGGGGAAGTCTTTTAGGACCGCGATGAGAAAACATTTCTTCACACAGAGAGTGGTGAGTCTGTGGAATTCTCTGCCACAGAAGGTAGTTGAGGCCAGTTCATTGGCTATATTTAAGAGGGAGTTAGATGTGGCCCTTGTGGCTAAAGGGATCAGGGGGTATGGAGAGAAGGCAGGTACAGGCTACTGAGCTGGATGATCAGCCATGATCATATTGAATGGCGGTGCAGGCTCGAAGGGCCAAATGGCCTACTCCTGCACCTATTTTCTATGTTTCTATGATTGAATGGCGGAGTAGACTCGATGGGGTGAAGGGCCTAATTCTATCCTATCACTAATGAAAATATAATAAAAGCCGTGTATCAGGGAGTGGGGGGGGGGGGGGGGAGATATTTTTTTTGATCTGCGTTACCTCGGAATAAACATAAATGGACCGATTTGAAAGATTTGAAAAAATCTACGAGACAAGCTACCAGGGTGGCAGAGTCACACAGCGGCAGAGTTGCTGCCTCACAGCGCCGGAGACCTGGGTTCGATCCTGACCTCGGGCGCTGTCTGGGCGGAGTTTGCACGTTCTCCCTGCGACCGCCTGGGTTTTGCCCCAGGTGCTCCGGTTTCCTGCCACACCCCAAAGACGTGCAATGAGGTTGGTTATTGGGCCCTCGGTAAACTGCTCCCGGTGTGTGACCGGGAATGGTAATGGATGAGAAAGCGGGATAACATGGAACTAGTGCGAACGGGTGAGCGATGGTCGACATGGACCCGGTGGGCCGAAGGGCCTGTTTCCAAGCAGTATCTGGATTGGACCTTGAATGATGGTGCCATTAATGGCGGTGCCTAGATGTATAATATATGCAAAAGAATTTCACTGTGCAGTTGCATATATGGCAAATAAAGAACTATTGAACTATAATATCTCAAAACTAAATGTCGGGTGAGCAGGGCGTTATATAGTGGCCACTTAATCCATCAATCCCCATATCTTGGCGATGTGGGAGGAAACCGGAGCACCTACATTGGGGCCCACGGTGGCGCGGCGGTAGAGTTTCTGCCTTACAGCGCTTACAGCACCGGAGACCCGGGTTCGATCCCAACTATGGGTGCTTGTCTTTACGGAGTTTGTACGTTCTCCCCGTGACCTGCGTGGGTTTTCTCCGAGTACCTCGTTTTCCTCCCACACTCCAAAGACGTACAAAGAGGTTTGTAGGTTAATTGGCTTGGTATAAACGTAAAAGTTGTTCCCAGTGTGTGTGGGATAGTGTTAGTGTGCGGGGATCGCTGGTCGGCGCGGACCCGGTGGGCCGAAGGGCCTGTTTCCACGCTCTATCTCTAAACTGAACTAAACTAAACCCGGAAGAACCCCCCACGTGGTCGCGGGGACAAAGTGCAAACTCCACACGCGGGTCTGTTTGACCCTGGTATCCCGTTAACCCGTTGGCGGTGCTGGCTCAAAGGGCCGAATGGCCTACTCCTGCACCTATTTTCTATGTAACACACAGCTCAGTTACAAAGTTGCAGTGAGTGCAAAATTCTCACCGGCATACAGATTCAATGTCATCCTTCAGTCAGGCAATCAGCTTATTATTGCTGGGGGAGGTGCATGTGATTGCAGAAATGAATGAAATAGCAATAATTATAGCTGAACCTGACATTTATTGCTTTCTGATGAGTTTTAATTAAGAGGAAGTATTCCGAACGCAGGTTGATTTTAAAGTTAGCAAACCTTGTCCACTGGGTTCCAATGTCAAGCACTCTCAGAGCTGAACTGTTTGACTTAGTTGCATTGTAAAGCTCTTGTTAAATTGGATGAGCAGCGCTCTGTAATACTGACTCCAGAAATATATCCCCAGCACACCAATGTGACATTTCCATTTCTCACTGCAAATAATCTTGCCATACCTGATTATTATTGTCAAATTAATGTCAATTTGCACTGAGGTATTGATACAGCTTTGTGCCGTTGACCCCAGACCTTCCCAGAGCCGGGATTATTCTGCCTAAAGTCATTCCGTGACAGAGTTAGTGGCTTCATCTTCGCAGAATGCATAATGGAGAAGTCGCTTTCATTAATTAATCTGGAATTTCTTCAGTTCAGTTTAGAGATACAGGGCAGAAACAGGCCCTTCGGCCCATCGAGTCCGCGCCGACCTGCGACCCCTGCATGTTAACACTATCCTGCACACACTCGGGACAATCTTACATTTATACCAATCCAATTAACCTACACACCTGTACGTCTTTGGAGTTTGGGAGGAAACCGAAGATCTTGGAGAAAACCCACGCAGGTCACGGGGAGAACATAAAAACTCCGTACAGACAGGGCTATTGAGGGCGTGCAGCGTAGGTTTACTAGGTTAATTCCCGGAATGGCGGGACTATCATATGTTGAAAGACTGGAGCGACTAGGCTTGTATACACTGGAATTTAGAAGGATGAGAGGAGATCTTATCGAAACGTATAAGATTATTAAGGGGTTGGACACGTTAGAGGCAGGAAACATGTTCCCAATGTTGGGGGAGTCCAGAACAAGGGGCCACAGTTTAAGAATAAGGGGTAGGCCATTTAGAACTGAGATGAGGAAAAACGTTTTCAGTCAGAGAGTTGTGAATCTGTGGAATTCTCTGCCTCAGAAGGCAGTGGAGGCCAATTCTCAGAATGCATTCAAGAGAGAGCTAGATAGAGCTCTTAAGGATAGCGGAGTCAGGGGGTATGGGGAGAAGGCAGGAACGGGGTACTGATTGAGAATGATCAGCCCTGATCACATTGAATGGCGGTGCTGGCTCGAAGGGCCGAATGGCCTCCTCCTGCGCCTATTGTCTATTGTCTATTGACAGCACCCGTAGTCAGGATTGAACCCTGGTCTCTGGTGCTGTGAGGCAGCGATTCTACCGCTGCGCCACCGTGCCACCATTCTTCTATCCCTCTTTCCCGAACTCTTTTACAGCTTGATCTGATTTTCCGAACATCTTCTGCAGAAAACCACTGGCAGCACTAAAGACACAATTATCTCAAAAGCACGAGACACAAGGACCTGTGCTTGCTGAAGAAGGGACCCGAACTGAAATGTCATCCGTCCATTCCTTCCACAGATGCTGCTTGAATCTCCGAGTTCCTCCAGCACTTTGTGTTTTATTTAGGCTTTAGATATTAGAGATGCAATGCGGAACCAGCCCCTTCGGGCCCACCAAGCCTGCGCCAACCCACGATCACTCCCGTACACTAACGCTATCGTACACACGAGGGACAATCTACATTTTTTTTTAATCAAAGGCAATCAACCTACAAACCTGCCCGTCTTTGGAGTGTATAGCAAGAACAGGAAAGCAGATTATTATCTGAATGGTGGCCGATTAGGAAAAGGGGAGATGCAACGAGACCTGGGTGTCGTGGTACACCAGTCATTGAAAGTAGGCATGCAGGTGCAGCAGGCAGTGAAGAAAGCGAATGGTATGTTGGCATTCATAGCGAGGGGATTTGAGTATAGGAGCAGGGAGGTTCTGCTGCAGTTGTACAGGGCATTGGTGAGACCACACCTGGAGTATTGCGTACAGTTTTGGTCTCCTAATTTGAGGAAAGACATTCTTGCCATAGAGGGAGTACAGAGAAGGTTCACCAGATTGATTCCTGGGATGGCAGGACTTTCATATGAAGAAAGACTGGATAGACTCGGCTTGTACTCGCTGGAATTTAGAAGATTGAGGGGGGATCTTATAGAAACTTACAAAATTCTTAAGGGGTTGGACAGGCTAGATGCAGGAAGATTGTCCCCGATGTTGGGGAAGTCCAGAACAAGGGGTCACAGTTTAAGGATAAGGGGGAAGTCTTTTAGGACCGAGATGAGAAAGTTTTTTTTCACACAGAGAGTGGTGAATCTGTGGAATTCTCTGCCACGGAAGGTAGTTGAGGCCAGTTCATTGGCTATATTTAAGAGGGAGTTAGATGTGGCCCTTGTGGCTAAAGGGATCAGGGGGTATGGAGAGAAGGCAGGTACGGGATACTGAGTTGGATGATCAGCCATGATCATATTGAATGGCGGTGCCGGCTCGAAGGGCCGAATGGCCTACTCCTGCACCTAGTTTCTATGTTTCTAACTGCAGATGCACCGAAGACAGACACAAAAATCTGGAGTAACTCAGCGGGACAGGCAGCAACTCTGGAGCGAAGGAAAGGGTGACGTTTCCCTTCTTCAGCGCGGAATCGGTGGGTCTAAGGGCGGCACGGTGGCACAGCGGTAGAGTTGCTGCCTTTTAGTGAATGCAGCGCCGGAGACTCAGGTTCGATCCTGACTACGGGCGCCGTCTGTACGGAGTTTGTACGTTCTCCCCGTGACCTGCGTGGGTTTTCTCCGAGATCTTCGGTTTCCTCCCACACTCCAAAGACGTACAGGTATGCAAGTCAATTGACTGGGCAAATGTAAAAATTGTCCCTAGTGTGTGTAGGATAGTGTTAATGTGCGGGGATCACTGGGCGGCGCGGACTCGGTGGGCCGAAGGGCCTGTTTCCGCGCTGTATCTCTAAAAAAAAATCTGTACAACTCAAATGACTCACTATTCTCAAACGTGCAGCGGCCCTAATGATCAGGGACCAGGTAGGCTTCTGACCTTTTTTATTCAGCTGTTTGAGGTTGCTCTGAAGTCCAACTAACATCAAATGAGCTCATTTGTATTTGTTAATGAGACACCTGCCTTTCCCGTGCTGGACAATTCCCTTCTGTGTCAGCCTCTGACTTAAAATGGAAGATGACGAGTTTCTAATAGGGACTATTCTTTTGGAGGCTTCACTGCTCCTCCGATTGACCTGGCCGAGTTGGCATCAAAAGTCAGAGTCGTGGAGTCATGTAGCGTGGAAACAGGCCCTTCGGCCCAACTTCTCCATGCCGACCAACATGCCCCATCTACCCTAGTCCCACCTGCCTGCCATATCCCACTGAACCTATCCTACCTATGTACCTGTCCATATGTCTTTTAAATGTTACAGTACTTGCCTCAACTACCTCCTCCGGCAGAGCAACACAAAAAGCTGGAGTAACTCAGCGGGACAGAAGGAATGGGTGATGTTTCGGGTCGAGAACCTTCTTCTCCTACCTCCTCCGGCAGCTTGTTCCATACACCCAGTACCCGCTGATGAAATAGTTACCCATCAAGTTCCTATTAAATCTACCCCCTCTCACCTTAAACCTATGTCCTCTGGTCCTCGATTCTCCTACACTGGGCAAGACACTCTGTGTGCCCACCCAATCTATTCCTCTCTTGAGGCTCCCCGTTTTGGTCAGGCCCCTTCTTCAGACTGATTCCAGATGACACAGGAGCATTTTTCGATGCAATAGTGGCATTTCTGGCTCTTCTGGATCGGTGTAGTTTCGCAATCAGTCCAAGGAATAGTCCCAACCCAAAACAACAACTACCATATTTCGCTCGGGCAGCTTATGCCCCAGCTGTATGAACATTGACATCTCTAACTTCAAGCAACCCTTGCCTTCCCTCTCTCTCCATCCCTCCCCCTTCCCAGTTCTCCGACAAGTCTGACTGTCCTTGTTTACATTTTATCTGTTTGCTTTGTTTAGATTTAGATTTAGATATACAGCGCGGAAACAGGCCCTTCGGCCCACCGAGTCCGCGCCGCCCAGCGATCCCCGCACATTAACACTATCCTACACACACTAGGGACAATTTTTACATTTACCCAGTCAATTAACCTACATACCTGCACGTCTTTGGAGTGTGGGAGGAAACCGAAGATCTCGGAGAAAACCCACGCAGGTCACGGGGAGAACGTACAAACTCCGTACAGACGGCGCCCGTAGTCAGGATCGAACCTGAGTCTCCGGCGCTGCATTCGCTGTAAGGCAGCAACTCTACCGCTGCGCCACCGTGCCACACTTCTCCTTGCTAACAATGATCCATTCTACATCTACCTTGATCTCCATCCCCTTTGTCATGTTTTCACACCTTGCACTCACTTATCTCTGTATCTCCCTCTCCCCTGAGAGTATGAAGAAAGGTTTCGACCCAAAACATCACCCATTCCTTCTATCCAGAGATGCTGATTGCCAAACATCACCGATCATCCAGAGATGTTGTCTGACCCGCTGAGTTACTCCAGCATTTTGCGTCAATCTTCGGTTTAAATGAGCATCTGCAGTTCCTTCTTACAATGTCACCTATTCATGTTCTCCCGAGATGCTGCCTGAGTTACTCCGGCACACAAGGGTAGGTTGCATAGATAAGATAGACATGGATAGGACAGGTTTGGAGGGATGTGGGACAAATGCAGGCAGGTGGGACTGGAGTAGATGGGACATGTCGGTCAGTATTGGCAAGTCGGGCCGAAGGGCCTGTTTACACACTATATGAATGTGACTCTAGTGTGGCACAAAGGCGCAGCGGTAAAATTGCAGCCTAATGTCTAAAATTACATGGTTCTAAATTGGTCTTAGTAATCTTACTAATGTCATGCACTAAATTTTAATATGAGCACAGTGGTAGAGTTGCTGCCTTACAGTGCCAGAGACCTGAGTTCGGTCCTGACTACAGATGCTGTTTGTATGGGGTTTGTACGCTCTCCCTGTGACCGCGTGGGTTTTCCCCGGGTGCTCCGGTTTCCTCCCCATACTCCAAAGACGTGCAGATTTGTAGATTAATTGCAGGTTAATCGGTTTCATAAAAATTGTAAATTGCGTGCAGCGTAGGTTTACTAGATCAATAATTCCTGGAATGGCGGGACTGTCATATGTTGAAAGACTGGAGCGACTAGGCTTGTATACACTGGAATTTAGAAAGATGAGAGGAGATCTTATCGAAACGTATAAGATTATTAAGGGGTTGGACACGTTAGAGGCAGGAAACATGTTCCCAATGTAGGGGGAGTCCAGAACCAGGGGCCACAGTTTAAGAATAAGGGGTAGGCCATTTAGAACGGAGATGAGGAGAAACTTTTTCAGTCAGAGAGTTGTGAATCTGTGGAATTCTCTGCCTCAGAAGGCAGTGGAGGCCAGTTCTCTGAATGCATTCAAGAGAGAGCTGGATAGAGCTCTTAAGGATAGCGGAGTCAGGGGGTATGGGGAGAAGGCAGGAACGGGGAACTGATTGAGAATGATCAGCCATGATCACATTGAATGGCGGTGCTGGCTCGAAGGGCCGAATGGCTTCCTCCTGCGTCTATTGTCTATTGTCTATTGTCCCCAGTATGTAAGAATAGTGCTAGTGTACGGGGTGATCGCAGGGCGGCATGGATTTGGTGGGCCGGAGGGCCTGCCTCCATTAACTGAATGCAATACTCCAATTGCGGCCTAACCAAAGTCCTATCAAAGATGCAGAATATTCATAGAGTCTTGGCTTTCCTTGGCTTTTGGGAGTGGAGTGTGGATCTAAAAGACCATTGCTACCAGACCAATGTTGATTTTTTTTTTGGAGGAAGGGTTCCAACCTGAAACGTTACCTGTTGCTTTCCTCCGGAGATGCTGCCTGACCCGTTGAGTTACTCCACTTTGTGCCTATCTTCGGTATCAACCAACAAATCTACAGTTCCTCCCTACACCCAATGTTGGTCGCTCTTGGTTTCTAAGCCTCATTGGATAAACACTATAAGCAGTCCTTCCCACCATTCTAACTCAACAGTCATTCCTGGTTCCATGTCATAGAAACATGGAAACAGAGAAAATAGGTGCAGGAGTTGGCCATTCGGCCCTATGGGCTGATCATCGAAATTTCATGAAATTTCGATGATCAGCCCATAGGGCCGAATGGCCAACTCCTGCACCTATTTTCTCTGTTTCCATGTTTCTATGGGCTGTTAGCTGTTAGTTCCATGTTTCTCTGTTCCCCATATCCCTTGATTCCATTAGCCCTAAGAGCTAAATCGAACTCTCTCGAAAACATCCAGTGAATTGGCCTCCACTGTCTTCTGCGGCAGAGAATTCCACAGATTCACAACTCTTTGGATGAAAACGTTTTTCCTCATCTCAGTCCCAAATGGCCTACCCCTTTATTCTTAAACTGCGACCCCTGGTTCTGGACTCCCCCAACATGGGGAACATTTTTCCTGCATCCAGCCTGTTCAATCACTCAAGAATTTTATATCTTTCTATAAGATCCCCTCTCGTCCTTCTGTCAGTCCAGTGTCCCAGTGAGGTTTCTCAGCAAGGCTCGGTAAGCTCTGCGGTGTAACAGATGGCAGCCGCCAACTGTAAGCCTCCACTAAGTCCCTTAAATGGTCCCTCAGTAACTCCATGCAATGCAGATCAGCCCTGTTTAGCACTAAATTATCACTCTCTCTCCCAGTTCGACCAGTTAGGACAGAAAATAGCAAAGTACAATGGCTCCTCGGGGACTGATCATCCCACACTTGCAGTTTGTTCTGTGGCGTTTGTGATAGAGTAGAGACAATTATGAGCTATTTCTATGCACAAACATACTGCAATTTGCATTTCAACAGCATCTTATTGCATAGGTCGAATCTGCCCCAAAGAATTAGATTAAAAATGAATACATTGTTAATCTAAACTTAAACCGAAGCTCAACTAGAAGTGATTTGTGCAGCTTCGAATATAATCCATGACCTAACCACCAAGTCACAGATATATAATTTAGTAGGAAAATAACTGCAGATGCTGGTACAAATCGAAGGTATTTATTCACAAAATGCTGGAGTAACTCAGCAGGTCAGGCAGCATCTCCGGAGAGAAGGAATGGGTGACGTTTCGGGTCGAGACCCTTCTTCAGACTGATCAGTCTGGAGAAGGGTCTCGACCCGAAACGTCACCCATTCCTTCTCTCCTGAGATGCTGCCTGACCTGCTGAGTTACTCCAGCATTTTGTGAATAAGTCACAGATACAGTTTTGTTTAGGAAGGAACTGCAGATGCTGGTTTAAACCGAAGATAGATACAAAATGCTGGAGTAACTCGTCAGACTAAGAAGGGTCTCGACCCGAAACGTCACCCATTCCTTCTCTCCGGAGATGCTGCCTGTCCCGAGGTACTGAGTTACTCCAGCATTTTGTATCTATCTATAGTTTAGTTTAGTTTAGTGATACAGTGCGGAAACAGGCCCTTTGGCCCACCGAGTCCGCACCGACAAGCGATCCCCGCACATTAACACTACCTACAGACACTAGTGAGGTATAAATTTTACACTTATACCAAGTATGTCTTTGGAGTGTGGGAGGAAACCGAAGATCTCAGAGTAAACCCATGCAGGTCACGTACAAACTCCGTGCAGACAGCACCTGTAGTCAGAATTGAACCTGGGTCACTTGCGCTGTAAGGCAGTAGCTCTACCGCAAGGCCACCGTGCTGAATTAAAGGAAATGTAAGAAAATAACTGCAGATGCTGGTACAAATCGAAGGTATTTATTTCACAAAATGCTGTAGTAACTCATCAGTTCAGGCAGCATCTCGGGAGAGAAGGAATGGGTGACGTTTCGGGTCGAGACCCTTCTTCAGACTGATGTCAGGGGGGCGGGACAAAGGAAGGATTATAGGTGGAGACAGGAAGATAGAGGGAGAACTGGGAAGGGGGAGGGGAAGAGAGGGACAGAGGAACTATCTAAAGTTGGAGAAGTCGATGTTCGTACTGCTGGGCTGCAAGCTGCCCAGGCGAAATATGAGGTGCTGTTCCTCCAATTTCTGGTGGGCCTCACTATGGCACTGGAGGAGGCCCATGACAGAAAGGTCAGAATGGGAGTGGGAGGGGGAGTTGAAGTGCTCAGCCACCGGGAGATCAGGTTGGTTAAGGCGGACTGAGCAATGGTGTTGAGCGAAACGATCGCTGAGCCTGTGTTTGGTTTCGCCAATGCAATGGATTAAAGAATTAAAGGATGTTCCTTTAGGAAGATAAGGAGGTATTTCTTTAATCAGAGGGTGGTGAATCTGTGAAATTCATTGCCACAGAAGCCTGCGGAGGCCTTGGATCATTTCAAAGCAGAGGTGGATAGATTCCAGATTAGTACGGGTGTCAGAGGTAATGGGGGAGAAGGCAGAAGAATGGGGTTAGGAGGGAGAGATAGATCAGCCAGGATTGAATGGATGAGTAGACTTGATGGGCCAAATGGCCTAATTCTGCTCCTGTCACTTATGAACTTATGAACTATCAATTGTTGCCTTAAAAATGTCTACTGACTTGGCCTACAAAGCCTTCCGTAGCAACAAATTCCACAGATTCACCACTATCCAAGCGTTGGCCCTTCAAACTTAAACTCTTGAAATAATCATAGATGATCTACCTTAACAGCATGTTCCTGATCTCTCTTCATAGCCAATCCTATAGTTAGCATCCAGAAATCTATCCATCTCCATCAGCCCAACCTGTCCATAGTAACATTTGCCTACATTTGGCCCCTATCCCTCTAAACCTTTCCTATTCATGTATCTTCCCAAATGCTTCTTAAATACAACGGTCGAGTTGCTTCCTCACAGTGTGAGATTATTGGGTTCGATCCTATCCGTTCCTTCCATAGATGCTGCCTGACCACCATACTTAATTGCCGTACTGGTGAGTAAGGCAAGGCAGTGCCTTTACCACCTCAGACAGTTGAGGAAATTCAGAGTGTCTCTGAGGATCCTTCATTGCTTCTACTCTGGGGCTGTAGAGAGCATCTTGTCCGGGAACATCTCAATCTGGTTTGGGAACAGCTCTGCCCAGGACAGGGAGGCTCTGCGGAGAGTAGTGAGTTCGGCTGAACGCACCATGGGAACTACACTCGCCCCCCTGCAGGACCTATACATCAGGAGGTGCAGATCCCAGATCAAGCAACATTATGGGGGACCCCTGCCACCCCAGCAACGGGCTGTTCCAGCTGCTACGGTCAGGCAAACGCCTCCGCTGTCACGCTGTGAAAACGGAGAGGATGAGACGAAGTTTCTTCCCACAGGCCATCAGGACTGTTAACTCTCATATCACCAGGGACTAATTTAATTTACTGTATTAATTTCTTTTTTGTGTTAAAATTTCTTTTTTTTCTCTATTGTTTTGTAGTTTAGCACAATCCGCAGGCGTTGCCACTTTCATTTCACTGCAGATCTTGTATATGTATGTGACAAATAAACTTGACTTGACTTGAATGTCTGAAGAAGGGTCTCGACCCCAATCCTCACCCATTCCTTCTTTCCAGAGACGCTGCCTGTCCCGCTGAGTTACTCCACATTTTGTGTCTATCTTCGTTGTAAACCAGCATCTGCAGTTCCTTCCTTCACTTAGTTCCATGTAATTTAGTCTAGTTTGTCACGTGTACCGAGACAAGGTGGAAAACCTTCTTTTGTTGCGTGCTAACCAGTCAGCGGAAAGAGTGCACATGATTACAATCGAGCTGTTCACAGAGTAAAGATACAGGATGATGGGAATAATGTTTAGTGCAAGATAACATAGAAATCAGGTGCAGGAGTAGGCCATTCGGCCCTTCGAGCCAGCACCGCCATTCAATATGATCATCGCTGATCATTCAAAATCAGTACCCCGTTCTGGCTTTTTCCCCATATCCCTTCATTCCTTAGCCCCATGAGCTAAATCTAACTCTCGCTTGAAAAGAGAGTAAAACCCAGTAAAGTCAGATAAAATATAGTCCGAGGTTCTCCAGTGAGGTAGATGGGAGGTCAGGACCGCACTTCAGTGGCCATGTTTGGGCTGCATCAATAAGATCTTGATCTCGTCTGATGTGTGCTCTGTTGCTTCTCATACCTTTAATGCATTCTGAAGTCCTTTTTAGCTTAGTTTAGTTTAGAGATACAGGGTGGAAACAGTTCCTTTGGCCCACCGAGTCCGCGCCGACCAGCGATCACCCCGTACATTAACACTACCCAACACACACTAGGGACAATTTACAATTTTACCAAAGCCAATTAACCTACAAACCTGCACGTCTTTGGAGAGTGGGAGGAAACCCAAACACCCGGAGAAAACCCACACAGGTCACGGGGAGAGCGTGCAAACTCCGTACAGACAGCACCCATGGCCGGGATCGAACCTAGGTCTCTGGTGAAGTAAGGCAGCAACTCTACCACTGCGCCACAGTGCCGCCCTTTATATTTCATAAGTAATTGTCTGCAATATTGTCTTTCTCATTAATGACAACGTGACTAATCACCTCACTTTGCACCTCACGTTTGAACGATCCTTCTTTACCTGTAATCTCTTCAAGTAAGCAGATGGTTTCAAATTTGCTAAACACTGGAATTCTCCTTCCCATTCCCACACTAACCTTCCTGTCCTCCATTGCCACAGTGAGTCTAAATGCAAATTGAGGGATTAGCATCTCATATTTCGCTTGGGCAGCTTACAGCCCAGTGGTATTAATATTGATTTCTCTCACTTCAGGTAGCCCCGGCATTCCCTCTCTCTCTATCCCTCCCCCACCCAAGTCGCACCAGCTTCTCGTTCTCACCCAACAAACAGTCGCTGGGCGGCACGGACCCGGTGGGCCGAAGGGCCTGTTTCCGCGCTGTATCTCTAAATCTAAACAACGGCCTGCTTCCTTTATCATCATTATTTTTTTGCACATCTTTCATTCATTGTTCTATATCTCTCTACATCATCGTTTATATCTCTCTTTTCCCTTTCCGCCCCGACTCTCAGTCTGAAGAATTTGAAGTCTGAAGAATGGTCTCGACCCGATACGTCACCCATTCCTTCTCTCCAGAGATGCTGCCTGACCCGCTGAGTTACTCCAGCATTTTGTGTATATCTTTGATGAACATTGCACTCGAAGCTGAAACTCCTTTCGAATAATATGTGATCTATTAATTTCCATGATGTAATTCAGAGTCGTTTTGATGATCCGCGATGAATAATTAATTGTCAAAAAATAACTACTCTGTTTTTAACCTGCATTTCACACAATCTCAGTTTTTTGATGCGTGCTTAATATGGGTGCCAAACTTCTCAGGGAAACTGATCAACCTTCAGAATAAACATCAGAGTTAAGGCGCCAGCTTTCAACAGTTTCAAAAGGCTTCTACACTTATTGTTCTCATTAATTAACACCGCGACTTAATGATTCATCCAAGATACAATCAGCATCTTTCCCTTCCATACTGAGGAAACCAGGGGAGATAGACACAGAAAGCTGGAGCAACTCAACAGGCCAGTCAGCATCTCTGGAGAAAAGGAACAGGTGACGTTTCGGGTCGAGATCCTCCTTCAGACTGAGAGTCAGGGGAAAGCGAAACGAGAGAGAAACTATCTGTTTTCAAAGTGACCTTTTTCAATTTAGTGATTAAAAATCTCAATCATCCTAATTCATTGCTACAAAAAAACCCTCAAAATGGCAGGTTGTAATATAGTTGTAATGAGACAATAAAAATGAAAGAATTCTCCTCTCAGGCAAGTGGTTCTAAAAACATGTTTTTACATTGAAATAATTCACCCCTATAGTAATCTACCAATCACAACCAGAGAGTAGTGCTGAACTACTATCTACCTCTTTGGTGACCCTCGGACTATCCTTGATTGGACTTTGCTGGTTTTACCTTACACTAAACGTTATTCCCTTATCATGTGACCATGCACTGTAAATGGCTCGATTATAATCATGTATTGTCCTTCTGCTGACTGGAAAGCACGCAACAAAAGCTTTTCACTGTACCTCAGTACACGTGACAATAAACTAAAGTAAACAAGGAGAGAAACCAGCTCCTGTTATCAAGTTGGCCACGGCAACAATAATTTTTGCAAATAGATTCTGCTGCCAAGAGTTTTTTTAGTTTTATTGCGGAAACAGACTCTTCAGCCACCAGAGTCTGCACTGACCAGTGTAAGAAAATAACTGCAGATGCTGGTACAAATCGAAGGTATTTATTCACAAAATGCTGGAGTAACTCAGCAGGTCAGGCAGCATCTCGGGAGAGAAGGAATGGGCGTCGTTTCGGGTCGAGACTCTTAATCAGACTGACCACTGCACTGACCGGTGATCACCTGTACACTAGTTCGATCCTACACACCAATTTACACAAGCCAATCAACCTACAAACCTGCAGGTGTTTGGGGAGTGTGGGGAGAGACCGAAGCACCCGGAGAAAACCCACGTGGTCGCAAGCTCAACCTCCTAATCTTAGCCCAGATTCAGTTTCAGTTCAGTTTATTGTCTCGTGTACCGAGTTACAGTGAAAATATTTTGTTGCCTGCTATCCAGTCTGCAGAAAGACTGTACGTGATTACAATCGAGCCATACACAGTGTATAGATACATGATAAGGGAATAATATTTAGTGCAAGATAAAGCCAGGACTGTCCGATCAAAGAGAGTCTGAGGGTCACCAATGAGGTAGATAGTAGTTCAGCACTGCTCTCTGGTTGTGGTAGGATGGTTCAGTTGCCTGATAACAGCCCTGCGCCAAGCCTTGCTCTGAAGAATTGACTTAAGGGGTTGGACACGTTAGAGGCAGGAAACATGTTCCCAATGTTGGGGGAGTCCAGAACCAGGGGCCACAGTTTAAGAATAAGGGGTAGGCCATTTAGAAATGAGATGAGGAAAAACTTTTTCAGTCAGAGAGTTGTGAATCTGTGGAATTCTCTGCCTCAGAAGGCAGTGGAGGCCAATTCTCTGAATGCATTCAAGAGAGAGCTAGATAGAGCTCTTAAAGATAGCGGAGTCAGGGGGTATGGGGAGAAGGCTGGAACGGGGTACTGATTGAGAATGATCAGCCATGATCACATTGAATGGCGGTGCTGGCTCGAAGGGCCAAATGGCCTCCTCCTGCATCTATTATCTATTGACCATCAGCCTTCAATTAATCCCCCTACTACCTCATCCTAACCTCAGAGCTACATGAGGGGGGGCCTCATTGAAACTTACAGAATAATGAAAGGCATAGACAGAGTGGATGTGGAAAGGATGTTTCCACTGGTGGGAGAGACTAGGACCAGAGATCACAGCATCAGAATTAAAGGGATCTTTTAAAAAGGTGAGGAGGAACTTCTTTAGTCAGAGGGTAGTTAATCTGTGGAATATTGCCACAGAAGGCTGTGGAGGCCAAGTCAGTGGATATCTTTAAAAGGCAGAGATTGATAGATTCTTGATCAGTACGGGTTTAGATTTAGATTTAGAGATACAGTGCGGAAACAGGCCCTTTGGCCCACCGAGTCCGTGCCGCCCAGCGATCCCCGCACATTAACACTATCCTACACCCACTAGGGACAATTTTTACATTTACCCAGTCAATTAACCTACATACCTGGACGTCTTTGGAGTGTGGGAGGAAACCGAAGATCTCGGAGAAAACCCACGCAGGTCACGGGGAGAATGTACAAACTCCGTAAAGACGGCGCCCGTAGTCAGGATCGAACCCGAGTCTCTGGCGCTGCATTCGCTGTAAGGCAGCAACTCTACCGCTGCGCCACCGTGCCGAATATCTGAATGGCGGAGCAGATTCGATGGGATCAGACGGCCCAATTCTCCTCCTTTAACTTGTGAACTTGTGAACTTGCTGCATTCTTTTGCAAGTTCTGCATCATGTATACATTTTTGTGCTTGTTCATCATTATGGAAATAACCTTAGATCTATTTATTAAGGTGGTGTAGTTGTCTGTTTCACTTCTGTGCTTTTAACTCCGAGTCCGTGGATGTTGTGAGAATCAGGGCCGACAACTACACCAGCCTTTATGTGGAGAGATTGTTCTTGGCAGAACATGTATTGCGTTCGTAGAATTATTCTGTAAAAAGTGCAATTACAGGGTACTTGTGGTTACTCTGTGGTATCAGATGTACTGGAAGCAGTGTAAAGGGTAACACTGGGTCGGATTAATAGTGTACCTCTAAGGAAGAATGACAGATTCTATCTATTGACTTAATAGGTCACATTGTCTTTTTTAGACACATCCATTTTCTTTGTGTGTACTGTCGCTGGATGATTGGTAGAGGAACAAGTACATTTGCCCCACTGCATTCTAATATAGTAGCTTAGATTAGTTAGAGATACAGCGCGGAAACAGGACCTTCGGCCCACCGAGTCCACACCCGCGTTCCCAGCACACTAACACTATCCTACAGGCACACGAGGGACAAATTACATTTATACAAACCTGCACGTCTTTGGAGTGTGGGAGGAAACCGAAGATCTCGGTGAAAACCCACGCAGGTCATGGGGAGAACGTACAAACTCCGTACAGTACAGCACCCGTAGCCGGGATCGAACCCGGGTCTCTGGCGCTGTAAGCGCTGTAAGGCAGCAACTCTACCGCTGCGCCACCGAGCCACCCTATTTTCGTAATTTAGTTTGGTTTAGTTTATTGTCATAGGCGGCACGGTGGCGCAACGGTAGAGTTGCTGCCTTACAGCGAATGCAGCGCCGGAGACTCAGGTTCGATCCTGACTACGGGTGCTGTACTGTAAGGAGTTTGTACGTTCTCCCCGTGACCTGCATGAGTTTTCTCCGAGATCTTCGGTTTCCTCCCACACTCCAAAGACGTACAGGTATGTAGGTTAATTGACTGGGTAAATGTAAAAATTGTCCCTAGTGTGTGTAGGATAGTGTTAATGTGCGGGGATCACTGGGCGGCACGGACTTGGTGGGCCGAAAAGGCCTGTTTCCGCGCTGTATCTGAAATATGAAAATAAAATATGAAAATGTGTATCGAGGTACAGTGAAAAGCTTTTTGTTGCGTGCTATCCAGTCAGATGAAAGACTGTTAGCTGAAGCTGTTAACAGGCAATTGAACCATCCTATCAACAACTAGAAAAACGTTCTGAGCTACTATCTACCCCATTGGAGACCCTCGGACTATCTTTAATCAGACTTTACTGGACGTTATCTTGCACTAAACATCATTCCCTTCATCAAGTGTCTGTACACTGTGGATGATTCGATTGTAATCATGTATAGAGTTAGCACGTAGCCAAATCTTTTCACTGTATCTCTCTTCACGTGACAATAAACTAAATTAAAGTGAACTATACATGATCACAATCAAGCTGTCCGCAGTGTACAAATACAGGAAAAAGGGAATATCATTTATTGCAAGATAAAATTCAGTAAAATCCGATTAAAGTCCGAGGGTCTCCAATGAGGTAGATGGTAATATGTTAGCTTGCTATGGCCACATTAGCTTGAAAATGTCTGATCTCCTGATATTAGAAGCTAAGCAGGCTCAGGCCTGGTTAGTGCTTGGATGGGAGACTAGATGGGAATATCGGGTGCTGTAAGAATTATGGGCAGCGCAGTGGAGCAGCGGTAGAGTTGCTGCCTTACAGCACAAGGGGGGTTTCTGTACTGAGTTTGTACGTTTTGCCCGTAACCTGTGTGGGTTTTCTATGGGAGTTCCGGCATCCTCCCACACTTCAAAGAGCCTACTGGTTTTTCGGCTGATTGGTTTGGTAAAATTGTAAATTGTCCCTAGTGTGTGTAGGATAATGCTCGTGTACGGTGGGCCGAAGAGCCTGTTTCCAGGCTGTGTCTCTAAACTAAACTAAACTAAATAAAGGTGGAAAAGTACAAAAAGGTGCATTTGCTGGAACCTTGAGCAAAAACAGTAGATCAGGCAGCAACTGAGGGAGGGAATGGACAGGCAACGTTTTGCAATGGGAACCATCAAGACTGAGAAACTTGAACATACCTGAAAATACCTTAATAGGCAATAGGTGCAGGAGGAGGCCATTCGGCCCTTTGAGCCAGCACCACCATTCGATGTGATCATGGCTGATCATTCTCAATCAGGACCCCGTTCCTGCCCTCTCCCCATACCCCCTGATTCCGCTATCCTTAAGAGCTCTATCTAGCTCTCTCTTGAATGCATTCAGAGAATTGGCCTCCACTGCCTTCTGAGGCAGAGAATTTCACAGATTCACAACTCTCTGACTGAAAAAGTTTTTCCTCATCTCCGTTCTAAATGGCCTACCCCTTATTCTTAAACCGTGGCCCCTGGTTCTGGACACTCTAAAGGGCGTTCTTTTAGAAAGGAGATGAGGAGGAACTTCTTTAATCAGAGGGGAGTTCATCTGTGGAACTCATTACCACAGAGGACTGTGGAGGCCAAGTCAGTTGATATTTTTAAGGCAGAGATAGATAGATTCTTGATTGGTATGGGCGTCAAGGGTTATGGGGAGAATGGGATGAGGAGGCAGAGATCAGCAGTGATTGAATGGCAGAGTGGACTCGATGGGTTGAATGGCCTAATTCTACTCCTATAACTTGTGAACTTGTGAACTTGTGAAAACTGTGCAGTGCATTGTACTTAGAGCTCATATTTTTAACCAAAGTACTTTGATGAAAGAAAAAGAAGCTTAGGCTATGTATCAACCAAATTTAATGGAGAACATGCTGCCTAATTTAATTTTAGAGATTCAGCCCACCGAGTCCGCACCAACCAGTGATTCCTGCTTATTAACACTATCCTGCACGAAGGGCTATTTTTACATTTTTATATCAAGCCATTGGTAAAACCTGTAAGTCTTTGGAGTGTGGGACGGAACCGAAGTTCTCGGAAAAAACCCACGCAGGTCACGGGGAGAACGTACAAACTCCGTACAGACAAGCACCCTCGCCAGGATCGAACCCGGGTCTCTGGCGCTGTAAGGCAGCAACTCTACCCTTTTAATCCTTTCGCATCCTATTTCTGTTGGAAATATCGAAACAGCAAAATAGATGAAAACTGAGATTCACTTTGTTGACTTTGTTTATTAAAAGCTGTGCAATTCTCTGCAACGATTTTCATTTTTCATTGCAAATTAATCCAGCAATGAGCAGCATTTAGTTTTATATTGACTATAAGACAACAAAATGGCTTTGATTCATAATCTGCTATTTTTGTAAATGGACTGAGCGTGATAAACGGGCTTGTTCTTCTCAATACCCCTACACTGCAAAATAAAATCTGCTTGTATAAGTCATCGTCAATAATTAATAAGCAATAAATCTCAATATAAATATTATTTCTAAACACAGCGTTACTGGCAAACAGCTATCAGTTCACAGCTGAACAAGATTTGATGATTCCCATTCATCCAGGGTTGCTGTTGTCAATTAGTGCACAGTTCTCTAATACAAAAATAATTCATAGCATTGGCAAATTGATTCATGTACAATATTGCAGGCGGATAGACATGTTAAAAAATATCTGAGAAATGTATTTTTAGTTCAGTTTTTAGTTCAGAGATGCTGCATGGAAACAGGTCTTCCAGTCCACAGAGTCCATGCAGACCAGTGATCACTGGTTCTATTCTCACACGAAGGACAATTTACAGAAGCCAATTAACCTACAAACCTGCATGTTATCCTACGTTCTCATCCACTATACACTGCACACTAGGGACAGTTTACAGTGGGCCAATTAACCTACAAACCCGCAAGTCTTTGGGATGTTGGAGGAAACCGGAGCACCCGGAGGAAAACCACGCATTCACAAGGAGAACGTTCAAACTCCACACAGACAGCTCACTAGGTCAGAATCGAACCCAGGTCTCTGGCGCTGTGAGGCAGCGGCTCTATCAGTAATCATATATATCACTGTTTTTAATCTGTGATAAACCTGTTAAAAATGTAATATTTTTCCAAGAGTGGACTTGATGGGCCAAATGCCTAATTCTGCCCCAATGACTTATGAACTTATGAACTTATAACTCAGCGTGTCAGGTATCATACATGGAGAGGTGACGTTTCAGGTGAGAACCCTTCTTCAGACTGTGTTCTACGCAAGATTCCAGCATCTGCAGGTGTGAAAGTGCACACCCCCTGATTCAGGAACAGTTTCTTCCCAGCTGTTATCAGACTGAACCATCCTACCAACAACTAGAGAGCAATCCTGAACTACTATCTGCCTCATTGGAGACCCTCAGACTATCTTAGATCGGACTTTACTGGCTTTATCTTGCACTAAGCCAATGGAATGTTGGCCTTCATAACAAGAGGAGTCGAGTATAGGAGCAAAGAGGTCCTTCTGCAGTTGTACAGGGCCCTAGTGAGACCGCACCTGGAGTACTGTGTGCAGTTTTGGTCTCCAAATTTAAGGAAGGATATTCTTGCTATTGAGGGCATGCAGCATAGGTTTACTAGGTTAATTCCCAGAATGGCGGGACCGTCATATGTTGAAAGACTGGAGGGGCTAAGCTTCCATACACTTGAATTTAGAAGGATGAGAGGGGATCTTATCGAAACATATAAGATTATTAAGGGGTTGGACACGTTAGAGGCAGGAAACATGTTCCCAATGTTGGGGGAGTCCAGAACAAGGGGCCACAGTTTAAGAATAAGGGGTAGGCCATATAGAACTGAGATGAGGAAAAACTTTTTCAGTCAGAGAGTTGTAAATCTATGGAATTCCCTGCCTCAGAAGGCAGTGGAGGCCAATTCTCTGAATGCATTCAAGAGAGAGCTAGATAGAGCTCTTGAGGATAGCGGAGTCAGGGGGTATGGGGAGAATGCAGGAACGGGGTACTGATTGAGAATGATCAGCCATGATCACATTGAATGGTGGTGCTGGCTCGAAGGGCCGAATGGCCTCCTCCTGCACCTATTGTCTATTGTCTACAAGACGTATTCACGTTATTCCCTAAATTATGTATCTGTACACTGCGGACGGCTCGATTGTAATCACGTATTGTCTTTCCGCTGACTGGTTAGCACGCGACAAAAGCTTTTCACTGTACCTCGGTACACGTGACAATAAAATAAACACAACTCAAATCGACTCGACTCAACTTGTGTCTTCCATGCATGCACGCACTTATGTCATCAGCAATCCAGGCAGGCTACAGAACTATCTCCCAAACAAACATACTAGAATATTGAGGTCACTATCTTTAAACATAAATAGCAGACTTAGTTTAGTTTAGTTTGGAAATACAGCACGGAAATATCCCTTCAGCCCTCCACGTCCGCACCGACCAGCGATCTCCACACATTAATACTACCCTACACACACTAGGGACAATTTACACACGCACCAAGCCAATTAACCCACAAACCTGTCCGTCTTTGGAGTGTGGGAGGAAACCGAAGATCTTGGAGAAATCCCACACAGGTCACGGGGAGAACGTACAAACTCCGTACAGACAGCACCTGTTGTCGGGATCGAACCCGGGTCTCTGGCGCTGTAAGGCAGCAACTCTACCGCTGCGCCCAACACCTAACACCTGGAAATGCAACACCGAAAGGAGATAAAAATCACCAGAACAGTAATTTTAACACAAAATGTATTTTCTACAATAACTTCTAAACTGCGTTGATGGAATACTACTAACGTGATGTTATCAAAATGATTCATCAGCACGTTATCCGGGAACTGAAACTAATTAACATGTATTGATTCAGAAGAATAATATAAAAGAAATTCAATTTAAGATAGATCTTATAATGTTAGAAACATCCCATGGTGGTTCACAATGTAATCAGCAAGCTGGAGAAAGATAGATTAAGGATAGTTGGTGCAGAATCAACAGAAGTTATGTTTAGATTTGTTTAGGGATACAGCATGGAAATAAGCCCTTCGGCCCATCGGGTCTATGCCAGCCATTGTCATTATCCGCTCACAGTAATTCCATGTGTAGGAAGGAACAACAGATGCTGGTTTACACAGAAGATCGATAGTAAAGAGGTGGAGGTGGGTTACTCCAGCTTTTTGCGTCTATCTTCACACTAATTCCATGTCCACTCATCCACGCCCCGCACACTAGGGGGAGTATTACTGGGGCCAAATAAGCTGCAATCCTATAACTTCTTTGGGATATGGGAGGAAACATAGAAACATAGAAAATAGGTGCAGGAGTAGGCCATTCGGCCCTTCGAGCCTGTACGCACCGCCATTCAATATGATCATGGCTGATCATCCAGCGCAGTATCCTGTACCTGCCTTCTCTCCATACCCCCTGATCCCTTTAGCCACAAGGGTCACATCTAACTCCCTCTTAAATATAGCCAATGAACTGGCCTCAACTACCTTCTGTGCCAGAGAATTCCACAGATTCACCACTCTCTGTGTGAAGAAATGTTTTCTCATCTCGGTCCTAAAAGACTTCCCCCTTATCCTTAAGCTGCGACCCCTGGTTCTGGACTTCCCCAACATCTGGAACAATCTTCCCGCATCTAGCCTCTCCAACCCCTTAAGAATTTTAAGGAAACCAGAGCACCCTGCAGAAAACCCACAAGATCACCGGGTTAATGTGGAAACTCCACACAGACGGCACCCGAGGTCAGGATCGAACCCGGGTTTCTGGCGCTGTGAGGCAGTGGCTCTACCAGCTACGCCACTGTAGGTAAAGTGATAACAGCAAGAAGGCGGACAGATTTGACTCAAGGTCTGAAAGATGTGTCCCGACCCAAAACGTCATCTATCCGTATCTCCAGGGATGTTGCCTGGCCCACTGAGATACTCCAGCACTTGGTGTCTTTTTCTGTAAACCAGCATCTGCAGTTCCTTGTTTCTACACACAACCAAATGGGATTTGCATAGATGGGCATCAGAGTTAGTGTGGACAACGTGGGCTGTTACAGATTGTTTATATACTGTATGTTTCTTTAAAACTATGATTGTATGATACAAATCTATATACTAAAACTCTCGTTTGTTATCTTGTTTGTGACTGAACTTCAGCCAAAACGGTACACGATAGCGCGACAATTTTAGGCCCAACTTACTCACCATTGTCACTTTAGTGATAATGCAAGTAGTTTTATTGAAATCGGTGTTATATTTTTAAAGTTATTCACATTTTAAAGTTTAAAAGGAGGGGGGGGAGGGAGGAGGGGAGGAAGGGAGGGAGGGAGGGAGGGAGGGAGGGAAGGGGGGAGAAGGGAGGAGAGGGGAGGGGGGGTTGAGGAGAGAGGGGAGTGGGGGAGCTGAACCAAAATGGCAGCGCTGCCCTAGCAGCTGCGGCTTACCTGCGGTCCATTTGTCTTTGTGTTTTGTTGTTTTTTTGTGTCTTAATTGTTGATGTGATGTCGTGTTTTTGTATTTGTGTACTATGTGTGTATGTGGGGGGGAGGGGGGGAACTGTAAAATTGTGAATATGTGTCCCTTCCGAACGGAGACCCGACCTTTGTTTTCTGGGTGTTGTCTCCGTTCCTGCTGCGACCTACCATCGGCCCAACTCCTGGAGCTGGCGCCTTCCAGGGCTCCGGTTCGCTGAGCCCGGGGACCGGACTCACCATCAGCGGAGCCGGCCGTCCTCGGAGGCTGCGGGAGCGGCTGCGACTCGCCTTAGGCTTGGGCCGCGTGGATGCCGACATCGGGAACTCTGGCAGCGGCAGTGTGTTCGCCCGCCCCGGATCGCGGGGCTTGGGTCGCGGACATTTCACCGTCCGGCGCGGCCTAAGATAGGCCACGGGATTTTTCTCTGCTGGGCGGGGGCTTCAATGTTGGGAGCCATGACCGTCCCGACGTGCAGCAACAGCGACAGCGACAGCGTGTTCGCCCGCCCCGGATCGGACTTATCATCAGCGGAGCCGGCCGTCTTTGGAGGCTGCGGGAGCGGCTGCGACTCGCCTTAGGCTCGGCCCGCTGCGGACCGTCCGGCGCAGCCTGCAACCACAACAACCTGACCATGGGAGAGGATGGCAGGAGAAGGGAAAAGACATTGTGGCCTTCCATCACAGTGAGGAGAGGACTGGAGGAGACTCACTGTGATGGATGTTTTCTTGATGGATGTTTCTTCTTTTGTGTGTTTTTGGGGTTGTGTAATTTTAATGCCTATTTTGATGCTTTTGTTGTTGGACTGTGGGTGACATAATTTCGTCCAATTTGGATGACAAATAAAGCTATCTATCTATCTATCTATCTATCTATCTATCTATCTATCTAGAGGGTGCTGCACCAATGCAGGAGAGGTTTGGACCCAATGGGTCCACTTGGTCGAGTATATTATTAAAAATCTGGGGAATATTCAGGTCGTAAATGGTGATGAGGAAATGGAAATCAATGGAGGTGCTGCACTTTCATTTGAGAGGGTCAGTATACTTTAGTCTTTACTTTAGCGATACAGCGTAGAAACAGGCCCTTCGGCCCACCGAATCCGCACCGGCCAGCGATCTCTAGCACTATCCTACACACTAGGGACAAGTTACAATTTACAGAAGCCAATTAACCTAGAAACGATATGGTACGATACAATATTGTATCACAAGGGCGGCACGGTAGCGCAGCGGTAGAGTTGCTGCTTTACAGCGAATGCAGCGGCGGAGACTCAGGTTCGATCCTGACTACGGGTGCTGCACTGTAAGGAGTTTGTACGTTCTCCCCGTGACCTGCGTGGGTTTTCTCCGAGATCTTCGGTTTCCTCCCACACTCCAAAAGACGTACAGGTATGTAGGTTAATTGACTGGGTAAATGTAAAAATTGTCCCTAGTGGGTGTAGGATAGTGTTAATGTACGGGGATCGCTGGGCGGCACGGACTTGGTGGGCCGAAAAGGCCTGTTTCCAGCTGTATATATATATATGATATGATATGATAATATAACTCTTCATCCCAGGAGGGATATTGCTCTGGCAACAGTCATCAAACACAACAAGACACATGAAACATAACATTAAAGTCCAGGATCGGGGAGGTGCAAAGATTGGGGAAGGGGGGGGAGGGGGGGCGAGTGGGGTCAGTCTACCCCACGACAGAAGGGGGAGGAGTTGTACAGCTTGATAGCCCCAGGGAAGAAGGATCTCCTGTGGCGATCGTTCTGTGCTGCATCTTGGTGGGACCAGTCTGTTGCTGAAGGTGCTCCTCAGGTTGACCAGTGTGTGTCATGGAGGGGTTGAGCTGTATTGTCCAGGATGCTCCGCAGTTTGAGGAGAAAACTCCCCTCCAAGACCACCTCCCGCAAATCCAACTCCCCTCCCCCAGGACGGAGCCAGCCTTCCTGATGAGCTTGTTGATCCTAGTGGCATCCGTAGCCTTCGTCCTGTTGCCCCAGCACACGGCAGCGAAGAAGATGGGGAGAAGGCAGGAACGAGGTACTGATTGAGAATGATCAGCCATGATCACATTGAATGGCGGTGCTGGCTCGAAGGGCAGAATGGCCTCCTCCTGCACCTATTGGCTATTGTCTATTGTCTAAGATGGTAAGATGGCACTGGCCACTACCGATTGGTAGAACATCTGTAGCATCTTACTGCAGATGTTGAAGGAGCAGAGCGGGGCGGAAGGATATTCTTGCTATTGACCCGAAACGTCACCCATTCCTTCTCTCCTGAGATGCTGCCTGACCTGCTGAGTTACTCCAGCATTTTGTGAATAAATACCTTCGATTTGTACCAGCATCTGCAGTTATTTTCTTACATAACCTACAAACCTGTACGTCTTTGGAGTGTGGGAGAAAACCGGAGCACCCGGAGTAAACCCTCGCGGTCACGGGGAGAACGTATAAACTCCACACAGACAGCACCCGTAGTCAGGGTCGAACCGGGGTCTCTGGCGCTGTGAGGCAGCAACTCTACCGCTGTACCACTGGGCTGCCCGTTTCTGGCATGTTTATTCTGCAAACCGTCCAAAGTACTTCCGGCATTTTGAAGACTCGTTTTTTTTTACAGAACTAAAATGAAACAAAAATTGGATGAACACATAAGATATAATTTAGAATTGTTTTTAAAGACTTCAGTTTGAAGGAATATGTAATTAATGCAACAAAGTACATCTCCATTTAATTGGATTACATAGACAAAGATAAATCTACGCACATTATGTTATCCAATGCTCACACCGAGGTATTATAAACACAGTTTAACTCAAAGAACATTGATCAAGTTAGATGGGTTTGGGGAAAAGGAGGTTAATTACAACATGCTTCTGTATAACAATGCTTGCGTCTGCATCACGTTGAAAGTATTTGTGCAGATGACAGATATGGGAGACTTAAATTTCATGGAAATACTCCCGGGAGATTTTCTTCTCTTCTCCCCCCTCCCATCGGGCAACAGGTGCAGAAGTGTGAAAACGCACAGCTCCAGATTCAGGGACAGCTTCTTCCCAGCTGTTATCCGGCAACTGAATCATTCCACCACAACTGGAGAGCAGTTCTACTATCTACTACCATTGAGGTACTATGATGTTGAGGCTGGGACTAACCCATCGTTTAAGAAACCGTTGGACTGGTACATGGATGGGACAGGTTTGGAGGGTTATGGACCAAGCGCAGGCAAGTGATACTAGGGCAGCTGGGACATTGTTGGCCGGTGTGGGCGAGTTGGGCCGAAAGGTCTGTTTCCATACTATATCAAACTATGACTCTATCTACCTCATTGGAGACCCGCGGACTATTTTTGATCAGACTTTACTGGCTTTATCTTGCAATAAATGTCATTCACGTTATCCCCTTTATCGTGTATCTGCACACTGTGGATGGGTCGATTATCATAGCATATATATACAGCTGGAAACAGGCCTTTTCGGCCCTCCAAGTCCGTGCCGCCCAGTGATCCCCGTACATTAACACTATCCTACACCCACTAGGGACAATTTTTTTATTTTTTTTACATTTACCCAGCCAATTAACCTACATACATGTACGTCTTTGGAGTGTGGGAGGAAACCGAAGATCTCGGAGAAAACCCACGCAGGTCACGGGGAGAACGTACAAACTCCTTACAGTGCAGCACCCGTAGTCAGGATCGAACCCGAGTCTCCGGCGCTGCATTCGCTGTAAAGCAGCAACTCTACCGCTGCGCTACCGTGCCGTAATCATGTATTTCTGCTGACTGGTTTGCACGCAGCAAAAGCTTTTCACTGTACCTCGGTACACGTGACAATAAACTCAACTCAACTCAATACAGCACCGGAACAGGCTCTATGGCCCACAGAGTCTGTGCCAAGACCTTCACATATCTGCCTGCACATAACCCATATCTCTCTCCATTCCGTACATATCCACATGCCTATCCAAAAGTCTTTTAAACGCCAGTATCGGATCTGCCTCCACCCCCACCCCTGAAGGGCGTTCCAGACACCCACCACCCTCTGTGTAAAAAACCTGCCCTGCACATCTCCTTTAAACTTTATCCGTCTCGCCTTAAAGGTTCTCACCCTTCCATATGATTCGTTTCCCTCTCCCCTGACTCTCAGCTCCAAACGTCTTGGTTGCCTTGCCATTGGAATTAGTTGATTGAATTGTGAAGGACCGTGTGCTTCTCGGAGTGCGACATCAAGTACACATCAAGGTACAGCAGGCAGTGAAGAAAGCCAATGGAGTGTTGGCCTTCATAACAAGAGGAGTTGAGTACAGGAGCAAAGAGGTCCTTCTGCAGTTGTACAGGGGCCCGAGTGAGACCGCACCTGGAGTACTGTGTGCAGTTTTGGTCTCCAAATTTGAGGAAGGATATTCTTGCTATTGAGGGCGTGCAGCGTAGGTTTACTAGGTTAATTCCCGGAATGGCGGGACTGTCGTACGTTGAAAGGCTGGAGCGACTACGCTTGTATACACTGGAATTTCGAAGGATGAGAGGGGATCTTATCGAAACATATAAGATTATTAAGGGGTTGGACACGTTAATAATGCATTCAGGAACTCTTAAGGATAGCAGAGTTAGGGGGTTCGGTGGGCTCGGTGGGCCGAAGGGCCTGTTTCCACTTCAATGATTCAATGATAATTTACTCATTTATTGTCACACAGGTACAGTGTGATTCTCCAGTAAAATACAGCACACCTCACCTAGGCAGTACGCAAAGAGTCACCATGTTTCTGGTGCTGACAAAGTTACAAAAGTTACAAATACCACGCTATATCTCCGAACTGGACTAAACTAAACTCTGCCTGCAGCCCGCATGGGTCCTGTGAGCTGAATAGACATTCATCATAATAAGGATGAAAAGTTCCTGTGAACACAGGCGTGCTAAGACCTGCTCATCCAACAGTACACGGAATAGATCTTGAAATGTAAATCATATGGTGTGATATCAGAATGGCCAAACATCCATATCCCGCTGATAATCATTTTCAGTGAAAATCAAATCTAATGTATAATAGATGGCCACTTTGGCATCGAAAGTAATAGATCACAAATTAAAAGTTGCAAAGTCTGACTAGTATGAGAATCAATTTTGTTGGAAATGTGGGATGCTAGAAAATACAGTGGAATATGTTTAGAGTCATAGTGATACAGCGTGGAAACAGGCCCTTCGGCCCAACTTGCCCACACCGGCCAACATGTCCCACCTACACTAGTCGCACCTGCCTGTGCTTGGCCCATATCCCTCCAAACCTGTCCTATCCATGTACCTGTCTGAATGTTACTTAAACGTTGCGATAATCCCTGCCTCAACTACCTCCTCTGGCAGCTAGTTCCATACACCCACCACTCTTTGTGTGAAAAGGTTTTCTTTGTAACTATCGTGCTATAATGCTGGTATTTATTTCCTTCTCTCTCCTGAGATGCTGCCTGACCTGCTGAGTTACTCCAGCATTTTGTGAATAAATACCTTCGATTTGTACCAGCATCTGCAGTTATTTTCTTACACTTGCTATAATGCTGTAAACCTTACTCTGCAGTAAATCTTACTCTGCTAAGTTACCCCTCAGATTTCCCCCCATTCACCTTAAACCTATGTTCTCTGCTTCACGATTCCCCTACTCTGGGCAAGTTTTTTTTTTTTAAATCTTTCTTCCTAGATTCTACTACTTTTCCATGATTTATAAATGTCTTTTCAAAAAAAAATCTGATCAAATTAATCACCTGGATTGATTTGTGCTCCAAAGAATTTTCAGAATAGATATAAAACACCAGATAGAATATGACTGATATCTGGATAAAACCACTATCAATAATGAAAAAAAACACAACTTTTGTTTTTCACTTACTTCTGTTAACAAAGCATTAATAACAAAGTTATACAGCAGCATTTCCTTTGAGGATTTAGGACCAAAATTAGCATGCAATGCATGCTCTCTTAGAATATATTTTGTTTGTACCTGCAAGAAATGATTTTCTATTAATGTGAAATATTTGTGCTCTCAATTGTTCTATTTATTTCTTTGGATTTTCATTATAAGGAAATCAGTAATCAATGCTTCTATTTACTTTACCCTGAACCTCAGTGAACAAGATCACATTTCTTTAAAAGATGTCGGATTTAGATTAAGAGCATTCTCGTTTTGGGAATATGTATTTACATTTCAAACATACACTCCAAAAGGACCATGTTCCAATTTTGCTCCACTACTTGCCAAACGTAAACTTCTTCAGAATATGGAAGAGTAAATTCAGTAGTTCTCAGCTCAGTTCATAGAGACGGCCTTGCTATACAACAACTTGAAAACCTGTACCACCCGATGATACAGGGTCAGCTCCTGATCCAGTCTGAAGAAGGGTCTCGGCCCAAAACGTCACCCATTCCTTCTCTCCAGAGATGCTGCCTGTCCTGCTGAATTACTCCAGCATTTTGTGTCTATCTTTGACAGGGGGGTATGGGGAGAAGGCAGGAACGGGGTACTGATTGAGACTGATCACATTGAATGGCGGTGCTGGCTCAAAGGGCCAAATGGCCTCCTCCTGCACCTATTGTCTATTGTCTATAAAATCCAAACATCTTGATTCAATTTCCCTGTTACAAAGGAGCATTGCTTAATTATACAAGATATTGGTGTGACTACATTTACAGTATTGTTTCAGTTATCCTGTTATAGGAAAGATGTTGTCAAGCTGGAAAGGGCGCAGAGAAGATTAACGAGGATGTTGCCAGGCCTTAGTTATAGGAAGAGGTTGAGCAGGCTAGGACTCTATTCCTTGGAAATCAGGAACACGAGGAGTGATCTTAGAGAGGTGTATAAGATCATTAGAGGAAAAGATAAGGTAAATATACAGAATCTTTTACCCAAACTAGGGGAATCAAAAACCAGAGGTCATCATTTTAAGGTGGGGGGGGGGGGGGGGGGGGGGGGGGTAGATTTAATAGGAACTTAAGAGACAACTTTCTTACACAAAGGACGATAGGTGTATGGAACGAGTTGCCAGATGAGGTGGTTGAGGCAGGTACTATAACAACATTTAAAAGACATTTGGGCAGGTAGATGGATAGGAAAGGTTTATAGGGATATGGGTCAAAACACAGGCAGGTGGGACTAGTGTTGATGGGGCACTTTGTTCACCATGGGCAAGTAGGGCCGAAGGGCCTGTTTCCCATGTTGTATGACTATGCATGAGGAATAATACCATCCCATGTACTTTAGTTTAGTTTAGTTTAGAGATGCAGCGTGGAAACAGGCCTTTCGGCCCACCGAGTCCACGCCGACCTGTGATCCCTATCCTACACACGAACATTATCCTACACACACGAGGGACAATTTATAATTTTACCAAGCCAATTAACCTACATACTTGTACGTCATTGGAGTGTGGGATGAGACCGAAGCACCCGGTGTATGAAGTTGTAGTAACGAGGGGTCGTTTGACTTCATATAAAGTACTTTATTAGCCATAAGCTTCGCGATTCCTTACTCGTGGGTTTTTTTAGATTTAGATTTAGAGATACAGCGCAGAAACAGGCCCTTCGGCCCACCGAGTCCGCGCCGCCCAGCGATCCCCGCACATTAACACTATCCTACACACACTAGGGACAATTTTTACATTATACCCAGCCAATTAACCTGTACGTCTTTGGAGTGTGGGAGGAAACCGAAGATCTCTGAGAAAACTCACGCAGGTCACGGGGAGAATGTACAAACTCCGTACAGACGGCGCCCGTAGTCAGAATCGAACCTGAGTCTCCGGCGCTGCATTCGCTGTAAGGCAGCAACTCTACCGCTGCGCCACCGTGGTGCTCCAACTGAATCCATTTTCAGTGTTATACCATCAACGTTAGGCGTATCTTCCATACTGCTATCAGATGGATCAGTCATTGGTTCGGACTGTACATTGTGTACTGTACCTGCTTAGTTTTCCTATGTTGTAAACCCGTTCTTAGCTCATCACTAGCGAGCCCACACGCCAGACTGTCTCTGATAAGCTCATCAGTGAGCTCTCCAAACCTGCCGCTCCTTAAACGACTCCTGGTTATTCCAAACAGTCTTTCCAGGTGAGACAGAGGTTCACCTGCACCTCCACCAACCTCATCTATTGCATCCGCTGCTCCAGATGTCAACTTCTCTACATCGGTGAGACCAAGCGCAGGCTCGGCGATCGCTTCGCTCAACACCTGCGCTCGGTCCGCGTTGGCCAAACTGGTCTCCCGGTGGCCGAGCACTTCAACTCCCCCTCCCACTCCCAGTCTGACCTTTCTGTCATGGGCCTCCTCCAGTGCCATAGTGAGGCCCACCGGAAATTGGAGGAACAGCACCTCATATTTCGCCTGGGCAGCTTGCAACCCAGTGGTATGAACATTGACTTCTCTAACTTTAGATAATTCCTCTGTCCCTCTCTTCCCCTCCCCTTCCCAGTTCTCCCTCTATCTTCCTGTCTCCACCTATATCCTTCCTTTGTCCCGCCCCCCTGACATCAGTCTGAAGAAGGGTCTCGACCCGAAACGTCACCCATTCCTTCTCTCCCGAGGTGCTGCCTGACCTGCTGAGTTATTCCAGCATTTTGTGAATAAATACCTTCGATTTGTACCAGCATCTGCAGTTATTGCCTTATACTACCTGGTTATTCCAACTTCATACTTGGTGTCAAGGGTCTTCTTCCAGATCCACAGTAGCCTGAACTCCGCGGGCTTCTCCTCTCTTTTTCTTCACAAGGGGGGATTGGACAGCTCATTCATTGATCAGTGAGGATGGCCGATGCATTGTGGAGACCGGACCCATTAGGCTTTGACAGCAACGTCGGTGAACGCTGGTGCATCTTTGAAGAACAGTGAGACGTCTTCATCGCGGCCGCCCATTACGTCAAACCATTTCGGGCTCAAGCAAATATGCTCCTCAACCTTGCAGGTCTGGAGGCTTTTGAACGAGCCAAGCAACTTGTGTACGGGGTGGAATGACACGCCCTGCCGTTGGGGGGGACAACTCACAGTAGTCACCCCTGCTGACTCCAGCGACAATCCTGAGTGTCTCAAACGAATGTTTCGGCAACAGTTCACCCCTCGGACCAATCCTACCATGGAACGTCTCAAGTTCAACTCCCGGAATCGAAAGGATGGTGAGACTGTTGGATCATTGATCTGCGCTTTACAAAACGGCAGCGAGGAGCGGCAGGTTAGGAGAGCTCACCGATGAGCTTATTAGAGACAGCCTGGTGTGTGGTCTCGCTAGTGATAAGCTCAGAAACGTACTCGTGCGCCACTTTGACTTAACTCTGGATAAGGCTATCTCCATCTGTGAGAATCAATAGACAACAGACAACAGACAACAGGTGCAGAAGGAGGCCATTCGGCCTTTCGAGCCAGCACCGCCATTCAATGTGATCATGGCTGATCATTCTCAATCAGTACCCCATTCCTGCCTTCTCCCCATACCCCCTGACTCCGCTATCCTTAAGAGCTCTACCTAGCTCTCTCTTGAATGCATTCAGAGAATTGGCCTCCACTGCCTTCTGAGGCAGAGAATTCCACAGATTCACAACTCTCTGACTGAAAAAGTTTTTCCTCATCTCAGTTCTAAATGGCCTACCCCTTATTCTTAAACTGTGGCCCCTTGTTCTGGACTCACCCAACATTGGGAACATGTTTCCTGCCTCTAACGTGTCCAACCCCTTAATAATCTTATACGTTTTGATAAGATCTCATCTCATCCTTCTAAATTCGAGTGTATACAAGCCTAGTCGCTCCAGTCTTTCAACATATGACAGTCCCGCCATTCCGGGAATTAACCTAGTAAACCTACGCTGCACGCCCTACACTGATCCATCTGATAGCAGTACGGAAGATACGCCTAACATTGATGGTATAACACTGAAAATGGATTCAGTCGGAGCACCACGACTAAGGAATTGCGCAGCTTATGGCAAATAAAGTGCTTTATATGAAGTTAAACGACTCCTCGTTACTACAACTTCATGCACCCGGGAGAAAACCCACGCCGTCACGGGGAGAACGTGCAAACTCCATACAGACAGCGCCCGCGGTCAGGATCGAACCGCGGGGTCTCCGGCGCTGTGAGGCAGCAACTCTACCGCTGCGCCACCGTGTACATCCGATGTATAAATCATGTCAGCCTCCCCGCAGCGATTCACAGCAGGAAGCGCCCTGTTCAATTTTACCAAAGACAAGAAATGACTTGAAAAAGCTCATTATTATGACTTACTCACGGAAATTGTGAACAAAAGCCGAGATTCTGCGATTGATTGTCCAGGCGATGGTCTGTAATTCTCCAGATGTAAAAAAAAAAATTTTTTGTGGGATTCATTATTAAAATAATGAAATATTAAATAAGCAGCACCGTGTAAATTAAAAACGATTGAAATCATGAATAAGGGGTAGGCTATTTAGAACTGAGATGAGGAAAAGCTTTTTCAGTCAGAGAGTTGTGAATCTGTGGAATTCTCTGCCTCAGAAGGCAGTGGAGGCCAATTCTCTGAATGCATTCAAGAGAGAGCTAGATAGAGCTCTTAAGGATAGCGGAGTCAGGGGGTATGGGGAGAAGGCAGGAACGGGGTACTGATTGAGAATGATCAGCAGCCATGATCAAATTGAATGGCAGTGCTGCCTCGAAGGGCCGAATGGCCTCCTCCTGCACCTATTGTCTATTGTCTACTGGAAGTCGGCTATGTGAACAGATCCGCCGGCTCCGGCCGGGGACAGAGTTCCAGAGCCCCGGCCGCAGGGGGCAGATTCGACCCGCCGATCGGCCGCAGAAGCCCCGATGAGGTCGCGGTCGCCTGCCTCACCCGGCCTGGGCGCCACATTTTCGGGAGGACTTCCGGGGAAGATTTCAAGTGCGTCTCTCGTAATTTTGTCCGGATTAAAGGAGGTGCCGGACTACCGATTGTTGTTAAATCAGTGGTGGAGCTACAATAAGAAATTGGAACTGAAGAGGAGTCTTCTTACACTAAACCTTTGGATGGTAGTCCGCACTATGCTCAATAGACAATAGACAATTGGTGCAGGAGGAGGCCATTCGGCCCTTCGAGTGAGAACTGCCATTCAATGTGATCATGGCTGATCATTCTCAATCAGTACCCCGTTCCTGCCTTCTCCCCATACCCCCTGACTCCGCTATCCTTAAGAGCTCTATCCAGCTCTCTCTTGAATGCATTCAGAGAATTGGCCTCCACTGCCTTCCGAGGCTGAGAATTCCACAGATTCACAACTCTCTGACTGAAAAAGTTTTTCCTCATCTCAGTTCTAAATGGCCTACCCCTTATTCTTAAACTGTGGCCCCTTGTTCTGAACTCCCCCAACATTGGGAACATGTTTCCTGCCTCTAACGTGTCCAACCCCTTAATAATCTTATACGTTTCGATAAGATCTCCTCTCATCCTTCTAAATTCCAGTGTATACAAGCTTGGTCGCTCCAGTCTTTCAACATATGATAGTCCTGCCATTCCGGGAATTAACCTAGTAAACCTACGCTGCACGCCCTCAATAGCAAGAATATCCTTCCTCAAATTTGGAGACCAAAACTGCACACAGTACTCCAGATGCGGTCTCACTAGAGCCCTGTACAATTGCAGAAGGACCTCTTTACTCCTACAATCAAGTGCTGAAAGTCAGAATGATTCTCCGGCACTGTGAGGCAGCTGCCCCACCAGGCATTATATACACAGGCAATATTTTTAACAAAGCCAAATAGTAATAGGGCAACTTGTGAAAGATAGAGTAGATGTGGAGAGGATGTTTCCACTAGTGGGAGAGTCTAGGACCAGAGGTCATAGCGCAGAATTAAAGGACATTTCTTTAGGAAGGAGATGAGGTGTAACGGACCGCAGGTAGACCCAAATGCAGCACACGGAACCAAGGAAGTCGTTTTAGAATGAGCTTTCTTTCTACCTGCTCGTGGTCGGGGACAGAAGACTGAGGCGTTCACCAGGGCTACGACGAGGCATGAAGGTCGGGAGCAGACAGGGTCGGCAATGGGAAATCAGCCCAAGAGAGAATGCTGGAGAGTCTTGCATGAGGACTAAGAACAATCTGGCAAAGAGTGCGTGCGTGTGCAGGAAGGGTTTATATGCTGGCTTGATTGGTGATCTGGAGCAGGTGAGTGAACAGGTGAGGGGAGTTGACTTAAAGTGGTGGGCGTGGCTGGCAGGTGAGTGAACAGGACAGACTGTGACATGAGGAGGAATTTCTTTAGTCAGAGGGTGGTGAATCTGTGGAATTCATTGCCACAGATGGCTGTGGAGGCCAAGTCAACGGATATTTTTAAGGCAGAGATAATTCTTGATAAGTACAGGTGTCAGGGGTTAATAATAATATAATATATTCCTTTATTCGTCCCACACCGGGGAAATTTACAGTGTTACAGCAGCAAAGTGGATAGCAAGAGATCATTCATTATAAATAGAAGTAAAGACAAGGATAAATTGTCATCAGTTTACTTAACTGTTATTGTTGACTCGTCTGCTGGGAGCAGTGCTGGTTGTGCAGTCTCACAGCAGCAGGATGGAAGGACATCCTATATCTCTCCTTCACACACTTGGGGTGAAGGAGTCTGTCACTGAAGGAGCTACTCAGTGCAGCAGTGACAGTGTCCTGCATGGGGTGGGAGTCGTTGTCCAGCAGCGATGTTAACTTTGCCATCATCCTCCTCTCTCCCACCGCCTGCACTGAGTCGAGGGGGCAACCCAGGACAGAGCTGGCCTTCCTGACCAACTTGTCGAGTATCTTCCCCTCTGCCGCTGAGATGCTGCTGCTCCAGCAGACCACTCCATAGAAAATGGCCGATGCAACCACTGTGTTGTAGAAGGTCATTAGGAGTGCCCCCTGCACTCCAAAGGACCTGAGTCTCCTCAGCAGATAAAGTCTGCTCTGGCCCTTTTTGTGTAGCGCATTGGTGTTTTCAATCCAGTCCGATTTATTGTTGAGGTAAACACCCAGGTACTGAAAAGAGGAGAAGGCAGGAAAATGGGGTTAGGAGGGAGAGATAGATCAGCCATGATTGAATGGCATAGACTTAATGGGCCGAATGGCCTAATTCTGCTCCTATCACTTCTGAACTTACCAACTTATGAAAACAAAACCTTTGCTCTTAATTTTTGTCCCTGGCCCTTCCTGCTAACATCTCCGCTGGTCATTCTTTCAGGAGATGTGATACCGGGGTTTCACGAATTACACAAAGCAGGAAACTCACAGCTTTGATAATGAGTCCATTATGATTTTCAGAAGCCTGAGAAAACGAAGGGAACAATGATAGAACCAGGCAGCGTTTGCCTTACAGCGAATGCAGCGCCGGAGACTCAGGTTCGATCCTGTCTACGGGCGCCGTCTGTACGGAGTTTGTACGTTCTCCCCGTGACCTGCGTGGGTTTTCTCCGAGATCTTCCGTTTCCTCCCACACTCCAAAGACGTGCAGGTATGTAGGTTAATTGACTGGGGAAATGTAAAAATTGTCCCTAGTGGGTGTAGGATAGTGTTAATGTGCGGGGATCGCTGGGCGGCGCGGACTCGGTGGGCCGAAGGGCCTGTTTCCGCGCTGTATCTCTAAATCTAAACAATCTAAATCTAAAATCTAATTTCCAGCTTCTTATAGGAGGTCGAACCCAATTGTTCAATCAAAAGATTAAGGCCTGACTATTTTCAGAAGTTATGAAGAAAAATCGGTAGTTGTCCTCCACTTGTTCACTGGTCTCGAAACTTGCCTCTAATCTACAAAGAACATGGGCGGCACGGTGGTGCAGCGGTAGAGTTTCTACCTGACAGCGTGTGCAGCGCCAGAGACCCGGGATTGATTCCGACTACAGTGCTGCCCAACGGAGTTTGTACGTTCTCCCCATGACTGAGTGGGTTTTTACTGAGATCTTCGGTTTCCTCCCACACTCCAAAGACGTACAGGTTTGTAGGTTAATTGGCTTGGTGTATGTGGAAATGGATGTGTATGTGGAAATTGTTAATGTGTGGGGTGATCGCTGGATGGCGCGGGCCTGGTGGGTCGAAGGGCCTGTTTCCATGCTGTATCACTAAACTGAACTAAACTGAACTAAACTGAACTGAACTAAATTGAACTAAACACAATCTGTACAGTCCTGGAAAAGACCTGAAATAAGTTTAACTTAATGAAGTTAAGTGTGGCACGGTGGCGCAGCGGTAGAGTCGATGCCTGACAGCGTCAGAGACCCGGGTTCAATCCTGACTACGGGTGCTGTCTGTACAGAGTTTGTACATTCTCCCCGTGACCTTCCAGGATTTCCGGTTTCCTCCCACACTCCAAAGACGTGCAGGTTTGCAGGGTAATTGGCTTGGTATAATTGTAAATTGTCCCTAATGTGTGTAGGATGGTGTTAGTGTACGGGGTGCTCACTTGTTGGCATGGAGTCAGTGGGCGAAAAGGCCTGTTTCTGCGCTGTTTCTCTGATCTAAACTAAAGGTCACGCATTTGTTCTCTTGACAGTTAGATTCTCCATTTCGCCTGCATGCGGTGTCGATAAATCAAGTTCCAAACAGCTCACCATTTTCACACTTTTGCTGAAATATTTCTGTGATAAAGTGAATGAATGATCAGACCATCGCTCTTTTATACATATAAGTTGTCAATGTTCCCACTGTGTCACAAGAAAATGAGGAATAATGTTCTGCAGGGATTGGAATTTATCAAGTTGATGGCTGGAGCACTCTGCCAGACTAGGTGTTTAACATCACGTACAATTACCACATTCAAGAGTCATTTGGATAATCAGTTAAATAGCCTAGGCATTGAAGGATACAGTAATACAGCACATAGTGTAAGAAGGAACTGCAGACGCTGGTTTAAACCGAAGATAGACACAAAGAGCTGAAGTAACTCAGCTGGAGTAATTCAGACTGAAGAAGGGTCTCGACCCGAAACGTCACCCTTTCCTTCTCTCCAGAGATGCTGCCTGTCCCGCTGAGTTACTCCAGCTTTTTGTGTCTATCTTTGGATTAGTGCAGATGGGAATAAAGGTTGGTATGGACCTGATGGGTCAGGTTGCTCCATGACTTAAACCAGTGCTTTCTTTGGAGACAGAAAAGATGCTGGTACACATATCAATCCTTGCTGTTGGTGTCTGTGATAGGTTGTCACCCTATAAGCTGCTTGTAAAAGGATGTCACTCGTACGCAGAGTCTTTTACTAAATAAGTTTATTAATAACACTACACACATTATGCCCTAGCTGTCCGTGGTCATCACTGGCACTAGAGAGCGAGCTGGAGGTGGGGAAGCTACAGTTATACAAGAGACCATGGGGAGTGGTTAGTAGTGGTGAGGTCACTATGTTAAAGGAACATGCACTGATCTACATCCTTCCTCTTGGAAACAAAAGCGACCACGGCTCATACGCTAGACTTAAACTATAAGCAGGGAGCAGATAGAATACAGCACCACACAGACTACTCGTACCCACCGTACCGGACAGGCGGCTTGACCACTCGCCCAGAGCGGGTGCGCAACCCCCCATCCCCTTCGGCCGAAGGAAGAGCAGGGACGGGTGCGGGTACCGAGGCAGGGGAACCAGGGGAAGGAGGAGAACCGGGCGGCGATACCCGCAAACGCGCAGGCGAAGGAGGGGAAGGGGGCTGGGGCGAGCCGGGCACAGACAGTCGAGACGGCGCAGGTTGGGGCACGCGAGGATGGACGGGAGCAGGAGGCACATCAGGCACCGGTGACTGGACGGGAGGTGAATACGGGACCGCGGGAGGCGGTGCAGGCTCGTTGACCAGCATCAGGTGCTGTCGGGTACGACGGTACACGGTGCCCTCGTAATTAACCAGGTACGACCTTGGAGAGTCAGCATTGCCGACGACCACGGCCAGCCGGTTGTGTCCCGAGGCGGACTCCATCCGGACAACCTGGCCAGCGAACAGAGGGGGAAGGGGACGGGACGATTTGTCAAAGGAGCGTTTCTGAATCACCTGCTTTTCGATGATGCGCTCCTTGACAGCTGCAGGGCTGCGAGCCGTTGGTTTCAGGGATTGCTGGGAGACGGGGATGGGGGGTCTAGTGGTGCGGGACATGAGGCGCTGGGCCGGGGAGCCGAGCGCGGGGTCCCGGGTGATGTTGCGGAGGTTGAGGAGGGCAAGGTACAAGTCAGAACTGGCAAGCCGACAACGTTCCATCAGTTCCTTCGCGCTGCGGACAGCGCGCTCTGCAAGTCCATTGCTTTGCGGGTACTCGGGGCTGCTGGTGATGTGGCGAAAGTTCCACAGGGTGGCGAAAGCGGCAAACTCCGCGCTGGTAAACTGGCTCCCGTTGTCGGACTGGAGGGATGCCGGGGAACCAAAGGTAGAGAAGTGGCGGCGAAGCTTCCCGATGACGGCAGCAGACGTGAGGGACGGCAGCAGGTCCACCTCGAACCAGCTGGAGTAGGAGTCCACCAGGACCAGGTAGTGTTTGCCACGCCACTCGAAAATGTCGGCGGCAACAGCCATCCACGGCAACTCGGGAGCCAGCTGCTGCAGGAGAGGCTGGCGCTGCTGATGAGGTAGTAGGCGGTTGCAGGCAGCGCAGGCGGAGACCCTGTCCCGGATGTCCCGAACCATGCCAGGCCAGTAAAATTGTGCTTGGGCCTGGGATAAAGTGGCCTCCACCCCGGGGTGTCCGTTGTGGGCAGTCTTGAAGTAGTGATCTCGCAGCGCGGCCGGCACCACAACCTTGTGACCCTTCACCACCACGCCCGCGTGCAGCACCAGTTCATCCCGAACCAGGAAGTAGGGCACGGCACCAGCCGGCAGGGAAGACCGTCGGTCAGGCCAGCCACGGCGGATGACGCTCTCAAGCTGTTGCAGGGCAGGATCAGCGGCAGTGTGTGTGACCAGGGACTGCATCTGCCAAGATGGAACGATGTTGACGTTCAACACCATCAGGTCAGCCGATTCGTACGGATGGCGGGAAATGGAAGGTAGTGGGGCACGGGACAAAGTGTCTGCCACGAACATCTCCTTGCCCTTGCGGTACACGATATCGAAGGTAAAGCGCTGAAGCTGCAGCATCATCCGCTGCAAACGGGACGAGGCTGCGTGGATGGGCTTGTTCAGAATAGAGACCAGCGGTTGGTGGTCAGTTTCGATGGTGAAGGTGTTGCCCAGAACGTAGTCTTTGAATTTGGAGCACGCGAACACCACGGCAAGGAGCTCTTTTTCAATCTGCGCGTATCGCTGTTCAGCAGGGGTCATTGTGCGAGAGGCATAGGAGACGGGCAGCTGCCGGTCGTCATAGAGCTGCAGGCAGGCAGCACCAAGGCCGAACCGAGATGCATCGCAGGTGAGGACGATTGGCCTGTTCAGGTCGAAAAACTACAAAGTGGGGGTCCGTGCGAGTCTAGACTTCAGGGCCACGAAGGCCGACTGGTGGTGCGGGAGCCAGGCCCAGGCATATTCCTTCTTGGTCAGCTCCCTCAGGGGGGCACTCAGTTCGCTGAGGTCGGGTATGAACTTGCCTAAGTAGTTGACCATGCCCAGAAAGCGCTGCAGGCCGGGCACGTCAGTGGGAGCGGGCATATCGGTGATCGCCGCCGTCTTCTCGGGGTCTGGCTTCAGGCCCCCCCGCCATGAAAACATGGCCAACGTAGGTGACTTCCTCAACGCGAAATCGACACTTCCGTTGATTGAGTTTGAGATTGATCTCACGAGCCCTGTCCAGGACTTGGCGGAGGTGTCGGTCGTGCTCGGCGACGTCCCTCCCGTACACCAGGATGTCATCCACAATGATGGCGCACGGCAACCCGGCAAACAGCTGTTCCATTGTACGCTGGAAAACCTCGCTTGCTGAGTTGATCCCAAAAGGCATGCGGAGGAAACGGAACCTGCCAAAAGGTGTGCTGAAGGTGGTCAGGAAGGAGGAACGTGCATCCAAAGGGATCTGCCAAAAGGAGCTCTTGGCATCTAGGACCGAGAAAACTGTGGCTGGACCGACCTGTGCCGCGACGTCCTCCACCGTCCGCATGAGGTAGTGCGGGCGTTTGATAGCCAGGTTCAGGTCTTTTGGGTTGATGCAGATCCTGATCTCGCTCGCATCCTTCTTGGCAGCGACCACCATGGTGGAGACCCACTGGGTGGGGGCACTCACCTCCTTGAGGATGCCCATGTCCACCATGCCACGTAGTGTGGACTCCACGCGGCCCTTCATGGCAAAAGACACACGGTGGGCCGGTCTAACCACCGGGTTGACCCCCGGGTCAACAACGATCTTGTAGGCACAGGGCAGCTTCCCCAGGACGTCATCAAATCGGTCGGGATACTCGATCAGGGGGTCCATGGGGGCCTCCACCAGGTGGATGTCGCGGTGGAATGAAACCAAGCCAAAGTCCTGGCATGCACGGGCGCCCAGCAGGGTGACGTTGTCAGATGCTAGCAGGAGGAACGTGAGGGGCCGAGAGGTCTTCAGAACAGTACAGATAACCGTTGCCTTCCCCACGGCAACCAGAACACCTCCCCCATAGGCATGAAGGCGGGAGTCGTCAGGAGTAACCCTCTCCCCCGAGCTTATCTGCTCGAAGAGGCCCACTTCTGACACCATGTAAAAGGATGTCACTCGTACGCAGAGTCTTTTACTAAATAAGTTTATTAATAACACTACACACATTATGCCCTAGCTGTCCGTGGTCATCACTGGCACTAGAGAGCGAGCTGGAGGTGGGGAAGCTACAGTTATACAAGAGACCATGGGGAGTGGTTAGTAGTGGTGAGGTCACTATGTTAAAGGAACATGCACTGATCTACACTGCTTAAGCAGTTTAAGGTAGGCACAAGGAACTGCAGATGCTGGTTTGCAAAATGAAACACAAAGTGCTGGAGTAAGTCAGTGAGTCAGACAGCATCTCTGGAGAACATGGATTGGTGACGTTTCGGGTTCAGGGTCCTGACCCGAAACGTCACCTATCCATGTTCTCCAGAGATTCTGCCTGACCCGCTGAGTTACTCCAGCACTCTGTGAAACGTCACCTATCCATGTTCTCCAGAGATGCTGCCTGACCCGCTGAGTTACTCCAGCACTCTGTGAAACGTCACCTATCCATGCTCTCCAGAGATGATGCCTGACCCGCTGAGTTACTCCAGCACTCTGTGAAACATCACCTATCCATGCTCTACAGAGATGCTGCCTGACCCGCTGAGTTACTCCAGCACTCTGTGTCTAAAGGGGCAGTCCCCTCTTTAAAATGAGAGGAATAGATCGGGTAGATGCACAGAGTCTCTTGCCCAGAGTAAGTGAATCGAGGAACAGAGGACATAGCTTTAAGGTGAAAGGGAAAAGAAATAATAGGAATCTGAGGGGTAACTTTTTTTACACAAAGGGTGTTGAATGTATGGAGCGAGCTATCAGAGGAGGTAGTTAAAGCAGGGACTATCCCAATGTTTAATAAACAGTTAGACAGGTACATGGATAGGACAGGTTTGGAGCGATATGGACCAAACGCGGGCAGGTGGGACTAGTGTAGCTGGGACATGTGTAAGAAGGATTGCAGATGCTGGTTTAAACCGAAGGTAAGCACAAAGAACTGGAGAAACTCAACAGGGCAGGCAGCATCTCTAGAGGGAAGGAATGGGTGACGTTTCACGTCGAGACCCTTCTTCAGACTGGTTAGGGATAAGGGTAACGAGAGATATGGACGATGATGTGGAGAGATAAAGAACAATGAATGAAAGATATGCAAAAAAGTAACGATGATAAAGAAAACAGGCCATTGTTAGCTGTTTGTAGGGTGAAAATGAGAAGCTAGTGTGACTTGGGTGGGGGAGGGATAGAGAAAGAGGGAATGCTGGCCAATTCTCTGAATGCATTCAAGAGAGACCTAGATGGAGCTCTTAAGGATAGTGGAGTCAGGGGGTATGGGGAGAAGGCAGGAACGGGGTTCTGATTGAGTATGATCAGCCATGATCACATTGAATGGCGGTGCTGGCTCGAAGGGCCGAATGGCCTACTCCTGCACCTATTGTCTATTGTCTAAGTTGCTGATTTTAAAGGAAGATGAAAACAGATTTCAGCATTTGTGTCCTTTTTTTAAAGTAGTTTAAGGGCCTGCTAAAAACTACACACATCATTTTTTTATTTATTTCTAATATCACAAAAAGATGACTAAAGTTTAAGAAATCAAATGTACTAATTAAATAATTACATTAATTTAATTAACTTAATTAATTAATTTGATTTCTTAAACTTTAGTCATCCTTTTGTAATATTAGAAATTCAAAAGATTACTACAGTTTAAGAAATAACATTTATTAATTAAAGCAAATGAAATAATGTATTAATTATTTCATTAATACATTTTATTTCTTGAACTTCAGTAATTTTTTTGTTATATTTGAAATTCTAACATTTGTATATCTAGTTTTTAACTTCTTAATTCTGAAAAGTTATAAACTAGATATTCAATCGTACCAGCACTTACCAGTTGTACAGGGCATTGGTGAGACCACACCTGGAGTATTGCGTACAGTTTTGGTCTCCTAATCTGAGGAAAGACATTCTTGCCATAGAGGGAGTACAGAGAAGGTTCACCAGATTGATTCCTGGGATGGCAGGACTTTCATATGAAGAAAGACTGGATAGACTCGGCTTGTACTCGCTGGGATTTAGAAGATTGAGGGGGGATCTTATAGAAACTTACAAAATTCTTAAGGGGTTGGACAGGCTAGATGCAGGAAGATTGTTCCTGATGTTGGGGAAGTCCAGAACAAGGGGTCACAGTTTAAGGATAAGGGGGAAATCTTTTAGGACCGAGATGAGAACGTTTTTTTTCACACAGAGAGTGGTGAATCTGTGGAATTCTCTGCCACAGAAGGTAGTTGAGGCCAGTTCATTGGCTATATTTAAGAGGGAGTTAGATGTGGCCCTTGTGGCTAAAGGGATCAGGGGGTATGGAGAGAAGGCAGGTACGGGATACTGAGTTGGATGATCAGCCATGATCATATTGAATGGCGGTGCAGGCTCGAAGGGCCGAATGGCCTACTCCTGCACCTATTTTCTATGTTTCTATCTCAAAATAAGCATGGACTTTAACTAATCAGATGGTTGGAAGGGGTAAATCTTATAACTCAACCACGAGGCATAATGAGGAAAGCATAAAGTGCTGGAGGAACTCACTGGGTCAGGCGGCATCTGTGGAGGGAATGGACAGACTGTTTCAGGTCAGGACCCTTCTTCAGACTGATGGCGTAGGGTGCAGAATGCGGCAAAAGAAAGGTGGGGCCAGGACAAAGTCTGGCAAGTGATAAGTGGAGACAGACTCGCACTGGAGTGCTGGAGCAACTCAATGGGTCGGGCAGCATCTCTGGTGAAAAAGAGTGGGTGACGTTTCAGTGCGGGACCCTTCTTCGGACTGACACATAGTGCTGGGGTAACTCAATGGGTCAGGCAGCATCTCTGGAGAAAAAGGGTGGGTGACGTTTCGGGTCGGGACCCTTATTCATTCCTCAAGGTATGCCTACTTTGGAGAAGTTCTCTTCCTCCTGCAGTTCGTTGTTTCTACAAGTGAAAAGTGTATACAGGAGAGTGGAGGTTGGTTGGCAGATGGGCGGAGCAAGTGACAAATGCCAGAGGTGAAATGGAGACAAATGGGTGTCAAATAGGAAAGAAGAAGAGGTGAGAAATGTAAAGCCATGTGGAGTGGGTTGGGGGTGGATGGGAGAAAGGCGGGTATAAACGAGAAATGTAAAGCCATGTGGAGTGGGTTGGGGGGTGGGTGGGAGAAAGGCGGGTATAAACGAGAAATGTAAAGCCATGTGGAGTGGGTTGGGGGGTGGGTGGGAGAAAGGCGGGTATAAACGAGAAATGTAAATGGCTCGATTGTAATCACGTATTGTCTTTCCGCTGACTGGGTAACACGCAACAAAAGCTTTTCACTGTACCACAGTACACGTGACTATTAACTAAACTGAAACTGAACTGAAACGTGGAACTTGGAGATGAGAGATGAGTGCGTGGAGGAGGGGAGATTTCATTTCTAAATATCTGTTATGTTTGTGAACCACATGTAAAGAATAGGAAGGCAGAGTATTATCTGTATGGTGTCACGTTAGGAAATGGGGACGTACAACGAGATCTGGGTGTCCTAGTGCATCAGTCACTGAAAGGAAGCATGCAGGTACAGCAGGCAGTGAAGAAAGCCAATGGAATGTTGGCCTTCATAACAAGGGGAGTTGAGTATAGGAGCAAAGAGGTCCTTCTGCAGTTGTACAGGGCCCTAGTGAGACTGCACCTGGAGTACTGTGTGCAGTTTTGGTCGCCAAATTTGAGGAAGGATATTCTTGCTATTGAGGGCATGCAGCGTAGGTTTACTAGGTTAATTCCCGGAATGTCGGGACTGTCATATGTCAAAAGACTGGAGCGACTAGGCTTGTATACACTGGAATTTAGAAGGATGAGAGGGGATCTTATCGCAACGTATAAGATTATTAAGAGGTTGGACACGTTAGAGGCAGGAAACATGTTCCCAATGTTGGGGGAGTCCAGAACAAGGGGCCACAATTTAAGAATAAGGGGTAGGCCATTTAGAACTGAGATGAGGAAAAACTTTTTCAGTCAGAGAGTTGTGAATCTGTGGAATTCTCTGCCTCAGAAGGCAGTGGAGGCCAATTCTCTGAATGCATTCAAGAGAGAGCTAGATAGAGCTCTTAAGGATAGCGGAGTCAGGGGGTATGGGGAGAAGGCAGGAACGGGGTACTGATTGAGAATGATCAGCCATGATCACATTGAATGGCGGTGCTGGTTCGAAGGGCCGAATGGCCTCCTCCTGCACCTATTGTCTATTGTCTATTGTCTATTGTAGTCCAACCATTTATTTACCATTGTTTGTGCCTTGTTTTTAATCTTTATATTTTTTTAATATCACTGACCAAGGGATTGCCACTTCTGTACTCAAAAAATGTACTTTCTTCAAGGTTAGTTCAAGGTACCTCATGAAGCAGGAATGATTGTTCCTGGTGTAAACACCTTCAACATATTTGTGTGAACATAGCGGTCAGTGCAGTGACTGAATGTAGGAATTACAAGTAAAGCCTTCAATATGATTGTCCAGCAAAATAAAGTCATCGGGTCATAAGTGATCGGAGCAGAATTAGGCCATTCGGCCCATCTAGTCTACTCCACCATTCAATCATGGCTGATCTATCTCTCCCTCTAAAACCCATTCTCCTGCCTTCTCCCCATTACCCCCAACACCTGTACTAATCAAGAATCTATCTATCGATCTATCTATCTCTGCCTTAAAAATATCCATTGACTTGGCCTCCACAGCCTTCCGTGGCAAAGAATTCCACAGATTTTCCACCCTCTGACTAAATAAATTCCTCCTCGCCTCTTTCCTAAAAGAACATCTCGTTAATTCTGAACCTCTGAACTCCTAGACTCTCCCACTAGTGGAAACATCCTCGCCACATCCACTCTATCCAACCCAAAATAAGTTTCTGAGATTTGCTTTGGTGACATCGATTCCAGATTCCAGAGAATGAGTTTTATGAACAGCAAAGTAAAAGAATGTGTAAGGAACTGCAGATGCTGGTTTAAACCGAAGGTAGACACAAAATGCTGGAGTAACTCAGCGGGACAGGCAGCATCTCCGGAGAGAAGGAATGGGTGGCGTTCTTCAGACTGGTTAGGGATAAGGGAAACGAGAGATATAGACGATGATGTAGAGAGATAAAGAACAATGAATAAAAGATATGCGAAAATGTAACGATGATAAAGGAAACAGGCCATTGTTAGCTGGTTGTTGGGTGAAAACGAGAACCTAGTGCGACTTGGGTGGGGGAGGGATAGAGAGAGGGGGAATGCCAGGGCTACCTGAAGTGTTCATTGTTCTTTATCTCTCTACATCATCATCTATATCTCTCATTTCCCTTATCCCTAACTAGTCTAAAGAGCGATCTCAACCTGAAACGTCACCCATTCCTTCTCTCCAGAGATGCTGCCTGTCCCGCTGAGTTACTCCAGCATTTTGTGTCTACCTTCGGTTTAAACCAGCATCTGCAGTTCCTTACACATTCTTTTACTTTGCTGTTCATAAAACTCATTCTCTGGAGGTGATCGTGTCTGGCAAGGACATGATTTATGACCATTTGTTGAGGTGAATACATTTACTGTGGAGTATGTTTTCATGATACTTCTACTGTGCTTTCAGACATCAATCAGGATTTGTTAACCCCTCTCGATTGCAATCACGTGCGGTCTTTCCGCTGACTGGTTAGCACGCAACAAAAGCTTTGCTGCACAGTACCTTGGTGCACGTGACAATAAACTAGACTGAAACTTATTAAAATTAAAAATTGTTCGCATATAACAGGGAAATGAGTCTAATCTCAAACAAGGAATGAGTCAAATCTCAAGCATACATATCTCCGAGACCTTCAAAAATCGACGAGCTCGGGTTTTATGCAGTGAAACCTGGCTGTGTGGGATCACGGTAGATATGTCCTGTAACATCTGCAGTTCGTAAATTATCATGATGTATCTGAGATTAGATCCCCAGAGGAAGAAATGAGACACGCATTGCAGTGAAGTACATACTCCCACTGTTATTCTCACATCTGTCATTCTCTTGAAAAAAATAGCATTGGCTTGTTGATGGAATTACAAGGCAAGGCTAAAATTAGGTGAGTTTAGTTTATTGTCATGTGTACCGAGGTGCAGTGAAAAGCTTTTTGTTGCGTGCGACCCAGTCGGTGGAAAGACTATACATGATTACAATCGAGCCGTCCACAGTGTGCAGGCACATGATAAAGGGAATAACGTCTAGTGCAAGATAAAGTCCAGTAAAGTCTAATTAGAGATTAAAAAAATTTTTTTTTAGAGATACAGCGCGGAAACAGGCCCTTCGGCCCACCGGGACTGCGCCGCCCAGCGATCCCCGCACATTAACACTATCCTACACACACTAGGGACAATTTTTACATTTACCCAGTCAATTAACCTACATACCTGTACGTCTTTGGAATGTGGGAGGAAACCGAAGATCTCGGAGAAAACCCACGCAGGTCACGGGGAGAACATATAAACTCCGTACAGACGGCGCCCGTGGTCAGGATCGAACCTGAGTCTCCGGCGCTGCATTCGCTGTAAGGCAGCAACTCTACCGCTGCGCCACCGTGCCGCAAGATAGTCCGAGGGTCTCTAGTGAGGGAGATAGTAGTTTAACACTGCTCTCTGGTTGTGGTAGGATGGTTCAAGTTGCCTGATAACAGCTGGGAAGAAACCGTCTGTGAATCTGGAGGCGTGATTTTTCACACTTCTGTACCTCTTGCCCGATGGGAGAGGGGAGGAAGAGGGAGTGGCCGGGGTGCGACTGGGCCTTGATTATGCTGCTGGCCTTGCCGAGGCAGCGTGAGGTGCAGATGGCATTGTATAGTTTAGCTTCGTTTATTAATGTCACGTGCGCTATGATACAATGAAAAGCTTTCTGTCACATGCTTTCCAGTCAGCGGAAAGACCGTACCTGATTACAATCAAGCCCAACCACAGTTTACAGATACAGGATAAAAGGCATCTGGTAACGCAAAAACTATGCAAAAAAGTAATGATGATAAGTGGAGACAGGCCTCTGGAGAGAGAGCATTGCAAGCGTTACTTGAAGTTAGAGAAATCAATATTTATACTGCCGGGTTATAAGCAGCCCAAGTGACCATCTCCTTCTGACCCTTTCCAACCCAAGTCGTACCACCTTCAAAGGGGCCTTGTTGAGTCTCATTGCAACCTGGACCACATCTAACAAGGGCATGCCTCCTTTATCACCGTTACTTTTTTGCATAGGGAACATAGAAGCATAGAAAATAGGTGCAGGAGGAGACCATTTGGCCCTTCGAGCCAGCACCGCCATTCATTGTGATCATGGCTGATCATCCACAATCAGTAACCTGTGCTTGCCTTCTCCCCATATCCCTTGATTCCACTATCCCCTAGATCTCTATCCAACTCTCTTTTAAATCCATCCAGTGATTTGGCTTCCACTGCCCTCTGTGGCAGAGAATTCCACAAATTCACAACTCTGGGTGAAAAAGTTTTTTCTCACCTCAGTTTTAAATGGCCTCCCCTTTATTCTTAGACTGTGTGGCCCCTGGTTCTGGACTCCCCAACACTGGGAACATTTTTCCTGCATCAAGCTTTTCCAGTCCTTTCATAATTTTATACGTCTCTATAAGATCCCCTCTCATCCTTCTAAACTCCAATGAATACTGCCCATTCTTTCCAATCTTTCCTCATACGACAGTTCCGCCATGCTGGGGATTAACCTCATGAACCTACGCTGCACTGCCTCAGTAGCAAGGACGTCCTTCCTCAAATTAGACCAAAACTGCACCCAATACTCCAGATGTGGTCTCACCAGTGCCCTATAGAACTGCAGAAGGACCTCTTTACTCCTATACTTAAATCCTCTCGTTATGAAGGCCAACATGCCATTAGCATGTTGTTCATTTATTAATTTGTTCTACAATTCTCTACATCACTGTCTATATCTCTCGTTTCCCTCTCCCTTGCCTCTCAGTCTGAAGATGGGTCTCGACCCAAAACATCACCTATTCCTTTTCTCCAGGGATGCTGCCTGACCTGCTGAATTACTCCAGCTTTTTGTGTCTATCGTCGGGTTTTTTTTTGTTTGGTTTTTTTTCATACATATACAGCCGGAAACAGGCCTTTTCGGCCCTCCAAGTCCGTGCCGCCCAGCGATCCCCGCACATTAACACTATCCTACACCCACTAGAGACAATTTTTATATTTACCCAGCCAATTAACCTACATACCTGTACGTCTTTGGAGGTTTAAACCAGCATCTGCAGTTCCTTCCTACACAGTACTGATTTGCATCTGATGGTTGCTGACTGTGGTATTCTGTTGGGGGAAAGGTAAATAAAAATCTATTTGAACTTCTGCTGCTATTTATTCATTGTTGTTCCCCTAACATTTTTCAATATCATTTTCACTTTTTCTTGGCATTCAGCACAGACGCGTTCAGCCAGGATAGATGCACTGCTCCTGAAATGATGGTTGGGTAAAAATAATTTATTTCTTATATCTAACATAGGTTCAGACTGGTGCCCAAGGATTCCAGGAATCTTTGCATTTAAAAGATATTTAATAGGTATAGCATATATATTTTTAGAACGTAAGGGATATTGATTTTATTCACTAACTTATCACCTAGGAAAAAAAATATCTGCAGATGCTGGTTTAAATCGAAGGTAGACACAAAATGCTGGAGTAACTCAGCGGGTCAGGCAGCATCTCAGGAGAGAAGGAATTGGTGACGTTTCAAGTCGAGACCCTTCTTCAGACATTTTATTCAATCAGATCGCTGAAGAAGGGTCTCGACCCGAAAAGTCACCCATTCCTTCCCTCCAGACATAGACAATAGACAATAGGAGCAGGAGTAGGCCATTCGGCCCTTCGAGCCAGCACCACCATTCAATGTGATCATGGCCGATCATTCTCAATCAGCACCCCATTCCTGCCTTCTCCCCAAGCTGCCTGTCCCGCTGAGTTACTCCAACATTTTGTGTCTACCTTTGATTTTATCCAATATTGTGTGTCTTATCAAGGAAGATGTCATATTAGACATGTATTGACAGAGCGGGTAAGAGCATAGCAGTGGATTTCTTTGTGATTTAGATATTTTCAGATCTACAATTCCGTAGAAACTCCATCCTGATTCTGCTCAATATTGATAATAGCGCTAACCGCAATTGTAGGATCACTGAATTCTCAATGATTTGCCGAGTCCAGTAGCATTTAAATTTTTTTAATACAATACAATACAATACAATACAATACAATACAATACAATACAATACAATACAATACAATACAATACAATATATCTTTATTGTCATTGTACCCAGGGGTACAACGAGATTGGGAATGCGCCTCCCATACGATGCAATAATTTAAGTAATTTAGACAGCAGCAACCCAACGAAACGAAACAATTGTAACAGTTTTAGACAAAATAAAGTGCAAGTTGATCTGTGCGTTGTGGCCATCAGGCACAATGGTTATACAGTTTAATTGAGTTTAGTTTAGAGATACAGAGCGGAAACAGGCCCTTCGGCCCACCGGGCCCGCACTGACCAGCGATCCCCGCACACCAACACTATCCTACACCCACTGGGGAAATTTTTTTTAACATTTATACCAAGCCAATTAACCTACAAACCTGCACGTCTTTGGAGTGTGGGAAGAAACCAAAGTTCTCGGCGAAAACCCACGCAGGTCATGGGGAGAACGTACAAACTCCGTACAGGCGGCGCCCGTAGTCAGGATTGAACCGGGTCTCTGGCGCTGTAAGGCACCAACTCTACCGCTGCGCCACCGCGACTGCCCCTGAAACGGCATCAGAGCAAAGCATTGACCGGTTAGCAGGCAAAAAAAAGCTTTTCACTGTACCTCGGGTACATGTGACAATAAACTAAACGGAACTAAAATATCTGCAGACCCTAACTAAAAACTGAAACATCATAGCTATCGAAACAAGGAAACTACGAAATTACAGTTACACATGACTAGCTGACAAATGACACTGGACATTCAACAAACACTTTCACACAGAACACACCGATGAAAAACAGGCTTCCTTATCTATAACGTCAGGGTTTATGGGGAGGTCACAGCCTCAGAATTAAAGGGCGTTCTTTTAGGAAGGAGTTGAGGAGAAATTTCTTCCATCAGAAGGTGGTGAATCTGAGGAATTCTTTGGCACAGAGGATTGCGGAGGCCAAGTCAGTGGATATTTTTAAAGCAGAGATAGATAGATTCCTGATTGGGGGTAGACCCAAAATCCTGGTGTAACTCAGCGGGTCAGGTAGCCCCACTGTGTTACTCCAGCATTTTGTGTCTATCTTCGATTAAAAACCAGCATCTACAGTTCTTTCCTGCAGATTCCTGATTAGAACGGGTATCAATAGACAATAGGTGCAGGAGTAGGCCATTCAGCCCTTCGAGCCAGCACCGCCATTCAATGTGATCATGGCTGATCATTCTCAATCAGTACCCCGTTCCTGCCTTCTCCCCATACCCCCTGACTCCGCTATCCTTAAGAGCTCTATCTAGCTCTCTCTTGAATGCATTCAGAGAATTGGCCTCCACTGACTTGAGGCAGAGAATTCCACAGATTCACAACTCTCTGACTGAAAAAGTTTTTCCTCATCTCCGTTCTAAATTGCCTAGCCCTTATTCTTAAACTGTGGCCCCTTGTTCTGGACTCCCCCAACATTGGGAACATGTTTCCTGCCTCTAACGTGTCCAACCCCTTAATAATCTTATACGTTTCGATAAGATCTCCTCTCATCTTTCTAAATTCCAGTGTATACAAGCCTAGTCGCTCCAGTCTTTCAACATATGACAGTCCCGCCGTTCCAGGAATTAACCTAGTAAACCTACGCTGCACGCCCCCAATAGCAAGAATATCCTTCCTCAAATTTGGAGACCAAAACTCAGGGGTTGTGCAGGGAAGGAGGGAGAATGGGGTTGAGAGGGAAAGATAGTGGAGACCTCAGGAAGAAGCCAAGGTAGATCATTAACCTCCACAGACAAAGCCCAAAGTCCACAATGGTGTAGAAGTGAACTGAAATCGCCACGAAAAAAACTGGCAATGGTGTCATACAAACTTTGTCTGGCTTGGTGACTTCATAGGAGACACGAGGAACTGCAGATGCGGGAATCTTAAGCAAAGCACAAAAGTGCTGGAGTAAACCAGGCGGCTGTGGAGGCAGGTTCTTGATTAGCACAGGTATCAGTGGTGGTGGGTAGGGCAGGAGAATGGGGGTTGAGAGGGAGAGATAGATCAGCCATGAACGACAATAGACAATAGGTGCAGGAGGAGGCCATTCAGCCCTTCGAGCCAGCACCGCCATTCAATGTGATCATGGCTGATCATTCTCAATCAGTACCCCGTTCCTGCCTTCTCCCCGTACCCCCTGACTCCGCTATCCTTAAGAGCTCTATCTAGCTCTCTCTTGAATGCATTCAGAGAATTGGCCTCCACTGCCTTCTGAGGCAGGGAATTCCACAGATTCACAACTCTCTGACTGAAAAAGTTTATCCTCATCTCAGTTCTAAATGGCCTACCCCTTATTCTTAAACTGTGGCCCCTTGTTCTGGACTCCCCCAACATTGGGAACATGTTTCCTGCCTCTAACGTGTCCAACCCCTTAATAATCTTATACGTTTCGATAAGATCTCCTCTCATCCTTCTAAATTCCAGTGTATACAAGCCTAGTCGCTCCAGTCTTTCAACATATGATAGTCCCGCCATTCCGGGAATTAACCTAGTAAACCTATGCTGCACGCCCTCAAATTACAAAGATTGTGCAAGATTCTTCACTGATCGTACTACAATTCATATGTTCGAGGAGCAGAATTAGGCCATTCGGCCCATCAAGTCTACCCCACCATTCAATCGTGGCTGATCTATCTCTCCCTCTCAATCCCATTCTCCTGCCTTCTCTCCATAACCCCTGACACCCGTACTGATCAACAATCTGTGTAGGAAGGAACTGCAAACGCTGATTTAAACCAAAGACGGACACAAAAAGCTGGAGTATCTCAGTGGGTCAGACGGCATCGCTGGAGAGAAGGAATAGGTGACGTTTCGGGTCGAGACTCTCCTTCAGACTGAGCTCAAATCAACAATCTGTCAATCTCTGCCTTAAAAATACCCATTGACTTGGCCTCCACACCCGTCTGTGGCAATGAATTCCACAGATTCGCCGCCCTCTGACTAAAGAAATTCCTCCTCACCTCCTTTGTACTGTGGTAGTTTGGCTACGTTCTTGGGTTCTTTATGTGTCACAAGTTCTAGGAGCAGAATTAGGCCATTCGGCCCATCAAGTCTACTCCGCCTATGACAATGACTGTACCAGGTAGTGAAGGTGATTGACTTTACTTTAAGCATCCAAAGCTACAAATATTCCCCACAGATGCTACCACACTGGCCGAGTTACTCCAACACTCTGTGCCTTTCTTTGTCAACCAGCATCTGCCTTTCCTTGTGTCTACAAAATCACAGCCTGGTAGTATTTCATCTCCACTGGATGGACCACAGGGAACATTCATTAACAATTTCAATCTCTGATAAAACGCTGACTTGATTTATGGAACTCTGAGCTCTGTTATTTTATTTTATTTTATTTTATTTCAGATACAGCGCAGAAACAGGCCTTTTCGGCCCACCAGGTCCGCGCCGCCCAGCGATCCCCACACATTAACACTATCCTACACACACTAGGGACAATTTTTACATTTACCCAGTCAATTAACCTACATACCTGAACGTCTTTGGAGCGTGGGAGGAAACCGAAGTAGTGATGGAAATTAGGAGGATTAAAGAAGAGGAGGTACGGACACTTTTGAAGAATATAAAAGTGGATAAGTCTCCAGGTCCTGATAGGATATTCCCTAGGACATTGAGGGAAGTTAGTGCAGAATTAGCAGGGGCTATGACGGAAATATTTCAAACGTCATTAGAAACAGGGATGGTGCCGGAAGATTGGCGCATTGCGCATGTTGTGCCTTTGTTTAAAAAAGGTTCTAAAAGTAAACCTAGCAATTATAGACCTATTAGTTTGACGTCTGTGGTGGGAAAATTAATGGAAAAGATACTTAGGGACAATATATATAATTATTTGGATAATCAAGGCCTGATTAGAAACAGTCAACATGGATTTGTGCCTGGAAGGTCATGTTTGATTAATCTTCTTGAATTTTTTGAAGAGGTTACCAGGGAAATTGATAAGGGCAAGGCTGTGGATGTTGTCTATATGGACTTCAGTAAGGCATTTGACAAGGTTCCACATGGAAGGTTGATTAAGAAGGTTAAATCGTTGGGTATTAATAGTGAGGTTGCAAGATGGATTCAACAATGGCTGAATGGGAGATACCAGAGGGTAACGGTTGACAATTGTATGTCAGGTTGGAGGCCAGTGTCTAGTGGAGTGCCCCAAGGATCTGTGTTGGGTCCACTGTTGTTTGTCATTTACATTAATGATCTGGATGATGGTGTGGCAAATTGGATTAGTAAATATGCAGATGATACTAAGATAGGTGGAGTAGTTGATAGTGAGGTAGATTTTCAAAGTCTACAGAGAGACTTGGGCCTTTTGGAAGGGTGGGCTGAAAGATGGCAGATGGAGTTTAATGCTGATAAGTGTGAGGTGCTGCATTTTGGTAGGACAAATCAAAATAGGACGTACAGGGTAAATGGTAGGGAATTGAGGAATGCAATGGAACAGAGGGATCTGGGAATAACTGTGCATTGTTCCCTGAAGGTGGAATCTCATGTGGATAGGGTGGTGAAGAAGGCGTTTGGTATGCTTGCCTTTATAAATCAGAGCATTGAGTATAGAAGTTGGGATGTAATGTTGAAATTGTACAGGGCATTGGTGAGGCCGAATCTGGAGTATGGTGTGCAGTTCTGGTCGCCAAATTATAGGAAGGATGTCGACAAAATGGAGAGGGTACAGAGGAGATTTACTAGAATGTTGCCTGGGTTTCAGCACTTAGGCTACAGAGAGAGGTTGAACAGGTTGGGTCTTTATTCTTTGGAGCGTAGAAGGTTGAGGGGGGACTTGATAGAGGTTTTTAAAATTTTGAGAGGGACGGACAGAGTTGACGTGGGTAGGCTTTTCACTTTGAGAGTGGGGAAGATTCCAACAAGGGGACATAGCTTCAGAATTGAGGGACAAAGGTTTAGGGGTAACATGAGGGGGAACTTCTTTACTCAGAGGGTTGTGGCTGTACGGAATGGGCTTCCGGTGGAAGTGGTGGAGGCTGGCTCGATTTTATTATTTAAGAGTAAATTTGATAGGTATATGGATAGGAGGGGATTGGAGGGTTATGGTCTGAGTGCAGGTAGATGAGACTAGGTCAGGGAGAATGGTCGGCGTGGACTGGTAGGGCCGGACAGGCCTGTTTCCATGCTGTAGTTGTTATATGTTATATGTTATATGTTATCTCGGAGAAAACCCACGCAGGTCACGGGGAGAATGTACAAACTCCGTACAGATGGCGCCCGTAGTCAGGATAGAACCTGAGTCTCCGGCGCTGCATTCGCTGTAAGGCAGCAACTCTACCGCTGCGCCACCGTGCCGCCAGAAAACAAATACTCAAAAGCTCACTGATCTTAATCCTTTACATGCAGATCTGAACAAATGTTGCGAGAACTAAATTTAAAAGTAAATTTAATCACCGTGCAACTGATCGTTGGTTTATATTACTTCTCAAGGGTAGAATGTCAATGAACAGTGCAAGGCCTGGATAGAGTGGATGTGGAGAGGATGTTTCTACTGGTGGGAGAGGCTAGGACCAGAGGATTAAAGGACGTTCCTTTAGGAAGGAGATGAGGAGGAATTTCAGATTTCCACCATCTACGTCAACTTATTTAGACAATAGACAATAGACAATAGGTGCAGGAGTAGGCCATTCAGCCCTTCGAGACAGCACCGCCATTCAATGCGATCATGGCTGATCACTCTCAATCAGTACCCCGTTCCTGCCTTCTCCCCATACCCCCTCACTCCGCTATTCTTAACAGCTCTATCCAGCTCTCTCTTGAAAGCATCCAACGAACTGGCTTCCACTGCCTTCTGAGGCAGAGAATTCCACACCTTCACCACTCTCTGACTGAAAAAGTTCTTCCTCATCTCCGTTCTAAATGGCCTACCCCTTATTCTTAAACTGTGGCCCCTTGTTCTGGACTCCCCCAACATTGGGAACATGTTTCCTGCCTCTAATGTGTCCAATCCCCTAATTATCTTATATGATTCAGTAAGATCCCCCCTCATCCTTCTAAATTCCAGTGTATACAAGCCTAATTGCTCCAGCCTTTCAACATACGACAGTCCCTCCATTCTGGGAATTAACCTAGTGAATCTATGCTGCACGCCCTCAATAGCAAGAATATCCTTCCTCAAATTTGGAGACAAAAACTGCACACAGTACTCCAGGTGCGGTCTCACCAGGGCCCGGTACATCGGCGAAATCAAACGCAGGCTCGGCGATCGCTTCGCTCAACACCTGCGCTCGGTCCGTGTTGGCCAAACTGATCTCCCGGTGGCTGAGCACTTCAACTCCCCCTCCCATTCCCAGTCTGACCTTTCTGGCATGAGCCTCCTCCAGTGCCATAGTGAGGCCCACCGGAAATTGGAGGAACAGCACCTCATATTTCGCCTGGGCAGCTTGCAGCCCAGTGGTATGAACATCAACTTCTCCAACTTTAGATAGTTCCTCTGTCCCTCTCTTCCCCTCCTCCTTCCCAGATCTCCCTCTATCTTCCTGTCTCCGCCTATATCCTTCCTTTGTCCCGCCCTCCTGACATCAGTCTGAGGAGGGGTCTCGACCCGAAACGTCACCCATTCCTTCTCTCCTGAGATGCTGCCTGACCTGCTGAGTTACTCTAGCATTTTGTGAATGAATATCTGCCGTTGGAGAGTTGAGTCATACAGTGTGGAAACAGGCCCTTTGGCCCAACTTGCCCACACTGGCCTACACGTCCCACCCGCCAGCATTTGGCCTATATCCCTCCAAACCAGTTCCAAACATGTACCTATCTATCTGTATCTTAAACTTTGGGATAGTCCCAGCCTCAACTACCACCTCCGGCAGCTTGTTCCACACACCCACCACCCTTTGTGTGAAAAAGATACCCCACAGATTCCTGTTAAATCTTTTCCCCTTCACCTTAAACCTATGTCCTCTGGTTCTCGATTCACCTTCTCTGGGCAAGAGACTCTGTGCACCTACCCAATCTATTCCTCTCATGATTTCACACATCTCTATAAGATTATCCCTCATCCTCCTGCGCTCCAAGGAATAGAGTGCCAATCTGCTCAACTTCTGGCTTTAGACCGGACCCTCTAGTCCTGGCAACATCCTCGTAAAACATCCTCGTTTGTTTTCCAGTTATTATTCAAGCATAGTCTGTCAGACTGAGGGCAATGAAAAATCCCAATGTCGTCAGCAATATTGGTTCCAAAGAAAGGAGAAGTGCTGGAGGTCAATGCGTGACTTTTGTTGATATGTCCAGCAGTGAGCTGAGATCATGAGAGAGATAGCAGAGCCTGGTGTCTTTGTTGATCTATCATTCCCTCCAAACCCCATTCTCCTGCTTCTTGCCTTCTCCCCATTTAAGAAACATAGAAAATATGTGTAGTAGTGGGCCATTCGGCCCATCGAGCCAGCACTGCCATTCAATATGATCATAGCTGATTATCCAGAATCAGTACCCCGTTCCGGCTTTTTCTCCATATCCCTTGATTCCTTTAGCCCTGAGAGCTCTCTTGAATACATCCAGTGAATTAGCCTCCACTGCCTTCTGAGGCAGAGAATTCCACAGATTCACAACTCTCTGGGTCAGAACGTTTTTCCTCATCTCAGTCCTAAATGGCCTACCCCTTATTCTTAAACTGTGACCCCTGGTTCTGGACTCCCCCAACATGGGGAACATTTTTCCTGCATCTAGCCTGTGCAATCCCTTAATAATTTTATACGTTTCTATAAGATCCCCTCGCATCCTTCTAAATTCCAGTGAATATAAGCCCAGTCGATCCATTCTTTCATCATATGTCAGTCCCACCATCCCGGGAATTAACCTGGTGAACCTACGCTGCATTCCCTCAATAGCAAGAATGTCCTTCCTCAAACTAGGAGACCAAAACTGCACACAATACTCCAGGTGTGGTCTCACCATGGCCCTGTACAACTGCAGTAGGACCTCCTTGTAATCTTTGACATGCTTACTAATCAAGAAATCGAATCAACTAATTATGACTGATCCAATCTGAGGATTCTGCTGTAACTATATTAAATGAGAGAGAAACTACCTTCAGGAATTTTGTTCAAGATGAGAGAAACCATGAAAATTAATCTCCATGTTTACAGTTCTGTAAGGTTATTCAAGGTCTGATGATAAAATAAAGGATCTGAAAAGCTTAATGATTTGGTTTAAACCCACATCTGCAGTTCCTTCTTATACTTAAGCTTAATAATTACAACACTTTAGTATTTTTTAAGAATAGGTTTATATTAAACTAGGATTATATTCCTAGCTTCTACCATATCAACACAGGCACCTGACTTTAGAGTGATACAGTCTGGAAACAGGCCCTTCGGCCCACCGAGTCCGCACCGACCAGCATTCTCGCACATTAATACTATCCTACACACACCAGGGGCAATTTATATATACACCAAGCCAATTAACCTACAAACCTGTACGTCTTTGGAATGCGGGAGGAAACCGAAGATCTCGGAGAAAACCCACGCAGGTCACGGGGAGAACGTACAAACTCCGTACAGACGGCGCCCGTAGTCGGGATTGAACCCGGGTCTCTGGCGCTGTAAGTGTTGTAGGGCAGCAACTCTACCGCTGTGCCGCCGTGCCGCACGTTCTATAAGGTTATTCAAAGGTTTCAAAGGTCTTTAATTGTCACATGTACCAATTAAGGTACAGCGATATGCGAATTACCATACAGCCATACGATCAAAAGAGCAACATTACCACACTGCCACATAAAAGATAACATAAACATCCACCACAGCGGATTCCCCACATTCCTCACTGTGATGAAAGGGAAAAAAGTCCAAACTTCATCGTCTTTATCGTCCTGCGGTCGGGGCAGTGGAACCATCTGCAGTCAGGGCGATCGAAGCTCCCGTGTCGGGGCAATCGAAGCTCCCGCTTCAGGGCGATCGAAGATCCCGCGTCGGGGCGATTGAAGATTCCACGTTGGGGCGATCGATCCCACGTCGGGGCGATTGAAGATCCCACATCGGAGCGATCGAAGATCCCACGAAAGAGTGTTGTCGACAAAGTTACAAAAAGTGCTCATTATAGTAATTCGTTTTTCGTTCTCGGCGGCCCTCCATGCCGGGTCCCTAGCTGTTCTCGGCCCCCCCCCCTGCCGGGTCCCTCGCTGTTCTCGCCCCCCCCCCCACGCCGGGTCCCTTGCTGTTCTCACCCCCCCCCCCCCCACGCCGGTCCCTCGCTGTTCTCGCCACTCCCCACGCCGGTCTGAAGATCAAAGATCCCACGTTGGGGCGATTGAAGATCCCACGTCGGGACGATCGAAGATCCCACATCAGGGCGATCGAAGACCCCATGTCGGTGCGATCGAAGATCCCACGTTGGGGCAATTGAAGATCCCACGTCGGGACGATCGAAGTTCCCGTGTCGGGGCGGTCTAAGCTCCCGCGGCTTGGAGTTCCAGAAGTCGGTCTCTGACCAGAGTCTGCGCGCCCCGTGATGTTAAGTCTGCAAGCACCCACAGTTAGAGCTCCGAGGTCGATCCCTGGCAGAGTGATCACGGGCTCCGCGATGTTTAAGTGCCGTAGGTTACCGCGGTGGAGCTCTCAAAAATCGGTCTCCAGCAAATGCCGCCAACTCCTCGATGTTAGGCCGCAGTGTGGATGGAGATACGATACGGAAAAAGATCGCATCTCCATCGAGGTAAGAGATGAGAAAAAGTTTCCCCCCAACTCCACCCCCCCCCCCTTCCCCCACATAAAACAAGCTAAAGAACACTAAAAACACATTTAACACATACTATTAAAACACAATGAAGGGAGGGCAGACAGACTGTTTGCGAGGCTGCCATTGAAGGCCTGGTGATGAAATCAAGGTTGATTAGTAATTATCTGAAAAGCTTAAGGATGGCGGAGTCAGGGGGTATGGGGAGAAGGCAGGAACGGGGTACTGATTGAGAATGATCAGCCATGATCACATTGAATGGCGGTGCTGGCTCGAAGGGCCGAATGGCCGACTCCTGCACCTATTGTCTATCGTCTTAATGATTCGTGTAGGAAAGAACTGCAGTCTGAAGAAGGGTCTCGAAGGGTCACCCATCCCTTCCCTCCAGAGATGCTGCCTGTCCCGCTGAGTTACTCCAGCTTTTTGTGTTTATCTTAAGCTTAATGATTCCACTGCTTTTCAAGAATGGGTTGATCTTAAACTAGGTTTATATTCCCAGCCTCTGGCGCATCAATTCAGGTGGCCCGCTTGCATGGCACAGTTACATTCGATGTCACGAGAGGTCAATAGCCCTCTGAAACAGTTGCAGAGTTTTGAGCAGTTACGTCTCTGTTTCCCATGGGTAAGTCAATCTCAATTGCAACTGGTTGCCAAAGCCCTGTAACCATCTCCATGGCAACTCCATTCTTCTAATATCTGTTTCCAGCACCTTTCCTAATTATATTTCCTGTCTCGTCTATGAGAAGCAGCTTATTCATAAAAGGACCAAACACTTATAATGATGAGAATTATGCAATAATAACTAAACACATCTGATCATTTCGCTTGGCCAGCTGACCACACAGCGGTATCAATATTGATTTTTCTAACTTCAAGTAACCCTTGCTTTCCCTCTCTCTCCATCCCTTCCCCATCCACGATCTCTGACCAGCCTGACTGTCCTCCTGATTAAATTTTACCCTTACATCCCTCGTTGTCACCTTCCCCGAGCTGACCATGATCCAGTCTACATTTTCCTATGTTCACCATCCCCTTTGATGTCTCGTTTTCACACCTTACCCTTCAATTTCTCTGTGTCTCCCCCTCCCCTGCCTCTGAGTCTGAAGAAGGGTCTCGACCCGAAACGTCACCCATTCCTTCTATCCAGAGATGCTGCCTGTCCCGCTGAGGACCACTGATTTACTCCAGCATTTTATGTCCACCTGATTTAGTTTTGCTTAGTTTAGCTTAGAGATACAGCGTGGAAACATGCCCTTCGGCCCACCGAGTCCGGGCCGACCAGCGATCCCAGCACATTAACACTATCCCACACACAACTAAGGACAATTTACACTTATACCAAGCCAATTAACCTACAAATCAGTACGTCTGGGATGGCAGGACTTTCATATGAAGAAAGACTGAATAGACTCGGCTTGTACTCGCTGGAATTTAGAAGATTGAGGGGGGATCTTATAGAAACTTACAAAATTCTTAAGGGGTTGGACAGGCCAGATTCAGGAAGATTGTTCCCGATGTTGGGGAAGTCCAGAACAAGGGGTCACAGTTTAAGGATAAGGGGGAAGTCTTTTAGGACCGAGATGAGAACGTTTTTTTTCACACAGAGAGTGGTGAATCTGTGGAATTCTCTGCCACAGTTGAGGCCAGTCCATTGGCTATATTTAAGAGGGAGTTAGATGTGGCCCTTGTGGCTAAAGGGATCAGGGGGTATGGAGAGAAGGCAGGTACGAGATACTGAGTTGGATGATCAGCCTTGATCATATTGAATGGCGGTGCAGGCTCGAATGGCCGAATGGCCTATTCCTGCACCTATTTTCTATGTTTCTATGTTTCTATGTCTTTGGAGTGTGGGAGAAAACTAAAGATCTCAGGGCAAACCCACGCGGTCACGGTGAGAAGGTACAAACTCCATACAGACAGCACCCGTAGTCGGGATCGAACCTGGGTCTCCGGCGCTGCAAGCGCTGTAAGGCAGCAACTCTACCGCTGCGCCACCGTGCCTCACTAACATTGATCATGTTGAGAAATGGTCAGTGCATAATAATAGCAATTAAAAATCAAAACCAGAAAGACAATCAAAGTGTTATGCGCCAGTTTCCAATGCTGGAATAAAATCGTCACACCTGATGTCCTGAGAGCAGAATGATTTTCTAATTTGCATGCAATAGGAATTAAATGCTGCATTGATAAATAAAAAATATTTGTGGACTTGCAAAATCCATTTACCCTTGTCTATGGAAGCCTGTGCAATCGAGTGCGGAGAGAAGTGATTTACAGGGGAGCTTCGACTGAATCATATGTAGAAAGACTGGAGCGACTAGGCTTGTATACACTGGAATTTAGAAGGATGAGAGGAGATCTTATCGAAACGTATAAGATTATTAAGGGGTTGGACATTTTAGAGGCAGGAAACATGTTCCCAATGTTGGGAGAGTCCAGAACAAGGGGCCACAGTTTACGAATAAGGGGTAGGCCATTTAGAACTGAGATGAGGAAAAACGTTTTCAGTCAGAGAGTTGTGAATCTGTGGAATTCTCTGCCTCAGAAGGCAGTGGAGGCCAATTCTCTGAATGCATTCAAGAGAGAGCTAGATAGAGCTCTTAAGGATAGCGGAGTCAGGGGGTATGGGGAGAGGGCAGGAACGGGGTACTGATTGAGAATGATCAGCCATGATCACATTGAATGGCGGTGCTGGCTCGAAGGGCCGAATGGCCACCTCCTGCACCTATTGTCTATTGTCTATTGTCTATTGAATCATTTCACCTGTGTGAGGCACTCAATAAAATTTACGAGTTATTTTAAAACGTGAAATCTTCACCTCATGGCTATATAGTTAATGTCCATGTGTAGTTGTGATTAATCTAAAAGCAGGGGAACATGTAATGTACCCCATCAAAAGCAACAAAATCAACACATTACAAGATATTCTAGATTTGTTTATTTAAGTCCTGATGAGCTGCTTCAAAAACCTTTACACTGCGGTCAGAGAATTAATCAATATTTTATAATTGTCACGCGAGAGATTTACCTCTGGTTGATAATACTAAATGGAGCACATATTACAACCAACCTCAGGTACTTCAGACCAGGCATTATTAATCAGTCTGAAGAAGGCTCTCGACCCGAAATGTCAACTATCCCTATCCATGTTCTCCAGGGATGCTTTTATTCACAAAATGCTGGAGTAACTCAGCAGGTCAGGCAGCATCTCGGGAGAGAAGGAATGGGTGACGTTTCGGGTCGAGACTCTTCTTCAGACTGATTAATAATGCCTGGGCAGTTTGCAGCCCAGTGGTATGAACATCGACTTCTCCAATTTTAGATAGTTCCTCTGTCCCTCTCTTCCCCTCCTCCTTCCCAGTTCTCCCTCTATCTTCCTGTCTCCACCTATATCCTTCCTTTGTCCCGCCCCCCCTGACATCAGTCTGAAGAAGGGTCTCGACCCGAAACGTCACCCATTCCTTCTCTCCCGAGATGCTGCCTGACCTGCTGAGTTACTCCAGCATTTTGTGAATAAATCGATTTGTACCAGCATCTGCAGTTATTTTCTTATACTCCAGGGATGCTGCCTGACTCGCTGCCTGACCCGCTGCCTGACCCGCTGCCTGACCTGCTGCCTGACCCGCTGAGTTACTCCGGCACTTTGTGTCCTTTCATGTACTCCAGAACTCACTTGCCCGGAGGTCAATGGATACACAAGTTCGTAAGTTCTGGGAACAGAATTAGGCCATTTGGCCCATCAAGTCTACTCTGCCATTCAATCACGGCTGATCTATCTCTCCCTCCTAACCCCATTCTCCTGCCTTCTCCCCCATAACCCCTGACACCCGTACCAATCAAGAATCTATCAATCTCTGCATTAAAAATATCCATGGACCTGGCCTCCACAACCATCTGTGGCAATGAATTCCACAGTTTATCAACACTGAATAAATACATTCTTTCTTATCTCCTTTCAAAAGGTACGTCCTTTTATTCTGAGGCTGTGGCCTCTGGTCCTGGACTCCCACTGGTGGAGACATAATCTCCACATCCACTCTATCCAGGCCTACACTACACAATTTGTTTAGCATTAAGCAGGGGAACCACAGACAGTCGATCATACTCCATAGAGAGGCACGGTGGCGCAGCGGTAGAGTTGCGGCCTTACAGCGCCAGAGACCCGGGTTCAATCCTAACTACAGGTGCTGTCTGTATGGAGTTTATACGTTTTTCCCGTGACAGCGTGGATAGTGTAAATGTGCGGGGATCGCTGGTCGGTGCAGACTCGGAGGGCCGAAGGGCCTGTTTCTGCGCTGTATCTCTAAACTAAATTGCTCACCAAGCCTTGTCTTGGTCTTGTTGCCTCTTGACCATGGAAGATCATCATCCTCAGATCTTCCACCCAGAGATGTGGACAGCCAAGATGGCCAATAAGTCCAACCAGCAGCCAGGATCCAGCATGAACCTGCCCAAAGTTCTCCAGTGACATGTAATGTTCATCAAGTAACTAAATATCTTGGATGAAGGAAAGGGTGGCACTGTCTCCAGCTATCCAAGTTCAATTCCAACCCCTGGTGTTATCTGTGCATTTGAACATCTCCCTGTGACTCTTTGGGTTACCAAGTTACATGAAACTTTAGAAGGATGAGAGGAGACCTTATCGAAACGTATAAGATTATTAAGGGGTTGGACACGTTTGAGGCAGGAAACATGTTCCCAATGTTGGGGGTGTCCAGAACCAGGGGCCACAGTTTAAGAATAAGGGGTAGGCCATTTAGAACTGAGATGAGGAAAAACTTTTTCAGTCAGAGAGTTGTGAATCTGTGGAATTCTCTGCCTCAGAAGGCAGTGGAGGCCAATTCTCTGAATGCATTCAAGAGAGAGCTAGATAGAGCTCTTAAGGATAGCGGAGTCAGGGGGTATGGGGAGAAGGCAGGAACGGGGTACTGATTGAGAATGATCAGCCATGATCACATTGAATGGCGGTGCTGGCTCGAAGGGCCGAATGGCCTCCTCCTGCATCTATTGTCTATTGTCTATAAACTCATAAGTTCATAAGTGATAGGAACAGAATTAGGCCATTTGGCCCATCAAGTCTACTCCGCCATTCATCATGGCTGATCTATCTCTCCCTCCTCACCCCATTCTCCTGCCTTCTCCCACAACCCCTGACACCGTACCAATCAAGAATTCTCCCCATTACCTCTGACACCCATACTAATCAAGAATCTATCTATCTCTGCCTTAAAAATATCCATTGACTTCGTCTCCATAACCTTCTGTGACAATGAATTCCACAGATTCACTGCCCTCTGACTAAAGAATTTCCTCCACATCTCCTTCCTAAAGGAGCGTCCTTTAATTCTGAGGGTATGACCTCTGGTCCAAGTCTCCCCCACTAGTGGAAACATCCTCTCCACAACCACTCTATCCAGACCTTTCACTATACGGTGAGTTTTAATGAGGTCCCCCCCCTCATCTGCAGAACTGCAGATGCTGGAATGTTGAGTAGAACACAAAGTGGTTGAGTAACTCAGCGGGTCAGGAGACTGGGCAGCATCTCGGGAGGACATGGATAGGCGATGTTTCGTGTTGGGACCCTTCTTCATAATCAGTTCTGTCACCATTTGCTAAACGACCAGATTTTCGAATCGGCAGCAACAACAAAAAAATCAGCAGAAAGAAACATCTTCCCTTAATGATGAGACGAGAGAGAAAGACGTGTTTATATATTTCATGACCTCTGAATGTGTCAAAATGTTCAGATGCCAGTGAATGATTTTGGAAGAACAATCACTGTTTGGAACGCAAGAACAGAAGTCGACTTGTGCACAGAAAGTCCCAACAGACTGTAATGCCCTGAGAATCAGATAATCTGTTTTTAATGACTTTGATTGAGCGGCGAATATTGAGCAGTGCATTGGGAATAGCAGTGTACATAAGATGTGGACTGATGCACACTTTAACATGTCATTGCAAGCTGACTACTTCAACAGTATGTGTAGACAGGAACTGCAGATTCCTGTTCATACCGAAGATAGACATAAAGTGCTGGAGTAACTCAGCAGGTCAGGCAGCATCTCTGGAGAAAAAGGAATGGGTGACGTTTTGGATCGGGACCCTTCATCGGACTCAGTCAGAGGGAGGTGAATTTGTGGAATTCTTTGCCACAGAAGGTTGTGGAGGCCAAGTCAGTGAATATTTTTAAGGCAGAGATAGATAGATTTTTGATTAGTACGGGTGTCAGGGGTTATGGGGAGAAGGCAGGAGAATGGGGTTAGGAGGGAGAGATAGATCAGCCATGATTGAATGGTAGAGTAGATCTGATGGGCCGAGCGGACCAATTCTACTATCACATATGACCTTATGAAAACATATTATCCTTGTAGTAGTGCAGCTGATAAAGCTGCTGCCTTACAGCACCAGAGTCCCTTGATTAATCCAGACCTTGGGTGCTGTCTGTGTGGAGTTTGCACGTTCTGCCTGAGAATTGGCCTCGGTAAATTGCCCCTAGTGTGTAGGGAGTGGATGAGATCCCAGTTCTCCAACTAGTTTATTGTCCTCCTGATTAAATATTATTGATTGTCTGCCTCCTTGTCACCTTCCCCTCAGCCAACAAAGTACGATTCTATTTATTCACAAAATGCGGGAGTAACTCAGCCGGTCAGGCAGCATCTCGGGAGAGAAGGAATGGGTGACGTTTCGGGTCGAGACCCTTCTTCAGACTGAAGAAACTCATAAGTTCATAAGTGATAGGAACAGAATTAGGCCATTCGGCCCATCAAGTCAGACTGAAGAAGGGTCTCGACCCGAAACGTCACCCATTCCTTCTCTCCCGAGATGCTGCCTGAGTTACTCCAGCATTGTGTGTCTGTCTTCGGTTAATTTGTCTGCTTTTCACAGGCTATGGAATTTAGAAAGCCTTTGTCCTTCACTGATAAGTTTGACTTCAAAGATTGAATAAAACCTCAAGTTAAATTTACTGGTAACTTTAATTAATGGGAGAAAGGGTCTGTGTTGAAAAATTAATGAATCCTGTGACAGTACTCAGGGAAAGAATGCGAGAGGCTAAGTCAGCAACAAATGGTGGCAGGCTTTCGTGAGAAAAGTTGCAGTGCTTGTAAATGGATAAAGAATGCAGGAGCTCATTTATAGACAATAGACAATTTAAAACAAAAGCAAACCACAAGACAAGTTGCTGAGCATGGCGGCTAAAGCAGAAGAAAAATTATCCGTCTAAATCCTGACTTTTAGATTTATAAAATAAAAGAACAATAATTAATGTGAGTCCTAAGCTTTGTCTTGTTGAAGGGAGCTAATGGGGCTGCACCGTTAACCTGACATTTCAAAAGAATGTCAGAATATAAAGCATTAATTTATAAAACCTTACTCTGATATCATCATGGATAGACACAAAGTGCTGGAGTAACTCAGCGAGTCAAGCAGCATCTCTGGAGAAAAATGACCCAAAAAAGTCTCCCTACTTTTTCTCCACAGATGCTGCCTGACAATAGACAATAGGTGCAGGAGGAGGCCATTCGGCCCTTCGAGCCAGCACCGCCATTCAATGTGATCATGGCTGATCATTCTCAATCAGTACCCCGTTCCTGCCTTCTCCCCATACCCCCTGACTCCGCTATCCTTAAGAGCTCTATCCAGCTCAACCCTGACCCACTGAGTTACTCCAGCACTTTGTGTCTATCTTTGGTATAAACCAGCATCTGCAGCTCCTTTTCTCTACAGGATATCATCAGTTTTGTTTAGTGATACAGCGCGGAAACAGGCCCTTCAGCCCACCGAGTCTGCAATCCCTGCACATTAACACTGTCCTACACACACTAGGGCCAATTTGTAATTATACCAAGCAATTAACCTACAAACCTGTACGTCTTTGGAGTGTGGGAGGAAAACGGAGATCCCAGAGAAAACCCATGTGGTCACGGGGATAACGTACAAACTCCGTACAAATTGCACCAATGGTCAGGATCGAACCCGGGTCTCCGGCGCTGTAAGGCAGCAACTCTACCACTGTGCGGCCGTGCCAGATGTGGTGTGTGTGCAGCAGAGTTTGTGTCGGTCCAGCATTGGCAACAAGGTTTGGTGAGCAGATAGCTGTTGCTGTTATACAACGGGAAACCAACCAGAAATAATGAGAAGACAGAAAATATTGGAAACACTCTGCAGATCGGGCAGCGTTTGTGGGAAGGGAAGCAGAGATAATGTCTCAATTTGAAGAAGGAAAACAACTCAAGGATCTCTAGAATTATTCTTCTTCTCCTTTTTCATCATTCCCATCTCCATCCGCTTCTCCTCCACCTTCTTCTTCGCCTCTTCCTTCTCCATTTTATTCTACTTTTCTTTCTCCACCTTCCCTTTCTCCGTCTCCTGTCTCCAATGTAGCTCAAAAACGTGTAGGAAGGAACTGCGGATGCTGGTTTACACTGAAGATCGACACAAAATGCTGGAGTAACTCAGCGGGACAGGCAGCATCTCGGGAGAGAAGGAATGGGTGACCTTTTGGTTTGAGACTTTGGAAGTCGCGGGTCTGAAGAAGGGTCCTGACCCAAAATATCACCCATTCCTTCTCTCCCAAGAAGCTGAGTTACTCCCGCATTTTGTGTCGACCTTCAATAAAGCTCGGTGAGTTCCGTCCAGTCTATGATACCAAAATGAACCTGCAGATTCTGCTGTAGGTGAGGCAAAACGTAAAGTGCTTGCTGGAGCAAGGAGTTGGGTGGTTTAGCAAACACTCACATTGTGCTTGATTCTGATGAATTGAATGAGTGGCTGCTCAGGACTTCCCAAACGCCACACATCCTGGTGAAGTCATTTCAAGGAGTCTTCGAGAACTTCCTTGAAGCATTTCATCTGTCCATCTGGCAATCTCTTGCTGTGATTGTTCTCAGAAGAGAGTGCCAGTTCTGAGAGCCTGGTGTTGGACGAGTAATGGAGTTTGTCTATTCCTCTCATGATCTTATACACTGCTGTTGGTTAGAACTTCCCCTCTGGAAGGCGACTCCGAACTGTCAAAGCCGCCACAGCCAGACATAAAAACAGCTTTTTTTCCACGACTTTCAACAACTGAAATTCTGCAGCCTCCTTTTGCTCTGGTATTTTATTTCATTCTTCACATGTGTAAAATATAATGTTTTATTCTTAATTTGTTACTATATGTCGTGTTGTTAGTTGCGAGCAAAGCACCAAGGCAAATTCCTTGTATGTATACATACTTGGCTAATAAAATTTATTCAATTCAATTCAATTCAAATTAAAATTCAATTCAATTCAATTAAAATTCAATTCAATTCAATTCAATTCAATTCAATTCAATTCAAATTCAATTCAATTCAATTCAATTCAATTCAATTCAATTTCAATTTCAATTTCAAATTCAAATTCAAATTCAAATTCAAATTCAATTTCAATTTCAATTTCAATTTCAATTTCAATTTCAATTTCAATTTCAATTTCAATTTCAATTTCAATTTCAATTTCAATTTCAATTTCAATTTCAATTTCAATTTCAATTTCAATTTCAAATTCAATTTCAAATTCAATTTCAAATTCAATTTCAAATTCAATTTCAATTTCAAATTCAATTTCAAATTCAATTTCAAATTCAATTTCAAATTCAATTTCAATTTCAATTTTAATTTCAAATTCAATTTCAAATTCAATTTCAAATTCAATTTCAAATTCAATTTCAAATTCAATTTCAATTTCAATTTCAATTTCAAATTCAAATTCAAATTCAAATTCAAATTCAAATTCAAATTCAAATTCAAATTCAAATTCAAATCAACGTTCTGGATTTGGAGCTGAAGGAAGGAAGATATATATATTTCCAGGTCAGGATGATGTGTGACTGGTGGTGTTCTCATGCATCTGCTAGCCTTGTTCTTCATGAGATGGGGAAATGTCATTAGCGTAGACCTGGCTAACAATACTGCAGGTCCTTGAGCCCAACTGGTCCATGCTGACCAAGGTACCCCATTTAAGCAAAGTCCTGTTTGCCCAAAAGGTAAAGTATAGAGCACTACAAAAAAGCATGCAAGACATACATTTGAACTGATTCATTAACACTTAACCATTGATAATGGAACTACTTCCGGCAGTTCCCATGTGTTATGCATTTTAATAAACTGTGGACCACACATTTAAAAAAAAAAAAACCTTGCTACATTCTAATAATTCAGCGGGTGGCCAGTGGTGAGCCACTGCCTCACAGGGCCAGTGACCAAGGTTCAATCCTGACCTCAGGTGCGGTCTGTGTGGAGTTGAATGAATGAATGAATGATACTTTATGTCACCTGTACCTAGGATACCTAGGTAGAGTGAAATGCTTTGCTTTGCACACACCTCAGCAGTACAGTTGCTGGCAAAGTTACAAAAGTACCAAACCGTCCTATCTACTGCCTGCCGCCACGCATGGCACTTTGCATGTTTTCCCTGTGACCACGTGGGTTTCCTCCGGGTGCTCCGGTTTCCTCCTACATTGCAAAGATGTGCGGGTTTGTGGGTTAGCTGGCCCTCTGTAAATTGCCCTTTAGTGTGTAGGGAATGGATGAGAAAGTGGGATAACATAGATGTGTAGGAAGGAACTGCAGATGCTGCTTTTCACTGAAGGTGGACACAAAATGCTGGAATAACTCAGCGGGTCAGCCGGCATCTCTGGATGGAAGGAATGGGTGACATTTCGGCTTGAGACCCTTCTTCGGAGTTATTCCAGCATTTTAATCTTTGGGAGAAATTCGACCCAGTGTAAACAGATGATTGATGGTCGGCATGGACTCAGTTGGCCGAAGAGGCCTGTGCCAGCTCTGTGTCTCTCATCTAACCTAATCAAAAAAGTAATCATATCGAAAAAAGATCATTTGTGCTACATTAATATTTACTTCATTGAAGAAAATCAGAGGGAGCATTTCCATTTAAATTGCGGCATCACAATGAACACTGTTCCTTTAAAAAATATCAAGATTATCTTGTGAAATCTATGCATCAATAAATCTGTGCATATGTTAATAAAAGTGATACTTACAATTGCAATTTCATCCTATTTTCAGGAACATATTGTGTTGTCATGGTGATTATTTCCCAGATGAACCTAAGGCAATCACATGTCGGAGTCTGATGTCTTGATATTAATTCAACGCCTTCCACACAACCCCCAGTAAAGAGGGGAAATGAAATTCCTTTAATATTATTCCCATTAAAGGCGCACAAAAAAATTGAATGCCAGAAAGCCGGAGGCTCTGATCGGAGTGACCTGTGCAAAGTAACACATATTATCATATCGTTCTCAATATGTTTTATCAAAAACATATAATTTGGCTTGTCTTGCACCCTATAAAGTGGCCAGAGACAAGCAGACACCAGCTTTAACTTCAGAATTAGGAGTGGTGGCACAGTGGTGGAGTTGCTGCTTTATTCCATCGCTACTACGGGTGCTGTCTGTGCGGAGTTTGTACGTTCTCCCCGTGACCTGCGTGAGTTTTCTCCAGGATCTCCAGTTTCCTCCCACACTCCAAAGACGTACAGGTTTACAGGTTAATTGGCTTGGTATATTTGCAAATTGTCCCCAGTTTGTGTAGAACAGTGCTGGTCGGCACGGACTCATTGGGCCGAGGGGCCTGTTTCCACATTGTATCTCTCATCTAAACTAAACTAAACTAAACTCTTTACCTTATCTGTTCTCCATCAGTGCTTTGACACTGTGTGAAGTTTGATCGATACTGTGGAATTCTCTGCCACAGAAGGTAGTTGAGGCCAGTTCATTGGCTATATTTAAGAGGGAGTTAGATGTGGCCCTTGTGGCTAAATGGATCAGAGGGTATGGAGAGAAGGCAGGTACAGGATACTGAGTTGGATAATCAGCCATGATCATATTGAATGGAGGTGCAGGCTCGAAGGGCCGAATGGCCTACTCCTGCACCTATTTTCTCTGTCTATGTTTCTATGATACCTGCCATTATTAGCCATAGCAGTTTTGGACGCAATTTGGACAAATGGATAAAGAGAGAATCACAATACATACAACATAACATCAGTTTTAGGGAAATCAAAGAATACAAGACATAGATTTAAGGTGAAGGAGAAAAGATTTAATAGGAATCTGAGGGGTAACTTTTTCACACAAAGGGTGGTGGGTGTATGGAATGAGAGGAGGTAGTTGATGCAGAGACTTTCACAATTAAGATAGAGTTGGACAGGTACATGGATAGGATAGATTTGGAAGGATATGGGCCCAACAACGCAGGCAGGTTGGACTAATGTAGCTGGGACATGTTGGTCAGTGTGGGCAAGTTGGGCCGAAGGGCCTGTTTCCATACTGTATGAATCTCTACGACACTATGACTCTCTATGACTCTTTGACAAGTTTTGATCCCGATTTAGCAAATCCACGATTTATTCCTGGATGGAGATGCAAGCAAATGGCTAAACTAATAAATAACAACTTTAGTACATCCATGTTCCACAGTTTTCAACAATGGCAAAGGATACATTTGCATAGAGGTAATCATGTTATAGAAAATATAGGGAGTTATTGGAAGAATTGTTATTGTTGGCAATAAGTTTGGATGAAGGGAACATTTATTTCTATGTAATTTTGATTCTCGAGAGAATTTCTCAACTCCCAACCATTTGCCAAATCATTCTTTATACGCTGCCAATTTGGACATAATGCCCCCCATCGTCTTGTATCTCATGATTTAATCCTTTCTTTTAGTTTTTGTGCTTTTCCCTGGTTCCCACGAGCCTAATTTGAAGAATTATTGAACAGTCAACAGCTGATGATGCAGCCCTACTGGACTTTAGCCAGGCCACATTTGGACTGTTGTGTTGCATTCTGGACCCCCATCACAGGAAGGCTTTGGACAGGGTGCAGAGGAGGTTTAACAGAATGATGCCTGGTTTAGAGAATTTCTTTAGTCAGAGGATGATGAATCTGTGGAATTCATTGCCACAGATGGCCGTGGAAGCCAAGTCAATGGATATTTTTAAGGCACAGGTAGACATATTCTTGATTAGTATGGGTGTCAGGGTTATTGGGGAGAAGGATGGAGAATGGGGTTAGGATGGTGAGATAGATCAGCTATTATTGAATGGCAAAGTAGACTTTATGGGTCAAATGACCTAATTCTGCTCCTATCCGTTATGAACTTATGAACGAGTGTAGCTGGGACATGTTGGCGACGTTTCACTCTATGACTCTGTGACTAAGGTTAATTTTGCTTAGAATATCTCCAGGTGAGACCGCACCTGGAGTACTGTGTGCAGTTTTGGTCTCCAAATTTGAGGAAGGATATTCTTCCTATTGAGGGCATGCAGCGTAGGTTTACTAGGTTAATTCCCGGAATGGCGGGACTGTCATATGTTGAAAGACTGGAGCGACTAGGCTTGTATACACTGGAATTTAGAAGGATGAGAGGGAATCTTATCGAAACGTATAAGATTATTAAGGGGTTGGACACGTTAGAGGCAGGAAACATGTTCCCATGTTTGATCCCTGGGATGGCGGGACTTTCATATGAGGAAAGACTGGATGGACTGGGCTTGTACTCGCTGGAATTTAGAAGACTGAGGGGGGATCTTATAGAAACATATAAAAATTTTAAGGGGTTGGAGAGGCTAGATGCGGGAAGATTGTTCCCAATGTTGGGGGAGTCCAGAACCAGGGGTCACAGCTTAAGGATAAGGGGGAAGTCTTTTAGGACCGAGATGAGAAAACATTTCTTCACACAGAGAGTGGTGAGTCTGTGGAATTCTCTGCCACAGAAGGTAGTTGAGGCCAGTTCATTGGCTATATTTAAGAGTTAGATGTGGCCCTTGTGGCTAAAGGGAACAGGGGGTATGGAGAGAAGGCAGGTACGGGTTACTGAGTTGGATGTCTATTGTCTAATATTCGTGTTTAGAAATTAAATAAGTTATTGGAAGAAATGTTATCTTTGTCAATAAAGGATGAAGGAAATATTTATTTCTATGTAGACACAAAAAGCTGGAGTAACCCAGCGGGTCAGACAGCACCTCTGGAGAAAAGGAATAGGTGACGTTTCGGGACGAGACCCTTCCTCAATCAAGGGAAATGGAAATGAGAGAGATAGACGTAGAGTGATGTAGAGAGATGTAGAACAGATGAATGAAAGATATGCAAAAAAGGAACGACGATAAAAGAAACAGGCCATTGTTAGCTATGTGATTGGTGAAAATGAGTTCGACAATGAGACTCAACAAGATGACTTTGAAACTGGTATGACTTGGGTGGGGGAAGGATAGAGAGAGGGGGCATGCAGGGGTTACTTGAAGTTAGAGAAATCAATATTCATACCATTGGGTTTTAAGCTGCCCAAGCAAAATATGAGATGCTGTTCCTCCAATTTGGCAATGACATTGGAGGAGGCCCGTGGCAGAAAGGACAGTGTGGGAATAGGAAAAGGAATTAATGTTTTTAACAACCGTGAGATCAGGTAGGTCTAGGCGTCCAAGAGAATTTCTCAACACCAACCATTGGCCAAATCATTCTTTATACGCTGCCAATTTGGACATTATGCCCCCATCGTCTTGTATCTCATGATTTAATCCTTTCTTTTAGTTTTTGTGCTGTTCCCTGGTTCCCACGAGCTTAATTTGAAGAATTATTGAACAGTCAACAGCTGATGATGCAGCCCTACTGGACTTTAGTCAGGCCACATTTGGACTATTGTGTTGCAGTTCTGGACCCCCATCACTGGAAGGCTTTGGACAGGGTGCAGAGGAGGTTTAACAGAATGATGCCTGGATGAGAGGGTTTCTTTAGTCAGAGGGTGGTAAATCTGTGGAATTCATTGCCACAGACGCCTGTGCAGGACAAGTCAATGGATACTTTTAAGGCACATATAGATAGATTCTTGATTATAGGCACGTCACCCATTCCTTCTCTCCCAGGATGCTGCCTGACCCGTTGAGTTACTCCAGCACTTTGTGCCTAATTTCGATTTTAACCAGCATCTGCATTTTTTTTCGTATACAAATTTTTGATTAGTACGGGTGCCAGGGGTTATGGGGAGAAGGCAGCAGAATGGGGTTAGAAGGGTGCGATAGATCAGCCATGATTGAATGGAGTAGTAGACTTGATGGGTCGAATGGCCTAACTCTGTTTCTATCACTTATGAACTAGTGTAGCTGGGACTTGTTGGCGGTGTGGGCAAGTTGGGCCAAAGGACCTGTTTCCATGCTGAATGACTCTATGACTCTATGATTAAATGACCAATTTTGACTCTGTTTGGTGTCGCCGATGTATAAAAGAGTCCACACCTTGAACAACAGATATAGATGAGATTGCAGTAAGTGAAAGTGGACCTCTGCCAAACCTGAAAGGACTGTCGGAGTTGCTGGACAGAGTCGAGGGAGGAGGTCTAGGGAGAGGAGTTGCATCTCCTGCGGTTGCAGGGGAAGGTACCTGGCTAAGCAGGGTTGGAAGAAGTGTGGTCTGAATAGTTGTGGGAGTCAGTGGGTTTATAATAGACGTCAGTCCATAGTCTAGACCCATGCAGTCGTCAATGTAACGGACATAGAGTGTGGGTATAGGGCCAGTGTACGCCTGGAACAGGGATTGTACAACGTACCCTACATGGAGGCAGCCATAGCTGGGGCCCATGCGAGTGCCCATAGCTGCACCTTGGAGGAAGTTTGAGGAGTCGAAGGAGAAGTCGGTAAGAGTGAGGACCAGCTCCGCTAGGTGGAGGAGAGTGTAATTACCAAGTAACTTCGGTTCTCTCGGTGTCCTGGAGAATTTCTCAACACCAACCATTTGCCAAATCATTCTTTATACGCTGCCAATTTGGACATTATGCCCCCATCGTCTTGTATCTCATGATTTAATCCTTTGTTTTAGTTTTTGTGCTGTTCCCTGGTTCCCACGAGCTTAATTTGAAGAATTATTGAACAGTCAACAGCTGATGATGCAGCCCTACTGGACTTTAGTCAGGCCACATTTGGACTATTGTGTTGCAGTTCTGGACCCCCATCACAGGAAGGCTTTGGACAGGGTGCAGAGGAGGTTTAACAGAATAATGCCTGGATGAGAGGGTTTCTTTAGTCAGAGGGTCGTAAATCTGTGGAATTCATTGCCACATACGCCTGTGCAGGACAAGTCAATGGATACTTTTAAGGCACATATAGATAGATTCTTGATTATAGACACGTCACCCATTCCTTCTCTCCCAGGATGCTGCCTGACCCGCTGAGTTACTCCAGCATTTTGTGTCTCCTTCGATTTTAACCAGCATCTGCATTTTTTTTCGTATACAAATTCTTGATTAGTACGGGTGCCAGGGGTTATGGGGAGAAGGCAGCAGAATGGGGTTAGAAGGGTGCGATAGATCAGCCATGATTGAATGGAGTAGTAGACTTGATGGGTCGAATGGCCTAACTCTGTTTCTATCACTTATGAACTAGTGTAGCTGGGACTTGTTGGCGGTGTGGGCACGTTGGGCCAAAGGACCTGTTTCCATGCTGAATGACTCTATGACTCTATGATTAAATGACCAATTTTGACTCTGTTTGGTGTCGCCGATGTATAAAAGAGTCCACACCTTGAACAACAGATATAGATGAGATTGCAGTAAGTGAAAGTGGACCTCTGCCTAACCTGAAAGGACTGTCGGAGTTGCTGGACAGAGTCGAGGGAGGAGGTCTAGGGAGAGGAGTTGCATCTCCTGCGGTTGCAGGGGAAGGTACCTGGCTAAGCAGGGTTGGAAGAAGTGTGGTCTAAATAGTTGTGGGAGTCAGTGGGTTTATAATAGACGTCAGTCCATAGTCTAGACCGATGCAGTCGTCAATGTAACGGACATAGAGTGTGGGTATAGGGCCAGTGTACGCCTGGAACAGGGATTGTTCAACGTACCCTACATGGAGGCAGCCATAGCTGGGGCCCATGCGAGTGCCCATAGCTGCACCTTGGAGGAAGTTTGAGGAGTCGAAGGAGAAGTCGGTATGAGTGAGGACCAGCTCCGCTAGGTGGAGGAGAGTGTAATTACCAAGTAACTTCGGTTCTCTCGGTGTCCTGGAGAATTTCTCAACACCAACCATTTGCCAAATCATTCTTTATACGCTGCCAATTTGGACATTATGCCCCCATCGTCTTGTATCTCATGATTTAATCCTTTGTTTTAGATTTTGTGCTTTTCCCTGGTTCCCACGAGCCTAATTTGAAGAGTTATTGAACAGACAACAGCTGATGATGCAGCCCTACTGGACTTTAGTCAGGCCACATTTGGACTATTGTGTTGCAGTTCTGGACCCCCATTACAGGAAGGCTTTGGACAGGGTGCAGAGGAGGTTTAACAGAATAATGCCTGGATTAGAGGGATTCTTTAGTCAGATGGTGGTGAATCTGTGGAATTGCCATAGAAGGCTGCGGAGGGCAAGTCAATGGATATGTTTAAGGCAGAGATAGATCGATTCCTGACTAGTACGTATGTCAAGTGTTATGGGGAGAAGGCAGAGAATGGGATTAAGAGGGTGAGATAGATCAACCTTGATTGAATGGCGAAGTAGACTTGAACGGGTCGAATAGCCTAATTTTGTTCCTGCCACTTAAGAAATTTTGAAATTATGAACTAGTGTAGATGGGACATTGGCGGTGTGGGCAAGTTGGGCCAAAGGACCTGTTTCCACGCTGCTTGACTCTATGACTCTCTCTAATTCTATGAACAATTTTGATCCCGATTTAGCAAATCCATGATTTATTCCTGGATGGAGATGCAAGCAAATGGCTAAACTATTAACTAACAGCTTTAGTATATCCATGTTTTACAGGCTTCAAGAATGGTAAACGTTCCGTGTGCTTAGAATAATCGTGCTATAGAAATTAAAGAAGTTATTCGAAGAATTGTTATCTTTGGCAATAAAGTTGGATGAAGGAAACATTTATTTCTATGGAGGCACAAAAAGCTGGAGAAACCCAGCGGGTCAGGCAGCATCTATGGACAAAAGGAATAGGTGACGTTTCAGGTAAAGACCCTTCTTGAGACTGAGAGTCAGGGGAAGGGAAACGAGAGATATAGACAGTGACTTAGAGAGATGTAGAACAAATGAATGAAAGGTGTGCAAAAATGTAACGATGATAAAGGAAACAGGCCATTGTTAACTGTGTGCTAGGTGAAAACGAGTTCCAGACAATGAGACTCAACAAGACAACTTTGAAGATGGTAGGACTTGGGTGGGGGAGGGATAGATAGAGAGGGGAGATGCTGGGGTTACTTGAAGTTTGAGAATTCAATACTCATACCACTGGGCTGTAAGCTGCCCAAGCGAATTATGAGATGTTGTTCCTCCAGTTTGCGTTTGGCCTCACTCTGACAATGGAGGAGGCCGAGGACAGAAAGGTCAGTGTGGGAATGGGAAGGGGAATTAAAGTGTTTGGCAACTGGGAATCAGGTAGGTCCAGGCGGACTGAATGAAGGTGTTCAGTGAAACGATCGCTCAGACTCTGTTTGATCTCGCCGATGTATAAAAGAGTCCACACCTTGAGCAACGGATATAGATGAAGTTGCAGTAAGTGCAAGTGGACCTCTGCCTAACCTGAAAGGACTGTCGGGATCCCTGGACAGAGCCGAGGGAGGAGGTATAGGGAGAGGAGTTGCATCTTGTATACACTGGAATTTAGAAGTAGGCTTGTATAGGAGCTGCATCTTGTATACACTGGAATATAGAAGGATGAGAGGGGATCTTATCAAAACATATAAGATTATTAAGGGGTTGGACACGTTAGAGGCAGGAAACATGTTCCCAATGTTGGGGGAGTCCAGAACCAGAGGCCACAGTTTAAGAATAAGGGGTCGGCCATTTAGAACGGAGATGAGGAAAAACATTTTCAGTCAGATTTGTAAATCTGTGGAATTTTCTGCCTCAGAAGGCAGTGGAGGCCAATTCTCTGAATGCATTCAAGAGAGAGCTAGATAGAGCTCTTAAGGATAGCGGCGTCAGGGGGTGTGGGGAAAAGGCAGGAACGGGGTACTGATTGAGAATGATCAGTCATGATCACATTGAATGGCGGTGCTGGCTCGAAGGGCCGAATGGCCTACTGCTGCACCTATTGTCTATTGTCTATTGTCTATCTCCTGCTGTTGTAGGGTTGGAAGAAGTGTGGTCTAAGTAGTTGTGGGAGTCAGTGGGTTTATAATAGGCGTCAGTCCATAGTCTAGACCGATGCAGTCGTCAATGTAACGGACATAGAGTGTGGGTATAGGGCCAGTGTACGCCTGGAACAGGGATTGTACAACGTACCCTACATGGAGGCAGCCATAGCTGGGGCCCATGCGAGTGCCCATAGCTGCACCTTGGAGGAAGTGTGAGAAGTCAAAGGAGAAGTCGGTAAGAGTGAGGACCAGCTCCGCTAGGTGGAGGAGAGTGTAATTACCAAGTAACTTCGGTTCTCTCGGTGTCCTGGAGAATTTCTCAACACCAACCATTTGCCAAATCATTCTTTATACGCTGCCAATTTGGACATTATGCCCCCCATCGTCTTGTATCTCATGATTTAATCCTTTGTTTTAGATTTTGTGCTTTTCCCTGGTTCCCACGAGCCTAATTTGAAGAGTTATTGAACAGACAACAGCTGATGATGCAGCCCTACTGGACTTTAGTCAGGCCACATTTGGACTATTGTGTTGCAGTTCTGGACCCCCATTACAGGAAGGCTTTGGACAGGGTGCAGAGGAGGTTTAACAGAATAATGCCTGGATTAGAGGGATTCTTTAGTCAGATGGTGGTGAATCTGTGGAATTGCCATAGAAGGCTGTGGAGGACAAGTCAATGGATATGTTTAAGGCAGAGATAGATCGATTCTCGATTAGTTTGGGTGCCAAGTGTTATGGGGAGAAGGTAGGAGAATGGGGTTAGGAGAGTGAGATAGATCAACCTTGATTGAATGGCGACGTAGACTTGAACGGGTCGAATAGCCTAATTTTGTTCCTGCCACTTAAGAAATTTTGAAATTATGAACTAGTGTACCTGGGACATGTTGGCGGAGTGGGCAAGTTGGGCGGAAGGGCCTGTTTCCACGCTGCATGACTCTATGACTCTCTACGAGTCTATGACCAGTTTTGATCCCAATTTAGCAAATCCATGATTTATTCCTGGATGGAGATGCAAGCAAATGGCTAAACTATTAACTAACAGCTTTGGTATATCCATGTTTTACAGGCTTCATGGCAAAGGTTAAGTCTGCTTAGAATAATCGTGTTATGGAAATTAAAGAAGTTATTCAAAGAAATGTTACCTTTGGCAGTAAAGTTGGATGAAGGGAATATTTATTTCTATGTTGAAACCAAAAAGCAGGAGGAACGCAGCGGGTCAGGCAGCATCTCTGGAGAAAAGGAATAGGTGACGTTTCGGTTTAAGACCCTTTCTTCAGACTGAGAGTAGTGGAAAGGGAAACGAGAGATATCGACAGTGAAGTAGAGAGATGTAGAACAAATGAACGAAATATATGCAAAAAAGTAATGATAATAAAGAGAATATTTCATTTTTAGCGGTGTGCTATGTGAAAACAAGTTAGACAATGAGATTCAACAACATGACTTTGAAACTAGTAAGACTTGGGTGGGGGAGGGGGCATGCAGGGGTTACTTGAAGTTTGAGAAATCAATATTCATTCCACTGGGGTGTCAGCTGCCCAAGCGAAATATGAGATGCTGTTCCTCCAATTTGTGTTTGGCCTCACTCTGACAATGGAGGACAGAAAGGTCAGTGTGGGAATGGGAAGGGGAATTAAAGTGCTTGGCAACCGGGAGATCAGGTAGGTGCAGGCAGACTGAGCGAAGGTGTTCAGCGAAATGATCGCCCAGTCTACCTTTGGTCTCGCCATTGTATAAGAGTCCACATCTTGAGAAACGGATACAATGGATGAGGTTGGAGGAGGTGCAAGTGAACCTCTGCCTAACCTGAAAGAACTGTCGGGGTCTCTCGTCAGAGTCTAGGGAGGAGATATAGGGACAGGTGTTGCATCTCCTACGGTTGCAGGGGAAAGTACCTGGGGAGGGGGGTTTGGGTGGGATGAGTTAACCAGGGAATTGTGAAGGGAACAGTCTCTGGGGAAGGATGAATGGGGTGGAGATGCGAAGGTGTGACTAGTGGTGGGATCCCGATGGACGTGGTGAAAATGTCGGAGGATTATGTGTTGTGTGCGATGGCCGATGGGGTGGAAGGTAAGGACTAGGGGGACTCTGTCCCTGTTGCGACTAGGGGGAGGGGGAGCACGGGCGGAGCTGCGGGGTACCGAGGAGACACGAGTGAGGGCCTCATCTATGATGGGAGAGGGGAACCCCCGTTCAGTAAAGAATGAGGACATTTCGGATGTCCTGGTTTGGAACACCTCATCTTGGGCACAGATGTGGCGTAGACGGAGGAATTGGAAGTAGGTGATAGAGTCTTTGCAGGAAGCAGGTTGGGAAGAAGTGTAGTTTAGTTGTGGGAAGCATTGGGTTTATAATAGACGTCAGTCGATAGTCTATCTCCTGTGATGGAGACGGTGAGATCAAGAAATGGAAGGGAGGTGACAGAGATTGTCCAAGTGGATTTGAGTGAAGAATTGAAATTGGTGGTGAAGTTAATGAAGTCCATGAGTTCTGCATGGGTGCAGGAGGTAGCATCGATGCAGTCGTCAATGTAATGGAGATAGAGTGCGGGGATAGGGCCAGTGAAAGTCTGGATCATGGATGTTTCAATGTACCCTACAAAGAGTCAGGCGTAACTGGGACCCATGCGGGTGCCCAGAGATACACCTTTAACTTGGAGGAAGTGGGAAGAATCGAAGGGGAAGTCGGTATGAGTGAGGACCAGCTCCGCTAGGTGGAGGAGAGTGTAATTACCAAGTAACTTCGGTTCTCTCGGTGTCCTGGAGAATTTCACAACACCAACCATTTGCCAAATCATTCTTTATACGCTGCCAATTTGGACATTATGCCCCCATCATCTTGAATCTCATGATTTAATCCTTTGTATTAGATGTTTGCTTTTCCCTGGTTCCCACGAGCTTAATTTGAAGAGTTATTGAACAGACAAGAGCTGATGATGCAGCCCTACTGGACTTTAGTCAGGCCACATTTGGACTATTGTGTTGCAGTTCTGGACCCCCATTACAGGAAGGTTTTGGACAGGGTGCAGAGGAGGTTTAACAGAATGATGCCTGGATTAGAGGGATTCTTTGGTCAGACGGTGGTGAATCTGTGAAATTGCCATAGACAGCTGAGGAGAACGTCAATGGATATTTTTAAGGCAGAGATACTGTGGAAATATTCTAGACTAGTACGGGTATCAAGGGTAGGAGAATGGGGTTCAGAGGGTGAGATAGATCAGCCACGATTGAATGGTGAAGTAAACTTGATGGGTGGAATGGCCTCATTCTGTTCCTATCACTTACGAAATTATGAAATGATGAACTAGTGTAGCTGGGACTTGTTGGCGGAGTGGGCAAGTTGGGCGGAAGGGCCTGTTTCCACGCTGCATGACTCTATGACTCTCTATGAGTCTATGACCGCAGTTTTGATCGCGATTTAGCAAATCCATGATTTATTCCTGGATGGAGATGCAAGCAAATGGCTAAACTATTAACTAACAGGTTTAATATATTCATGTTTTACAGGCTTCAAGAATGGTAAAGGTTCCGTGTGCTTAGAATAATCGTGCTATAGAAATTAAAGAAGTTATTGGAAGAATTGTTATCTTTGGCAATAAAGTTGGATGAAGGAAACATTTATTTCTATGTCGGCACAAAAACCTGGAGTAACCCAGCGGGTCAGGCAGCATCTCTGGAGAAAAGGAATAGGTGACGTTTCGGGTCGAGACCCCTTCTTCAGACTGAGAGAAGGGGAAAGGGAAACGAGAGATATAGACAGTGACATAGAGAGATGTAGAACAAATGAATGAAAGGTGTGCAAAAATGTATGAAATATTTTTGCACATCTGAATGAAATATTTATTTCTATGAAGAAACAAAAAGCAGGAGGAACACAGCGGGTCAGGCAGCATCTCTGGAGAAAAGGAATAGGTGACGTTTCGGGTTGAGACCCCTTCTTCAGACTGAGAGTGGTGGAAAGGGAAACGAGAGTGGGCGGCACGGTAGCGCAGCGGTAGAGTTGCTGCTTTACAGCGAATGCAGCGCCGGAGACTCAGGTTCGATCCTGACTACGGGTGCTGCACTGTAAGGAGTTTGTACGTTCTCCCCGTGACCTGCGTGGGTTTTCTCCGAGATCTTCGGTTTCCTCCCACACTCCAAAGACGTACAGGTATGTAGGTTAATTGGCTGGGTAAATGTAAATGTAAAAATTGTCCCTAGTGGGTGTAGGATAGTGTTAATGTACGGGGATCACTGGGCGGCACGGACTTGGAGGGCCGAAAAGGCCTGTTTCCGGCTGTATATATATGATATGATATGATATGAGATATAGGCGGTGAAGAAGTAGAGCTGTAGAACACATGCATGAAAGATGTTCAAAAATGTAACGATGATAAAGGAAGCAGGCCATTGTTAGCCGTGTGCCAGGTGAAAACGAGATACAGGCAATGTGACTCAACAAGGCGACTGAAGCTAGTGCCACCTGGGTGGGGGAGGGATAGAGAGAGGGGGGTTGCCAGGGTTACTTGATGTTAGAGAAATCAATTTTTATGCCACTGGGCTGTAAGCTGCCCAAGCGAGAATATGAGATGCTGTTCCTACAATTTGCGTTTAGCCTCACTCTGACAATGGAGGAGTCCTAGGGCAGAAAGGTCAGTGTGGGAATGGGAAGGGGAATCAACATGTTTGGCAACTGGGAGATCAGGTAGATCAAGGCGCACTGAGGGAAAGTGTTCAGCGAAAAGTTTGCCGAGTCTACGTTTGATCTCGCCGATGTATAAGAGCGCAAACGTTGAACAACGGATACAGTAGATGAGGTTGGAGGAGGTGCAAGTGAACCTCTGCCTTACCTGAAAGGACTGTCGGGGTCCCCGGACAGAGTTGAGGGAGGAGGTATAGGGACAGGTGTTGCATCTCCTGTGGTTGCAGGGGAATGTATCTGGGGAGGGGGTGGTTTGGGTGGGAAGGGATGAGTTCACCAGGTAGTTGCAGAGGGAACGGTCTCTGCAGAAGGCAGGAAGGGGTGGAGATGGGAAGATGCGACAAGTGGTGGGATCCCGTTGGAATGTGTCAAAAACGTTGGAGGATTATGTGTTGCATGCGAAGACTGATGGGGTGGAAGGTAAGGACCAGGGGGAGGGGGAGGGGGAGCAAGGGCGGAGCTGTGGGGTACCGAGGAAACACCTGTGAGGGCCTCATCAATGAAGGAAGAGGGGAAACCCCGTTCCTTAAGGAATGAGTACATCTTGGATGCCCTGGTGTGGAACACTTCATGTTAGGTGCAGATGCGGCGTAGACGGAGGAATTGGGAGGAGTGGATAGAGTCTTTGCAGGAAGCAGGGTGGGAAGAAGTGTATTCTAGATAGTTGTGGGAGTGAATAGGTTTATAATAAATGTCAGTCGATAGTCTATCTCCTGTGATGGAGACGGTGAGATCAAGAAAGGGGAAGGAGGTGTCGGAGATGGTCCAAGCGAATTTGGGTGCAGGATGGAAATTGGTGGTAGAGTTGATGAAGTCCATGGGCTCTGCATCGGTGCAGGAGGTAGCACTGATGCTGTCACCAATGTAACAGAGGTAGAGTTTAGGGATAGGGCCACTGTATGCCCGGAACAGTGTTTGTTCAACATACTTTACAAAGAGGCAGGCATAGCTGGGGCCCATGTGGGTGCCCAAAGCTACGCCTTTGATTCGAAAGAAGTGGGAAGAGTCAAAGGGGAAGTCGGTATGAGTGAGGACCAGCTCCGCTAGGTGGAGGAGAGTGTAATTACCAAGTAACTTCGGTTCTCTCGGTGTCCTGGAGAATTTCTCAACACCAACCATTTGCCAAATCATTCTTTATACGCTGCCAATTTGGACATTATGCCCCCATCGTCTTGTATCTCATGATTTAATCCTTTGTTTTAGTTTTTTGCATTTTTCTGGTTCCCACGAGCTTAATTTGAAGTGTTATTGAAGCGACAACAGATGATGATGCAGCCCTACTGGACTTTAGTCAGGCCACATTTGGACTATTGTGTTGCAGTTCTGGACCCCCATCACAGGAAGGCTTTGGACAGGGTGCAGAGGATGTTTAACAAAATGATGCCTGGATGAGAGGGATTCTTTAGTCAGACGGTGGTGATTCTGTGGAATTTGCCATAGACGGCTGTGGAGGACAAGTCAATGGATATTTTTAAGGCTGAGATAGAGATAGATATATTCTATGACTAGTAGGGTTGTCAAGTGTTTTGGGGAGAAGGCAGGAGAATGGAGTTCCGAGGGTGAGATAGATCAACCATGATTGAATGGCGAAGTAGACTTGATGGGTCAAATGGCCTAATTCTGTTCCTATCACTTATGAGTTGATGAAATTATGAACTAGTGTAGCTGGAACCTGTTGGTGGTGTGGGCAAGTTGGGTGGAAGGGCCCGTTTCCACACTGCATGACTCTATGACTCTCTATGAGACTATGAGCAGTTTTGACCCAGATTTAGCGAATCCATGATTTATTCCCGGGTTGGAGATGTCAAGTCAAGTCAAGTCAAGTCAAGTCAAATTTATTTGTCACATACACATACTCGATGTGCAGTGAAATGAAAGTGGCAATGCCTGCGGGTTTTGCACAAAAAGAATTACAGTTACAGCATATAAATAAAGTTAATAAGTTACTAAACATAGCACAAAAAGTGTCGACAAAAATTTAGTCTCTGGGGTTATCAAAGTTGACAGTCCTGGTGGCCTGTGGGAAGAAGCTCCGTCTCATCCTCTCCGTTTTCACAGCGTGACAGCGGAGGCGTTTGCCTGATCGTAGCATCTGGAACAGTCCGTTACTGGGGTGGCAGGGGTCCCTCATGATCTTGCTTGCTCTGGATCTGCACCTCCTGATGTATAGGTCCTGCAGGGGGACGAGTGTAGTTCCCATGGTGCGTTCTGCCGAACGCACTACTCTCTGCAGGGCCATCCTGTCCTGGGCAGAGCTGTTCCCAAACCAGACTGTAATGTTGCCGGACAGGATGCTCTCTACAGCCCCAGAGTAGAAGCAATGAAGGATCCTCAGCGACACTCTGAATTTCCTCAGTTGCCTAAGGTGGTAAAGGCGCTGCTTAGCCTTACCCACCAGTGCGGCAATGTGCGTTGCCCACGTCAGATCCTCTGCGATGCGGACTCCCAAGTATTTGAAACTGCTCACCCTATCCACAATAGACCCATTTATCTCGAGTGGCGTGTACGTCCTTGGATGTTTAGCCCTTCTGAAGTCCACAATCAGCTCCTTTGTTTTAGTGACATTCAAGAGGAGGCTATTGTCCTGACACCAGAGTGCCAGATCAGCCACCTCCTCCCGGTAGGCCTTCTCATCGTTGTTGGAGATCCGGCCCACCACCACAGTGCCATCAACAAACTTGATGATGGAGTTTGAGCTGAACCTGGCCCCACAGTCATGTGTGTACAGGGAGTACAGTAGGGGGCTAAGGACGCAGCCCTGGGGGGATCCTATGTTCAGGGTGAGGGAGCTAGATGTGTGTTCCCCCATCCTGACCACTTGGGGCCTGGCAGTGAGAAAGTCCAGGACCCAGGCACACAGAGGGGTGCTAAGCCCCAGTTCCAGCAGCTTCTCCACCAGTCTGCTGGGGACTATTGTGTTGAATGCTGAACTAAAGTCAATGAACAGCATCCTCACATAGCCCCCCTGGCTGTCCAGATGAGAGAGAGCAGTGTGTAGAACCTGGGAGACCGCATCATCCGTGGACCTGTTCGAACGGTATGCGAACTGTAGTGGGTCCATGTTGCGAGGAAGGAGGGCGCAGATGTGCTTCTTGACTAGCCTCTCAAAGCATTTCATGACAACCGAGGTGAGGGCCACCGGTCGGTAGTCATTTAAACACGCTGGAGAGGCATTCTTTGGCACCGGTACAATGATGGATCTTTTGAAGCATGCAGGGACCACGGACTTTGCCAAGGAGAGGTTGAATATTGTGGTGAGCACTGGAGCAAGCTGAGTAGCACAAGACTTTAGTACTCGCCCAGATATACCATCTGGGCCTCCAGCTTTCCTCGTGTTCACACGCGTCAGAGCCCACCTCACCTCATGCTCGGACACCGAGAATGTGTGCACATCCCCGGCGGTGGATCCCCCTCCAGCCTCGCTAGCCAGCGCCCCTTCGGTGCTGTTTTTAGACGGCGAGCTGGTGGTGTTACCCGTCTCAAACCGTCCGTAAAAAGAGTTCAGGTCATCAGCTAAGGAGGAGCCGGCACTTCCGGTTGAGGGGGTGCTGGACCTGTAGCTAGTTATAGTCCGTAGCCCCTGCCAAAGGCGCCTGATGTCCTGCTGCTCCATCTGTGACTCCATCTTGTCCCGGTACCTCTTTTTTGCATCCTTCACTGCCCTTCGCAGTCGGTAGGACTCTCCCTTGTAGTCGTCCATGTTGCCGGATGCCAGGCCGGAGTTGTAAGCAGCGGTGCGAGCATTCAAGGCCACGCGAATAGACCTGTCCACCCAGGGTTTTTGGTTAAGGAAGATACTGACCCTTACCGTGGGGATGATGGTATCGGCTATTGTGGCAATGAAGTCCGTAACCGCTTCCGCAAACTCATTTACGTCTCTGGAACTTGCTTGGAACATGTTCCAGTCGACTTCGCTCAGTGCATCCTGCAGCATGGCCTCTGAATGGTCAGCCCACCGCTTTACGTCCCTCGTCACTGTCGCTTCCCGTACTATCCGTTGTTTGTACTCCGGCAGCAGGAAAATGGCAGCGTGGTCAGATTTCCCAAAAGGAGGGAGAGAAACGGCCTTGTAGCCTTTCCTGAACGGCGTGTAGCAGTGGTCCAAAGTTCTTTCCCCCCTGGTGACACACGTGATGTGTTGGTAGAAGTTGGGCATGACCTTTTTGAGATTTCCCCTATTGAAGTCTCCAGCCACCAGCACAGCCGCATCAGGGTTCTTGTTTTGGTGTTGACACAACACATCGTGTAGGGTGGACAGTGCCACGTTGGTGTCCGCATGCGGTGGGATATAGACGGCTGTGATGATCACCGAGCTGAACTCCCGGGGTAGGTAGAATGGTTGGCATGAGATAGTTAGATGTTCCAGGTCCGGCGAGCAGGAACGAGAAAGCGTCTTAATATTCCCAGGATTACACCAGTTATTATTGGTCAAGAAGCAGACTCCTCCGCCCTTGGATTTCCCGGATTCTTCCGTTCTGTCCGCCCGGAAAACAGTGAAGGACTCGGATGGGCAGATCACCTGGTCAGGCTCCAGCGGGGTCAGCCATGACTCAGTCAGACAAAGGATGTTGCAGTTCTTTATGTCCCTCTGGAATCTGATCCTTGCCCTCAGGTCATCCAGCTTGTTCTCCAGGGACTGGACGTTGGCCAGAAGTATGCTGGGCAGAGGTGGACGTAAGGCTTGGGTTCTCAGCCTGTTCCGAATCCCCCCTCGCTTCCCTCGGTGTTTTTTCCGACTTTCCCACTGACCTGCGCTCCCACTGCTGCTGCCGCGGTGCGCTCCTTTGATGATCTCTATCGGTATATCGGTGAGTAGATTTCTGTTTAATAGTGCTCCTGTAGCGCTCGAGTTTAATTTTTTGCATCCTTGCAAGCAAATGGCTGAACTATTAACTAACAGCTTTAGTAAATGTTAAGTTTGCTTAGAGATAATCGTGTTACAGAAATTAAAGAAGTTATTGGAAGAATTGTTAACTCTGGCAATAAGGATGGATGGATGAAGGAAACATTTGAAAACTCAAAACTGTAAAGTCCAGGATCAAGAACAGGATCTTTCCTACAGCCATCCAGCTGTTAAACGCCACAAACTCAAATAAGCTCTGAACTACAGACTATGATTGTTATTATTACACTATTATTGGGTTTTTTGTGTGTGCTTATGTGTGTATATCACTGAAAGGAAGCATGCAGGTACAGCAGGCAGTGAAGGAAGCCAATGGAATGTTGGCCTTCATAACAAGAGGAGTTGAGTATAGGAGCAAAGAGGTCCTTCTGCAGTTGTACAGGGCCCTAGTGAGACAGCATCTGGAGTACTGTGTGCAGTTTTGGTCTCCAAATTTGAGGAAGGATATTCTTGCTATTGAAGGCGTGAAGGAGAGATATAGGAGGTCCTTCCTTCCCACTGCTGTGAGACTGCACAACCAGCACTGCTCCCAGCAGACGAGTCAACAGTAACACCTAAGGATTACAATTTATCCTTGTCTTTACTTTTATTTATTTTAATGAATGATCTCTTGCTATCCACTTTGCTGCTGTAACACTGTAAATTTCACAGGTGTGGGATGAATAAAGGCATATATTATTATTATTATTAGATGAGGTTGGAGGAGGTGCAAGTGAACCTCTGCTTAACCTGAAAGGGCTGTCGGGGTCCCTGGACAGAGTCGAGGGAGGAGGTATAGGGACAGGTGTTGCATCTACTGCGGCTACAATAGACAATAGACAATAGGTGCAGGAGGAGGCCATTCGGTCCTTCGAGCCAGCACCGCCATTCAATGTGATCATGGCTGATCATTCTCAATCAGTACCCCGTTCCTGCCTTCTCCCCATACCCCCTGACTCCGCTATCCTTAAGAGCTCTATCTAGCTCTCTCTTGAATGCATTCAGAGAATTGGCCTCCACTGCCTTCTGAGGCAGAGAATTCCACAGATTCACAACTCTCTGACTGAAAACGTTTTTCCTCATCTCAGTTCTAAATGGCCTACCCCTTATTCTTAAACTGTGGCCCCTTGTTCTGGACTCCCCCAACATTGGGAAGATGTTTCCTGCCTCTAACGTGTCCAACCCCTTAATAATCTTATACGTTTCGATAAGATCTCCTCTCATCCTTCTAAAGGGGTTGCTTCAAAAAGATGCAACACCTGTTACAGGGGAAGGTTCCTGGGGAGGGGGTGGTTTGGGTTGGTAGGGCTGAGTTAACCAGGGAGTTGAGGAGGGTAGGGTCTCTGCGGAAAGTGGAAAGGGGTGGGGATGGGAAGTTGTGACTAGTAGGGAGATCCCATTGGAGGTGGCGTCAATGTCAGACTATTATGTGTTATATACGACAGCTGTTGGGGTGGAAGGTAAGGACTAGGGGGACTCTGTCCCTGTTGGGACTAGCGGGAGGCGGAGCTGTGGGGTACCGAGGAGACACGTGTCAGGGTCTCATCTATGATGGGAGAGGGGAACCCCATTCCCTAAAGAATGAGGACATCTCGGATGTCCTGGTTTGGAACACCTCGACTTGGGCGCAGATGCGGCGCAGACGGAGGAATTGGGAGCGGGGGATAGAGTCTTGGCAGGAAGCAGAGCGGAAAGAAGTGTAGTCTAGATCATTGTGGGGGTCTGTGGGCTTATATGAGACGTCAGTAGTTAGCAATGTAACAGTAGTCGTCAATGTAACAGAGATAGAGTTCGGGGATAGGGCCAGTGTACCCCTGGAACAGGGATTGGTGAACGTACCCTACATAGAGGCAGGCATAGCTGGGGCCCATGCGGGTGCTCAGAGCTACACCTTTGATTTGGAGGAATTGGGAAGAGTCGAAGGGGAAGTCGGTAAGATGAGGACCAGCTCCGCTAGGTGGAGGAGAGTGCGCCCAAGATGAGGGGTTCCAAACCAGGACATCCGAGATATCCTCTCTTTAGGGAACGGGGGTTCCTCTAGTCCTTCATAGATGAGGCCCTCACATATATCTCCTTGGTACCCCGCAACTCCACTATTGCTCCCCCACTCCCATGTCGCAACAGGGACACAGTCCCCCTAGCCCTTTCTTTTAACCCGAAAAGTCATCGCATACAACACAGAATCATCCGGAATCTTTGCCACTTCATAAGTCATAAGGTCATAAGCGATAGGAGTAGAATTAAGCCATTCAGCCCATCAAGTCTACTCCGTCATTCAATCATGGCTCATCTATCTCTCCCTCCTAACCCCATTCTCCTGCCTTCTCCCCAATACCTCTGACACCGGTTCCAATCAAGAATCTATCTATCTCTGCCTTAAATATATCGACCTGAAACGTCACCAATTCCTTTTCTTCAGGGATGTTGTCTGACCAGTTGAGTTACTCCAGCTTTTTGTGCCTACATAGAAATAAATGTTTCTTTCATCCAACTTTATTGCCAAAGATAACAATTCTTCCAATAATTTCGTTAATTTCTATCACACGATTATTCTAGGTAAGCGTAACCTTTGCCATTCTTGAAGCCTGTAACATATGGATATTCTAAAGCTGTTAGTTCATAGTTTAGTCATTTCCTTGCATCTCCATCCAGGAATAAATCAGGATCAAAACTGGTGATAGACTCATAGAGAGTCATAGAATCATGCAGCGTGGAAACAGGCCCTTCGGCCCAACTTGCCCACACCGGGCAAAATGTCGTGACTACACTAGTTCATAAGTGACAGGAGAAGAGTTACGCCATTCAACACATCAAGTCTACTACACCAATCAATCATGGCTGATCTATCTCTCCCTCCTAACCCCATTCTCCTGACTTCCCCCCATAACCCTTGACACCCGTACTAATCAACAATCTATCTAATCTCTGCCTTAAACATATCCATTGACTTCCTCCACAGGCTTCTGTGGCAATGAATTCCATAGATTCACCGCCCAACAACTAAAGAAATGCTCTAATCCAGGCAACACTCTGTTAAAGCACTTCTGCACCCTCTCCAAAGCCTTCCTGCAATGGGGGTCCAGAACTGCAATACAATAGTCCAAATGTGGCCTGACTAAAGTCCAGTAGGGCTGCATCATCAGCTGTTGTCTCCTCAATAACACTTCAAATTAGGCTCGTGGGAACCAGGGAAAAGCACAAAAACTAAAACAAAGGATTAAATCATGAGATACAAGATGATGGGGGCATAATGTCCAAATTGGCAGCGTATAAAGAATGATTTGGCAAATGGTTGGTGTTGAGAAATTCTCCAGGACACCGAGAGAACCGAAATTACTTGGTAATTACACTCTCCTCCACCTAGCGGAGCTGGTCCTCACTCATACCGACTTCCCCTTCGACTCCTCACACTTCCTCCAAATCATTATTTAGGGAACGGGGGGCTTCCCCTCTCCCATCATAGATGAGTCCCCGCACGTGTCTCTATGGCACTTCGCAGCTCCGCCTGTGCTCCCCCTCCCCCTAGTCTCAGCAGGGACAGAATCCCCCTCGTCCTCACCTTTCACCACAAGCGGCACGGTGGCGCAGCGGTAGAGTTGCTGCCTTACAGCGAATGCAGCGCCGGAGACTCAGGTTCGATCCTGACTACGGGCGCTATCTGCACGGAGTTTGTACGTTCTCCCCGTGACCTGCGTGGGTTTTCTCCGAGATCTTTGGTTTCTTCCCACACTCCAAAGACGTACAGGTTTGTAGGTTAATTGGCTGGGCAAATGTAAAAATTGTCCCTAGTGGGTGTAGGATAGTGTTAGTGTGCGGGGATCGCTGGGCGGCGCGGACTCGGTGGGCCGAAGGGCCTGTTTCCGCGCTGTATCTCTAAATCTAAAAAATAATCTTAAAAAATAATCTAAATCAGTCATCTCATGTCACATAATCCTTGGGTGTAAGGGGTAGAGTCTTTGCAGGAAATAGAGTGCAAAGAAGTGTAGTCTAGATAGTTGTGAGAGTCAATAAGTTTATAATAGACGTCAGTCGATAGTTTATTTCCTGTGATGGAGACTGTGAGGTCAAGAAAGGGGAGAGAGGTGTTAGATACTGTCCAAGTGAATTTGAGTGCAGGATGGAAATTGGTGAAGTTAATGAAGTCCATGAATTCTGCACGGGTGCAGGGGGTGGCACTGATTCAAGTATCAATGTATTGGTGATAGGGCCACTGTATGCCTCAACAGGGATTGTTCAATGTAGAGGCAGGCATAGCTGGAACCCATGTGAGTGCCCACAGCTACACCTTTGACTTGGAGGAAGTGTGAGGAGTCGAAGGGGAAGTCGGTAAGAGTGAGGACCAGCTCCGTTAGGTGGAGGAGAGTGTAATTACCAAGTAATTTCGTACAAACTGCGTACAGACAAGTACCTGTAGTCAGGATTGAACCCGGGTCTCTGGCGCTGTAAGGCAGTAGCTCTACCGCAACGCCACCGTGCCGCCTAGAGCTAGTTGCTCAGAAGTAATCGTGTCATAGAAATTAAGTTTGTTATGGGAAGAATTGGTATCTTTGGCAATATGGTTAAACGAAGGAAACATTTATTTCTGTGTAATTTCGGTTCTCTCGGTATCCTAGAGAATTTCTCAACTCCCAATCATTTGCCAAATCATTCTTTATACACTGCCAATTTGGACATTATGCCCCCATCGTCTTGTATCTCATGATTTAATCCTTTGTTTTAGTTTTTGTGCTTTTCCCTGGTTCCCACGAGCCTAATTTGAAGAGTTATTGAACAGACAGAAGCTGATGATGCAGCCATACTGGACTTTAGTCAGGCCACATTTGGACTGTTGTGTTGCAGTTCTGGACCCCCATCACAGGAAGGCTTTGGACAGGGTGCAGAGGAGGTTTAACAGAATGATGCCTGGATGAGAGGGATTCTTTAGTCAGACGGTGGTGAATCTGTGGAATTTGTTGCCGCAGAAGGCTGTGGAGGCCAAGTCAATGTATATTTTTAAGGCAGAGCTTGACAAATTTTTGATTAGTGCGGGTATCAGGGGTTATGGGGAGAAGGCAGGAGAAAGGGGTTGGGAGGGAAAGATAGATCATCCATGATTGAATGGCGGAGTAGCCTTGATGGGTCGAATGCCCTCATTCTGTTCCCGTCACTAATAAAATTATGAACTAATGTAGATAGGACTTGTTGGCGCTGTGGGCACATTGGGCCAAATGGCCAGTTTCCACGCTGCATGACTCTATGACTCTATGATTCAATGACCAGTTTTGATCCCGATTTAGCAAATCCATGATTTATTCTTGGATGGAGATGCAAGCAAATGGCTAAACTGCCCCTATCACTAATGAAGTTATGAACTAGTATAGGTGGAGCGTTGGGCCGAAGGGCCTGTTTCCACGCCGTATGACTCTATGTTTCTCTATAATTCTATGACCAGATTTGATCCCGATTTAGCAAATCCATGGTTTATTCCCAGAGTGTGAAGCAAGCAAATGGCTAAACTATTAACTAGCAGCTTTGGTATCAATGTTTTACATGAGTTTAGTTAGTTTAAAGATACAGCATGGAAATTAGCTCTACCGCTGCGCCACCGTCTTCACAGTGGCATTATTATCAAGACGAATGTTGGGTCATTGGGATGAAGGGCGTCACGGTGGCGCAGCAGGTAGAGCTGCTGCCTCACAGCGCCAGAGACCCGGGTTCGATCCTGACCTCCGATATGCAGTCTGCGTGAGGAGTTTGCATATTCTCTCTGTGACCGCGTGGGTTTCCTCCGGGTGCTCCGGTTTCCTCCCACATCCCAAAGACGTGCGGGTTTGGTCTCTGTAACTTCCCGCAGTGTGTGGGCAGTGGATGAGAAAGTGGGTTGACATAGAACTAGTGGGAATGGGTGATTAGACCATTGTCGCTGGTCGCGCATTCCAGGCTCCCACCAGTCTCTGTACAAAAGAAAAAATCACCCCCCCAACCCCCCTCTCACCTAAGAGCTGAGCCCCCTGGTGATGGACATTTCCACTCTGGGAATAAGGTTCTGACAATTTACCCTCACCTCCGGCTCCCATCATTTTATTTACTTCTATCAAGTCTCTTCTCAACCTCCGACGCTCCAGAGAACACAATCTAAGTCAATGTAGCTCTCTCCTTGTAGCTGAAACCCTCTAATCCCGGCAGCATTCTGGTAAACCTCTTCCGCACCCTCTCCAAAGCCCACTTATCCTCCCAGTGATGGGGGGGGGTCCAGAACTGCACACAACAGTCCAAATGTGGCCTGACTAAAGTCCAGTAGGGCTGCATCATCAGCTGTTGTCTCTTCAATAACTCTTCAAACTAGGCTCGTGGGAACCGGGGGAAAAGCACAAAAACTAAAACAAAGGATTAAATCATGAGATACAAGATGATGGGGGCATAATGTCCAAATTGGCAGCGTATAAAGAATGATTTGGCAAATGGTTGGGAGTTGAGAAATTCTCCAGGACGCCGAGAGAACCGAAATTACACAGAAATAAATGGTTCCTTCGTTCAACCTTATTGCCAAAGATACCAATTCTTCCCATAACAAACTTAATTTCTATGACACGATTACTTCTGTGCAACTAGCTCTAGGCGGCACGGTGGCGTAGCGATAGAGCTACTGCCTTACAGCGCCAGAGACCCGGGTTCAATCCTACCTACAGGTACCTGTCTGTACGCAGTTTGTACGTTCTCCCCGTGACCTGCGTGGGTTTTCTCCGAGATCTTCAGTTTTCCTACCACACTCCAAAGACGCACAGGTTTGTAGATTGATTGGCTTGGTATCAATGTAAAATTGTCCGCAGTGTATGCAGGGTAGTGTTAATTTGCGGGGATCGTGGATTGGTGCGGACTCGGTAGCGATACAGTGCGGAAACAGGCCCAAATGTCTTTTTTTAGATTTTTTTTTAGATTTAGCGATACAGTGCGGAAACAGGCCCTTCGGCCCACTTAGTCCGCACCGCCCAGCGATCCCCACACATTAACACTATCCTACACACACGAGGGACAATTTTTACATTTACCCAGTCAATAAACCTACATACCTGCACGTCTTTGGAGTGTGGTAGGAAACCGAAGATCTCAGAGAAAACCCACGCAGGTCACGGGGAGAACGTACAAACTCCGTACAGACGGCGCCCGTAGTCAGGATCGAACCTGAGTCTCCGGCGCTGCATTCGCTGTAAGGCAGCAACTCTACCGCTGCAACTACAGATGCTGCTTTATGCCGAAGATAGACACCAAATGCTGGAGTAACTCAGCGGGACAGTCAGCATCTCTGGATAGAAAGAATGGGTGACGTTTGAGGCCGAGACCCTTCTTCAGATTATATTACTGTACTGCCGTAAGCCTTCATGCATCAGTGTGAAAAGATGTCATGTCCAATGCAGAAACGGCAATCTACATTTAATTCACATATTCAACATAGAAAATAAATGCCCCAAATATCTTTTTTTAGATTTTTTTTTAGATTTAGAGATACAGCATGGAAACAGGCCCTTCGGCCCACCGAGTCCGCACCGCCCAGCGATCCCCGCACATTAACACTATCCTACACACACTAGGGACAATTTTTTTTACATTTACCCAGTCAATGTAAAGGTTCACCCCACCTCCTCCAACCTCATCTATTGCATCCGCTGCTCTAGATGTCAACTTATTTACATCGGCGAAACCAAGCGCAGGCTCGGCGATCGCTTCGCTGAACACCTGCGCTCGGTCCGCATTAACCAAACTGATCTCCCGGTGGCCGAGCACTTCAACTCCCCCTCCCATTCCCAGTCTGACCTTTCTGTCATGGGCCTCCTCCAGTGCCATACTGAGGCCCACCGGAAATTGGAGGAACAGCACCTCATATTTCGCCTGGGCAGTTTGCAGCACAGTGGTATGAACATCGACTTCTCCAATTTTAGATAGTTCCTCTGTCCCTCCCGTCCCCTCCTCCTTCCCAGTTCCCCCTCTATCTTCCTGCCTCCACCTATATCCTTCCTTTGTCCCGCCCCCCTGACATCAGTCTGAAGAAGTGTCTTGACCCGAAACGTCACCCATTCCTTCTCTCCCGAGATGCTGCCTGACCTGCTGAGTTACTCCAGCATTTTGTGAATAAATACCTTCGATCTGCAGTTCCTTCCTACACAAAGGAATATAACCATTCAGAGATGCCACTCATCAATTTCTTGCCTTGTTGCTTGGGTCACCGATTAAGAAATTAATTAATTATAAACGTTCACAATCAATTACTACAACACCACTTCCTTTAATAACGAAGAGTAATTGTGGTCAATAGTCTTTGTATTTCAGTAATTATGATGTCGTCAGAAGCTTAATTATCTAAATGCCTTCGTGTAAAAAGCCAGTTAGCAACACGGCGTAATGCGGCTAAGTAATATCATCGCGGAAACGCTCGAGGGAATATGGTTTTTACAGAAAATGTCAATAGAACAATGCAAAGGTGAATTAGCCTCTGGCCACATAAGTTTGAAAATGTCTGATCTCCTCTGATCTCAGAAGCTAAGCGGGCTCAGGCCTGATTAGTACTTGGATGGGAGACCACCTTGGGAATACTGAGCGCTGTTCTGGTTGCCCCATCAATAGACAATAGACAATAGGTGCAGGAGGAGGCCATTCGGTCCTTTGAGCCAGCACCACCATTCAATGTGATCATGGCTGATCATTCTCAATCAGTACCCCGTTCCTGCCTTCTCCCCAAACCCCCTCACTCCACTATCCTTAAGAGCTCTATCTAGCTCTCTCTTGAATGCATTCAGAGAATTGGCCTCCACTGCCTTCTGAGGCAGAGAATTCCACAGATTTACAACTCTCTTTCTGAAAAAGTTTTTCCTCATCTCCATTCTAAATGGCCGACCCCTTATTCTATAACTGTGGCCCCTGGTTCTGGACTCCCCCAGCATTGGGAACATGTTTCCTGCCTCTAACGTGTCCAACCCCTTAATAATCTTATATGTTTCGATAAGAACTCCTCTCATCCTTCTAAATTCCAGTGTATACAAGCCTAGTATACAAGTGTATACATCACCGGAAAGATGTGAAGGTTTTGGAAAGGGTGCAGCAGAAGACCATCATTTATCTGAATTAGGGGGGTATAGCTCCAGGGAGTGGTTGGACAGACGTGAATGGTTTCCTCTGGAAGGCTGGAGACCTCTGATAGAAGTATTTGAAATTGTGAGAGGCGTAGATGGGACAGACAGTCGGAGCCTTCTTCTCAGCATTAAAACACTGGAGAGCACAGCTTTAAGATAAGGAAGGGCAAGTTTAAAGGAGACTGGCGGGGCAAGTATTTTACACAAAGGATGGGCTAGTGCCTGGAACACGCTGCCAGGGTGGTGGTTGGGGCAGTGTGATGGTGGGGTTTTTGAGACTTTTGGATAGGCGCATGGATGCGCAGGGAATGGAGTGATATGGCATTGTGTTTGGTACAGACATTGTGGGCTGAAGGGCCTGTGGTTATGCTGGCGTGCTCTATGTCCCATGCAATTAATTTACATTGAAGCCGGGACAAATATGCTGCTCATACCTGGTTCATCCAATCGGTTCCAGGCAGCACAATGGCGCAGCTGGTAGAGCTGTTGTCTCAAAACGCCAGTGACCCAGGTTCCACCCTGACCTTGGGTATCCCTGCAATATCCATGTGCCCATCCAAAGTCCTTTTGCACACGACTATCGTACCTGTCTCCTGGCAGTGCGTTCCTGGCGCCCACCACCCTCTGTGTGTAAATGTTTTGCCCACGCATTTCCTTTCAACTTTGCCCCACTTCCATTAAACCCATGCCTCTGGAACTTGACATTTCCTGGGAAATAGGTTTTTATAGATTTTAAATTTAGAGATACAGCGCGGAAACAGGCCCTTCGGCCCACCGAGTCCGCGCCGCCCAGCGATCCCCACACATTAGCACTATCCTACACACACGGGGGACAATTTTTACATTTGCCCAGCCAATTAACCTACAAACCTGTACGCCTTTGGAGTGTGGGAGGAAACCGAAGATCTCGGAGAAAACCCACGCAGGTCACGGGGAGAACGTACAAACTCCGTACAGACGGCTCCCGTAGTCAGGATTAAACCTGAGTCTCCGGAGCTGCATTCGCTGTAAGGCAGCAACTCTACCGCTGCGCCACCGTGCCGTACAGACTGTCTATTCTTTTTATGGTGGGAGAGTGGTCTTGGACCAGAGAGGCCATAGACTCAGGATGAAAGGACATATCTTTAGAAAGGAGATGAGGAGGATTTTCTTTAGTCAGAGGGCGGTGAATCTGTGGAATTCATTGCCACAAGGGGCTGTGGAGGCCAAGTCATTGGGCATTTTTAAGGCGCAGATTGGCAGTTTCTTCATTCGTAAGGGTGTCAGGAGTTATGGGGAGAAGGCAGGAGAACAAGATTGAGAAGGAAAGATAGATCAGCCGTGATTGGATGGCAGAGTAGACTTGATGGGCCGAATGGTCTAATTCAGCTCCTAAAACTTATGAACTTATGAACTAAGCACCTCAACATTTTTTGCACGGTGGCGCAGCGGTAGAGTTGCTGCCTTACAGCGAATGCACTGCCGGAGACTCAGGTTTGATCCTGACTACGGGCGCCATCTGTACGGAGTTTGTACGTTCTCCCCGTGACCTGCTTGGGTTTTCTCCGAGATCTTCGGTTTCCTCCCACACTCCAAAGACGTACAGGTATGTAGGTTAATTGACTGGGCAAATGTAAAAATTGTCCCTAGTGTGTGTAGGATAGTGTTAGTGTGCGGGGATCGCTGGGCGGCGCGGACTCGGTGGGCCGAAGGGCCTGTTTCCGCACTATATCTCTAAATCTAAATCTAAATAAAAATCTATGTACTTCTATTAGGTCTCCGATCAACCTCCAATGCCCCAGAGTGAAAAATCTAAATTAGTTCAACCTCTCCTTGGAGCGAATACCCCCTAATCCAGACAGAACTTTGGTAAACTGTGCACTCTGTCCAAAGCCTTGCACACTGGACAATCCGGATGGAGGAGACGGCTGCAACGGACCTTTACGGCTTGAAAATGGCACCAAAATCTGCCCACTCTTGCACATGGTCTCCATGGGCTGTTTCTATACACTTTGTACTTAATCTGGGATTCACTTCTGTCTGGTAATATTTTGCTAAATTGTATGCAAAAAAGGAATTTCACAGCACGTGTGATAATAAAGAACCATTGAACATCCTTTTTGTATTGGGGGCGACCAAAACTGCATGCATTACTCCAAAAGTAGACACGGAATGCTGGAGTAACTCAGCAGGAAAGACAGCGTCACTGGAGAAGGATCTTGACCCGAAACGTCACCCATTCCTTCTCTCAGGGGGTATGGGGAAAAGGCAGGAACGGCGTACTGATTGAGAATGATCAGCCATGATCACATTGAATGGCGGTGCTGGCTCGAAGGGCCGAATGGCCTCCGCCTGCACCTATTGTCTATTGTCCAGAGATGGTGCATAGTCCCGCTGAGTTACTCCAGCGCTTCGTGTCTACCATCGATTTAAACCAGCATCTGCAGTTCTTTCCAATGCATTACACCAAATGCAGCCTCACCAAAGTCTAACAAGAGCTGTAGTTATGTGAAGGAAGTGAACTGTGCAGGAAGTAGTAGTGGCACAGTTGTAAGGTAGGAGTATTCTGCTGGAAACATAGAAACATAGAAAATAGGTGCAGGAGTAGGCCATCCGGCCATTCGAGCCAGCACCGCCATTCAATATGATCATGGCTGGTCATCCAAAATTAGTACCCCATTCCTGCTTTCTCCCCATACCCCTTGATTCCCTTAGCCCTAAGAGCTATACCTAACTCTCTCTTGAAAACATCCAGTGAATTGGCCTCCTCTGCCTTCTGAGGCAGAGAATTCCACAGATTCACAACTCTCTGGGTGAAAAGGTTTTTCCACATCTCGGTCATAAATGACCGACCGCTTATTCTTAAACTGTGACCCACCCCTGGTTCTGGACTCCCCCAACATCGGGAACAATTTTCCTGCATCTAGCCTGTCCAATTCCTTAAGAATTTTATATATTTCTATAAGATCCCCTCTCATCCTTCTAAATTCCAGTGAGTACAAGCCCAGGCAATTCATTTGCGTGCTAGCCATAGCAGCAGGTCTACAATCACATGTTACAATTGCTCCACACTCTTAAATCTCTACTCCTACAACAACATTTCTTACTTTAACTATGTAGTCCTGAACTACTATCTACCTCACTGGAGACCCTTGGACTATCTTTTTTCGGCCTTTACTGGCTTTACCTTGCACGAAAGAGAGTTGTGAATCTGTGGAATTCTCTGCCTCAGAAGGCAGTGGAGGCCAATTTCCTGGATGCTTTCAAGAGAGAGTTGGATAGAGCTCTTAATGATAGCGGAGTCAAGGGGTATGGGGAGAAGGCAGGAACGGGGTACTGATTGAGAATGATCAGCCATGATCATGGTGAATGGCAGTGCTGGTTCAAAGGGCCGAATGGCCTACTCCTGCACCTATTGTCTATTGTCTAAACGTTATTCCCTTAACATGTGTCTGTACACTGTAAATGGCTCATAGAAACATAAAAAGTATAAAAGACTATGTGCTCCTACAATGCCATAACATGGTTAAAAAAAGATTGTTACTGGATTATTTGCCTCTTGCTTGCTGGCACCAGTTAGATTTAACACTTCCTGCATGGCTGAACTGACCTGAAGATTCAGATAATTAGAAACATAGAAAATAGGTGCAGCAGGAGGCCATTCGGCCCTTCGAGCCTGCACCGCCATTCAATATGATCATGGCTGATCATCCAACTCAGTATCCTGTACCTGCCTTCTCTCCATACCCCCTGATCCCTTTAGCCACAAGGGCCACATCTAACTCCCTCTTAAATATAGCCAATGAGCTGGCCTCAACTACCTTCTGTGGCAGAGAATTCCACAGATTCACCACTCTCTGTGTGAAAAAAAACTTTCTCATCTCGGTCCTAAAAGACTTCCCCCTTATCCTTAAACTGTGACCCCTTGTTCTGGACTTCCCCAACATCGGGAACAATCTTCCTGCATCTAGCCTGTCCAACCCCTTAAGAATTTTGTACGTTTCTATAAGATCCCCCCTCAATCTTCTAAATTCCAGCTCGATTGTAATTGTGTATTGTCTTTCTGCTGACTGGTTCGCACGCAACAAAAGCTTTTCACTGTACCTCGGCACACGTGACAATAAACTGAACTAAACTTAGTTACCTAAAAGCACAGGTATTTGAGAAATGAGTGAAATGTCTTGTTAGGAGCCTGTTTTGTAGGAAAATGCTCTTTGCCTATCATCCTGTCTCTGTGTGTGTACAAATAACCTTCGGTTTTGACCCATGAATGGTGAATGACGTGAATTGAAAATAACAATTGAAAGTAGAAAGCAGCATTTACATGTATAGTGTGTCACCTGGACATATTCTCAGTGGGAATAAAACGTCATCTGTTCTCTCTGCTCTACTGCAACTGTACTGTGGTGATCTCCAGGAATCTAAAGACGGTGACAATGTGCAATGTTCAATAGTCCTTTCAGGAAAAAGGGCAGCATTATCACTTTTGCTTTTCAGTGATAATCATCATGATTGACTCTGATTACAAACCTTGTGGCACCAGCCTCCATTCTCCACGTCACCTCAGTTGGGGTTTTTGGCATGAATGGAGGACGTAAATAATAAAGAACAAAAGTCACAAATGGCTCTGTGTGCGCAGTGCACTTTCCCCTCTGCGATCACAAAGCAGCCTTCGATGAAGTCAACCGCAATGGTCTTCTGAAAGAGTCCTCCTCGCTCCCCTCCACTCCATCCTCAACAAATTCTTGTATACACTGGAATTTAGAAGGATGAGAGGAGATCTTATCGAAATGTATAAGATTATTAAGGGGTTGGACACGTTAGAGGCAGGAAACATGTTCCCAATGTTGGGGGAGTCCAGAACAAGGGGCCACAGTTTAAGAATAGGGGGTAGGCCATTTAGAACTGAGATGAGGAAAAACTTTTTCAGTCAGAGAGTTGTGAATCTGTGGAATTCTCTGCCTCAGAAGGCAGTGGAGGCCAATTCTCTGAATGCATTCAAGAGAGAGCTGGATAGAGCTCTTAAGGATAGCAGAGTCAGGGGGTATGGGGAGAAGGCAGGAACGGGGTACTGATTGAGAATGATCAGCCATGATCACATTGAATGGCGGTGCTGGCTCGAAGGGCCGAATGGCCTCCTCCTGCACCTATTGTCTATTGTCTATTGCCTATTGTCTAATTGCAGCCTGAGTATCTTCAGCAAAGAAACGGTACTGTCGGCTTGCATCACAGCTTGCTTTGGGAAAGGCTCTGCCCAAGGCGGCAAGGAATGGAGGGGTATGGGCCAAGCGCCGGCAAGTGGGACTAGTGTAGCTGGCACATGTTGGCCGGTGTGGGCAAGTTGGGCCGAAGGGCCTGTTTCCACACTGTATCACTCTATGACTCTATGAATGGGTGACGTTTGGGGTCGACACCCTTCTTCAGACTGGTGTCAGGGATTGGAGTATTGTGAGCAATTTTGGGCACCCTATCTGAGGATGGATGTGCTGGCTCTGGAGAGGGTCCAGAGGAGGTTTACAACAATGATCCCAGGAATGAGTAGGTTAACCTATGATGAGCGTTTGTCAGCACTGGGCCTGTACTCGCTGGAGTTTAGAAGAATGAGGGGGGAACCTCATTGAAACATACAGAATAGTGAAAGGCTTGGATAGAGTGGATGTGGAGAGGATGTTTCCACTAGTGGGAGAGTCTAGGGCCAGAGGTCACAGCCGCAGAATTAAAAGTTGTTCCTGTAGCAAGGAGATGAGAAGGAATTTCTTTAGTCAGAGGGTGGTGAATCTGTGGAATTATTTGCCACAGAAGGCTGTGGAGGCCGAGTCAATGGATATTTTTACGGTGGAGATAGATACATTTGTGATTAGTACAGGTGTCAGAGATTATGGGGAGAAGGCAGGAGAATGGGGTTAGGAAGGAGAGATAGATAGACAGACAATAGACAATAGGTGCAGGAGAAGGCCATTCGGCCCTTCTAGCCAGCACCACCATTCAATGTGATCATGGCTGATCATTCTCAATCAGTACCCCGTTCCTGCCTTCTCCCCATACCCCCTGACTCCACTATCCTTAAGAGCTCTATCTAGCTCTCTCTTGAACGCATTCAGAGAATTGGCCTCCACTGCCTTCTGAGGCAGAGAATTCCACAGATTTACAACTCTCTGACTGAAAAAGTTTTTCCTCATCTCCATTCTAAATGGCCTACCCCTTATTCTTAAACTGTGGCCCCTGGTTCAGCGTAGAAAATGTGTAAACTTGACTGAATATCTTGGCCAGCATACCAAGGTACAGTTTTCACCTTCATTTTAATTATTATTAAATTACTATTATTACATCAGGAAGCCTGGCTCTGTCCTGGGGGCAGAGTTGGATTCATGGGAGGTGGTCTTGGAGGGGAGGGTGCTCCTCAAACTGCGGTGCATCTTGGACAATACAGCTCACCCCCTCCATCACACACTGGCCAACCTGAGGAGCACCTTCAGCAACAGACTGGTCCCACCAAGATACAGCACAGAACGCCACAGGAGATCCTTCTTCCCTGTGGCTATCAAACTGGACTACCCCTCCCCCTTCTGCCGTGGGGTAGACTGAGTCCCTTCACCCACATCCCCCCCCCTCCCCCCCACCCTTCCCAAATCCTGGACTTTCCACTCATCACTTTCATGCTTCATGTACCTCATTGTGTTTTATAATTGTTGACAGACCAATTTCCCTCCTGGGATAAATAAAGTTCTATCGTATCGTATTATACAGGGCACAGCGGTAGAGTTGCCGCCTTACAGCGCCGGAGACCCGCCTTCGATCCCGACCACGCGTGCTGTCTGAACGGAGTTTGTTCGTTCTCCCCGTGACCTGCGCGGGTTTTCTCCAAGATCTTCAGTTTCCTCCCACGCCCCAAAGTCATGCAGGTTTGTAAGTTAATTGGCTTGGTATAGAGGTGTGTGTGTAAGATCGTGTTAGCGTGCGGGGATCGCTGGTCGGCGCGGACCCGTTGTGCCGAGGGGCCTGTTTCCGCGCTGTATCTCTAAACTAAACCAAAGTAAAGATGAGTAACAAAAAATTCTAAAGCTGCACATCAATCAAAATGTCTGAGGTCGGGTTTGAAGTGAATTCAGTTGAATCCAAAGTACAAAATTGGAGGAGCTAATGTGAGCTCAGCAGTTACCTACTTTACTGCGTTTGTAGGCTAAGAAAGTCAGACATAAAAGTTGTCTCTCCTTATTTTTTATTTAATTGGTAAATCAGGATTACAGACTTAACCAACCGTGTTGATTCACAACCAGCGTAACCTGACAGGAAATAAATGTGAAACACAAAAGTAAATGAAAAATACATTGTGTGTTTAATTAGATTTTTATCATAATTAAAATCTTCCTGTACACCAAATGCTACAATATTCTATTGATAAAAATAGATTAGGAGTGTAGAATTATTATCTGTAATGAATAATTATGCACTGTTTTTTTTTCTCCTGCTTTTAATTCAAATACATCTGCTCCTCCTATTCTTCCCGATGCACTTGGGCTGCCTGCTAATTACTTAGAATTTCAAAATTACTATAAGGAGAAAAAACGTGGGATGATTTTTAACTCCTTCGAGAATTGATGGTCTGAATCCGCGGCTGCAACTGTGCCAGTTGTAACACTGAGGAACGGAATCCTTTCAGCAATGAAGGTCGACACAAAACCCTGGAGGAACTCAGTGGGACAGGCAGCATCTCTGGAGAAAAGGAATAGGCCAAGTTCGGAGGGATATGGACTAAGCCCAGGCAGGTGGGACTCGTGTAGGTGGGACATGTTGGCCAGTGTGGGCAAGATGGGCCGAAGGACCTGTTTACACACTGTGTCACTCTAAGCCCAGGCAGGAAACATGTTCCCAATGTTGGGGGAGTCCAGAACAAGGGGCCACAGTTTAAGAATAAGGGGTAGGCCATTTAGAACGGAGATGAGGAAGAACTTTTTCAGTCAGAGAGTGGTGAAGGTGTGGAATTCTCTGCCTCAGAAGGCAGTGGAGGCCAGTTCGTTGGATGCTTTCAAGAGAGAGCTGGATAGAGCTCTTAAGGATAGCGGAGTGAGGGGGTATGGGGATAAGGCAGGAACGGGGTACTGATTGAGAATGATCAGCCATGATCGCATTGAATGGCAGTGCTGGCTCGAAGGGCTGAATGGCCTACTCCTGCACCTATTGTCTATTGTCTATGACTCTATGAATAGATGACGTTTCGGGTCGAGACCCTTCTTCGGACTGAGAGACATTTCGAGTCGAAACATCACCGATTCTTTTTCTCCAGAGATGCTGCCTGGCCCGCTGAGTTACTCCGGCTTCTTGTGTCTGTCTTCGGTGTAAAGCAGTAGTTCCTTCGCACACAGACTCCTCTCAGCACTGTTTGTGTTTTCTCCAAACCAGCAAGTCTACGTGCTATCCTTCCTTGGCCTTGGGGTTCAAATCTGAGTAGACCATTTGCAACTTCGTGGACCTTCCTTAAACATGCATAACGTACTCTTTGGACTTCAGACAAAGAGTGTGGAAACAGGTCCTTCGGCCCACCGAGTCCGCGCCGACCAATGAATACCTGTACACTAGTTCAATACCACACACTGCAGGCATTGCCCAGAAGCCAATTAACCTACAAAACCGGCCCTGAGTTTCCTCTATTTTATCAAACTGGTTTATCTACACACATTGCTGAATATCTATTTCTAACGCAGCATATTTGAATTATTCGCAAACTAACAATAGCCTTTAGACCTCCGAGATACAGCGAGGGAACAGGCCCTTTTAGATTTAGATTTAGAGATACAGTGCAGAAACAGGCCCTTCGGCTCACCGGGTCCGCGCCGTCCAGCGATCCCCGCACATTAACACTATCCGACACCCACTAGGGACAATTTTTACATTTGCCCAGCCAATTAACCTACATACCTGTACGTCTTTGGAGTGTGGGAGGAAACCGAAGATCTGGGAGAAAACCCACGCAGGTCACGGGGAGAATGTACAAACTCCGTACAGACGGCGCCCGTAGTCAGGATCGAACCTGAGTCTCCAGCGCTGCATTCGCTGTAAGGCAGCAACTCTACCGCTACCGGAGGGGTATGGGGAAAAGGCAGGAACGGGGTACTGATTGAGAGTGATCAGCCATGATCGCATTGAATGGCGGTGCTGGCTCGAAGGGCTGAATGGCCTACTCTTGCACCTATTGTCTATTGTCTATTGCCACCGTGCCGCCCTTAGACCCACCGAGTCCGCGCCGACCGCCGATCTCCCCGCACAGTAGCACTATCCTACACACTAGGGACAATTTAAAATTTCACAGAAGCCGATTAACCTACCAACCTGGACGTCTTTGGGGTGCGGGAGGAAACCGGAGCACCCGGAGAAAACCCACGCAGGTACACGGGGAGAAGGTACAAACTCCACACAGACAGCGCCCGTGGTCAGGATGGAACCCGGGTGTCTAGCACTGCAAAGGCAGCAACTCTACCGCTGTGCCATGGTGCTGCCCCCACCCAACATTAGTCTGACTTTATCACTCAGTTACCATGTTAACGTTAAATGCAAAAAAATCTGAAAAGGACAGATATCTATTTTTTCCCTTCTGCCGACTGGAAAACACATGAGACGGGGCTTAACATTTATTGTGCCCTCGAATTTGATGTACAATACCTTGATGACATTGTGCCACCCTATGAAAGAATATAACTCCACGCCAATCTCACACCTTATTTCTCTGCTGTTTGAAACGTTATATCCAGGAGGAACGAGGCTTGGAACCCTTTGTACTTTGGCAAGAGATGCATAATAAATATTTTATTAAACCAAGCGAGTCAGTTGTAACTCTTTGACAAATGTAATCAGTCATTCCACTTGTCAGCCCTGCTCACACGATCTGGGTCACTGGTGTAGTTAATACAGTGCAGTAAACACTTTAAATTGGCTTTTTTAAAAAACGATCAGGTTTGAATTTTAATGCCCCAGTTTTGTGGAGGTGTGGGAGAGGCTGGTGGGTTTCAGTCACGGATGTGAAACAGCTTCGTGTCGTAGCTTGTCCATCTTGACTCGGCAAGGCCAGCAGCACAATCAAGGTCGAGTCGCACCCCGGCCACTCCCTCTTCTCCCCTCTCCCATCGGGCAAGAGGTACAGAAGTGTGAAAACGCACACCTCCAGATTCAGGGACAGTTTCTTCCCAGCTGTTATCAGGCAACTGAACCATCCTACCACAACCAGAGAGCAGTGCTGAACTACTATCTACCTCATTGGTGACCCTCGGACTATCCTTGATCGGACTTTGCTGGCTTTACCTTGCACTAAACGTTATTCCCTTATCATGTATCTATACACTGTAAGTGGCTCGATTGTAATCATGTATTGTCTTTTGATGTAAAGTCAGGGGAGAGATAGAGGGAGAGTCTAGAGATATATCTATTATTCTCCCACCAGTATGCATTCCCTCTCTATCCCCTCCCCCTTCCCAGTTCTCCCACCAGTCTTCCTGTCTCCGACTACATCCTATCTTTGTCCCACCCCTCCCCTGACATCAGTGTGAAGAAGGGTCTCGACCTGAAACGTTACCTATCCATGTTCTCCAGAGATGCTGCCTGACCCGCTGAGTTATTCCAGCATTTTGTGTCTACCTTCGATTTAAACCAGCATCTGCAGTTTTTTTCCTAGAGATATATTTATAGTCAATATGGGCAATATCTCTCGACTCCCTCTCCCCGACTCTCAGTGTGAAGAAGGGTCTCGACCTGAAACGTCGCCCATTCCTTCTCTCCAGAGATGCTGCCTGACCTGCTGAGTTACTCCAGCTTTTTGTGTCAACCTTCGGCTTAAGCCAGCATCTGTAGTTCCTTCCTACACATTATTTTCACTCACTGTTCTTAATTAAAAAAAAGATTAATAGTAAATTCACCTTAAATATGATCTTCTGGAGCAAGACTGATGTACCCGGTAAACTAGTCAATTAACTGTTATGATCCCAATTTAATGGCAAGTTTATTGCCATTGGGGAGTCCAGAACCAGGGGCCACAGTTTAAGAATAAGGGGTAGGCCTTTTAGAACGGAGATGAGGAAAAACCTTTTCAGTCAGAGAGTTGTGAATCTGTGGAATTCTCTGCCTCAGAAGGCAGTGGAGGTCAATTCTCTGGATGCTTTCAAGAGAGAGCTAGATAGAGCTCTTAAGGATAGCGGAGTCAGAGGGTGTGGGGAGAAGGCAGGAACGGGGTACTGATTGTGAATGATCAGCCATGATCACATTGAATGGTGGTGCTGGCTCGAAGGGCCGAATGGCCTACTCCTGCACCTATTGTCTATTGTCTATTGTCTATAATGTTTAGGTGAAGAAATGATCTCATACCGACATTGAGTATTGGATCTATTTTTTTTAAGAATTCAGAGATACAGCGTCGAAAACAGGCCCTTCAGCCCACCGAGTCAGTGCCGTCCAGCGTTCACCCCGTACACGAGCACGATGCCACACTCTCGGGACAATGTACAAAAGACAGTCCACCTACAAACCTGTACGTCTTTGGAGTGTGGGGGGAAACCGGAGCACCCGAAGATAACCCACATGGTCACAGGGAAAACGTGCAAACTCCGTTACAGGCAGCACCTGGAGTCAGGATCGAACCCGGGTTTCTGGCACTGTGAGGCAGCAACTCTACCGCCGCGCCAACGTGCTGCTGTTCTTGGCACTGACTTTTGTCGGTTTTGTCCACAGCTATAATTGAAGCAATAGACAATAGACAATAGGTGCAGGAGGAGGCCATTCGGCCCTTCGAGCCAGCACCGCCATTCAATGTGATCATGGCTGATCATTCTCAATCAGTACCCCGTTCCTGCCTTCTCCCCATACCCCCTGACTCCGCTATCCTTAAGAGCTCTATCTAGCTCTCTCTTGAATTTTTAACTGTTCTAACGTGCAGAGTTCAGAAGGTTTGAAGGGGGACCTCATTGAGACCTACCGAATAGTGAAAGGCCTAGAAAGAGTGGATGTGGAGAGGATGTGTGCACTAGTGGGAAAGTCTAGGACCAGAGGGCACAGCCATAGAATAAAAGGACGTACCTTTAAAAAGGAGATGAGGAGGAATTTCTTTGGTCAGAGGGTGGTGAATATGTGGAATTCATTGCCACAGACGGCTGTGGAGGCCAAGTCAATGGATATTTTTAGGGCAGCAATTGACAAGATTCTTGATCAGTGAGGATGTTAGGGGCTGTGGGGAGAATGGGGTTGAGAGGGAAAGATAGACCAGCCATGAATGAATGGCGGGGTAGACTTGATGGGCTGATTGGCCTAATTCTGATCCTGGAACTTATGACCTAATACAAGCCTAAATGAAGCCTCCAGAAATGAGTCACACTTTTATAAATGTACAGCAGTCTTCACCATCATCTGCTGTGAAACATAATATCAGGTGCACAGAAGCTATGGTGCTTCAGTCTCGTTCACGACTTCAGGACAAATTAACCTTTAAGTGCGGCACGGTGGCGCAGCGGTAGAGTTGCTGCCTCACAGCGCCAGAGACGTGGGTTCCATCCTGACTACTGGTGCTGCCTGTACGTTCTCCCCGTGGCCCGCGTGGGTTTTCTCCAGGTACTCCGGTTTCCTCCCACACTCCGAAGACGTACAGGTTTGTTTGTTAATTGGCTTCGGTAAAATTGTAAGTTGTCCCCAGTGTGTCGGACAGTGTTAAGGGCCTGTCCCGCGTAGGTGATTTTAAGGCGACTGCCGGCGACTAGGCTGTCGGTGAACGTTTGCCGGGGTGTCGCGGGCGTGATCGTGAGGAGTCTTCAATGAATCGTAGCGGATCTCAACGCGTCGCGGAAAAATATTCCAGATAGAAATTTCTCGGGGACAGCTGGCTTGTCACCAGGTCTCGTAGCTTATTGCGGGCGCTGTCTGTCGCATGCTGACCCCAGGTTTGCTAGGTTGTCGCAGATGCATTTAGAAGCACGTGATATTAAATTAAGAAAAGGCATTTGAAGATACCAGTAGTTTTGTTTAACCAGTTTATTTACCGTCAGGACATTTGACGGGTAGATTGGAGGCGACAGTTTGACGGTTAGGTAAGCGTGGGAATTTTGCCATGTTTCCAAAGACGGTGTAATCTCTTAGACAGGCGCTAGTTTCACCTAAAAAAGTAACTTGTATCGACCTGACTCGGCATTGTCGAGGTCATTGTCGTAGGGTAAAAGAAAATTTTGGCGATCTGCTACGACTTTGACAGTCGCCTTAAAAATCGCGTAACAGGGACAGGCCCTTAATTGTCCAGGATGATCGCTGGGCGTTGCGGACTTGGAAGGTCCGTTCTTGCGCTGTATCTCAAAAGGCTAAAGTCTGTTGGCAGCTTGTGTTTAACTCAAATGTGCAGCCTTAGAAATAGACATTCAGCAATGTGTGTAGATAAACCAGTTTGATAAAATGGAAACAAAGAGTAAGAAAATGAAGATTTAGCAGGACAATTTGTTTTCCATCGGGCAGCTACCACGCCCTGCCTCTTGAGAACATATTATTATTATTATGCCGGAGATCAGATCAGTTGAGTGCAGTGTTTAGCAAGTGATCCGGGCAGCTTTGATTCGGTTATAAATCTGGATGAGTTATTCAATCAAAAGAAGAAATCAAATCTTAAGCCTGAATCGAAACTCTTCTGACAACCTTTGAATAGGGATCACTAGGTCCTAATCATCTGGGAGAATTGTGGCTGAGATTCATCATCTTTACCCAGGGCTGTTCAAGCCGTCTTTAGCTGGATTAGTAGTTCACTGGCAAAGGCGGCGCAGCGGTAGAGTTGCTGCCTTACAGCGAATGCAGCGCCGGAGACCCGGGTTCGATCCCGACTAAGGGCGCTGTCTGTACGGAGTTTGCACGTTCTCCCCGTGACCTGCGTAGGTTTTTCTCCGAGATCTTCGGTTTCCTCCCGCACTCCAAAGACACACAGGTTTGTAGGTTAATTGGCTTGGTAAAGGTAAAAATTGTCCCCAGCGTGTGTAGGATAGTGTTAATGTGCGGGGATCGCTGGTCGGCGTGGACCCGGTGGGCCGAAGGGCCTGTTTCCACGCTGTATCTCTAAACTAAACTAAACTAAACTTACTACCTGAGATCAGTAGGACTTCAAAATCTGAGCACACAATCCCAACGAGCGGCACAGTGTCTATACAGCGCCAGAGACCCAGGTTCGATCCTGACTCTGGGTACTGTCTGTAGGTTTGTAGTTTAACTGGTTTTGGTAAAATTGTAAATTGTCCCCAGTGTGTGTGTACGGTACAGAATCAACTTCAAGCTCCTCCTATTCACATACAAAGCCCTAAACGGGCTTCCCCCCGCCCCCCCTCCCTAATATCAAAAATATTCTAACCCACCACTCTATCTCCAGGTCCCTCAGGTCGGCCGACTTGGGGCTACTGACTATCCCGCGGTCTAGGCTTAAGCTCAGGGGTGACCGCTCTTTTGCGGTTGCAGCTCCTAGACTGTGGAACAGCATCCCTCTCCCCATCAGAACTGCCCCCTCCATCCACTCCTTTAAGTCCAGGCTCAAAACCTATTTCTACTCCCTAGCGTTTGAGGCCCTCTGAGGGGGCGCTGTGAACTGTTTATGTATGTGCTGTTATGTTTGTGTGCCATTGTATGTTCGTTTCTTAGTACCTGAACTGATGTACAGCACTTTGGTCAACGTGGGTTGTTTTTAAATGTGCTACACAAATTGACTTGACTTGACTTGACTTGTGTGTGTAGGATAATACTAGTGTGCAGGTTGATCGCTGGTCGGCGAGGACTTGGTGGGCCGCAGTGCCTGTTTCCGCGATGTACATCTAAACTAAAGTGCAGGCCGAACAGACTGCTCTCCGGTGTAAATATACACAATTCACCAACAGCACCATCCACATTTCCCAATCAATTCTCCTCTAACCCTCCTCTTCTCTGCAATCGGTGTGAGCGTCCCTCTTCATGTGATGGCTTTCTCTTTTCTCTACAGCACCACGTCACTGACAACAGTGGCGGCACGGTGGCGCAGCGGTAGAGTTACTGCCTGACAGCGAATGCAGCGCCGGAGACTCGGGTTCGATCCTGACTACGGGCACCGTCTGTACGGAGTTTGTACGTTCTCCCCGTGACCTGCGTGGGTTTTCTCCGAGATCTTCGGTTTCCTCCCACACTCCAAAGACGTACAAGTTTGTAGGTTAATTGGCTGGGCAAATGTTTTTAAAAAATTGTCCCTAGTGTGTGTAGGATAGTGTTAATGTGCGGGGATCGCTGGGCGGCGCGGACCCGGTGGGCCGAAGGGCCTGTTTCCGCGCTGTATCTCTAAAAAAAAAAGTTTTTTGATTTTTAAAACAGCGTTGTGATCCAAAACTACAAAGCAAATGCAGTTGTTCCCAGCAGCAGTACCACATTATTTAGTGTAGTGAATGGCGACATGGTGAATTATTCAGTAGGTGGTGTGCAGGGCACGGCTGGTCAGACTGTGACTGACACCATGACAAAGTAGAATTAGATCAATTTCTGATTCTACAAAGAATAAAAGAGATATGGACTGAGGAGGTTTGAGAGATTGTTATTGAGGTCGTGCAGCGTAGGTTTACTAGGTTAATTCCCGGAATGGAGGGACTGTCATATGTTGAAAGACTGGAGCGACTAGGCTTGTATACACTGGAATTTAGAAGGATGAGAGGAGATCTTATCGAAACGTATAAGATTATTAAGGGGTTGGACACGTTAGAGGCAGGAAACATGTTCCCAATGTTGGGGGAGTCCAGAACAAGAGGCCACAGTTTAACCGGAACCTGAGTCTCCGGCGCTGCATTCGCTGTAAGGCAGCAACTCTAACGCTGCGCCACCATGCCGACGTCTCCTGCCTTCTCCCCTACCTGACTGACCTCCTCCACAGGCACACTCCCACCTGCACCCTCCGCTCTGCTGCTGCCAACCTCCTGTCCCCCCCCATCCGGACCAAACTCAGATCCTGGGGGGACAGGGCTTTCTCCATCGCTGCTCCCACCCTCTGGAACTCACTACCCCAAACCGTCAGAGACTCCTCCTCACTCACCACATTCAAAACATCACTGAAGTCTCACCTGTTCAGCACTGCCTTCAACCACTGACCGTCACCTCACCTTCTGTCTCCTTTCTCTGTTTGTTTACTTATTTATCTATTTATTCACTTCTCTATGTTCTAGAAATCCCTGTAAAGCGTCTTTGAGTGTTTGAAAAGCGCTATATAAATGTAATGCATTATTATTATTATTATTATTAAGAATAAGGGGTAGGCTATTTAGAACTGAGATGAGGAAAAACTTTTTCAGTCAGAGAGTTGTAAATCTGTGGAATTCTCTGCCTCAGAAGGCAGTGGAGGCCAATTCTCTGAATGCATTCAAGAGAGAGCTAGATAGAGCTCTTAAGGATAACGGAGTCAGGGGGTATGGGGAGAAGGCAGGAACGGGGTACTGATTGAGAATGATCAGCCATGATCACATTGAATGGCGGTGCTGGCTCGAAGGGCCAAATGGCCTCCTCCTGCACCTATTGTCTATTGTGTCCTGGGGATGCATTACGGAAGATAATAGACCTGCTGGACATTCCATGCTTCCTTCCACATTCTAATTTTTCCCGACAGTCTCTGACACTTTAGTTCTGAAGTTCTAGCAGCAGAATAAAGTCATTCAGTCCATCGAGTCAACTCCTCCATTCAATCATGGCTGATCAATCTCTCCCTCTCAACCACATTCTTTTTTTTTTAGAGATACAGCGCGGAAACAGGCCCTTCGGCCCACCAAGTCCGCGCCGCCCAGCGATCCCCGCACGCTAACACTATCCTGCACACACTAGGGACAATTTTTACATTTACCCAGTCAATTAACCTACATACCTGTACGTCTTTGGAGTGTGGGAGGAAACCGAAGATCTCGGAGAAAACCCACGCAGGTCACGGGGAGAACGTACAAACTCCGTACAGACGGCGCCCGTAGCCAGGATCGAACCTGATTCTCCGGCGCTGCATTCGCTGTAAGGCAGTAACTCTACCGCTGCGCCACCATGCCGACGTCTCCTGCCTTCTCCCCATAACCCCTGACACCCGTACTAATCAAGAATCTGCCAATCTCTGCCTTAAATATATCCAATGACTTGGCCTCCACAGCCTCCTGTGGCAATGAATTCCATGGATTCTCCACCCTCTGACTAAAGAAATTCCCCCTCTTCTCCTTCCTAAAGGTGCGTCCTTTTATTCTGAGGTTATGCTCTCTGATTCTCTCCCACCAGTGGAAACATCCTCTCCACATCCACTCTATCCGGGCCTTTCACTAATCTGTAAGTTTCAATGAGGTCCCCCCTCATCCTTCTAAACCCCAGCAAGTGCAGGCCCAGTGCCGACAAACGCTCATCATGTGTTAACCCAATCGTTCCTGGGATCATTCTCGCAAACCTCCAATGGACACCTTCCCAACGCCAGCGAGCACATCCTTTCTCAGCTGTGTGAGCCCAAAACTGCTCACACTTAGTTAGGCTATAATATAAGAAAATAACTGCAGATGCTGGAACAAATCGAAGGTATTTTTTCACAAAATGCTGGAGTAACTCAGCAGGTCAGGCAGCATCTCGGGAGAGAAGGAATGGGTGACGTTTCGGGTCAAGACCCTTCTTTAGAGTGATGTCAGGGGGGGCGGGACAAAGGAAGGATATAGGTGGAGGCAGGAAGATAGAGGGAGATCTGGGAAGGAGGAAGGGAAGAGAGGGACAGAGGAACTATCTAAAGTTGGAGGTCGATGTTCATACCACTGGGCTGCAAGCTGCCCAGGCGAAATATGAGGTGCTGTTCCTCCAATTTCCGGTGGGCCTCACTATGGCACTGGAGGAGGCCCATGAGAGAAAGGTCAGACTGGGAGTGGGAGGGGGAGTTGACGTGCTCGGCCACCGGGAGATCAGATTGGTTAACGCGGACCGAGCGCAGGTGTTGAGAAAAGCGATCGCCGAGTCTGCGCTTGGTTTCGCCGATGGAAATAAGTTGATATCTAGAGCAGCAGATGCAATAAATGAGGTTGGAGGAGGTGCAGATGAACCTTTGTCTCATCTGGAAAGACTTTTAGTTAGGCTTTCACTTGCTTTCTCTGAAACATTTTCCACTTTGCCTTTCCTCCTTTCAGCTTGACTTTGATTGGTATGTTTTAATTCGTGATTAAATATGGAATGATTATATTGTTTTCATCTCGCCTAAACTTTAAGTTTCCAGTTCCATTCACAGTATATAATACGTTGCCCCACACCAAGCAAGGTCACTTGCATTCCAGGTGTATATTAGTTAGAAAATAGTTTGTGCTCCCAAAGAAATATCTAAGTAATCATTAAAAAAAGAGTTTGTGTATTGTGCCACATCCCAAAGACGTACAGGTTAATTGGCCCAGCGTAAATTGCCCCTTGTGTGTGGGGAGCGGATGAGAAATTGGAATAACGTTGAACTAGTGTGAACGGGTGATTGACGGCCGGCGTGGGCTCGGTGGGGTGAAGGGCCTGTTTCCATGCTATATCATTTAACTAAATATTTCAGCAGGCCAGCATTCATCTTGCCGAGTCACCACGGTGGCGCAGCGGTAGAGTGGCTGCCTCACAGCGCCGGAGACCCGGGTTCAATCCCGACTACGGGTGCTGTCTGTACAGAGTTTGTACGTTCTCCCCGTGACCTGCGTGGGTTTTCTCTGAGATCTTCGGTTTCCTCCCACACTCCAAAGATGTACAGATTTGTAGGTTAATCGGGTTGGTATCGATGTAACTTGTCCCGAGTGTGTGTGTAGGATAGTGTTCGTGCGCGGCGATCGCTGGTCGGCGCGGACTCGGTGGGCCGAGCGGTCTGTTTCTGTGCTGTATCTCTAAACTAAACCGATGGATCTCGACAATGACCTTAACCAGCCTTGGTTTACAATGTGCATTTCCAACCCAGGCAATCCCAGACTGTTGAAACAGACAACTAACTGCAACACAATTTCATGCTTGAAATTTTGGCGAAATATAAATCATATGCCCATTGTCCTGGAGTCACCTTCAGTACTCCTTTTAAAAGATACAATGATTAAAACAAATGTTAACTATTTTTCTATTAAAACGTCTCAGTGGAGAAAAAGGGCTTCATCTGTGGGGATTTGCACTGTCTGGAGAATTAAAATTTTCTTTTAAGGATTATCCACATTGCTGCCCCTGAACTAAAGGGAAAGTATTTTCAATATTCTCCCCTGCTTCTAAGCAGATTTCAAATCAAATGAAACTTACAAACATTTGTAGAAACTAAGAACTGCAGAAGCTAGTTAATACACTATATTGTAGTATTGGGGAGTCCAGAACAAGGGGCCACAGTTTAAGAATAAGGGGTAGGCCAGTTAGAACTGAGATGAGGAACAACTTTTTCAGTCAGAGAGTTGTAAATCTGTGGAATTCTCTGCCTCAGAAGGCAGTGGAGGCCAATTCTCTGAATGCATTCAAGAGAGCTGGATAGAGCTCTTAAGGATAGTGGAGTCAGGGGGTATGGGGAGAAGGCAGGAACGGGGTACTGATTGAGAATGATCAGCCATGATCACATTGAATGGCGGTGCTGGCTCGAAGGGCCGAATGGCCTCCTCCTGCACCTATTGTCTATTGTCTATTGTCTACACAAAAGGACACAGTGCTGGATTAACCCAGCGGGTCAGGCAGCGTCTCTGGAGAACATGGATAGGTGACGTTTCACAGAGTGCTGGAGTAATTCAGCGGGTCAGGCAGCAACTCTGGAGAACATGGATAGGTGAAGTGTAGGATCAAGACTCTCCTTCAGACCCTTTCAACGAGGGAGACCTCATTGAAACTTACCGAGTCTACTCTTATGTCTAAAGTCTACTCTTTAGACTTTAGAGATGCAGCGTAGGAACAGGCCATTCGGCCCACCGAATCCTCGCCGATCCCCGTAGACTAACACTATCCTACACACCAGGGACAATTTACAATTTTACCAATGCCAAAACACAAACCTGTACGTCTTTGGAATGTGGGAGGAAACCGGAGCACCCGGAGAAAACCCACGTGGTCCCAGGGAGAAGATGAAACTCCGTACAGACAGCACCCGTAGTCAGGATCGAACCTGGGTCTCAGGCGCAGTGAGGCAGTGCCACCATTTCGCAACCTACCCAAATATCTTCATCACCTTATAGCTACCCTGTAATGGTGGATATTTCCACCCTGTGGAAAACACAGAAACACAGAAACAGAAAATAGGTGCAGGAGGAGGCCCTTCGGCCCTTCGAGTCAGCACCACCATTCAATATGATCATGGCTGATCATCCAAAATCAGTACCCAGTTCCTGCCTTCTCCCCATACCCCTGGATTCCGTTAGCCCTAAGAGGTAAATCTAACTCTCTCTTGAATGCGTCCAGTGAATTGGCCTCCACTGCCTTATGTGACAGAGAATTCCACAACTCTCTGGGTGAAAATGTTTTTCCTCATCTCAGTCCTAAATGGCCTACCCCTTAATTCTTAAACTATGGCCCCTGGTTCTGGACTCCCCCCCAAACATCGGGAACATTTTTCCTGCATATGTCCCCGGAGTTAACCAAAAAGGTTGTGACTGTCTATTAAACATTGCAATTGTACCCACCTTTACAGCCTCCTCTGGCAGCTTATCCCCATACATACCACTCTCTGTGTTAAATACCTGTCCATTATGTCCATTATTAATCTATCCCCTCTCAGGTTAAATCTAAGCCCTCTGGTTTTAGACCATCCTATCCTTGGAATAAGGGCATGGCTATCTTCTCTATCTGCGCTCCTCAACATTTTTATAAACTCACACAAGGTCACCCCACTGCCTCTGACGTCAGTTTTTGAATGTTGTTTCAATTGATCACGAGATTTGCCGTTCCAGTCCAAAATAATGAACCTTGACTGCTGGCTGAACATTGCAATTGAACGCAGAGTTAATCTGGTCACTTCTTCACACTCAGTTTTTGCTGGTGAGATGAAAGTGCTTCAGGGAAAGGCTGAGGGCAGTAGGGGGGGGGGGGTGGGGGGGGGGGGGGTAGGGGGGGGGGGGGAGAGGGCCATAAAGCACAGCACTGTCTCTCTAGGGGTTGGGGGCAGGCCAATTGCTTGCAGTAATAACACGAAGCAGGTGATTTTTATCCGAGGAGGTTGACAACAAAACAAAAGGAAATTAACTCCGAGATTGCACAAAAGCACAAGCTTGCCAACAGGCTGGGATCCTCAGGGGAGTGTGGAGGTTGGTTTGAGGTCCCTGGTAGATAAATTCGGTGCTTCAGTTTCAGTTGAGTTTATTGTTGCCTGTACCGAGGTGAAATGAAAAGCTTTTGTTGCGCGCTAACCCAGTCAGCGGAAAGGACACTGCATGATATTACTATCAAGCCGTTCACAGTGTACAGATACGGTACATGATAAGGGAATGACGTTTAGTGCAAGGTAAAGCCAGCAAAGTCCGATCTAGGATAGTATGAGGTCACCAGGTCAGACTGAAGAAGGGTCTCGACCCGAAACGTCACCCATTCCTTCTCTCCTGAGATGCTGCCTGACCTGCTGAGTTACTCCAGCATTTTGTGAAATGAAATTCAAACATGCAGCAGCATAGCTGGTCTTTAAACGCAGACCCCACTAGATAATGTAATAAACAAACAAATAAAATGTTCAATGAATAGTTTAGTTTAGTTTAGTTTAGTTTAGAGACACAGCATGGAAACGGGCCCTTCAGGCTACCAAAGATCCCAGTATGTTTGCACTGTCATACACACTGGGGACAATTTACAATTTTTACCAAGCCAATTAACCTACAAATCTCTACGTCTTTGGAGTGTGGGAGGAAACCAGAGCACCCGGAGAAAACCCATGCAGGTCATGCTGAGAAAGTACCCACTCTATACAGACAGCACCCGTAGTCAGGATCGAACCCGGGTCTCTGGCGCGATAGACAATAGACAATAGACAAAAGGTGCAGGAGGAGGCCATTCGGCCCTTCGAGCCAGCACCGCCATTCAATGTGATCATGGCTGATCATTCTCAATCAGTACCCCGTTCCTGCCTTCTCCCCATACCCCCTGACTCCGCTATCCTTAAGAGTTCTATCTAGCTCTCTCTTGAATGCATTCAGAGAATTGGCCTCCACTGCCTTCTGAGGCAGAGAATTCCACAGATTCACAACTCTCTGAATGTAAATATTGTCCCTAGTGTGTGCAGGACAATGTTAGTGTGCGGGGATCGCTGGTCGTGTGCGGACTCTGTGGGCCGAAGGGCCTGTTTCCGTGCTGTATCGATAAAAGCGAAAAGGAATAATCCCAAGACAACTGATTGTACAGTTTGGCAATGATCTCACTAACTCAAGTACTGCCCTATACTTATCCAACGAACGCGTTGCTGCAAAGCCCAGCCAAAAATCGCTCCTTAAATGCTCTCATTTACATTCACTGCATCACACCCTGGACAGCTCACCCCCTCCATGACACACTGGTCAACCTGAGGAGCACCTTCAGCAACAGACTGGTCCCACCAAGATGCAGCACAGAACGATCGCCACAGGAGATCCTTCTTCCCTGTGGCTATCAAACTGGACAACTCCTCCCCTTCTGTCGTGGGATAGACTGAGACTGTCTCCCCCCCTCCCCCCTCCCGTCGCCCCCCCTCCCGTCACCCCCCCTCCCCAATATTTCCACATCCCCAACCCTTTCCACTCCTCACTTTCATTTCATGTTGCGTGTATCTTGTGTTTTTATTGACAGATCAATTTCCCTCCTGGGATAAATAAAGTTCTATCGTATCGTATCGTATCGTATCGTATTACTCAGATACAAATAGACAATAGGTGCAGGAGGCCATTCGGCCCTTCGAGCCAGCACCGCCATTCACTGTGATCATGGCTGATCGTCCACAATCAGTACCTCGTTCCTGCCTTCTCCCCATCTCCCCTTGACTCCGCTATCTTTAAGAGCTCCATCTAACTCTCTCTTGAAAGCATCCGGAGAATTGGCCTCCACTGCCTTCTGAGGCAGAGAGTTCCACAGATTCACAACTCTCTGGGTGAAAACGTTTTTCCTCATCTCAGTTCCAAATGCCTACCCCTTATTCTTATATGATGGATTCCTGCCACCCACTCCAGCAACAGATAATAGACAATAGACAATAGACAATAGACAATAGGTGCAGGAGGAGGCCATTCGGCCCTTCGAGCTAGCACCGCCATTCAATGTGATCATGGCTGATCATTCTCAATCAGTACCCCGTTCCTGCCTTCTCCCCATACTCCCTGACTCCGCTATCCTTAAGAGCTCTATCTAGCTCTCTCTTGAATGCATTCAGAGAATTGGCCTCCACTGCCTTCTGAGGCAGAGAATTCCACAGATTCACCACTCTCTGACTGAAACGGTTTTTCCTCATCTCCGTTCTAAATGCCCTACCCCTTATTCTTAAACTGTGGCCCCTTGTTCTGGACTCCCCCAACATTGGGAACGTGTTTCCTGCCTCTAACATGTCCAACCCCATAATAATCTTATACGTTTCGATAAGATCTCCTCTCACCCTTCTAAATTCCAGTGTATACAAGCCTAGTCGCTCCAGTCTTTCAACATACGACAGTCCCGCCATTCCGGGAATTAACCTAGTAAACCTACGCTGCACGCCCTCAATAGCAAGAATATCCTTCCTCAAAATTTGGAGACCAAAACTGCACACAGTACTCCAGGTGCGGTCTCGCTAAAAGTGACCAGATGAAATTCTGGTGTAAATACCTCTCCAACAAGAACGAGGGGATCAGGTACAGTGGATCCCACCTCTTGAAATTTCTTAGTCATGTAATCGTAACACGAACTTCATCACACTTCACAGTTCTTGATCATAATTGAACGTCTGCAAGAGAATGCAAATTGAGACAAGCTATAAAGATCCTTTGTGGTTTCAATCCATCATTTTAATGGCATTGCCATCTCATGGAGTGGAAGCTATGTTGTGATTTTCAATTTCTTTCGTTTGATGGGATAGGTTAAAAAAACATTGTAAAACCGCTACGCCATTCCTCAGGGCCGTGAAGTTGGTCTTGGATACACCTGTACTACCAGTCACCATGGCAACGGTGCCTTTAGGACCACCCTTCAGTGGCTCTAAGGTCCACCATCATGAAGTGCATTGAAAACTGGTCATAGTTTAGCGTAGACTTTCGACTAGACATTAGAGATAAGGCACCTGCTTGTTAATGCTCCCAGAGCTAGCCAACAAGAAGATTTTTGTGCTCTCTCATTTAACTTCCATCTGGAAAACATCCTGCGGCATAATACATGCTGAAATTCCCTTACATTTTAGGACAAAGTACATATTTCCTTTCCTAGTAAAATCAGTGGCCAGTGAAATAGATTTTGTCACGGAATGAATAATCGTAAGAACACTTGAGAGCAATAAAGGCCTGAAGGTTTCTAAAAGTCCATGTTAATGACAGGGTACTCGGAAGATCATAAGTGATAGGAGAAGAATTTGGCCATTCGACCCATCAAGTCTACTCTGCCATTCAATCATGGCTGATCTATCTCTCTCTCCTAATCACCATTCTCCTGCCTTCTCCCCGTAACCCCTGACACCCGTACTAATCAAGAATCTACCTATCTTTACCTTAAAAATATCCATTGACTTGGCCTCCTCTCTCTGACTAAAGAAATTACTCCTCTCCTCATCTCCTTCCTAAAGGAACATCCTTCAGATGGATCCTTCGAATTCTTCAGACTATGGTTGGGCAACTAAAGCAGTGGGTTCAGGTCTCTGTGACTATTCATTTACAGAGTCAGGATGTTGTACAGATAAAAACATTGTGGCCTGTCTTTTTTCAAACACAAAATATAACCATTAGGGAAGATAGACACAGAAAGCTGGAGTAACTCAACGGGACAGGCAGAATCTCTGGAGAGAAGGAATGGGTGACCTTTTGGATCGAGACATTTCGTCAGATGTCTCGACCTGTAAACGGCAATCATTCCTTCTCTCCAGAGACGCTGCCTGTCCCGTTGAGTTACTCCAGCTTTTTGTGTCTATCTTTGGTTTAAACCAGCATCTGCAGTTCCTTCCTACACATAACCATTAGGGAACTTGGTGGCAGTATTGGGTTCACAGATAAGTTGGAGTTAGTTCAGGCACAGTGGTGTAGTGGTAGAGTTGCTGCCTTACAGCGCCAGAGACCCGGGTTCAATCCTGTCTACGGATGCTGTCTGTACGGAGTTTGCACGTTCTCCCCGTGACCGCCTGGGTTTCCTCCGGGTGCTCCGGTTTCCACATTCCAAAGTCGTGCAGGGTTTGCAGGGTTAATCGGCTTCTGTAAATTGTCCCCAGTGTGTGTAGGATAGAACTAGTGTACAGGTGATCAGTGGTCAGCACGGACCCGGTGGGCCGAAGGGCCTGTTTCCGCACTGTATCTCTGGAAGCTAAATAATCGGCTGCAGTAAGCGGGCAGCTTGATGTTGATTAATGAGGAAAGAATCTCAGGGGATTTCAGAGGTAAAGTGCACGGGAGAGTAAGTTACAAGATAAAAGGAAATAAGACAAAGTAGAAAGGGACTAATAGGATTGACCTTCAGAATTAAAGGACGTTCTTTTAGGAAGGAGATGAGGAGAAATTTCTTTAGTCAGACGGTGATGAATCTATGGAATTCAATAGACAATAGACAATAGGTGCATTAGGAGGCCATTCGGCCCTTTGAGCCAGCACCGCCATTCAATGTGATCAAGGCTGATCATTCTCAATCAGTACCCCGTTCCTGACCCCTTAATAATCTTATATGTTTATGAAACGTAAAAGATCCTGATCGCACATGGCAGCCATTGCAGAGGCCCACAAATGAGAAAGAATTGGACCCAAGAAAGACACAAAATGCTGGAGTAACTCAGCGGGACAGGCAGCATCTCTGGAGAGAAGGAATTGGTGACGTTTCGGGTAGAGACCCTTCTTCAAGACTGAGAGTCACGGGAAAGGGTCAGCAAAAATTGGACTCCATCTGCAATAGATGGACTAATGATTTTGAAGGGATCAGAGCAAGAGGAAATTTCTAAACGTCTCTGTTTGAAATGACCATCCCCATAGCGTCTCAGTTCGGTTTAGTTTATTGTCACGTGTACCGGGGTACAGTGAAAAGCTTTTGTGGCGTGCTGACGGAAAGACAATACATGATTACAATAGAGCCATTCAGTGTTACTGGATCAAGGGAATGACGTTTAGAACTCTTGAATTTGAAGGGTAAAAGATAGCGCCGGAAAACGTGGCGATCCTTGTATACCTCAGGGTAATCTAGCATCTTACACTCTGTACTTAGGCGTGATTGTGCCCAATGTATTGTAAGTTTGTTACTGAACTGTATGCAAAAACAGAATTTCACTGCACCTACTGTAGGTACAGGTGGCTATACAGTACCGTTGATAGGGAAGTATTGTGTGGGAAGGAACTGCAGATGGTATTTTATACTGAAGACAGGCACGCTCGGTGGGGACACAGTGGGCTGAAGGGCTTGCTTCGAGAGAGTTGGACAGTGGGACAAGCTGGGTTGATCTTACATAGAGCCCATATACACCGATCAGCCAAAACATTATGACCACTGACAGGCGAAGTGAATAACATTGATTATTTAGATTTAGATTTAGATTTAGAGATAATGATTATCTTGTTACAATGGCACCTGTCAAGGGGTGGGATATATTAGGCAGCAAGTGAACAGTCAGTTCTTGAAGTTGATGTGTTGGATGCAGGAGAAATGGGCAGGAGTAAAGACCTGAGCGACTTTGACAAGGGGCCAAATTGTTATGGCCAGACAACTGGGTCAGAGCATCTCTGAAACGGCAAGGCTTGTGGGGTGCTCCCGGTCAGCAGTGGTGAGTACCTACCGACAGTGGTCCGAGGAGGGACAAACCACAAACCGGCGACAGACAGGGTGTTGGGTGCCCAAGGCTCATCGATGCGCGAGGGCAACGAAGGCTATCCCGTCTGGTCCGAACCGACAGAAGGTCGACTGTGGCACAAGTCACAGAAAATTTTAATGGTGGTCACGGGAGGAATGTGTCACAATACACAGTGCATCGCACCCTGCTGCGTATGGGCCTGCACACGGAGGACCAACAGCATATTAGGCAGGTGGTCATAATGTTTTGGCTCATCAGGTCATAATGTTTTGGCTGGTCCGTGTAAATCCGGTGGGTTAAAAGGTTGCCCTTTGTGTGGTTCTGTGAAACCCTTGGTGTTTGGTATATGGAGGCCGTTAGGGCAGGTATTATAACAGTATTTGAAAGATACTGGGACAGATGCATGGATGGGAAATGTTACGAGGAATATGGGCCAAATGTGGGTAAAAAGGATTAGCTGAGATGGAGCACCTTGGTTGGCATGGATGAGTTGGGCTATTTGTAGTTTCCCAGAGATGTGGTTTTATTTTCTCGCCTTAGTCAGTAACCTGTGAAAACAATGGAACTATCCTGCCTGCAGATGTTTAAAGTGATCCCTCCAGCAGCTTATTCGATTAAATTGGGAAAAAAAACCCCACTGTATCTTTACCTAATATTTCATTTAAACAAGCTGACTTTCCAACCAGGGCCCTCTTGTTAAAAACAGCAATTACGGGTAAAAGATAGTCTAGATATGATCATATTTCACTTTCCCACTGCCCCTTCTGGCTATGTTTTGTTAGATCATTATGGTTTAAATCGTGAGTGGGAGCAATATATGTGCAATCCCGCTGCTTCTCTAAATAAACTGCTCAGCAGATTCGGGCACAGTTGGAGACACAAGAAACTGCAGGTGCTGGAATCTTGCAGTGACCGCAAATTGCTGGAGTAACTCGACGGGTCAGGCAGCATCTCTGCAGGAAGATAGGCACAAAATGCTGGAGTCACTCAGCGGGACAGGCAGCATCTCTGGAGAGAAGGAATGGGTGACGTTTCAGGTCGAGACCCTCCTTCAGACTGAGAGTCAGGGGAGAGGGAGACACAGAGAGGTGGAAGGGTAAGGTGTGAAAACAAGACATCAAAGGGGACAATGTTGAAGGAAAATGTGGAACCGATCAGTGTTAGCTGGGGAAGGTGACAACGATGCATGTAAAGATAACATTTAATCAGGAGGACAGTCAGGCTAGTCGGTGAACTAGGAAGGAGGGGAGGGATGGACAGAGAGGGAAAGTACTTGAAGCTAGAGAAGTCTATATTCATTCCACTGGGTTGTCTCTCCATCATCTCCAGCATCTCTGCAGGACATGGATAGGCGATGTTTTCAGTTGCGACCCTTCTTCAGACTGATTGTAGCAGGGCGAGGAAAGCTGGAAAATAGGTGGGGGGAGGGAGGGGCAAAGTCGGGCGAGTGATAGGTGGATACAGGCGAGGGAGGTTTTAATTGGCAGATGGGTGGACAAAGGCCAGGGGATCAAAAGGAGACAAAAGGAGAGAAGGAATGAAAGAGGTGTTCTGATGAGGAGATCAGGCAGCATCTCTGGTGACATGCATAGGTGACGCTTTGGGTAGGGACCATACATCAGACTGACTGTGCGGGTGGGAGGAAGGGGGGGATGAAAGTGGGCACCGGTAAAGTTGCTGCCTTACAGCCACGGCCGTCTTAACGCATGGGCCTGATGGGCACTTGCCCGGGGGCCCACGAGCATAGGGGCCCCATGTTGATCTGTGTATGTTAAGTGACTTGCAATAAATAAATACTACTTTAAAAATGTAGGTTCAATAAGTGCTTTTTTCGCAACATTTTCGGCCCCTAAGTGCTTCTCACAGCGATCTGTAAGTGCTTTTCGCAACAATGTAGCACCCTAAGTCCATCGCTAAGTGCTTTTCGGTAAGTGCTTTTCGCTGGCACGACAGGGGGGGGGGCTGGTAGGGAAAGGGGGGTGGGGGAGAGTAACGGTAGGGGCCCCTGTACACTGCTTTGCCCGGGGGCTCATAATGCTGTAAAAACGGCCCTGCTTACAGCGCCAGATATCCAGGTTCGATCCTGACTACAGGCGCTGTCTGTATAGAGTTTGTACGCTCTCCTCCTGCGTGGGTTTTCTCCGGGACCTCCGGTTTCCTCCCACACTTGAGTTCAGTTTTGTTTATTGTCATGTGTACTGAGGTACAGTGAAAACATTTGTTGTGTGTTATCCAGTCAGCACCGCCATTCATTGTGATCATGGCTGATCCTCCACAATCAGTAACCCATGCCTGCCTTCTCTCCATATCCCTTGATTCCGCTAATCCCTAAAACTCCGTCTAACTCTCTTTTAAATTCATCCAGTGAATTGGCCTCCACTGCCTTCTGTGGCAGAGAATTCCACAAATTCACAACTCTCTGGGTGAAAAAAAAATTCTCACCTCAGTTTTAAATGGCCTCCCCTTTATTCTTGGACTGTGGCCCCTGGTTCTGGACTCCCCCAACATTGGGAACATTTTTCCTGCATCTAGCTTGTCCAGTCCTTTCATAAGATCCCCTCTCATCCTTCTAAACTCCAGTGAATACCATTTTTTACCAAAGCGAAGGGATTTCTTACCAAAACCAAAGGAGAGGGTTAGTATGAGGGGTCGTTGGTCGGAGCGGACTCAGTGGGCCGAAGGGCCTGTTTCCGTGTGGTATCTCTAAACTAAACTAACCTAAATGTTGGAAGAGAAGGGCGGGATAAAGTCTATCAATAAGAATTTAATTAACAATAGATAACACCTCCAGTAGCCCAGAATAGACAATGGACAATAGACAATAGGTGCAGGAGGAGGCCATCCGGCCCTTCGAGCCAGCACCGCCATTCAATGTGATCATGGCTGATCATTCTCAATCAGTACCCCGTTCCTGCCTTCTCCCCGTACCCCCTGACTCCGCTATCCTTAAGAGCTCTATCTAGCTCTCTCTTGAATGCATTCAGAGAATTGGCCTCCACTGCCTTCTGAGGCAGAGAATACTTTGCTTCAACTGTGTTAATCTCCCGCAATGTTAAAAGCCAACAGTGTTTTCTAACTTACTTTTGCAGTTATGTTTTGCATACTGTGCAATTAGTCTAGATTATGAGTGTTTTGAAGCATTGAGAAATATCACTCCACTTTTACGCACAGTAATATTTAAATTCATGAAGCATTCAGTGCTTTAACATCCAGCAATTGTAACTTAATGAATCTCTTGTGATATTGCTTTAAACCATATTTCCATTGTAAAATTAATTTGTTGATGAGGATTGTTGTAAAATTAAAATATAATTAAAACAAAGCAATTGAAACGTTTCAGAAACGAAGCTAATGTCTTTAATATTATAAAGCTATCCATCAAATAGTTTGCACTAAAGTTTACCTAATGTTATTATAGTCAAGGATTGATAAATGTTGTTTACTACTGCCTCATTTAATCTGATTAAATTGAAATGGTGAATCCCAACTTCTTTAGAGCAATAAAACTATTATGCTTATGCAACAAGATGGAACTGTAGATGCTGGTTTGTACCAAAGATTGATACAAAGTGCTGGAGTAACTCAGCGGGTCAGGCAGCAACTCTGGAGAACGTGGATAGGTGACGTTTCACAGAGTGCTGGAGTAACTCAGCGGGTCAGGCAGCAACTCTGGAGAACGTGGATAGGTGACGTTTCACAGAGTGCTGGAGTAACTCAGCGGGTCAGGCAGCAACTCTGGAGAACGTGGATAGGTGACGTTTCACAGGGTGCTGGAGTAACTCAGCGGGTCAGCCAACAACTCTGGAGAACGTGGATAGGTGACGTTTCAGGTCGAGGCCCGACTTCAGACAGCAAAACAGTATGCTTGATGAAGACCCCAGAAGAAGGGTCTCGACCCGAAACGTCACCTATTCCTTTTCTCCAGAGATGCTGCCTGACCCGCTGAGTTACTCCAGCAATTTGCGTCTAAAACAGTGTACTTCTTACTGTTATGGTCTCCACCGAATGCAGCCTGCCTGCTTTGTGCGCAACTGTAGACTCTGCGAGGTAACACACAGTTTCCTGCCACTTTGTCACGATTGTTTCCCCATTTTCAGTGCTTTATCTGCTCCTGCAGCAGACAGTTTTATTGACCTGGATGAGCCTGTTCTAGATCTGCACACTGTGTCCTATATAGTTGGTGCATTCTGGCTAGTTTCATCATGACCTGGTTCAGCAACCGGGCTAGCATGATGGTGGCACAGCGGTTGAGTTGTGCCAGAGACCCGGGTTCGATCCTGACCATGGGTGCTGTCTGTGCGGAGTTTGTACGTTCTCTCCACGACTGCGTGTTTGGAGTTTGCATGTTCTCCCTGTGACCACGTGGGTTTTCTCCGATTTCCTCCCACATTCCAAAAATATACAGGTTTGTGGGTTGATTGGCTTCTGTAAAGATTGTAAATTGTCCCTTGTGTGCGTAGGATAGTGGTCGTGTATGGGGATCGCTGGTCAATAGACAATAGACAAGGAGGAGGAGGCCATTCGCCCCTTCGAGCCAGCACCACCATTCAATGTGATCATGGCTGATCATTCTCAATCAGTACCCCGTTCCTGCCTTCTCCCCATACCCCCTGACTCCGCTATCCTTAAGAGCTCTATCTAGCTCTCTCTTGAATGCATTCAGAGAATTGGCCTCCACTGCCTTCTGAGGCAGAGAATTCCACAGATTCACAACTCTCTGACTGAAAAAGTTTTTCCTCATCTCAGTTCTAAATGGCCTACCCCTTATTCTTAAACTGTGGCCCCTTGTTCTGGACTCCCCCAACTTTGGGAACATGTTTCCTGTCTCTAACGTGTCCAACCCCTTAATAATCTTATACGTTTCGATCAGCACAGACTGGGTGGGCCGAAGGGCCTCTTTCTGTGCTGTGTCTCTAAACTAAACCCAAACGCCCAGGAATGAAGGAGATTAAGGAATGGTGGCCACAGCCTGGTCCATAAGAGGTACCAAGCTCCCTATGATCGAAGGGATCTACAGGAGGCGCTGCCTCAAAAGAGCAGCCAGCATCATCAGAAACCCGCGCCACCCTGGCCACACTCTCATTTCATGCCTGCCGTCGGGAAGAAGATACATCGGGTTGAAAACCATGACCTCCAGCTTCAAGAATAGCTTCTTCCCAGGTCTCTGGTGCTGTTAGGGAACAACTCTGCCGCTGCACCACCGGGCCACCCGAAGATATATATTTTAGTTTAGTTTAGCTTAGAGATACAGCGCAGAAACAGGCCCTTCGGCCCACCGAGTCCATGCCGACCAGCAATCCCCGCACACGAACACTATCCTACACCCGCTAGGGACAATTTCCATTTATACCAAACCAATTAACCTACAAACGGCGGTCACGGTGGTGCAGCGGTAGAGTTGCTGCCTTACAGCGAATGCAGCGCCGGAGACTCAGGTTCGATCCTGACTACGGGTGCTGTCTGCGCGGAGTTTGTACATTCTCCCCGTGACCTGCGTGGATTTTCTCCAAGATCTTCGGTTTCCTCCCACACTCCAAAGACGTGCAGGTTTGTAGGTTAATTGACTGGGTAAATGTAAAAATTGTCCCTAGTGTGTGTAGGATAGTGTTAGTGTGCGGGGATCGCTGGGCGGCGCGAACTCAGTGGGCCGAAGGGCCTGTTTCCGCGCTGTAGCTCTAAATCTAAAAAATCTAAACCTGCACGTCTTTGGAGTGTTCCTCCAGCTTTACACTCGAATCCTACTGACTGATATTCTATCTTCATATTGCCCAGAACATTTAAAGTCAGTGGGGTCCTTGTGAATCCAGGATCCACTAAGTAAACTCATTTTCATTTCTATTTACTTATCGCCAGGGGAAGCCAGAAAGACAAAAATCCCCCAGACTCTCACACAGATAACTTGGGAATTTTCTCCAGCTCACTCTGAACATCAGCATTGCCTTTAAAACGCTTACTATGAATCTCCAGACAATTCAATTAGATTTCTGGCGATTGCCTCTGAAATCCCCCCATGAACAAAACCCGAGACATGGCATTTCCCTATGGAGTCCTGCAGACAATTGCCTCCAGTCATGGGCATGGGAGCCAGCATCCATAGAGTCTTACAGCACGGAAACAGGCCCTTCGGCCCAACCTGCCCATGCCATCCAAGAACCCCCATCTACACTGGACCCATAGGTTTAGTTTTGTTTAGTTTAGTTTTGAGATGCAGTGTGGAAAAAGGCCCTTCAACCGAGTCCACGCCGACCAGCGATCCCCACACATTAACACTATCCTACTCACACTAGGGACAATTTTACTATTTTACTAAGCCAAATAACCTACAAACCTGCACATCTTTGGAGTGTGGGAGGAAACTAAATATCGGAGACAACCCACGCAGGTCACGGGGAGAACGTACAAATTCTACACAGCCAGCGCCCATAGTCAGGACTGAACGTAACTCTACAACAGTGCCATCTTACCACCCTAAAATCTCCCAGTGTTAGGTACCAGTTTCTTGTTCTCAAAATCTACGTTAATTAAACATGATATTGATTAGTAGAAACAAGGAACTGCAGATGCTGCTTAATACACCAAAGGACACAGAGTGCTGGAGTAACTCAGCAGGTCAGACAGGTCTGAAGAAAGGTGTCGACCAGAAAACGTCACCTATCCATGTTCTCCAGAGATGCTGCCTGACCCGCTGAGTTACTCCAGCACTTTGTGAAACGCCACCTATCCATGTTCTCCAGAGATGCTGCCTGACCCGCTGAGTTACTCCAGCACTCTGTGAAACATCACCTATCCATGTTCTCCAGAGGCGCTGCCTGATCCGCTGAGTTACTCCAGCACTCTGTGAAACATCACCTATCCATGTTCTCCAGAGATGCTGCCTGACCCGCTGAGTTACTCCTGCACCCTGTGAAACGTCACCGATCCATGTTCTCCAGAGATGCTGCCTGACCCGCTGAGTTACTCCAGCGCTTTGTGTTTTTTTAATAGAGTTATAAAGTCATACAGTTTGGAAACATGCCCTTCAGTCCAACTTGCCCACACCGACCAACATGTCCCATCTACACTAGTCCCACCTGCCTGCGTTTGTCACATACCCCTCTAAACCTGTCCGATCCATGTACCCATCTGAATGTTTCCTAAATGTTGCAATAGTCCCTGCCTCACCTGCCCCCTCCAGCACACAAAGCTGGAGTAACCAGCTACTGCCTGTCCCGCTGAGTTATTCCAGCTTTTTGTGTCTATCTTCGGTTTAAACCAGCATCTGCAGTTCCTTCTTACATGTACCTCCTCCGGCAGCTCGTTCCATACATTCACCACCCTTTGTGTGAAAAAGTTACCCCTCAAGTTCCTATTAAATCTTTCCCCCCTCACCTTAAACCTATGTCCTCCGGTTCTCGATTCCCCTACTCTGGGCAAGAAACTCAGTGCATCTACCCGATCTATTCCTCTCATGATTTTGTACATCTCTATAAGATCATCCCTCATCTTCCTGCGTTGCAAGGAATAGAGACCCGGCCTACTCACCCTCCCCCTATCTCTCAAGACGTCGAGACCTAGCAACATCCTCGTAAATCTTCTCCACAATCGATCTATTCCTCTCGTGATTTTGTACACCTCTATGAGATCGCCTGTAATATTGATTGATCTTCATGTCCTTAAAATGGCAAAGTTACCTCCTGTAAAGTAGTTTTGCTTCTCTCATTTCCATCCTTCCTTTTCTATCATACTAGTTTGTCATTTCAAAGTTATCCCTGGGTTCCCTTGTGTTGTGCACGTAAAACCACAGAGATGTGCAGAGTTTGTACGTTCTCCCCGTGACCTGCGTGGGTTTTCTCCGAGATCTTCGGTTTCCTCCACCACTCCAAAGACTTGCAAGTTAGCAGGCTAATTGGCTTGGTGTAAATGTAAATTTTAGATTTAGATTTGGAGATACAGCGCGGAAACAGGCCTTTTGGCCCACCGGATCCGTGCCGCCCAGCGATCCCCGCACACTAACACTATCCTACACCCACTAGGGACAATTTTTACATTTGCCCAGCCGATTAACCTACATACCTGCACGTCTTTGGAGTGTGGGAGGAAACCGAAGATGTCGGAGAAAACCCACGCAGGTCACGGGGAGAACGTACAAACTCCGTACAGATCGCGCCCATAGTCAGGCTCGAACCCGAGTCTCCGGCGCTGCATTCGCTGTAAAGGCAGCAACTCTACCGCTGCGCCACCGTGCCGCCCGGCCAAATTGTCCTGGGTGTGTGTGGGATAGTGTTAACGTGAGAGGATCGCTGGTCGGCGCGGACTCGGTGGGCCAAAGGGCTCGTTTCCATGCAATAAAAAGTATAATAGGTGGAGCGGAGGGGAAGATACGGAGAATATAGTGCAGTTTAATGTAGATAAGTGTGAGGTTATTCACTTTGGAAGTAAGAATAGAAAGGCAGATTATTATCTGAATGGTGTCAAGTTAGGAGGAGGGGGAGTTCAACGAGATCTGGGTGTCCTAGTGCATCAGTCAATGAAAGGAAGCATGCAGGTACAGCAGGCAGTGAAGAAAGCCAATGGAATGTTGGCCTTCGTAACAAGAGGAGTTGAGTATAGGAGCAAAGAGGTCCTTCTACAGTTGTACCGGGCCCTGGTGAGACCGCACCTGGAGTACTGTGTGCAGTTTTGGTCTCCAAATTTGAGGAAGGATATTCTTGCTATGGAGGGCGTGCAGCGTAGGTTCACTAGGTTAATTCCCGGAATGGCGGGACTGTCGTATGTTGAAAGGCTGGAGCGATTGGGCTTGTATACACTGGAATTTAGAAGGATGAGGAGGGATCTTATTGAAACATATAAGATAATTAGGGGATTGGACACATTAGAGGCAGGAAACATGTTCCCAATGTTGGGGAAGTCCAGAACAAGGGGCCACAGTTTAAGAATAAGGGGTAGGCCATTTAGAACGGAGATGAGGAAGAACTTTTTCAGTCAGAGAGTGGTGAAGGTGTGGAATTCTCTGCCTCAGAAGGCAGTGGAGGCCAGTTCGTTGGATGCTTTCAAGAGAGAGCTGGATAGAGCTCTTAAGGATAGCGGAGTGAGGGGGTATGGGGAGAAGGCAGGAACGGGGTACTGATTGAGAGTGATCAGCCATGATCACATTGAATGGCGGTGCTGGCTCGAAGGGCTGAATGGCCTACTCATGCACCTATTGTCTATTGTCTATTGTTTGCAGCAGTATAACGCATCAGTTCCTTAGGTAATTTACAATATTAGGACCATACTTACTGGTGCAAAAGAAACTTTAAGACGAAACGTAACAAAGGTTTTTCAGAATTACGAAGGTATTTTGATAGAGTGTTGTGGGAATGACTGTATCCTCCGGTCGGAGAGGCATTAATTTAAAGAATTGTCACCAGGAGAGTGGAAGAAGCAGATAGCAGAAATCGCTTCACGCAGAGAGCTGGTGGAGCGTGGACAAATTTAATTCAGGTAATAGCTGAAGCAGAAACTATTGCATCTTCCTAGAGAGAACCAGATAAATATATATATACAGCGGGTTGGAAAATGCAGAGAAATCTCATCAGCGATTGAAGGAAAAGCACCTCATATTTCGCCTGGGCAGCTTGCAGCCCAGTGGTATGAACATTGACTTCTCCAACTTTAGATAGTTCCTCTGTCCCTCTCTTCCCCTCCTCCTTCCCAGTTCTCCCTCTATCTTCCTGTCTCCACCTATATCCTTCCTTTGTCCCGCCCCCCTGACATCAGTCTGAAGAAGGGTCTCGACCCGAAACGTCACCCATTCCTTCTCTCCTGAGATGCTGCCTGACCTGCTGAGTTACTCCAGCATTTTGTGAATAAATACCTTCGATTTGTACCAGCATCTGCAGTTATTTTCTTATACAAGCTCATCAGCGAGATGAGATGTGGATATATCCAGCCGAAACCTGGAAGCCAGACAGTGGAGGCAAATCTCCCTCCTTATGTGCTGTTAACGAATGATTCTATTTCGGGAGGCGTGGAAGGGAAGTGAGAAGGTGCTTGAGAAACCATGTCATTATCCTGGGGAACATCTGCCTCTCCCAGGCACCGTGCCAGTACGTGTACGGAACTGCAGATCTTATCGAAACGTATAAGATTATTAAGGGGCTGGACACGTTAGAGGCAGGAAACATGTTCCCAATGTTGGGGGAGTCCAGAACCAGGGGCCACAGGTTAAGAATAAGGGGTAGGCCATTTAGAACGGAGACGAGGAAAAACCTTTTCAGTCATAGAGTTGTGAATCTGTGGAATTCTCTGCTTCAGAAGGCAGTGGAGGCCAATTCTCTGAATGCATTCAAGAGAGAGCTAGATAGAGCTCTTAATGATGGCGGAGTCAGGGGGTACGGGGAGAAGGCAGGAACGGGGTACTGATTGAGAATGATCAGCCATGATCACGTTGAATGGCGGTGCTGGCTCGAAGGGCCGAATGGCCTCCTCCTGCACCTATTGTCTATTGTCTATTGTCTATTGTCTATTGCCGGCTTAAACCGAAGATAGACGCTAAAAGCTGGAGTAACTCATTATTTCAGTCTGAAGAATCGTCTCGTCCCAAAACGTCGCCCATTCCTTCTCTCCATAGATGCCGCCTGTCCCGCTGAGTTACTCCAGCTTTTACTGTCCACCGTTCTGCATCAAGTGACTTTGACTTCAATTTAAGACTTCAATGACTAATAGGAACGACGTCGCCGAGCTGGGAAGGGTGCAGAGTAGATTTACGAGGATGTTGCCAGGACAGCAGGGCCTGAGCTATAGGGAGAGGTTGAACAGGCAGGGACTCTATTCCTTGGAGCGCAGGAGGATGAGGGGTGATCTTACAGAGATGTACAAAATCATGAGAGGAATAGATCGGGTAGACGCGCAGAGGACAATAGACAATAGACAATAGACAATAGGTGCAGGAGGAGGTCATTCGGCCCTTCGAGCCAGCACCGCCATTCAATGTGATCATTCTCAATCAGTACCCCGTTCCTGCCTTCTCCCCATACCCCCTGACTCCGCTATCCTTAAGAGCTCTATCTAGCTCTCTCTTGAATGCATTCAGAGAATTGGCCTCCACTGCCTTCTGAGGCAGAGAATTCCACAGATTCACAACTCTCTGACTGAAAAAGTTTTTCCTCATCTCAGTTCTAAACGTCCTACCCCTTATTCTTAAACTTTGGCCCCTTGTTCTGGACTCCCCCAACATTGGGAACATGTTTCCTGCCTCTAATGTGTCCAACCCCTTAATAATCTTATATGTTTCGATAAGATCTCCTCTCATCCTTCTAAATTCCAGTGTATACAAGCCTAGTCGCTCCAGTCTTTCAACATATGACAGTCCCGCCATTCCGGGAATTAACCTAGTAAACCTACGCTGCATGCCCTCAATAGCAAGAATATCCTTCCTCAAATTTGGAGACCAAAACTGCACACAGTACTCCAGGTGCGGTCTCACTAGGGCCCTGTACAACTGCAGAAGGACCTCTTTGCTCCTATACTCAACTCCTCTTGTTATGAAGGTCAACATTCCATTGGCTTTCTTCACTGCCTGCTGTACCTGCATGCTTCCTTTCAGTGACTGATGCACTAGGACACCCAGATCTCGTTGTACGTCCCCTTTTCCTAACTTGGCACCATTCAGATAATACTCTGCCTTCCTATTCTTACCACCAAAGTGGATAACCTCACACCAAAGTGGATAACCTCTTAGGACATAGGTTTAAGGTGAAGGGGAAAGATTTAATAGGTACCTGAGGGTAAACTATTACACACACAAAAGGTGGTGAGTGTATGTAAGTTTCCAATTCCGTTTTAACTATACTTTGAACACTGTGGCATATTGTTTATTTTAGTTCAACAATACTGGTAGTGGATGTATGAATCGAGCTGCAGGAGGAGGTAGTTGAGGCAAGGGCTATCACAATATTGAAGAAACATTTCGACAGGTACATGGATAGGACAGGTTTAGAGGGATGTGGGCCAAACACAGGCAGGTGGGACTAGTGTAGATGGGACACGTTGGTCGGTGTGGGCCAGTTGGGCCTGTTTCTATGCTGTAAGACTCTATGACTCTATGACATTCATTTATTCTCCTGCTGCATATCTCTCCAGTCCATTGTTCCTATTGCCTGCCTAACAATATATCTCACAGTTATGGCTATCTGCCAACCTCAATCCCAACAGACATGATCAGAGAGATATTCTCAATGGAAATTCACCCTCACTGAATTGCTATGCATGGGTTTTGTGACCAAAGTCAAACAATAAGACCTTCTAGAGATTCAGCGCAGTGGGCCCTGAGCTCACCGAGTCCGTGCCGACCAGCGATCACCCCGTACACTAGCACTATCCTACACACTAGGGACGATTTTTACAATTTTAACCGATGCCAATTAACCTACGAACCTGTACATCTTTGGAGTAGAGTGTGGAAGAAAACTGGAGCACCCGGAGAAAACCCACGTGGTCATAGAAACATAGAAACATAGAAACATAGAAACATAGAAAATAGGTGCAGGAGTAGGCCATTCGGCCCTTCGAGCCTGCACCGCCATTCAATATGATCATGGCTGATCATCCAACTCAGTATCCCGTACCTGCCTTCTCTCCATACCCCCGGATCCCTTTAGCCACAAGGGCCACATCTAACTCCCTCTTAAATATAGCCAATGAACTGGCCTCGGTCACGGGGAGAACGTACAAACTCCATACGGACAGCACCTGTAGTCGGGATCGAACCCGGGTCTCTGGCGCTGAGAGGTAGTAGCTCCATTGCTGCTCCACTGTGCTGCCCCTGTGAATAAAGCGAATCAGGACAATTAAATATCGATAAAGAATACTCTCTATTTTATTGCAGATAATTCTAAGCAAGTGTTCTGGTGTTAGGGCTTAATGATTATAGTTGTGCTTCATAATAATCTATTATATGCTATCTGTCACGTATCGATGCAATGATCCAGTGAGTTAGTATAAATTATGCAGATAGGTAATGAATGTGTGGCAATATCGGGTTTTTTTAGAATATATCCTGGAGAAATATTTTTAATTAGTTCTAAAGATTATGATGATTTAGAAATCTTTGCGTTTATTTATAAGGAGTGGACTTCGTGTCAGTGGATAGACATTAAATACTGGAGTAACTCAGCAGGACAGGCAGCTACTCTGGAGAGAAGGAATGGGTGACGTTTTGGGGCGAAACCCTTTTTTAAATTTGAAAATAGGTGCAGGAGGAGGCCATTTGGCCCTTCGAGCCAGCACCGCCATTCATTGTGATCATAGCTGATCATCCACAATCAGTAACCCGTGCCTGCCTTCTCCCCAGATCCCTTGATTCCACTAGCCCCGAGAGCTCTTTCTAACTCTCTTTTAAATTCATCCAGTGAATTGGCCTCCACTGCCCTCTGTGGCAGAGAGTTCCACAAATTCACAACTCACCGGGTGAAAAAGATTTCTTCAATCCTTTTCTCCAGAGATGCTGCCCCGGCCTACTGAGTTAATCCTGCCTTTTGTGCCTGCCTTCTGTTTAAACCAGCAGAGTTTCAGTCTCAGTCTGAAGAAGGGGGCGACCCGAAACGCCACCTATTCCCTTTCTCCAGAGATGCTGCCCGACTGTGTCGATCTAAGGCCCAAACATGGATAAATTCATCCAATTGTAGATTAATTGTAATGTCATAAATCTCCTGCGTTCTGCATGTACAGGAAGTAATAAAAATGCTGATCAAAATGTTAGGCTGTCTGTACAGGGAAAGTAACTGTTAATCCAGAAAATCTTCAGTGATTTTGAAGCACAATGAATGATCAATTATTCAACCTTAGCAGGTTATCGTGTATGGTTGACAAAAATAAATTAGGTATTAGGGGACTTAGTGGAAGATCTAAGGCACAAAGGATTGCAATTACAATAGACAATAGACAATAGACAATAGACAATAGACAATAGACAATAGGCAATAGGCAATAGACAATAGACAATAGACAATAGACAATAGACAATAGACAATAGACAATAGGTGCAGGAGGAGGCCATTCGGCCCTTCGAGCCAGCACCGCCATTCAATGTGATCATGGCTAATCATTCTCAATCAGTACCCCGTTCCTGCCTTCTCCCCATACCCCCTGACTCCGCTATCCTTAAGAGCTCTATCCAGCTCTCTCTTGAATGCATTCAGAGAATTGGCCTCCACTGCCTTCTGAGGCAGAGAATTCCACATTGAACTAATCAGGACCAGAATTCAGAAATATTGACAGACAGTTGGACAAAGACCAGAGATGAAAAGACTGAAAGTGTGAGAAAAGGATTGAAGGGGTGCAAATGGTGAAGCCAGAGGAAGGAATATAGGTGGAAGGGGACAGGGAGTACAGGGAGAGGGAGAAATGGCAGAGAATCCAGGATAGAGAGGGGGGAAAAGGGGAGGGGGAAGGGCGTCGAGGGGGGTGGGTTGTAGGCTAGTTACTTAAGATTAGAGCGTTCAATGTTCATACCGCTGTTGTCAGCTTAAAAATATGCCACCTTGTGCATGCGTCATCTAGTTTAGTTTAGAGATACAGCGCGGAAACAGGCCCTTCGGCCCACCGAGTCCGTGCCGACCAGCGATCCCCCCATATTAACACTACCCTACACAGTTTACATTTATAGTAAGCCAATTTACCTGCAAACCTGTACGTCTTTGGAGTGTGGGAGGAAACCGAAGATATCGGAGAAAACCCACGCAGGCCACGGGGGGAATGTACAAACTCCGTACAGACGGCGCCCGCAGTCGGGATGGAACCCGGGTCTCTGGCGCCGTAAGGCAGCAACTCTACCGCCGCGCCATCGTGCCCGACCTCCATGCACAAATAATTCCACCGTGCACCGCACACGTGACAATAAAGCATTATTTTTTCCTTAATTTGTGCAGTAAAAAACTGGTTTTATGGTTTAACTTTCAACGGACAGCTAACCTTCCTAGCCCAGTCACATTAGCAGAAACATGCCTTGAGTGGAACTGTTAGTTTTATGTTTTAAGACATCTCTCTCTCTTTCTCTCTCTCTCTCTCTCTTTTTTTTTTTTTTTTTTTTCTTTCAAAGACTTTATTCAGCACAATCACATGATACATCACATCAAAACCACACTCAGAGGTTACAAAACATCAGGTAATCATTATAATACAACATTGCCTTCATTATTTACAATGCTCTCAACCCCCCGTGGTGACCAGCGTTCACGGAAGGCCTCCATAGCCCCCGTGATCACCGCGTGTTCCCTCTCTAGGGACACGCGCGCACGGACGTAGGCCCGGAAGAGGGGGAGGCAGCCGACTCTGGCAAGACCATCGACCGCCCGCTGCCTGGACCCACGAATGGCCATCTTGGCCAGGCCCAGGAGCAAACCGACAGGGAAATCCCACCCTCCTGACCGGCCCTCCCCACTCCCAGCCCCGAGCCCAAACACCAGGATCGTAGGACTGAAATGCAGCCAAAACTTGAGGAGCAACCCCTTCAGATACTCATACAGGGGCAGCAACCTCACACACTCCATGTACACGTGGAACACGGACTCTTCCTCGCCGCAGAAAATACAGGCGGCCGGCGTGTCCGTGAACCGGCTCAAAAATTTGTTACACACAACGGCTCTGTGCAACACTTCTCTCTCTCTCTCTCTCTCTCTCTCTCTCTCTCTCTCTCTCTCTCTCTCTCTCTCTCTCTCTCTCTCTCTCTCTCTCTCTCTCTCTCTCTCTCTCTCTCTCTCTCTCTCTCTCTCTCTCTCTCTCTCTCTCTCTCTCTCTCTCTCTCTCTCTCTCTCTCTCTGGCATATTTCTCAGCTCTGTCACCACATCGTGCCATATATTTTCAGTGAAGACTGAGGTCAGACAAACACTCAAACTCTAACAAGATAAACAAGGGCGGCACGGTGGCGCAGCGGTAGAGTTGCTGCCTTACAGCGAATGCAGCGCCGGAGACTCAGGTTCGATCCCGACAACGGGCGCCGTCTGTACGGAGTTTGTACGTTCTCCCCGTGACCTGCGTGGGTTTTCTCCGAGTTCTTCGGTTTCCTCCCACACTCCAAAAACGTGCAGGTGTGTAGGTTAATTGACTGGGTAAATGTAAAAATTGTCCCTAGTGGGTGTAGGATAGTGTTAGTGTGCGGGGATCGCTGGGCGGCACGGACTCGGTGGGCCGAAGGGCCTGTTTCAGCGCTGTATCTCTAAATCTAAAATCTAAATCTACAAACTCCGTACAGACAGCACCCGTAGTCGGGATCGAACCCGGGCCTCTGGCGCTGTGAGGCAGCATCTAAATCAAATCTCCCCACATCCTCCTCCTGCTCACCAAGAAGAGTTGCTTTCCTCATTCCCACAGATTTGAAAACTACAGCGTGGTGCTTGAGATACATCTGTTCAAAGATCAAAATAGAATGCTGCGGTCTCATCCCGGCACGCCCCATCAGGCCAGAACTACAGAAGTTTCAAAACGCACACCTCCAGATTCAGGGCCAGTTTCTTCGCAGCTGTTATCAGGCAACAGAACTGAACCATCCTCCCAACAACGAGAGAGTGGTCCTCCACTTTATTGGAGACCATCAAACTGTCTTTCGCTAAATGTTATTCCCTTTATCCTGTATCAGAACCTGTAGATGACTTGATTGTAATAGTTAACCAACCTGATCTCCCGGTGGCTGAGCACTTCAACTCCCCCTCCCACTCCCAGTCTGACCTTTCTGTCATGGGCCTCCTCCAGTGCCACAGTGAGTCCCACCGGAAATTGGGGGAACAGCACCTCATATTTCACCTGGGCAGCTTGCAGCCCAGTGGTATGAACATTGACTTCTCCAACTTTAGATAGTTCCTCTGTCCCTTTCTTCCCCTCCCCCTTCCCAGATCTCCCTCTATCTTCCTGTCTCCACCTATATCCTTTTATTCACAAAATGCTGGGGAGAGTGCCAGGGGTGGGGGTGTTTGGGTGGGAAGGGATGAGCAAACCAAAATGTGTAGAACGATGAAATTATAACAAGATTCAATAAAGCACATTTTCCCAAGAGTCGACACGAAGTGCTGGAGTAACTCAGCGGGTCAGGCAGCATCTCTGGAGAGACATGGGAATGGGTGATGTTTTGGGTCGAGACCCTTCTTCAGACTGTATGTCTGATTACTTTCCCATAAGTAATTGTCCTGTGGTAGACACACGATGATAGTTTGTAACATATTTTGTTTGGGCATCAAAACTAATGGAGCAAAACAACAGAAGATCTATTTATTTAAACCTATTGCCTCGTTTGGCAAAGTTTGTTTTCACAAGTGGCATGTCTGGTCAGGTTTGTTGAAGCACTGCCAACAAACACAAATTTTGCAAAGCCCGCATAATGCGTCATGACAAACAGTCCAAACAAATCGGTCGGCAGAAATGAAAGATTCATCGTCTTTAAGTTCTATCAGCATTTATCTTCATGGCAGAGAAGTCTTAAACTTCTGCTTGCATCTCTCTGCATCAAAACCCTCTTGCAATTAAGGTACATGAATACATGGTACAGGTTTAGAGGGATATGGGCCAAACGCAGGCAGGTGGGACTTGTGTAGATGGGGCATGTTGGGCGGTATGGGCAAGTTGGGCTGAAGGGCCTGTTTCCACGCAGTAGGACTCTATGATTATCCAGCATAAGTACCTACACTCCAAACTAAATAAGGCAGTAGCTTCTATTGCAATATATTTCTGCAGAAGATAGACCTAAAATGCTGGAGTGAATCGGCAGGACAGGCAGCATCTCTGGAGAGAAGGAATGGGTGACGTTTCGGGTCGAGACCCTTGTTCAGACTGAAGAGGTCTCCAGCACTTTGTGTCTATCTTCAGTTTAAACCAGCATCTGCAGTTCCTTCCTGCACAATATATTTCAGCACTTGCCCCGACCTGTTGTAATTTCATTATCACCAGTCTACCACTCATGGTTAGGTTTGCAGTTAGAAACATAGAAACACTCCCTGCAAACCTGGGACAATTTTGCAGAAGTCAATGAACTAAAACCCCGCTAATCTTTGGCATGAGGGAGGAAACCGGAGCACCCGGTGAAAACCCACGCAGTCACAGGGAGAAGGTGGAAACATCACACAGAGAGCACTCGAGGTGAGACAATAGACAATAGACAATATTGGAGGCCATTCGGCCCTTTGAGCCAGCACCGCCATTCAATGTGATCATGGCTGATCATTCTCAATCAGTACCCCGTTCCTGCCTTCTCCCAATACCCCCTGACTCCGCTATCCTTAAGAGCTCTATCTAGCTCTCTCTTGAATGCATTCAGAGAATTGGCCTCCACTGCCTTCTGAGGCAGAGAATTCCACAGATTCACAACTCTCTGGGTGAAAAAGTTTTTCCTCATCTCAGTTCTAAATGGCCTACCCCTTATTCTTAAACTGTGGCCCCTTGTTCTGGACTCCCCCAACATTTTCGGAACATGTTTCCTGCCTCTAATGTGTCCAACCCCTTAATAATCCTATACGTTTCGATAAGATCTCCTCTCATCCTTCTAAAATCCAGTGTATACAAGCCTAGTCGCTCCAGTCTTTCAACATATGACAGTCCCGCCATTCCGGGAATTAACCTAGTAAACCTACGCTGCACGCCATCAATAGCAAGAATATCCTTCCTCAAATTTGGAGACCAAAACTGCACACAGTACTCCAGGTGCGGTCTCACCAGGGCCCGGTACAACTGCAGAAGGACCTCTTTGCTCCTATACTCAACTCCTCTTGTTATGGCCAACATTCCATTGGCTTTCTTCACTGCCTGCTGTACCTGCATGCTTCCTTTCAGTGACTGATGCACTAGGACACCCAGATCTCGTTGTACGTCCCCTTTTCCTAACTTGACACCATTCAGATAATACTCTGCCTTCCTATTCTTACCACCATAGTGGATAACCTTTGGGTCTCTGGCGCTGTGTGGCAGTGGCTCTACCTGCTGCACCAATGTGCTCCCTGCAGCTGTTCCTGAGGCAGGTGGAGGCTGCAAGACACAAGGGTCGGCTTTTGCCAAAACCCTTTTGCTGAGAATAACACCACACTGAGTACTTTAGTTTAGTTTAGTTTAGGTTAGTTTAGTTCAGGTTAGTTTAGTTTAGAGATACAGCACTGAGGCAGGCCATTCGGCCCATCGAGTCCGCGGCGACCAGCGACCCATGGGCCCTAACACTATCCTACACATACCCACGGCCAATTTTACCAAGCCATTTCACCTACAAAATTGTACGTCTTTGGAGTGCGGGAGGAAACCGGAGCTCTCGGAGAAAACCCACGCAGGTCAAGGGGAGAACGTACAAACGTACAAACTCCGTACAGACAGCACCCGTAGTCAGGATGGAACCCGGGTGTCTGGCGCTGTGAGGCAGCAACTCTACCGCTGCGCCACCGCGCCGCACCGATTATGTGTTTGCTCAGCTTCTCGCAGGGAATGTTGTCCAAATACTGCCAGGCTCATTGCACTTCGAATAGATTGTTGATTTTATTGGTACAAGATAAGTAATGGAAAGTAAAGAAATGAGGCCAGTGTGATTTATGATAGAATTTATGTAAATTTCTTTGCAAATGAGTCACAATTATTTTAATGTCAGAATACTGGTAATCATTCTGTGTTTTGAATTATAATGTTGATGTAGTGCAGAGCATTTATCTGTATTCAAATTATGTTGGAACTGTAAAATATATACCTGTGGAATACAGTCAAGGATGAATGATATTTGCTGATCGTTACATTAATAATGTTGATTTGTCTTTTGCCTTGGAAGTTATTTGCTGCGAATGTTTATTTGTTATGAAGAGCAGAAAAGTTATTTGGAATGAAAACTATTGAACAGATTAGTCTGGTTTTTTTTAGTTTAGAGATGCAGCGTGGGAAAAGGCCTTTCGGCCCATCGAGTCCACGCCGACCAGCGATTCTTGCACACTAACACTATCGTAGACATAGACATAGAAAACATAGAAAATAGGTGCAGGAGTAGGCCATTCGGCCCTTCGAGCCTGCACCACCATTCAATATGGTCATGGCTGATCATCCAATTCAGTATCCCGTACCTGCCTTCTCTCCATACCCCCTGATCCCTTTAGCCACACACTAGGTACAATTTATACAGAGAGTGGTGAATCTGTGGAATTCTCTGCCACAGAAGGTAGTTGAGGCCAGTTCATTGGCTATATTTAAGAGGGAGTTAGATGTGGCCCTTGTGGCTAAAGGGACCAGGGGGTATGGAGAGAAGGCAGGTATGGGATACTGAGTTGGATGATCAGCCATGATCATATTGAATGGCGGTGCAGGCTCGAAGGGCCGAATGGCCTACACCTGCACCTACTTTCTATGTTTCTATGTTTCTATGTCTATATTTATACCAAGCCAATTAACCTACAAACCTGTCCTTGGTGTGTGGGAGGAAACCGGAGCACCCGGAGAAAACCCACGAAGGGCACGGGGAGAACGTACAAACTCCGTACAGACAGCACCCGTGGTCAGGATCGAACCCGGGCCTCTGACTCTGTGAGGCAGCAACTCTACCGCTGCGCCACTGTGCCGCATGATGGGGTAAGTCCTTTATCAACACTAACATCTCATCCTGGTAGTGCGCATCATGCAGGGTGATCGATTTCTTTGCAGTTGTAGCATTGCAGGACATTGTTCTGCATTATTGCATTACTGGTTTTTACTGCATTACTGGACATTACTGCATCTGGTGTATTGTGTGCAATTCTGGTTGCTCCGTTGCAAGAAGGATGTGTCGGCTTTGGTGAGGGATGTAGAAGAGGTTCACCAGAATGTTGCCGGGAGTAGAGGGTATTTGTTATAAGGGGAGTCCCATCATGGGTACTGACCTCCCCACCATTGAACGCTCCGAATGTTTGGGAGTGGAGAGGACTCAGCCTCACCACCACGCTGAAGGTCTACCGTGCAGTGGTACTCACCACTCTTCTCTATGCCAGTGAGACCTGGACTGTCTACAGCAGACATGCCAAACAGCTCAACCACTTTCACTCGAGCTGCCTACGCAGACTCCTTCACATCAGGTGGCAGGACAAAACTCCCGACACAGAGGTCTTGGAACGGGCCGGAATCCCCAGCGTCCACACCCTCCTACAGAAAGCCCAAGCCAGATGGGCAGGCCATGTCGTCAGAATGCCCGAGAGTCGACTGCCAAAACAGCTTCTGTATGGAGAACTGTGTCAGGGCAAGCGCTCAGTAGGAGGACAGAAGAAACGGTTTAAGGACTGCCTCAAAGTGTCCCTCAAAGACTTGGACATCAACCTCAGCACTTGGGAGTCTCTTGCTCTGGACCGTCCAACCTGGCGTAGCAAGCTCACCACAGGAGCCCGTGCAGCAGAGAACAGACGCACTGCAGAGGCCCAGAGGAAACGCACCGCGCGCACAAGGCCCGGGCTAACTCCACTCCCACTGCAGCACCCATCCACTTGTGTCCTACATGTGGGAGTGCCTTCCGGGCCCGGATTGGCCTCACCAGTCACTTCCGGACCCACAGTCACCAATCCTCCAACTGAAAGTGAAGTCATGGTCATCTTCCAACCCGGAGGACGAACAACAACTGACCTCCACACCATTGAAGGGATCTACAGGAGTCGCTGCCTCTGAAAGGCAGCCAGCATCATCAGAGACTCACACTACCCTAGCCACACACTCATTTCACCCCTGCCATCGGGAAGAAAGTGTGACCGCCAGGTTCAAGAACAGCTTCTTCTCAACAACCATTAAGCTAATGAACACAACAAACACCAACTAAACTTTGAACTACGAACTTTTCAGTTTAGTTTAGTTCAGAGATACGACATGGAAAATAGGCCCTTCGGCCCACCGGGTCCACACTGGCCAACCTTTCCCCATACATTAGTTCTATGTTATCCCAGTTTCGCATCCTACACACTAGGATGTACACAATTTACAGAAGTCAATTAACTGACAAACCTGCTGGTCTTTGGACGGTGGGAGGGAACCGGAGCACCCGGAGAAAACCCACGCAGGTCACGGGGAGAACGTACAAACTCCCCGTGACAGTAGACAGCACCCGTAATCAGGATCGAACCTAGGTCTCTGGTGCAGTCTTGTACAGAATAGTCTTTTCACTGACTGGATAGCACGCAACAAAAAGCTTTTCACTGTACCTCGGTACACGTGACCGTAATAAACTAAACTAATCTAAACTAAAGCAGCAACTCTACCGCTGCACCACAGTCAGGATCGAACCCGGGTCTCTGGCGCTGTGAGGCGGCAACTCTACCGCTGCGCCACCGTGCCAATAGACAATAGACAATAGACAATAGACAATAGGTGCAGGAGGAGGCCATTCGGCCCTTCGAGCCAGCACCGCCATTCAATGTGATCATGGCTGATCATTCTCAATCAGTACCCCGTTCCTGCCTTCTCCCCATACCCCCTGACTCCGCTATCCTTAAGAGCTCTATCTAGCTCTCTCTTGAATGCATTCAGGGAATTGGCCTCCACTGCCTTCTGAGGCAGAGAATTCCACAGATTCACAACTCTCTGACTGAAAAAGTTTTTCCTCATCTCAGTTCTAAATGGCCTGCCCCTTATTCTTAAACTGTGCCGACTAGCTTAGATGGGTGGCATGGACGAGTTGGGCTGAAGGGCCTGTTTCCACGCTGTGTGACGCTGTGCCTCTCAGGATGGAAGCAGCTGCTGAGGTTGGCCTCGCAACCCTTGGAGAGTTGGAGAATGCTGAGAGGAATGACAGCGCAGAAGAACGGCACAAGAAGCGAGAAGATGAGGAGGGGGAGAAGATCCTTAGGGACCAATCCCTGCTTCAGCGAGGGTCGATGTACAAGATGTGCCCGCTTCACAGAAGCAGCAGCCACTGAAATCTGTGGAGTGTCGCAGCGACACCTGTGACCACAGTCAGCGGGGAGGAGATCACTACAACAAAGGTGAGCGTGACTCCATGGTTATATTTTAGTTTAGTTTCGTTTAGTTTAGAGATACAGCGCGGAAACAGGCCCTTTCGGCCCACCGGGTCCGCACCGCCCAGCGATCCCCGCACACTAACACCATCCTACACCCACTAGGGATAATTTCTGCATTTACCAAGTCGATTAACCTACAAACCTGCACGTCTTTGGAGTGTGAGAGGAAACCGAAGATCTCGGAGAAAACCCACGCAGGTCACGGGGAGAACGTACAAACTCCGTACAGACGGCGCCCGTAGTCAGGATCGAACCCGGGTCTCCGGCGCAGCATTCGCTGTAAGGCAGCAACTCTACCGCCGCGCCATATCTGACTGAATCGCAAGGAATGAAAACTCCACAAGGATTCAAAACTCCACAAAACTCCACCGGAGGTGTTACTAAATAGAGGAGGACACTGCACTCCATCTGCACACACAAACAGATCAATTTGATTCCCTCCTTCCAGGCACAAGTCGGCCGAGAAGGCCAAAGATGGACACAAGGAACTGCAGATGCTGAAGCCCTGAGCGAAACACAAAGTGCTGGAGGAACTCAGCGGGTTGAGCAGCGTCTGTGGAGGGGATGGACAGACAATGTTTTGGAAAGAGTTCGGGTGTATTGCAGTCTTATTTGCAATGCAAGGATTATAAAATCAAATTCCAAGATAAATCCATGCATCATAGTAGCAGAATTAAGCCATTCGGCCCATCGAGTCTACTCCACCATCCAATCATGGCTGATCTATCTTTCCCTCTCAACCCTATTCTCGTCATCCCCCCATAACCCCTGATGCCCTTATTAATCAAGAATCTGGAAGTCTCTATTTTAAAAACAAGTAATGACTTGGCCTCCACAGCCGTCTGTGGCAATGAATTCCACAGATTCACCACCTTCTGCCTAAAGAAATGCCTCCTCATCTCCTTTCTAAAGATATGTCCTTTTAGAGCCAGTGCCCTCTCGTCCCAGGCTCTCAAACTACTGATTGGATGCATATTGACTTGCATGTACTCACATGAACTTATATCATATAAAAGGACTTTAAAATAACTACACAGAGTTGGTGCATGTAGAAGATGAATGCCAATTATCCTTCAGAAGTCACAATTTGAAGAAGAAACATATAAGATTAAGATTATTAAGGGGTTGGACACATTAGAGGCAGGAAACATGTTCCCAATGTTGGGGGAGTCCAGAACCAGGGGCCACAGTTTAAGAATAAGGGGTAGGCCATTTAGAACGGTGATGAGCAAAAACTTTTTCAGTCAGAGAGTTGTGAATCTGAGAAATTCTCTGCCTCAGAAGGCAGTGGAGGCCAAGTCTGTGAATGCATTCAAGAGAGAGCTAGATAGAGCTCTTAAGGATAGCGGAGTCAGGGGGTATGGGGAGAAGGCAGGAACGGGGTACTGATTGAGAATGATCAGCCATGATCACATTGAATGGCGGTGCTGGCTCGAAGGGCCGAATGGCCTCCTCCTGCACCTATTGTCTAATGTCTAATTCTGCAGTAGTTCTTTACGACGACTGGATTTGACCCACAAGTTTGTTCATGGGTTGTCAGCCCAAGACGTGGCACAACCCACACACACGTGCACCACAGGGGAACAACAGGAGACAGGCCGCATCCCATGGTGGTGACGCAGCAGTAGAGTTGCTGCCTTACAGTGGTTTGTACGTTCTCCCCGCGACCTGTGTGAGTTTTCTCCGAGATCTTCGGTTCCCTCCCACACTCCAAAAACGTAAATTGTCCCGTTGTGTGTGTAGGATAGTGTTAGTGGGAGCGGGAATCGCTAGTCGGCATAGACTCGATGGGCCGAAGGACCCGTTTCTGTAAACTAAACTAATTACTCCAGCACTTCGTGTCTTTTTTTGAAAAACCACCATCTGCGGTTTTCTTGTCTTCGATAGAATCCTGACAATCGGGAAAATGGAGCCGGTACTTCCTGTTGCAATTCGTGGAAACATAGAAAATAGGTGCGGGAGAGTAGGCCATTCGGCCCTTCGAGCCAGCTCTGCCATTCAATATGATCATGGCTGATCAACCGAAATCAGTACCCTGTTCCTGCTTTTTCCCCGTATCCCTTGATTCCATTAGCCCAAAGAGCTAAATCTGACTCTCTCTTGAAAACATCCAGTGAATTGGCCTCCATTGCCTTCTGTGGCAGAGAATTCCACAGATTCACAACTCTCTGGGTGAAAAAGTTTTTCCTCATTTCAGTCCTAAATGGCCAACCCCTTATTCTTAAACTGTGTGATCCCTGGTTCTGGACTCCCCCATCATGGAGAACATTTTTCCTGCATCTAGCCTGTCCAATCCCTTAAGAATTCACCCAAACTCTGCTGCCATTTCTTTTCTGTTCTACTTCAAGCATCTGATGAGGTCATCAACCAGTTAACACGATGACAGAAATTAAATCAGAAGAACTCGATTCATGACCTGCTGGGCGGCAACCATAGAAGGCTCTGATATGTGGCATGATTTTTATAAGCACTGACATTGATTTTCAGACACTGACCTTTTGCAGGTTTGGTTTAGTTTAGTTTAGAGATACAGCACGGAAACAGGCCCTTCGGCCCACCGAGTCCGCGCCGACCAGCGATCCCCGCACACTAGCACTATCCCACACACACTAGGGACAATTTACATTAATACCAAGCCAATCAACCTGCAAACCTGCACGTCTTTAGAATGTGGGAGGAAACCAGAGCACCCAGAGGAAACCCACACAGGTCACAGGGAGAATGTACAAACTCTGTACAGACAGCACCCATAGTCAGGATCGAACCCCGGTCTCTGGTGCTGTGAGGCAGCAACTCTACCGCTGCACCGGCGTTTAGTTTAGAGATATTGCCTGGAGACAGGCTCTCCGGCCGAACGAGTCCACGCCGGCCATCGGCTCATGTTCACACAGGCTCTATTTTATCCCACTTTCTCATCCACTCATTACGCAGGTGGGCCGATTAACCTGCAAACCTGCACGTCTTTGGGGGAAACCGGAGCACCCGGAGGAAACCCACGTGGTCACAGGCAAAGGCCGCGCAAACAGCACCCAAGGTCAGGATCGACCCTGGGTGTCTGGTGCTGTGAGGCAGTGGCTGCAACAGCCGTGCCACCGCGCCAGGCTAACAGTAGTGATCAGAATTGTAGCATTAGCACGCCAGTGACTGCCATCGACGGCCTGGTTAACAGTGTGACAGTGATCTGATTTCAGCACCAAGCCGCCTGGACAGCTCCACAGCACAACACACACTTGTTGCCCAACATGGTGATCCTTTAGTGTAAGAAAATAACTGCAGATGCTGGTACAAATCGAAGGTATTCATTCAAAAAATGCTGGAGTAACTCAGCGGGTCAGGCAGCATCTCAAGAGAGAAGGAATGGGTGACGTTTCGGGTCGAGACCCTTCTTCAGACTGATGGGCACGGAAAGAAAATTGTTCTGAAAAGCGGCAGATAGACTGTTGGAGCCTGTAGAAGAGTCTGAAGAAGGGTCTCGACCCGAAACGTCACCCATTCCTTCTCTCCGGAGATGCTGCCTGACCCGCTGAGTTACTCCAGCATTTTGTGTCTGTCTTCGGTATACAGCAGCACCTGCAGTTCCTTCCTACACACACTACGTCATTTAATGTGTAGGAAGGAAATGCAGATGCTGGTTTACACCGAAGATAGACACAAAATGCTGGAGTAACTCAGCGGGTCAGGCAGCACCTCTGGAGAGAAGGATTGGGTGACGTTTTGGGTCGAGACCCTTCATCAGACCAGGATGGTATAACCATTCACCAGACTATGTCATTGACCCCCCAACCTCTCATCCACCTATGTTTGGGAACGGAGGGATATGGATCACGCGTGGACAGATGATGAGACTTGTTCATTAACCAGAGGGTAGAGTCCCACTTGCCCGCGTTTATCCCATATCCCTCTAAACCTTTCCTATCCATGTACCTGTTCAAGTGTCTTTTAAGTGTTGTTATAGTACCTGCCTCAACTATGGGGTGGCAAGGTGGCGCAGCGGTAGAGTTGCTGCCTCACAGCGCCAGAGACCCGGGTTCGATCCCGACTACGGGCGCCGTCTGTACGGAGTTTGTACGTTCTCCCCGTGACCTGCGTGGGTTTTCTCCGAGATCTTCGGTTTCCTCCCGCACTCTAAAGACGTACGGGTCTGTAGGCTATTTGGTTTGGTGTAAACGTAAAAAACTGTCCCTGGTGCGTGTGGGACAGCGTTAATGTGCGCACTCGATGGGCCGAAGGGCCTGTTTCCACGCTGTATCTCTAAACTAGACTGAAGTAAAGGAGGCCCCCGAAAATGGAAATGTTGGAATCTTGAGCAAAAGTGCCGGAGGAATTCGGCAGGTCGGGGGAGCGAAGAGGCCGATGGTGTTTCTGGTTGCAACTATACTTCAGACTGATTAATAACTAAACGGAACTACCCCCTCTGGCGGCTCGAAAATAGAGGTGGGAGTTGGCTACAAGCTTTATTATTTATAAGAAAAAAACTGCAGATGACATAGTGAGGCCCACCGGAAATTGGAGGAACAGCACCTCATATTTCGCCTGGGCAGCTTGCAGCCCAGCGGTATGAACGTCGACTTCTCCAACTTTAGATAGTTCCTCTGTCCCTCCCTTCCCCTCCCCCTTCCCAGTTCTCCCTCTATCTTCCTGTCTCCACCTATATCCTTCCTTTGTCCCGCCCCCCTGACATCAGACTGAAGAAGGGTCTCGACCCGAAACGTCACCCATTCCTTCTCTCCCGAGATGCTGCCTGACCTGCTGAGTTACTCCAGCATTTTGTGAATAAAAAGGTTTATTATTTCCCTTGTTGAACAAACCTGCAGTAAATTCCAATTAATTGCAGGCTGTTGACCGGTTTGATCCTAATTTTAACATCCTGACCCATTCATAGGACATCAGTTTGGTCAAGGTGAAGTGCCTTGCAGTTACTGGCTGTTGTGTGAACACCAACAAATCTACTGTTAGTAGATTATTCTGCATGAGTAATCAGACTCCCAGTTGGTATTCAATTATACTGACCAGAAATCTATTCCTAATGACATTGCATGGCAGCAATTTGCAGCTGAGCCAAGCGAGGCTTGTTTTCACAAAAATCTTTTACATATTGATCAGTGATTTCCTCTTAAGCTTCATGACCTTCAAACACATTAAGTATCTGTCGTCCATAACAATCTCCTGAAACTTCGGAAGGGGTTATGGGGAGAAGGCAGGAGGACGGGGTTAGGGAGAGAGAGAGATAGAATGGCGGAGTAGACTTGATGGGCCGAATGGCCTAATTCTGCTCCTATCACTTATTAACGTAAACTCATGAACATAAAACCTTCTTCAACCTTGCCCATTCAATGCTTAAGTCTCTATTTATGTCCCCACTGCCATAGGGTCAGGGGGTCATAGAGTCATTCAGCACAGAAATACTGCGGAATTCTCTGCCTCAGAAGGCAGTGGAGGCCAATTCTCTGAATGCATTCAAGAGAGAGCTAGATAGAGCTCTTAAGGATAGCGGAGTCAGGGGGTATGGGTGACGAAGGCAGGAACGGGGTACTGATTGAGAATGATCAGCCGTGATCACATTGAATGGTGGTGCTGGCTCGAAGGGCCGAATGGCCTCCTCCTGCACCTATTGTCTATTGTCTATTGTCTAAGATGGCCCATCAAGTCTTATACTACCTGTTGCTCCACTGCGATTTCTCCTCAAGGTCCACCTATATCCTTCCTTTGTCCCGCCCCCTGACATCAGTCCAAAGAAGGGTCTCGGCCCAAAACGTCACCCATTCCTTCTCTCCTGAGATGCTGCCTGACCTGCTGAGTTACTCCAGCATTTTGTGAATAAATACCATCGAAGATTGTCTCATTGACCCACATTCAAAAGGTTCAAAGGGTATTTCATTGTCACGTGTACCAATTAAGTTACATTGAAACTCATAAAACACATTCATCATTTTATCTCGCCTCTTTCCTCTCCCCACGTTCCCTTTCACCTATATACCTCCTTCTAGCTTTACAGAGGCAGAGTGGCACAGCAGACAGTGGAGCTCCTTCACAGTGCTGCGAGAGACCCCGGTTCAATCCTGACCTTGGGTGCTATCTTTGTGGAGCTTACATATTCTCCCTGTGAATCAATAAGTTCAAGGCTTGGACCAAAGCAGAAGAGGCGAAACAAATCATTCTGATCCACAATGATTCACATCACAGAGGTTGTGAAGTTTCGATATTAAAGACAATAGACAATAGACAATAGACAATAGGTGCAGGAGGAGGCCATTCGGCCCTTCGAGCCAGCACCGCCATTCAACGTGATCATGGCTGATCATTCTCAATCAGTACCCCGTTCCTGCCTTCTCCCCATACCCCCTGACTCCGCTATCCTTAAGAGCTCTATCTAACTCTCTCTTGAATGCATTCAGAGAATTGGCCTCCACTGCCTTCTGAGGCAGAGAATTCCACAGATTCACAACTCTCTGACTGAAAAAGATTTTCCTCATCTCCGTTCTAAATGGCCTACCCCTTATTCTTAAACTGTGGCCCCTTGTTCTGGACTCCCCCAACATTGGGAACATGTTTCCTGCCTCTAACGTGTCCAACCCCTTAATAATCTTATACGTTTCGATAAGATCTCCTCTCATCCTTCTAAATTCCAGTGTATACAAGCCTAGTCGCTCTAGTCTTTCAACATATGACAGTCCCGCCATTCCGGGAATTAACCTAATAAACCTACGCTGCACGCCCTCAATAGCAAGAATTTTAGCGAAATTGTTATGTTTTCTTTAGTCAGAGGGCGGTGAATCTGTGGAATTCTTTAACACAGAAGGCTGTGGAGGCCAAGTCAGTGGATATTTTTAAGGCAGAGATAGTTAGATTCTTGATTAGTGCAGGTGTCAGAGGTTATGGGGAGAAGGCAGGAGAATGGGGTTAGGAGGGAGAGATAGATCAGCCATAATTGAATGGCGGAGTAGACTTGATGGGCCGAATGGTCTAATTCAACTCTTATTCCTTATGACCTCACGGTGAGTGCCCAGAATGTGCTGCCAGGGTTGGTGATTGAGGCAGATATGATTTTTGGATGGGCATATTGGTATTCAGGGAATGCAGGGATATAGGTTAGTTTCGTTTAGAGAATCAGCATGTAAACAGGCCCTTTGGCCCAACAAGTCCGCCCGTACACTAGTTCTATCCCACACACTAGGGATAATTTACAGAAGCCAATTAACCCACGAACCTGCACGTCTTTGGAGTGTAGGACCATTCGGAGAAAACCCACGCGGTCACAGGGAGAACGTGCAAACTCCCTGCAGACAGCATCTGTAGTCAGAATCGAAGGTGAGTCTCAGGCGCAGTAAGGCGGCAACTCTACCGCTGCGCCACCGTGCCGCCTACATGTGCGGATAAGAGATGGTCTTACATAGAAACATAGAAACATAGAAAATAGGTGCAGGACTAGGCCATTCGGCCCTTCGAGCCTGTACGCACCGCCATTCAATATGATCATGGCTGATCATCCAGCTCAGTAACCTGTACCTGTCTTCTCTCCATACCCCTTGATCCCTTTAGCCACAAGGGCCACATCGAACTCTCTCTTAAATATAGCCAATGAACTGGCCTCAACTACCTTCTGTGGCAGAGAATTCCACAGACTCACCACTCTCTGTGTGAAGAAATGTTTTCTCATCTCGGTCCTAAAAGACTTCCCCCTTATCCTTAAGCTGTGTCCCCTGGTTCTGGACTTCCCCAACATCCGGAACAATCTTCCCGCATCTTGCCTGTCCAACCCCTTAAGAATTTTATATGTTTCTATAAGATCCCCCCTCAGTCTTCTAAATTCCAGCGAGTACAAGCCGAGTCTATCCAGTCTTTCTTCATATGAAAGTCCTGCCATCCCAGGGATCAATCTGGTGAACCTTCTCTGTACTCCCTCTAAGGCTAGAATGTCTTTCCTCAGATTGGGAGACCAAAACTGTACACAGGGAATGTCTTCACAGACATTGCTGAGCGGTGCCTATTCTTGTGCTGTACTGTTCTATGTTCCATGTTCCACTGTGCTGGTGAGGCAGCAGCTCTATGACTGCACCACTTGACTGGGCATAAGTTGCCCCAATCTAAAGAGACTCAAGTATAACTGCTGGCAAGGCCTCAGTTGCGTTCGGTGGCCCCAGAGCAGAAGCGTCCATGTCGCGGCGCTGGAAACTGGAAGAGTCCTGAGCTAATTCTGCTGCCACCACCATCATCTACTGTGCAAGTGACGGCTCCCACTGATTGTCGCCGGAAGCTTGAGCCCTTTTCAGGATGGACGATGACAGCGATGTAACATTTGAAACACGGATGGTGGACACGAAGGAAGAAGAGGAGCTTGTATTCACTGGAGTTTAGAAGCATGAGAGGGGATCTTATGGAAACATATAAAATTATAAAAGGACTGGACAAGCTAGATGCAGGAAAAATGTTCCCAGTGTTGGGGGAGTCCAGAACCAAGGGCCACACAGTCTAAGAATAAAGGGGAGGCCATTTAAAACTGAGGTGAGAAGAAACTTTTTCACCCAGAGAGTTGTGAATTTGTGGAATTCTCTGCCACAGAGGGCAGTGGAGGCCAAATCACTGGATGGATTTAAGAGAGAGTCAGATAGAGCTCTAGGGGCGAGGGGAATCAAGGGATATGGGGAGAAGGCAGGCACGGGTTACTGATTGTGGATGATCAGCCATGATCACAATGAATGGCGGTGCTGGTTCGAAGGGCCGAATGGCCGCCTCCTGCACCTATTTTCTATGTTTCTATGTTTCTATGTAAGAGGTTGCATTTAGCACAAGAACATTAATCTGAACCTGCAGCTAGCTTCCCTCCCCACCCGGTACTGCCTTGTCCGCTGCAATGTTTCAAGCACTTGGTTTCATTTTCAGAAGCTCAAAATTTCCATTCATATTCCAGTTCTGCATTCCTGCTCCATTTCGGTAACAATGCTCAGGAGATAGCCTTGTCTGTAAATTTTAGCACACTATTAAATCACTGTCATGGAAGGTCAATGGCTCTTTCCGATGTGGGCCAACTCTTGTAAACTCTCATGTTTCAAGGCACTGCCACGTTGAGTGGGCATCATGGTTTTGTGAGTGGATATTTACCGCACAGGGAGGAGATCTTACGCCATAGATGAGTTGGGCCAAAAGACCTCCTTCCATCCTGTCCAACTCTGTTTAACATAATGTGCAAAAGTATCTCTAAACTAAGCTAAATCTGAAAAACATTTGGACAGGTAGTTAAGAAAATAACTGCAGATGCTGGTACAAATCGAAGGTATTTGTTCACAAAATGCTGGAGTAACTCAGCAGGTCAGGCAGGATCTCGGGAGAGAAGGAATGGGTGACGTTTCGGGTCGAGACCCTTCTTCAGACTCTTTTCGTAGAATAGGAGGGCAGGAGAAATCACAGAGGGGGAGCAGTGAGGGAGCATGTTGCTAAACTCTCGTCGAAGAGAGGAGGAGAACTTCTTCAAAGTGGACATACCTTGAGGAGAAATCGCAGTGGAGCACAGGTAGTATAAGAAAATAACTGCAGATGCTGGTACAAATCGAAGGTATTTATTCACAAAATGCTGGAGTAACTCAGCAGGTCTGGCAGCATCTCAGGAGAGAAGGAATGGGTGACGTTTCGGGTCGAGACCCTTCTACAGACTGAAGAAGGGTCTCGACCCGAAACATCACCCATTCCTTCTCTCCTGAGATGCTGCCTGACCTGCTGAGTTACTCCAACATTTTGTGAATAAATACCTTGGACAGGTAGTTAGATAGGTACGGTTTCGAGAGATATTGGCTAAAATGCAGGCAGGTGGGACTGGTGTGTAGATGGGCCATTGTCCGAATGGGCAGGTTGGGCCACAGCTCTATGACTCTCGTTTGGTTTTCTTCATTGTTACATGTACCAAGGTACATGGAACAGCTTTTGTTCTGTGCTAAGCAGTCAGCAGAGAGACCATATATGATCAACCTGCACATCTTTGAAATGTGGGAGGAAACCGGAGCACCAGGAGAAAACCCACGCTGTCACGGGGAGAAGGTACAAACTCCATAGAGAGAGCACCCATAGTCGGGATCGAATCTGGGTCTCTGGCGCTGTACTGCTGTTACACCAAAGATAGCAAGAGACTGCAAGATAGACACAAAATACTGGAGTAACTCACCGGGTCGGGCAGCATCTCTGCAGAAAAGAAATAGGTGACGTTTCGGATCGAGACCCTTCTTCGGACTGAAAAATAAAGAGTTTGGTGAGTATCATTTGGGCAATACCTTCAATTGTTCAAGTTTCTTCATGAGTGAATGTGGGCTTAATATTACAGCAATGGGTGGCAAGCTGGCACAGCAGTAGAGCTACTGCCTTACGGTGCCAGAGACCCGGGTTCGATCCTGACCACGGGCGCTGTCTGTACGGAGTTTGTACGTTCTCCCTGTGACCTGCGTGGGCTTTCCTCGAGATCTTCGGTTTCCTCCCACACTCCAAAGATGTACAGATTTGCAGGTTAATTGGTTTGGTGTAAATGTAAAAAAATGTCCCCAGTGTGTGTAGGGTAGTGTTAATAGAAACATAGAAACATAGAAAACAGGTGCAGGAGTAGGTCATTCGGCCCATCGAGCCAGCACCGCCATTCAACATGGTTATAGCTGATCATCCAAAATCCGTACCCCGTTCCTGCTTTCTCCTCGTGTCCCTCGATTCCGTTAGCCCTAAGAGCGATATCTAACTCTCTCTTGAAAACATCCAGTGAATTGGCCTCCACTGCCTTCTGTGGCAGTCCGGGAATCGCTGGTCAGTGCGGGGACTCAGTGGGCCGAAGGGCCTGTTTCCGCGCTGTATCTCTAAACTAAATTAAACAAAGCGGGAACACAGAGAGAAGAGAATGCACACATTGCATCGCCTTCAGTATCCATTACAGAGGGAAATGTACCCAACGGGATTTGGTAAAGAAATACTCTTGTTTGGAACAGCTCACTGCATACCTGGGGCTGTTCTGATATACTGATATTTTGTTCTGATATACAAAATACTCTGTGGACAAGGTGTGAAATTTCTTTCATGAAATCCAAAGAGAAAATGTATCTGTGCAATTGGAGCCCAGTAATTTTTCACGAGAGTAAATGGAATTCAATAGGCATTTGGCAAGCTGTGTGTTCTGCTTATTGCACTCCTTAAGGGCTGCTTTACGAATGCAAGACAATGTTGATATTGTTAAGTTCAATTGAAGTTGTGTCTGAGGGGAATGTAATGGCTGGGATGAGATATGTCCTATATTTGGCTGAGTTCCTGCATAGTCACAAAGCCTTTGTTTTTTTTAATCAAAAGTGTTTCAATTATGCTTAAAATAATGTAGAGTCAAACCCCAGCAAAGAAAACAGATGGATTTTGATTACGTAAGAAGCTAACACCGGGGGGATGAAGCATTTCAATTATAATTCCACGCCTGTGTTTGCAAGCTTCGTACATCGACAGTAAGTAGTTTGTGGATTAACAAGAGTCTTCGATGGCATTGTGCAATTCAATAGACAATAGACAATAGACAATAGGTGCAGGAGGAGGCCATTCGGCCCTTCGAGCCAGCACCGCCATTCAATGTGATCATGGCTGATCATTCTCAATCAGTACCCCGTTCCTGCCTTCTCCCCATACCCCCTGACTCCGCTATCCTTAAGAGCTCTATCTAGCTCTCTCTTGAATGCATTCAGAGAATTGGCCTCCACTGCCTTCTGAGGCAGAGAATTCCACAGATTCACAACTCTCTGACTGAAAAAGTTTTTCCTTATCTCAGTTCTAAATGGCCTACTCCTTATTCCTAAACTGTGGCCCCTTGTTCTGGACTCCCCCAACATTGGGAACATGTTTCCTGCCTCGAATGTGTCCAACCCCTTAATAATCTTATACGTTTCGATAAGATCTCCTCTCATCCTTCTAAGTTCCAGTGTGTACAAGCCTAGTCGCTCCAGTCTTTCAACATATGACAGTCCCGCCATTCCGGGAATTAACCTAGCAAACCTACGCTGCACGCCCTCAATAGCAAGAATGGGCCAAAGGGCCTGTTTCCGCGCTGTATCTCCAAAGTCGAAAGTCTTTTGTCACTGTATTTTAAACAGAAGATTCAAGCTTGTTATGGAACATTTCCATTATTGATATTTCATTTGCTTATGATTGTGAAATCCGCATTATAATAAGCGGAGAGAGACCTACTGCTTGGGTTTTCGGCATGCAAGACACCAGCAGAGCAGCCTGCATTTTCCCAGTGAGGAATTAAGTGAAGGTGATCTTAACATGCAAGCAATCCTCTAAACGATGCTTCAAGATTAGTATGAGCACTTCAAAATGCAGCTCTTAATTCACTTTGCACAAGAAACTCTTCAGCAAAATTGAGTTTCGAAGCAATTTTGTGAGCAATTTACTGCACAAAAGTGAATTAAAAATTTAAATTTATTGTTTTGCATGGTCTAGGAAATGAAGATATCTTTGTGCACTGCAGTTCTAATGATGTATCTACCATGGGATTAAGTGTTCACAGACTGCCTACTAGTTTCGCTGTCGTTCTGCAGAGTTTCACTCTTTGTATCCCTTTGTTATCACCTTTTCCACAGCCAACAATGGACCGTTGTGGGCTCCACGTTCCCTTGATAATCGGTGCTGGCTTTGATTTGTTCTTTTCATACCTTTTGTTCTTTGTTCTTTGTTTTTTTGTCAGTTGTTCTTTGCACCTTTACATATTTTTAATTTTTAATTGTCTACTGTATAATCGTGTTTTTACCCTTGCGAGCCAAGCACCGAGGCAAATTCCTTGTCTGTATATATACTAGGCCAGTAACATTTTAATTCATTTAAAAAAAAAAAATTCATTCATTCATTCATTATTTTATTCATTCATTCATTATTCATTCACACCTCTAGTTTCCCTCTCCCCCGACTCTCAGCCCGAAGAAGGGTCTTGACCCAAAACGTCACCTATTCCTTCTCTCCAGAGATGCTGCTTGACCCTCTGAGTTATTCCAGCACTTTGCGTCCATCTGCAGTATATTTAGCCAGCCTCGATTGGTTCATCTTTTGTAAGCTCAGTGCATCAATTGCCCTTTTTAGATGTTTTTTTAGATTTTTAGAGATACAGCGCGGAAACAGGCCCTTCGGCCCACCGGGTCCGCGCCGCCCAGCGATCCCCGCACATTAACACTGTCCTACACCTACTAGGGACAATTTTTACATTTACCCAGTCAATTAACCTACATACCTGTACGTCTTTGGAGTATGGGAGCAAACCGAGGATCTTGGAGAAAACCCACGCAGGTCATGGGGAGAACGTACAAACTAGGTACAGATGGCGCCCGTAGTCAGGATCGAACCTGAGTCTCCGGCGCTGCATTCGCTGTAAGGCAGCAACTCTACCACTGCGCCACCGTGCCGCCATTAGGCCAAGTCATTATGAATGTAATGACTTTACATTCTGATTGCCTGTCCTATCCCAAAGACTTACAGACTATAAACTTTAGAGATACAGAGTGGTAACAGGCCCTTCGGCCCCCTGAGTCCATGCCTACCAGTGATCACCCCGTATCCCAGCACTATCCTACACACTGGGGCCATTTACAATTTTATTGAAACCAATTAACCTACAAACTTGAACGTCTTTGGAGTGTGGGATGAAACCGAAGCGAGAACCTGCACGGTCAGGGGATGAGCGTACAAACTCCGTACAGACAGCACCCGTAGTCAGGATCGAACCTGCTGCTATAAAGCAGCAACTGCGTCAAACTATCGCTGGGCGGCACGGTGGTGCGACGGTAGAGTTGCTGCCTTACAGCGAATGCAGCGCCGGAGACTCAGGTTGGATCCTGACTACGGGCGCCGTCTGTACGGAGTTTGTACGTTCTCCCCGTGACCTGCGTGGGTTTTCTCCGAGATCTTCAGTTTCCTCCCACACTCCAAAGACGTACAGGTATTTAGGTTAATTGACTGGGTAAATGTAAAAATTGTTCCGAGTGTGTGTAGGATAGTGGTAATGTGCGGGGATCGCTGGGCGGCGCGGACTCGGTGGGCCGAAGGGCCTGTTTCTGCGCTGTATCTCTAATTTAAAAAAAAATCTTATTAAAGCTAATTAACCTACAAACTTATAGACAATAGACAATAGACAATAGGTGCAGGAGGAGGCCATTCGGCCCTAGAGCCAGCACCGCCATTCAATGTGATCATGGCTGATCATTCTCAAACAGTACCCCGTTCCTGCCTTCTCCCCATACCCCCTGACTCCACTATCCTTAAGAGCTCTATCTAGCTCTCTCTTGAATGCATTTAGAGAATTGGCCTCCACTGCCTTCTGAGGCAGAGAATTCCACAGATTATCATATCATATCATATCATATCATATATATACAGCCGGAAACAGGCCTTTTCGGCCCACCAAGTCCGTGCCGCCCAGCGATCCCCGTACATTAACACTATCCTACACCCACTAGGGACAATTTTTTTACATTTGCCCAGCCAATTAACCTACATACCTGTACGTCTTTGGAGTGTGGGAGGAAACCGAAGATCTCGGAGAAAACCCACGCAGGTCACGGGGAGAACGTACAAACTCCTTACAGTGCAGCACCCGTAGTCAGGATCGAACCTGAGTCTCCGGCGCTGCATTCGCTGTAAAGCAGCAACTCTACCGCTGCGCTACCGTGCACAACTCTCTGACTAAAAAAGTTTTTCCTCATCTCCGTTCTAAATGGCCTACCCCTTATTCTTAAACTGTGGCCCCTGGTTCTGGACTCCCCCAACATTGGGAACATGTTTCCTGCCTCTAACGTGTCCAACCCCTTAATAATCTTATACGTTTTGATAAGATCCCCTCTCATCTAAATACCAGTGTATACAACCCTAGTCGCTCCAGTCTTTCAACATATGACAGTCCCGCCATTCCGGGAATTAACCTAGTAAACCTATGCTGCACGCCCTCAATAGCAAGAATATCAAGCAAATATCAAGCAATATCAAGAAAAACTTGAACGTCTTTGGAGGGGGTGGAGGAAACCGAAGCACCTGGCGAAAACCCACATGGTCATGGGGTGAACGTACAAACTCTGTACAGACAACACCCATAGTCAGGATCGAACCTGGTGCTATAAAGCAGCAACTGTGTCAAACTTTTATGTCTCAGTTTTACTGCATGTCTCCTACTAGGGACATGAAGGTATGAAGCAAGCGTTATTAATAACTGAGTTTGAGTTCGACTTATGGATACGTGTACCGAGGTACAGTGAAAAGCTTTTGTTGCGAGCTAACCAGAACCAATGTTGTGTTGAGGTCAACTCTGTTGTTGGTGAGTAGCCGTATCTATATAAACATTCTTCGTCTAGGAAACTACACACTGTATCTACCCACATATGTTTGTGTGCTGCAAAATAGATAGGGTGGCACGGTGGCGCAGCGGTAGAGTTGCTACCTCACAGCGCCAGTGACCCGGGTTCGATCCTGACTACGGGCGCCGTCTGTACGGAGTTTGTACACTTTCCCTGTGACCTGCGTGGGTTTTCTCCGAGATCTTCGGTTTCCTCCCACACTCCAAAGACGTACAAGTTTGTTTGGTTAATTGGCTTGGTAAAAATGTAAATTATCCCTAGTGTGTGTTGGATAGTGTTATTGTGCAGGGATTGCTGGTCAGTGCGGACTCGTTGGGCCGAAGGGCCTGTTTCGGCATGGTATATCTAAACTAAACTAAAGTAAACAGTTTCTGGTCAATGTTCATGTTGCAAGAGTGGGCACTCTTTAGATTTTAGAGATACAGCGCGGAAACAGGCCCTTCGGCCCACTGAGTCCGCGCCGCCCAGCGATCCCCGCACATTAACACTATCCTACACTAGGGATTTTTTTTACATTTACCCAGTCATTTTAACCTATATACCTGCACGTCTTTGGAGTGTGGGAGGAAACCGAAGATCTCGGAGAAAACCCACGCAGGTCACGGGGAGAACGTACAAACTCCGTACAGACGGCGCCCGTAGTCAGGATCGAACCTGAGTGTCCGGCGCTGCATTCGCTGTAAGGCAGCAACTCTACCGCTCACCACCGTGGTGAGGTGGGTAGTGCTGCTGCATCACGGTGCCAGAGACCCAGGGTTCGATCACGATCAGGGAATAACCAGGGTGGGACAAGTCTTTGATTAAAAATAGACACCAAGTGCCGGCATAACTCAGCCGGGCAGGCAGCACCTCTGGAGAAAAAGGATGGGTGACCTTTCGGGCCGTGACCCTCCTTCAGACTGAAGGTAGGGGACAGATTATCTTTAGGAAGAGTCCTGAAGAATGGTCCCGACCCGAAACGCCACCTATTCCTTTTTTCCAGAGATCTATAACTCTGGCCTGCTGAGTTACTCCAGCACTTTGTGTCTATCTTGCTGGCTCGAAGGGCCGAATGGCCTCCTCCTCCACCTACTTTCTACGTTTAGGGCTGATCATATGTTGGCTGCTTCGCTGAGGCAGCGTTAAGTGTGGGTGGAATCAACGGTGGGGAGTCTGGTGGACTACATCGACAACTGTCTCCAATATCTCGCGTCCTTGGGCAGAGCTGAAGGCTGGGGCTGTCCGCCATTTGTACATGTGTAGGATTGATAAATTACTCGATAATAAACTCCATTTAAAGTTGACAGTGAGCAACTCAAATGGAGCTTTCTCCTCTCTCCATTTCATGTCAGTCCGCCGCTGTTATGTGGCTGATGAGATGACTAACCTGCATTGTCAGCAGTACCTGTCCGTTCAATGTACACCAGATTGCTATTTCAGTGGGGAAAAAAATAAAAATCCTTGGATTAGGAACAGAGATATTCAAGTTTCCAAAATGTAATTTAATTCTTCACTAATCAATTACACTTCAAATGTGTTGAAAGGAGACATCTGTGAACTCAATGACAGACTCTCGCTGAGTCTGTAATTAGAATGCAGGTTCTGTTATCAAATGTATGGTTGCACTGAATGTATTTCTATCTTGATGAAAGCTCTTTTTTTTTGCCTGACTCAGGATTATAGTTCTATCAGATTTCCCCCCCCCATGACTCCTTTACAAAATCTCCAGCTAATAATTTATGCAGCAATATAACTGGAATAAAAAGTCATAGGTGATGGGAGTAGAATCAGGCCATTCGGCCCATCAGGTCTACTCCGCCATTCAATCATGGCTGATCTATCTCTCCCCTCTCAACCCCATTCTCCCCATATCCCTCACTAATCAAGAACCTATCAATCTCCACCGTAAAATATCCACAGACGGCCTCCACAGGGTTCTGTGGCAATAAATTCCACAGATTCACCACCCTCTGACTAAACAAATTCCTCCTCATCTCCTTTCTAAAGGCAGGTGCTATTATTCTGTGCCCTCTGGTCCCAGACTCTCCCACCAGTGGAAACGTCCGCTCCACATCCACTCTATCCAGGCCTTTCACTAGTCGATAAGTTTAATTGAGGTCCTTCTAAACTCCAGCATGCACAGGCCCAGTGCTGTCAGAAGCCCATCATATGCTGACCCAATAAAAGGACCAGGAAGCAGTAGGTTAGATCTGGCGATAATCTATGGTGAAGTTGTCATCAACGTTTCTTTTTACTCCATTCCATATGCTCACTCCTGCTTACCGAACCATTCCACCCGTCTCTAAGCTTTGAGGAGGGAAGTATTCATGCAATGTTGAAACTTTTTAGACAATAGACAATAGGTGCAGGAGGAGGCCATTCGGCCCTTCGAGCCAGCACCGCCATTCAATGTGATCATGGCTGATCATTCTCAATCAGTACCCCGTTCCTGCCTTCTCCCCATACCCCCTGACTCCGCTATCCTTAAGTGCTCTATCTAGCTCTCTCTTGAATGCATTCAGAGAATTGGCCTCCACAGCCTTCTGAGGCAGAGAATTCCACAGATTCACAACTCTCTGACTGAAAAAGTTTTTCCTCATCTCAGTTCTAAATGACCTACCCCTTATTCTTAAACTGTGGCCCATTGTTCTGGACTCCCCCAACATTGGGAACATGTTTCCTGCCTCTAACGTGTCCAACCCCTTAATAATCTTATACATTTCGATAAGATAATCTTATACGTTTCGATAAGACTAGGCTTTCTAGATACAGAACGGAAACAGGCCCTTCGGCCCACCATGTCCGCGCCGACCAGCGATCACCCCGTACAGTAGCACAATCCTACACACACTAGGGACAATATACAATTTTACCCAAGCCAATTAGCTTACAAACCTATACGTCTTTGGAGTGTGGGAGGGAACCAGAGCACCCGGAGAAAACCCACACAGGTCACGGGGAGAACGTACAAACTCCGTACAGAAAGCACCCGTAGTCGGGATCGAACCCGGGTCTCTGGCCAGCTTAGTATGAATGTCAAACAAACCAGTCCTTGCGAGGCATGGTGTGAGGATCGGAGAGAACGTTGGCTGATATCTTTCACTGATAAGCCTGCTCCAATTCAGTTCGGAGTTCCTTCCCAGTTCCTTCCCAGCACTTCCTGTCCGTCATGCCTTGAAGTCAAAGAAAATAAAAACGTTTAATCTCTTTGACGTTACCCTAATAACCTGTATGGAAACTGGATAGACTCGGCTTGTACTCACTGGAATTTAGAAGATTGAGGGGGGATTTTATAGAAGCTTACAAAATTCTTAAGTGGTTGGACAGGCTAGATGCAGGAAGATTGTTCCCGATGTTTGGGAAGTCCAGAACAAGGGGTCACAGTTTAAGGATAAGGGGGAAGTCTTTTAGGACCGAGATGAGAAAGTTTTTTTTCACACAGAGTGGTGAATCTGTGGAATTCTCTGCCACAGAAGGTAGTTGAGTCCAGTTCATAGGCTATATTTAAGAGGGAGTTAGATGTGGCCCTTGTGGCTAAAGGGATCAGGGGGTATGGAGAGAAGGCAGGTACAGGATACTGCGTTGGATGACCAGCCATGATCACATTGAATGACGGTGCTGGCTCGAAGGGCCGAATGGCCTACTCCTGCACCTATTTTCTATGTTTCTATGAAACAGTTCCGTGCCAATGAACCCTCCTTCTGGTCGAGAAGAAGTGTTTGACAAATCACCCCGTCAGTCCAGCGAACGTGCACAATGATTCATTTGTGATTTTCCTTCTGCACACAGTTCGATCTTCGTTGGCCATTTACTTAATCTCTGCAGATGGTTTGCTAAACTGAAGGCAGCCAGGCAAAGCTGTCTGTAGCAGCACTGCCATAGATGGGCACCTGCCACAGAGGAAACCAAACAGTGCCATCTGAAATTAGGAGGAAATCAGTGCACAGACTGTAATTCAGCTGTAATTCAGACAGCTGCAACTGATCATGTATGTATTGCTTCAACCTCTGAAATGTGGCCGTAACTATTCCTATTCTCATCTCACACGAGCGACTGAAGTGGGTAAACATTGGAAATAGGTGCAGGAGTAGGACATTCGCCCTTCGAGCCAGCACCGCCATTCAATATGAGCATGGCTATTTATTCACAAAATGCTGGAGTAACTCAGCAGGTCAGGCAGCATCTCAGGAGAGAAGGAATGGGCGATGTTTCGGGTCGAGACCCTTCTTCAGACTGAACAAGGGTCTCGATCCGAAACGTCACCCATTCCTTCTCTCCTGTGATGCTGCCTGACCTGCTGAGTTACTCCAGCATTTTGTGAATAAATACCTTCGATTTGTACCAGCATCTGCAGTTATTTTCTTATAATATGATTATGGCTGATCATCCAAAATCAGTTCCCGCTTTCTCCCCATACCCCTTGATTCCGTCAGCCCTAAAAGCTAAATCTAACTCTCTTTTGAAAACATCCAATGAATTGGCCTCCACTGCCTTCTGTGGCAGAGAATTCCACAGATTCGCAACTCTCTGGGTGAAAACGTTTTTCCTCATCTCAGTCCTAAATGGCCTACCCCTTTATTCTTAAACTGCGACCCTTGGTTCTGGACTCCCCCAACATGGGGAACATTTTTCCTTCATCTAACCTGTCCAATCCCTAAAATAATTTTATAGGTTTCTATAAGATCCCCTCTCATCCTAGTAAATTCCAGTGAATATAAGCCCAGTCGACCCATTCTTTCATCATATGTCAGTCAGAACTTCACAGTTGCACAACTCTCTGGGTGAAAAAGGGAACTCTCTGTTCAAGGGAACCATAACTGTCTGTTAAGGGTTTCTGACATTAAGCTTACGTACCAAGCAGCCGACGACAACATTTTCAAGAAGCAAATCCGCCCATGTAGGAAAAGCAATGGAGAGGTGATGTTATGGTTTGGGACACTGAAGAAACATCTGTAGAAGGGTCCCTGAAATGTCCCCTGTCCTTCTTCTCCAGAGATGCTGCCTGACCCGCTGAGTTACTCCGGCACTCTGTGAAACGTCACCTATCCATGTTCTCCAGAGATGCTGCCTGACCCGCTGAGTTACTCCAGCACTCTGTGAAACGTCACATGTCTATGTTCTTCAGAGATGCTGCCTGACACGCTGAGTTACTCCAGCACTGTGTGAAACGTCACCTATCCACGTTCTCCGGGCTCAGCCACCAAGCACGACATCCGGAGGCCACAACGGATCGTTCGCACAGCTGAGAAGGTTGTTGGCTACAACCTTCCCCCCATTGACGAACTGTACACAGCAAGGGCCAGCAAGCGAGCGGACAAGATCATCTCTGACCCCTCTCACCCTGGCCACAAACTCTTCGAAGCGCTTCCCTCTGGAAGGCGACTCCGGACTGTCAAAGCAGCCACAGCCAGACATAAAAACAGCTTTTTTCCACGAGTGGTAGTTCTACTTAATAACCAAAATCCGTAGTCTCTTTTTTGCTCTGGTTTATTTTCACCCACATGTTTAGACCATAATGCTGTATCCTTATTGTTTTGATGTGGTTATGCGTTATTCTTAATTGTTAACTGTATGTTTATGTTGTCATTTGTGAGCAGAGCACCAAGGCACATTCCTTGTATATGCACATACTTGGCCAATAAACTTATTCACTCATTCATTCATTTATTCTCCAGAGATGCTGCCTGACCCGCTGAGTTACTCCAGCACTCTGTGAAACGTCACCTCTCCATGTTCTCCACAGATGTTGCCTGACCCGCTGAGTTACTCCAGCACTCTGTGAAACGTCACCTCTCCATGTTCTCCACAGATGCTGCCTGACCCGCTGAGTTACTCCAGCACTCCATGTCGCTTTGTTGTAAACCAAAAAAGCTTTAGTTCTTGTAAAGTAAAAACGTTTTACTTATTTTTACAGTAAAATATCTGGAGTCCCTTGTCCGTACAATCAGGAATTAAAGTCTGTTTCACTGTAAGCACATGTTTCCTAAGTGATAGTAGCAGGAGTAGGCCATTCGGCCCATCATGTCTACTCCACCATTCAACCGTTATCGCGATGGTTTGCAGTACTTAATAATTTAGAGTTCAACCATTTTGTCCTTTAACTGCAAAACTTCTCGCTGTTTTAACACTTCGGACTTCAGAGGTTCAGCACGGACACAGGCCCTTCGGCCCATCGCGTCCACACCGACCACGTACATTAATACTATCCTAAACATACTCGGCACAGTTTACAGTTATACCAACCCAATTAACCTACAAACCTGCACGTCTTTGGAGTGTGGGAGGAAACCGAAGATCTCGGAGAAAACCCACGCAGGTCAAGGGGAGAACGTACAAACTCCGTACAGACAGCACCCGTAGTCGGGATCGAACCCGGGTCCCTGGCGCTGTGAGGCAGCGATATGCCACCGTGCCTCCCTGGCACAGCAGGCAAAGCTTAGGGTGGGAATTTGCCAGTTGCCAGATATTCAGACAGCATCTCTGGAGAGAAGGAATGGGTGACGTTTCAGGTCGAGACCCTTCTTCAGACCGAGAGTCAGGGGAGAGGGAGACACAGAGATATGGAAGGGTAAGGTGTGAAAACGAGAGATCAAAGGGGACGAAGTTCAAGGAAATTGTAGGTTATGTAGTGGCCTGGCGGAGGCCAGAGAAAAGGCAAGACGCCAGGCAGTGTTTAGTAAGATTCTTTTATTAGGCTGTGAGCTCCTGCCCACAGCGTAGTTCTCCTAGGGATAAGATACGCCTTCCCTTGGTCTGGCTTTTAACCCCTTTCGCCTGTCCGTCACGTAACGAGGGGGCTGACCCAAGGAGTGGCCTGATCCGCCACAGGACCCCCCCCAAGAACCGGAGGTACAAAACGGACAGGAGGGCGCACGAGGCGACCAGCCCGGGTGCGCACCATGACCGGCGCAGGGACCGGCGACTGACCGACAGGTGGAGGGGTCGTAGCAGACACTGGAGGGGGTAGCTTGGACGGGGGGCGACCGCGCGGGCGGGGCTGTGCAACCGGCACCGGCCGATCAATGTCCACGTGTGCCGGCTTCAGCCGTGCGACCGAAACAGTCTCTCTGCGACCCCCCATGTCCAGAACGAATGTGGCCGAGCCGTGTTGCAGGACCCGGAAGGGGCCCTCGTACGGCCGCTGGAGAAGTGATCGATGTGCGTCCCTGCGCAGGAACACAAACTGGCAGTCCTCCAGAGCGGCAGGGACGTGTGGCTGGAATGTCCGATGACGTGACGTGGGCACAGGTGCCAGCCTGCCCACCGTCTGCCGAAGACGTTGCAGGGCGTCAGAAGGCTGCTCCACTCGACCCTGCGCTGGTGGGATGAACTCCCCGGGAACCGTCAAGGGGGCCCCGTACACCAACTCGGCGGAGGAGGAGGCCAAGTCCTCCTTGGGTGCGGTGCGGATCCCCAGCAAAACCCACGGCAGGGCGTCCACCCAGTCTGGGCCCGTGAGCCGAGCCTTCAGGGCAGCTTTCAGCTGGCGGTGAAAGCGTTCCACCAACCCGTTCGACTGTGGATGGTACGCCGTAGTGTGGTGTAGGCTGACACCCAAGAGTCTTGCCATGGCCGACTACAGTTCCGAAGTGAACTGTGGCCCCCGGTCGGATGTAATGTCCAGTGGCACCCCGAACCGGGCGATCCAGTGCGCCGCCAAGGCCCGCGCGCAGGTGGCCGTCGAGGTGTCTGCCAGCGGAATGGCCTCCGGCCACCGCGTGAAGCGATCTACCACAGTGAAGAGGTGGGTCATGCCGCGGGGGTCGCCCTGAAACGGGGTCGACGGCGGCCCCAGCTTGCTGTTGGCCTTCCGACGCCGCGGAAAAGACGGCTAGGGCTTCCAGGTCCTCCCGACGGGACATCCAGATTTGATCAGCGCGCTCGCCCAGCCGCTGCGTGTCGGTGAAGGGGTCCTCAGCGAGCTGAGAACGGAGGTCGATGGGGAGCTGCCGCAGGTAGGCCTGCTTGAATAAGAAACAGGGCGGGTGGTTGCCCATAAGGGCGAGCATGTCCTCCAGAAGGGCCGACGGCCGTCGGTCCCCGAGCCCCCCCTGGCTCATAACTCGAGTTGCCCTCTCGGCGTCGCTGAGGCCGAACCTCCTGATAAGGAGTTCTTTAAGGCCCTTATATTTGTCATCCGCGGGGGGGTCATTAAGGTAAGGCTTTACTCGCCTTGCTGTCGCCTGGTCCAGGGCGCCGACGACATAAAAGTACTTCGTCAAGTCGACGGTTACCCCTCGCACAGCAAACTGTGCCTCTGCCTGCTGAAACCAGACCTCAGGCTCTTCGGTCCACAGGGTCGGGAGTTTGAGGGAGACGGCCTCGAGGTCGGCAGGACCGAGGGCGGCAGGACTGGGTTGCACGAGGTCGGCAGGACCGGGTTGCACATTATCATTTGACATCACTACGTGTGATGTCCGTCGAGGTCACCAATGTAGTGGCCTGGCGGAGGCCAGAGAAAAGGCAAGACTTAGTAAGATTCTTTTATTAGGCTGTGAGCTCCTGCCCACAGCGTAGTTCTCCTAGGGATAAGATACGCCTTCCCTTGGTCTGGCTTTTAACCCCTTTCGCCTGTCCGTCACGTAACGAGGGGGCTGACCCAAGGAGTGGCCTGATCCGCCACAGTTAGATGATTGTTAGCTGGGAGAAGGTGACAAGAAAGGAAACAGAGATCAAATATGATCAAGGGGACGGTCAGACCGGTCGGAGAATTAGGAAGGGGGAGGGATGGAGAGGGAGAAAGCAAGGGATACTTAAAGTTAGAGAAGTCAATGTTGTAAGCTACCCAAGAGAAATATGAGGTTCTGTTCCTCCAATTTGCGCAGGGCCTCACTCTGACAATGGAGGAGACCCAGGACAGAAAGGTCAGTGTGGGAACGGGAGGGGGAGTCAAGCAGTTTAGCAACCTGGAGATCAGGTGGGTTTGGACAGACCGAGCGGAGGTGTTGAGCGAAACGATCACCGGGCCTGCGGACTGGATTATGGGTTGCTGTCAGATTCAAGCAACGTTGCCTGCAACACTGGTGCAAGACAACGCAGCGGCAGCCAAGGTAACGTGTCCCAATCCTGCATCAGGGGAGGACTTGGCGGGAATGTTTACATAATCATTTCAGAGGCATGCATATGAAATTGAGAATTGGTATCCCCAGAAAAGCACATCAGACTAAACCGCAGAGAAAAAGACAGAAAGGGTCGGAATACGGCAAACGTTTTGAGTGCGGCATGGTGGCGCAGGGGTAGAGTTGCTGCCTTACAGCGCCGGAGACCCGGGTTCCATCCCGACTACGGGCGCCGTCTGTACGGTATTTGTACGTTCTCCCCGTGACCTGCGTGTGTATTCCCCGAGATCTTCGTTTTCCTCCCGCACTCCAAAGACGTACAGGTTTGTAGGTAAATTGGCTTGGTAAATGTAAAAGATTGTCCCAAGTGTGTGGGATAGCGTTAATGTGCGGGGATCGCTGGTCGGCACGGACTCGACGGGCCGAAGGGCCTATTTCTGTGCTGCCTCTAAATTAAACTAAACATGGATAGTCAAGAGTCAAAAGTGTTTGATTATCATATGTCAAAGGAGCAGAATTAGGCCATTCGGCTCATCAAGCCAACTCTGCCATTCATAAACCATTTACCTAACAACACGTCTGTGGTTACTAACAATCATAAAGTCATAATAAGTTCACAAGTGATAGAAGCAGAATTATACCATTCGGCCCATCGAGTCTACTCCGCGATTCAATCTACCTCTCCCTCTCAACCCCATTCTCCTGCCTCCTCCCCATAACCCCTGACACCCGTACTAATCAAGAATACGTCAATCTCTGCCTTAAAAGCACCCAATGGCTTGGCCTCCACAGTCATAATAGGCAACGAATTCAACAAATTCACCACCCTCTGGTCAAAGAAACTCCTCCTCACCTCTTTTCCAAAGGTGTGTTGTATTATTCTGAGGCTGTGCCCTCCAGTCCCAGACTCCCCCACTGGTGGAAACATCCTCTCCACGTCCACTCTATCCAGGCCTTTCACGATTTGGCGAGTTTCAGTGAAGTCCCCCCTCATCTCTGTCTTGATACAGAACAATGGATTCTAACCTGCAGCAGCACAGCGGGTTTGTAAACACACTACTCATTTTGGCGACATTTCCGATCGGGGCCCTTCTTCAGACACCCGCAGTTCCCCTCGTCTCCATGTAAACCATGGAGATATTTTCTGGTCTATAAATCAAGGAGAGACTACGATATGTCCCTAGTTTATTGATTTGCCATTAAGAAACATCACTTGGGACATTACAGGGAACAGAAACGCAGTTGTATCTTAAACACTACATTAAAAGCATGTCACGGGTGGAGACATCCCACCCTCCCTCAGCTGTGCTGAACTGAAGGTAGACACAAGGAACTGCAGATGCTGGCTCCCCCCCCCCCCCAAAAAAAAAAGACACAAAGTGCTGGAGGAACTCAACGGGTCAGGCAGCATCTCTGGAGAACAAGGATAGGCACTTTATGGGTCGGGACCCTTCTTCAGACACCCTGTCCTTTGTTTGTCCGATACTCATCACTTACCGAACGTGAAAGATACCGGAAAACAAGACACAAAGTGCTGGAGTAACTCCGTGTGTCAGGCAGCATCTCTCAGTTGCCAAACATTTTAACTCCCCCTCCCATTCCCACACTGACCTCTCTGTCCTGGGTCTCCTCCACTGTCAGAGTGAGGCTACATGCAAACTGGAGCTCCGAAATCTTCAGTGTCCTCCCACACTTCAAAGACGTACAGGCACAGCACCTCATATTTCACTTGGGATCTCACAACTTAGGGCGGTCACGGTGGCGCAGCGGTAGAGTTGCTGCCTTACAGCGAATGCAGCGCCGTAGACCCGGGTTCGATCCCGACTACGGGCGCCGTTTGTGCGGAGTTTGTACGTTCCCCCCGTGACCTGCGTGGGTTTTCTCCGAAATCTTCGGTTTCCTCCCACACTCCAAAGACGTACAGGTTTGTAGGTTAATTGTCTTGGTCATTGTGAAAATTGTCCCTGGTGGGTGTAGTGTAGTGTTCATGTGCGGGGATCGCTGGTTGGCGCGGACCCGGTGGGCCGAAGGGCCTGTTTCCGCGCTGTATCTCTAAACTAAACTGAACCCAGCGGTATGAACCTTAATTTCTATAATTTCATGTGACATTTGCATTCCCTCTCTCTCCATCTCTCCTCCATTCTAGTCTTCCTTCCAATTCCACTCTTTGCATCCATATATCCCTTCGTTATCACCTCTTCCACAGCCAACAATGGACCATTGTGGGCTCCACCTTTCCTTGATCATGGGCGCCGGCTCCGACTTGCTCTGTACCTTCCCATTCCTCTATTTCCCCACCCCCCCCCCCCCCCCCCCCCGACTCTCAGTCTGAAGAAGGGTTTTGACCCGAAACATCGCATATCCATGTCCTCCAGAAATGCTGCCTGACCCACTGAGTAATAAAGAGTATAAGAAAATAACTGCAGATGCTGGTACAAATCGAAGGTATTTATTCACAAAATGCTGGAGTAACTCAGCAGGTCAGGCAGCATCTCAGGAGAGAAGGAATGGGTGATGTTTCGGGTCGAGACCCTTCTTCAGACTGATCTCTGAGTAATAAAGGTCATAAGGTCATAAGTGATAGGAGTAGAATTAGGCCATTCGGCCCATCACGTCTACTCCGCCATTCAATCATGGCTGATCTAACTCTCCCTCCTAACCCCATTCTCCTGCCTTCTCCCCATAACCTCTGACCCGCTGAGTTATTGCAGCATTTAGTGTCTGAATTAAATACAACTGAACAGAACACTAAACTGAACGGAAAACTGAATTGCAGTCTGATTGAAATGGGTAGCAGCACCATCTGGTGGTCATGTCTGTTGGGTTTGAAAGTGCCACTAACTAACTAACCAGTCTGAAGAAAGGTCTCGACCCGAAACGTCACCCATTCCTTCTCTCCAGAGATGCTGCCTGACCCGCTGAGTTACTCCAGCTTTTTGTGTCTTTCTTCCCTCTGTTGTCAGGCTTCTGAACAGTCTTTCCATAAGTTGGTGTACTGTCCTGTTCACCCCTACCCAATATTGGGGGCTGCACGGTGGGTGCAGCGGTAGAGTTGCTGCCTTACAGCGCCAGAGACCCGGGTTCAATCCTGACTGCAGGTGCTGTCCGTACGGAGTTTGTACGTTCTCCCCGTGACCGCGTGGGTTTTCTCCGGGCGCTCCGGTTTCCTCCCGCACTCCAAAGACGCACAGGTTTGTAGGTTAATTGGCTTCGGTAAAATTGTAAATTGTCCCTAGTGTTAGAGTGCGGGACGATTGCTGCCCAGTGCGGAATCGGTGGGCTAGCTCTCTCTTGAATGCATTCAGAGAATTGGCCTCCACTGCCTTCTGAGGCAGAGAATTCCACAGATTCACAACTCTCTGACTGAAAAGGTTTTTCCTCATCTCAGTTCTAAATGGCCTACCCCTTATTCTTAAACTGTGGCCCCTTGTTCTGGACTCCCCCAACATTGGGAGGGGTTTCCAACCCCTTAATAATCTTATACGTTTCGATAAGATCCCCTCTCATTCTTCTAAATTCCAGTGCATACAAGCCTAGTCGTCCAGTCTTTCAACATATGACAGTCCCGCCATTCCGGGAATTAACCTAGTAAACCTACGCTGCACGCCCTCAATAGCAAGAATATCCTTCCTCAAATTTGGAGACCAAAACTGCACACAGTACTCCAGGTGCGGTCTCACTAGGGCCCTGTACAACTGCAGAAGGACCTCTTTGCTCCTATACTCAACTCCTCTTGTTATGAAGGCCAACATTCCATTGGCTTTCTTCACTGCCTGCTGTACCTGCATGCTTCCTTTCAGTGACTGATGCACTAGGACACCCAGATCTCGTTGTACGTCCGCTTTTCCTAACTTGATTTGTATTTATGTGTGGTATTATCTGATTTGCTTGGAATGCATGCAAAACAAAGCTTTCCACTGTACCACAGGTGCAGGTATCCCAGGAATGATCCCAGGAATGAGTGGGTTAACATATGATGAGCGTTTGTGGGCACTGGGCCTGTACTCGCTGGAGTTTAGAAGGATGAGGGGGAACCTCATTGAAACTTACTGAATAGCGAAAGACTTGGGTAGAGTGGATGTGGAGAGGATGTTTCCACTAGTGGGAGAGTCTAGGACCAGAGGTCACAGCCTCAGAAACAAAGGACGTTCCTTTAGGAAGGAGACAAGGAGGAATTTCTTTAGTCAGAGGGTGGTGAATCTGTGGAATGCTTTGCCACTTAAGGCTGTGGAGGCCAAGTCAGTGGAAATTTATAAGGCAGAGATAGATTGAATTACTAGGTTAATTCCCGGAATGGCGGGACTGTCGTATGTTGAAAGACTGGAGCGGCTAGGCTTGTATACACTGGAATTTAGAAGGATGAGAGGAGTTCTTATCAAAACGTATAAGATTATTATGGGGTTGAACATGTTAGAGGCAGGAAACATGTTCCCAATGTTGGGGGAGTCCAGAACCAGGGGCCACAGTTTAAGAATAAGGGGTAGGCCATTTAGAACTGAGATGAGGAAAAACTTTTTCAGTCAGAGAGTTGTGAATCTGTGGAATTCTCTGCCTCAGAAGGCAGTGGAGGCCAATTCTCTGAATGCATTCAAGAGAGAGCTGGATAGAGCTCTTAAGGATAGCGGAGTCAGGGGTTATGGGGAGAAGGCAGGAACAGGGGTTTTTATTCACAAAATGCTGGAGTAACTCAGCAGGTCAGGCAGCATCTCGGGAGAGAAGGAATGGGTGACGTTTCTGGGTCGAGACCCTTCTTCAGGCAGGAACAGGGTACTGATTGAGAATGATCAGCCATGATCACATTGAATGGCGGTGCTGGCTCGAAGAGCCGAATAGCCTCCTCCTGCACCTATTGTCTATTGTCTAGTATCTATTGATTCTTGATTAGTACGGGGTTATGGGGAGAAGGCAGGAGAATGGGGTTAGGAGGGAGAGATAGATCAGCCATGATTGAATGGCGGAGTAGACTTGATGGGCCAAATAGCCTAATTTTGCTCCAATCACTAAACCTAAAGCTAAACATTCAGTTATTTCCCCTTTCTGTACCCTTAATCCCTCCTTCAACTTTTCTTTCGCCCAAGAGGCAGCACAAAAAGGTTTTCTGAATTAATGTTCAGATGTGGAGGAGACCATGTGTGATGCCCAGAGTTTTGTGCTTTGGAATATTGATAAATTAGTTTTAGTTATCTGGAGAAAAGACTTTCTTATTATGTTCTCAGATAATTAAAATGAGCAACAGCTGTTTTGTTAAGATTAGATACAAATTGAGAATTGGCATGATCAAAGAGGACTTGATTAATATAAAGTTTTGACATATGCAGTTTCCAGTTTTTGTTTCACAGAGACTAATCAGAAGGGGTTGAGAAAAAACACAGAGAGCCCAATTATTCTGTGGAAGCAGTCAACCAAAGAATACTAAACTGAAGATAGACACAGAATGCTGGAGTAACTCAGCGGGACAGGCAGCATCTCCATAGAGAAGGAATGGGTGACGTTTTGGGTCGAGGTCTTCTGAAGAAGGGTCTCGACCCGAAACGTCACCCATTCCTTCTCTCCAGAGATGCTGCCTGTCCCGCTGAGTTACTCCAGCTTTTTGTGCCCATCGACGGTTTAAACCAGCATCTGCAGTTCCTTCGTGCACAAAAGAATACTTGGCTGTCAGTTTAGTTAGCGGTGTGCTTAGAAGTATTTATGCTTGTCAGAATTTTCATTCTTTTCTGTTAAGGTGGTGCAGTGGTAGAATTGCTGCCTTTCAGCACTTGCAGCGCCAGAGACCCAAGTTCGATCTGGAACACCGGAGGCGGTCTGTACGGAGTTTGTACGTTCTCCCCGTGACCTGCGTGGGTTTTCTCCGAGATCTTCTGTTTCCTCCCACACTCCAAAGAAGTACAGGTTTGCAGGTTAATTGGCTTGGTATAAATGTAAATTGGCCCTAGTGCGTGTAGGATAGTGTTAGTGTGTGGGGATCGCTGGGCGGCGCGGACTCGGTGGGTCGAAGGGCCTGTTTCCGCGCTGTATCTCTCATTTTTAAAACTGCTTAGATTGCTTAGGATTAGTAAGCATCGAGTATTGTTTAGTTGAGTTTAGTTTAGAGATATAGTGTGGAAACAGGCCCTTGGCCCGTCCGAGTCCGCGCCGACCGAAGGAGTTCTCTCCTCTTCAACGAGGGTTCTGCAACATCCTCTCTCACTGCTCCCCCTCTGTGCCCTTTTGATGCCTCGTTTTCACACCTTACACTTCCTTATCTCTGTGACTCCCTCACTCCTGACTCTCAGTCTGAAGAGGGGTCTCGACCCGAAACATCGCCCTTTCCTTCTCTCTAGAGATGCTGCCTGGCCCGCTGAGTTACTCCAGCATTTTGTGTCTCTCTTCGTGTAAACTAGCATCTGCAGTTCCTTCCTACACATGATCTAGTTAGTTAGTTTAGTTTAGCTTATTGTCACGTGTAGAGTGAAAAGCTTTTCTTGCGTGCTAAACAGTCAGCGGAAAGATAGCAGAGTCAGGGGGTATGGGGAGAGGGCAGGAACATAGAAACATAGACATAGAAACATAGAAAATAGGTGCAGGAATAGGCCATTCGGCCCTTCAAGCCTGCACCGCCATTCAATATGATCATGGCTGATCATCCAACTCAGTATCCTGTACCTGCCTTCTCTCCATACCCCCTGATCCCTTTAGCTACAAGGGCCACATCTAACTCCCTCTTAAATATAGCCAATGAACTGGCCTCAACTACCTTCTGTGGCAGAGAATTCCACAAACTCACCACTCTCTGTGTGAAAAAATGGGGTAGTGATTGTGAATGATCAGCCATGATCACATTGAAGGGCCGAATGGCCTACGGAGTTTGTACGTTCTCGAAGGGCCGAATGGCCTACTCCTGGCTCGAAGGGCCGAATGGCCTACTCCTGCACCTATTGTCGATTGTCTATTGTCTATTGTCTATTGTCTATTGCCTATATGACAATACATGATTACAATCGAGCTGCCTGAAGAAGGGTCCCGTCCAGAAACATCCCCAATCCATGTTCTCCAGAGATGCTGCTTGAACCACTGAGTTACTCCAGCACTTTGTGTTCTACTTAAGGGTTTGAAAGACTAGATTGTGAATAACCATAAAAACAAGGAACTGCAGATGCTGGTTTACCGAAGGAAGACACAAAATTCTGGAGTAACTGGAGAACATGGATAGGTGTAGTTTCAGATTCAGGGGCGGCACGGTGGTGCAGTCACTGAAAGCAAGCATGCAGGTGAAGCAGGCAGTGAAGAAAGCGAATGGTATGTTGGCATTCATAGCAAGAGGATTTGAGTTTAGGAGTAGGGAGGTTCTGCTGCAGTTGTACAGGGCCTTGGTGAGACCGCACCTGGAGTATTGTGTGCAGTTTTGGTCTCCTAACCTGAGGAAAGACATTCTTGCCTTAGAGGGAGTACAGAGAAGGTTCACCAGATTGATCCCTGGGATGGCAGGACTTGCATATGAGGAAAGACTGGATAGACTGGGCTTGTACTCGCTGGAATTTAGAAGACTGAGGGGGGATCTTATAGAAACATATAAAATTCTTAAGGGGTTGGAGAGGCTAGATGCGGGAAGATTGTTCCCGATGTTGGGGGAGTCCAGAACCAGGGGTCACAGCTTAAGGATAAGGGGGAAGTCTTTTAGGACCGAGATGAGAAAACATTTCTTCACACAGAGAGTGGTGAGTCTGTGGAATTCTCTGCCACAGAAGGTAGTTGAGGCCAGTTCATTGGCTATATTTAAGAGGGAGTTAGATGTGGCCCTTTTTGCTAAAGGGATCAGGGGGTATGGAGAGAAGGCAAGTACAGGCTACTGAGCTGGATGATCAGCCATGATCATATTGAATGGCTCGAAGGGCCGAATGGCCTACTCCTGCACCTATTTTCTATGTTTCTATGTTTCTATGCAGCGGTAGAGTTGCTGCCTCACAGCGCCAGAGACCCGGGTTCGATCCTGACCACGGGTGCTGTCTGTACGGAGTTTGTACGTTCTCCCCGTGACCTGCGTGGGGTTTTTTTTCGAGGATCTCCGGTTTCCTCCTGCACTCCAAAGGCATGCAGATTTGTAGATTAATCGGCTCGGTAAAATTGTAAATTGTCCACAGTGTGTTGGGTAGTGCTAGCGTGCGGGGAATGCTGGGATTTGTTGGGCCGAAGGGCCTGTTTCCACGCTGTATCCCTACACTAAACAAAACTAAAATCAAGACCCATCTTCAGACTCTTCTTCAGGCAGAGAATAACTATTTTCTGAGTTCATGATCAGGTCACCAAAACCTACAATGGCCACTTGCATTAGAACACCTTGTTAGAACACCTTCAACAACGTATAAGAAAATAACTGCAGATGCTGGTACAAATCGAAGGTATTTATTCACAAAATGCTGGAGTAACTCAGCAGGTCAGGCAGCATCTCAGGAGAGAAGGAATTCCTTCTCTCCTGAGATGCTGCCTGACCTGCTGAGTTACTCCAGCACCTTCAACAACATCTAAAATGTTTAAAATTTAACAACCATCCTCACGAGATATTGGAGGAGCGAAATCTTGGTGGAAGAATAGGTTTTTAACAAGTATCTTATGGAGACCGAGAGGTTTAAGGAGTGATTTCTTGGTGTTAGGTGCCTTGGCAGTTTACATTAGTACTGAGACACAGCATGGAAAGAGGCCCTTCAACCCACTGAGACCACGCCAACCAGCATGGAGACACAGGAGACCCCAACCATGGAGGCCCACATGGAGGCCACATGGAGGCCCTTCCACATGGAGGCCCTTCCACATGGAGGCCCTTCAACCCACCGAGATCACGCCAACCAGCATGGAGACACAGCATGGAAAGAGGCCCTTCAACCCACCGAGACCACGCCAACCAGCGACCCCCCCCGTACTTTAGATCTATCATACACACGTGGGACAATTTACAGAAGCCAATTAGCCCACATATTTGCACACAATAGACAATAGACAATAGGTGCAGGAGTAGGCCATTCAGCCCTTCGAGCCAGCACCGCCATTCAATGTGATCATGGCTGATCATTCTCAATCAGTACCCCGTTCCAGCCTTCTCCCCATACCCCCTGACTCCGCTATCCTTAAGAGCTCTATCTAGCTCTCTCTTAAATGCATTCAGAGAATTGGCCTCCACTGCCTTCTGAGGCAGAGAATTCCACAGATTCACAACTCTCTGACTGAAAAAGTTTTTCCTCATCTCAGTTCTAAATGGCCTACCCCTTATTCTTAAACTGTGGCCCCTTGTTCTGGACTCCCCCAACATTGGGAACATTTTTCCTGTCTCTAACGTGTCCAACCCCTTAATAATCTTATACGTTTCGATAAGATCCCCTCTCATCCTTCTAGAAGGATCTCATCCTCCCACACCTTTGTGGGACGGCACAGTGGCACAAGGGTGGCACAGCGGTGGCGCAGCGGTAGAGTTGCCGCCTTACAGCGAATGCAGCGCCGGAGACTCAGGTTCGATCCTGACTACGGGCGCCGTCTGTACGGAGTTTGTACGTTCTCCCCGTGACCTGCGTGGGTTTTCTCCGAGATCTTCGGTTTCCTCCCACACTCCAAAGACGTGCAGGTATGTAGGTTAATTAATATAAGAAGATAACTGCAGATGCTGGTACAAATCGAAGGTTTTTATTCACAAAATGCTGGAGTAACTCAGCAGGCCAGGCAGTATCTCGGGAGAGAAGGAATGGGTGACGTTTCGGGTCGAGACCCTTCTTCAGACTCAAAGTAGGTTAATTGCCTGGTCAAATGTAAAAATTGTCCCTAGTGTGTCTAGGATAGTGTTAATGTGCGGGGATCGCTGGGCGGCGCGGACCCGGTGGGCCGAAGGGCCTGTTTCCGCGCTGTATCTCTCAATCTAAAATCTAAATCTACAAACTCCGTACGGACAGCACCCGTAGTCGGGATCGAACCCGGGTCTCTGGCGCTGTGAGGCTGCAACTCTACCGCTGGGCCACCGTGCTGCCCGAGTGCTGCCAGCATGATGACTATTTCTGGGGGTAGAGTTTCAGGAGCCTTTTCATCGCCAAGATATGAATCTTAATTTTGACAAATGCTTATTTTGATACAAGTCGTGGAATGAAATTAGCCTCTGTGCACCTACTTCAGTAGTGACTAACCAGATATGCCATCTGTAATCAAAGCATTATTAAAAATATATGTGACATTTTAGTTAAATCAAAAAAACAACCTGATCTCTATAGTTGGTTACCTTCCATTTAATTTTAATTTTATAAATTTTTCAATCTATTAGTTTATAGCTCACACAGCAATTATCCATAAATTTCCCAACGTTATGTTAACTGCGTGTCAGCATATTTTTTTCTTGTTGGAGAAAGGAAGGAAATGAATGAAAGGCTAAAGAGGCCAACGGAGTGAAAGTGATTAATAGCCCTGTGCATGATGAAGGGGAATGTCTGTCAGTTTTAATGAAATGAGGCTAATTGCTTATTCGTGGTTCTATACATAAAAATATTTTAAACACATCGAAACAGAAGCATGGAAAATGGGTGTAGGAGTAGGCCATTCGGCCCTTCCAGCCAGCACCGCCATTCAATATGATCATGGCTGATCATCCAGAATCAGTAACCCATTCCAACTTTCTCCCCATATCCCTTGATTCCGTTAGCCCTCAGAGCTATATCTAACTTTCTCTTGAATGCATCCAGTGAATTGGCCTCCACTGCCTTCTGTGGAAGAGAATTCCACAAACTCACAACTCTCTGGGTGAAAAAGTTTTTCCTCGTCTCAGTCCTAAATGGCCTACCCCTTATTCTTAAACTGTGACCCCTGGTTCTGGACTGCCCCAACATCAAGAACATTTATCCTGCATCTAGCCTGCCCAATCGCTTAAGAATTTTATATGTTCCTATAAGATCCCCTCTCATCCTTCTAAATTCCAGTGAATACAAGCCCAGTCAATCCATTCTTTCATCATATGTCAGTCCCGCCATCCCGGGAATTAACCTGGTGAACCTCCGCTGCACTCCCTCAATAGCAAGAATGTCCTATCTCAAATTAGGAGACCAAATATGCACGCAATACTCCAGGTGTGGTCTCACCAGGGCCCTGTGCAACTGCATTAGGTCCTCCTTGCTCCTAAACTAAAAATCCTCTCGCTATGAAGGCCAACGTGACATTTGTTTTGTTCACTGCCACCTCACTTCACTTTTGAATCTATCAGGAGGCCCAATGCTTTTAAAACTCACTTTTAGTTTAGTTTAGGGATACAACGCGGATACAGGCACTTCGGCCCACCGAGACCGTGCCAACTAGCAATCGCCCAGTACACTAGCTCTATCCTACACACTAGGGACAATTTCCGATTTTTTCCAAAGCCAATTAACCTACAAACCTGCACGTCTTTGGGATGTGGTAGGAAATCGGAGCTCCTGAGGGAAACCCAAGCGGTCATGGGAAGAACTCTACTGCAGCGGTAGAGTTGCTGCCTCGTGGCGCCAGAGACCCCGGTTCGATCCCTACTACAGGTGCTGTCTGTACAGAGTCTGTACATTCTCCCTGTGACCAGTGTGGGTTTTCTCCGGGTGCTCCGGTCTCCTCCCACACTCCAAAGACCTGCAGGTTTGTAGGTTAATTGGCTTCTGTAAATTGTACAATGTCCTTAGTGTGTGTAGGACAGTGCTAGTGTATGGAGTGTGATCATTGGTCGGCACGGACTCGGTAGGCCGAAGGGCCTGTTTCCACACCGTGTCTTTAAAGTCTAGCGGCTGGTTGGTTAAAAGTTTATCTCAAGATTGTACTACAGACTTCTTAATCTGTGGTCATTATCCACCCCTTGAGCACATGTTGTGATAATTATTTCTAGGGATAGTGTATCACGAGCCATTTTAATCTCCGAGATTCGGATCTTAGAGTCATACAGAAACAGGTTCTTTGGTCCAACTCTGCCTAGATCCCCCATTTAGGGTGGCACGGTGGCGCAGCAGTAGAGTTAGACAATAGACAATAGGTGCAGGAGTAGGCCATTCGGCCCTTCGAGCCAGCACCGCCATTCAATGTGATCATGGCTGATCATTCTCAATCAATACCCCTTCTTAAAATGAAGAAGGGTCTCGACCTGAAACGTCGCCCATTCCTTCTCTCCAGAGATGCTGCCTGTCCCGTTGAGTTACTCCAGGCATTTTGTGTCTAGCTTCGATTTAAACCAGCATCTGCGGTTCCTTCCTACAAATAAAATTGCCCCACAGGTTCCAATTTGTGTCTATCTTCAGTGTAAACCAGCATTCTACTCCTTAATATTGAGGGGGATAAAATGTTGATACAAATCGTGGTTAATTCAAGGTTTCTGAAGATTTGAAAAAAACATTTGCAGGGAACAACTTAATTCAAGAACTAGTCCCACACAGTGGGTGGAATTCCTCTATTGATACTGCTGGCAGTCCACTTATTCCGTATTCATGAGAAGTACTGTGATCTTAACATGAACCAGAAACGTTAGATTTTACATGTCAAAGCCTTTAGTTATAATGCAGTGGAAGACTAGTTGTGGAGGCATGACCATTGCACTTCAATGTTCCAAAGAATGCAATCTGACATGAGAGGAGAACGTTCTTCAATTATGCACTAACGTGCATTTTAATGCAAAACACACAGCAAATTGTTGAAAGATTTAGTGTCTCGGCTGCCCCTCTTCTGAAATAAACATTCACGACAATACTAAAGCATAAGGGTCTATTTAGATTTCTTTGTAACTTTAGATAGGGCGGCACAGTGGTGCAGCAGTAGAGTTGCTGCTTTAGATTGGTTTAGCTTAGTTTATTATTGTCACGTGCACTGAGGTACAGTGAAAAGCTTTTTGTTGCGTGCTATACAGTCAGCGAAAAGTCTTTATATGACTACGCCAGAGACCCCGGTTCTATCCTGACTGCGGGTGCTGTCTGTACGGAGTTTGTACATTTCCCCAGTGACCACGTGAGCTTTCTTCGGGTGCTCCGGTTTCCTCCCACATCCCAAAGGTTTGTAGTTTGTAGTGCGTAGGATAGATTGTTAGGATTTGCCATGATTGAATGGCGGAGTAGACCCGATGGGCCGAATGGCCTAATTCTGCTCTGATCTCTTCCTATGACTTCTGAAGCTTAGGTCGGCATGGTGGCGCAGTGGTAGAGTTGCTGCCTTACAGCGAATGCAGCGCCGGAGTTCAATCCCGACTGCGGGTGCTGTCTGTATGGAGTTTGCACGTTCTCCCCGTGACCTGCGTGGGTTTTCCCCGAGATCTTCGGTTTGCTCCCACACTCCAAAGACGTTGCAGGTGTGTAGGTTAATTGGCAGGGTAAATGTAAAAATTGTCCCTAGTGGGTGTAGGATAGTGTTAAAGTGCGGGGATCGCTGGTCGGCGAGGACCCGGTGGGCCGAAAGGGCCTGTTTCCGCGCTGTATCTCTAAACTAAAAGGCTAGGATAGAACTAGTGTGCATGCACAAGGTGGGATGATGGGCCTGTTTACCTGCTGTGTCTCTAAAGCTAAATAATTTTTAATGATGCTTGCTCTTTGCTCTATCATAATGGCACAGCCACCTCCCTTATATCTGTATCCAGATAACTATCATGGTTTATCTACCGCATTACTGCAATAATCTACTGTGCTTTACAGCTGCACCTGAAACATTGTTTTTTCTTGGAGAAACTGATGATCTGAGCAGAAAATGCAAACATTTCTGCCTCACACTAAATGCACGAACCAGCGAGAGAGTTTCCGCTGCATCTTTCCCCATTTGTTTCTCACATGACCAGAAGGTTTCGGTATTAAATGTTCATTTAAATCTCCAGTGGTAATCTATTCATTAGCTCACGATAAATTTAGCAACAAAAACACTGGAAATTAAGTCGAATGTAATCCCGCATGCGCCAAATTAAGTAACGGAACTGGCGTGAAAAGGTGCAAGGATTCAGAATAACTTGTCATTTATAGACAATAGACAATAGGTGCAGGAGGAGGCCATTCGGCCCTTCGAGCCAGCACCGCCATTCAATGTGATCATGCCTGATCATTCTCAATCAGTACCCCGTTCCTGCCTTCTCCCCATACCCCCCTGACTCCGCTATCCTTAAGAGCTCTTTCTAGCTCTCTCTCTATTTACCTAAAATAATCCTGCCACAGTTGACAACGTTTTTATTCTGATTGAGAAATGCTTTTGTTGTTTTATTTTATTCAAATACTCTTCAGCGAAACAAAATATGCGAAGGAATTTATATAATGATGTCCTTTGGGGCTTATTTTCCACGGTTCTCCGAGTTAGGAGAGAGCCTGTTACAGATTAAGTTTGAGCTACTAAATTATGGATGAAGTCATTTATAACATTTGCCCACAACAGGAGCCACTCCATGTGGCATATTGGCATTGAATTAAATAACCGCATCTGCTTTTCATCAGTTTTATCAGCCTCTTCCTCCTACCATTTGTTTTATGGCTAAACACACCTGATCGCAGAAACTCACGACATTACCACGGTCCAGTTTTGAGAATCTTCCACAGGAGCTGCACGGAGGCAGAGAGGAAAGCTCTTCAGTGGGTAGTCCATAGAGCTCAGAGGACCATCGGAACACAGCTACCAGCCTTGGAGGGCATCCACAACACACGATGCCTCAGAAAAGCCACCAGCATCCACAAAGACTCTTCACACCCCTGCAACAGTCTGTCTGAACTTCTACCATCGGGCAGACGATACAAGGCCTTCTACGCCCGCACCTCCAGACTCAGGAACAGCTTCATCCCCAGGGCCATAGCTGCTATGAACCGGTCCTGCTGAGCCGGATGGTCACATGGCATAGTGAACCGGCACAGATCTACTTGCACTTTATTCTGTCTTAAAACTGTTACCATTTGTTTCGTTGGGTTGTTTAAATTAATAATTAATATTGACTAGCTAATTAAATTATTGCATCGTATGGGAGGCGCATTCCCAATCTCGTTGTACCCCTGTACAATGACAATGAAGATATATTGTATTGTATTGTATTGTATTGTATTGTATTGTATTGTATTGAGCACCATAGAAAGCATCTTGTCGGGATACATTACCGCACGGTTTGGGAACGGCTCCATCCTGAGATCGCGAGAAATTGCAGCGAATTGTGGGCTCAGCCCAGACCATCACACAAACCAACCTCCCTTCCATTGGCTCCATCTGCACCTCACGCTGCCTCGGCAAGGCCAGCAGCATAATCAAGGACCAGTCTCACCCCGGCCACTCGCTCTTCTCCCCTCTCCCATCGGGCAAGAGGTACAGAAGTGTGAAAACACACAGCTCCAGATTCAGGGACAGTTTCTTCCCGGCTGTTATCAGGCAACTGAACCATCCCACCACAACCAGAGAGCAGTGCTGAACTACTATCTACCTCATTGGTGACCCTCGGACTATCCTTGATCGGACGCTGCAGGATTTACCTTGCACTAAATGTTATTCCCTTATCATTTATCTATACACTGTAAATGGATGGATCGTAATCATGTATTGTCTTTCCGCTGACTGGAGAGCACGCAATGAAAGCTTTTCACTGTACCTCGGAATACGTAACAATAAACTAATAAGCTAAACTAGAAAGCACAGTAAGTGTAAGTGTGTAGGAGTGTAAGTGGAAGCACAGTAAAGTTGGTCAGTGGGACTGGGAACCTGCCTGAAGGCTTGGCGGTCGGTGTAACCGGGAGGGAGCAGGAGACGTTGGTACTAGGAGTGGGCCGATAGGAGGGTGAACCGGGGAAATGCTTCCAGCGCCTTCAAGGTCTACAGCAGGAGGTGCCCCTGATTCACGGCAACTGCTCCAGTACATCAAGCATGGACTTTGAACAATGGCGCTAAAAATGGCTGCGCTTCCGTGTATAACGCATGCGGCACGGTGGCACAGCGGTAGAGTTGCTGCCTTACAGCGCTTGCAGCACCGGAGACCCGGGTTCGATCCCGACTACGGGTGCTGTCTGTACGGAGTTTGTACGTTCTCCCCGTGACCTGCGTGGGTTTTCTCCCGAGATCCTCGGTTTGCTCCCACACTCCAAAGACGTACAGGTATGTAGGTTAAAGAAGATAACTGCAGATGCTGGTACAAATCGAAGGTATTTATTCACAAAATGCTGGAGTAACTCAGCAGGTCAGGCAGCATCTCGGGAGAGAAGGAATGGGTGACGTTTTGGGTCGAGACCCTTCTTCAGACTGATCAAACAGGTATGCAGGTTAATTGGCTTGATATAAATGTTAACTGTCCCTAGTGCATGTAGGATTGTGCTAATGTGCGGGGATCGCTGGTCGGTGTGGACGCGGTGGGCCGAAGGGCCTGTTTCATTGCTGTATCTCCAAAACTAAACTAAAAAACTAAAAAGATTTTCACTGTGCTGTTGCCAAAGTGATTAAAAAAAAACACCATTGAACTGTCATTGAGTGGGGCCTGACCAACTTAGGCATTTCGTTAGGCAACTGCCAGCGACTGGAATAGTCGTAGCAGTTCGTCAAAAAACTGGCGACTGGACCCCCCCACGACAATGTCTACAACAACCTACCACCCAGTCGACGCCAAGCTACGGCAAGCTACCGACAACCGGCGTCACAACTTAGGACGTCCACCTATGACCACACAGGTGGCGACCTACGGCAACCGAAGTCAACCTACGTCTACCCCCGACAAGCTACGACCGCGTCGACGACAACTGAAGACAATTCGCGTCATTTTGGCCTCCGGTTTTGGCCCCCGGTACCTGTCGCCGGTTGACGCAGGTAGTCACCAATGGAAGCCAACGAAGTCAGCACCAGCGACAACCTACGTCACCTGGCGACAACCTACGACAGCGCCCACTTCGGGGGACGTCAAGCTACGATCATTGGCGTCAAACCACATTGGCGAAAACTTTCAAACATTTAAAAATCCAGCGGCGACCGGAAATCGCTACGACTCTTTGGGGACGACTCACGGCCGTACGAGCGACACCCCGGCAACCGTGTGGCAACAGCCTAGTCGCCTGTAGTCGCCTAAACAATTGCCTAAGTGGGACAGGGGTTTAAATGTATCCATCTCAAGATTCTATGGTGCCTGAATAGTTGCATTGCCGGGCACCACTGTAAATCACTGCTGGACACTCTCCACATTCTGAATGACCAACTTATGGACATTGTACCACCAGCATTCTACACAGGAAAAATGTTCCCCATGTTTGGGGAGTCCAGAGCCACTGTTTAGGAATAATTTGTTAGGCCATTTAGGACTGAGATGAGGAACAACGTTTCCACCCAGAATGTTGTAAATCTGTGGAATTCTCTGCCACAGAAGGCAGTGGAGGCCAATTCTCTGAATGCATTCAAGAGAGAGCTAGATAGAGCTCTTAAGGATAGCGGAGTCAGGGGGTATGGGGAGAAGGCAGGAACGGGGAACTGATTGAGAATGATCATCCATTGATCGCATTGAATGGCGGTGCTGGCTCGAAGGGCCGAATGGCCTCCTCCTGCACCTATTGTCTATTGTCTATTGAGAGTTAGATTTAGCTCTTAGGGCTGACGGGATCAAGGGATATGGGAAGAAAGCAGGAACGAGGTATTGATTTTGGATGATCAGCCATGATCGTATTGAATGGCTAGAAGGGCCGAATGGCCTACTCCTGCACCTGTTTTCTATGTTTCTAAGTTTCCGGCTGAAAAAGGGTCTCGACCCATTCCTTCTCTCCAGATATGCTGCCTGTCCCGCTGAGTTACTCCAGCATTTCGTACCTGTTCTTGGTGTAAACCAGCATCTGCAGTTCCTTCACACACAGTACTACTGAACCACAGGTTTCAGACAACATGCCACCACTCTAAGGCGCCGATTATTTCATCACAACTCCCAAGGTGCTGACATTTCCACTGGAAGGAATACATTTATCGATCGATCCTTAGTAGCCCTTATAAATGTTATAAATGCTGTAAAAAAATAAATAACCAAGTTAGAAATGAAGTGTAGGAAGGGAAACGTATAAAGCAATTTCGCCATTGATTTTTGTTTGAATTCAGTCATTTAGTGCACTGGTTAACGTCAGTAGAAGGTCTCACTGGTTCGAACAATGAATCTTGCTTTATAATATCGATAAGTAATGAGAAACGACCACTGATTCCACTATCACCCCACATTTATTTGACATCATATTCTTCTTCCTCCTCGACACACATTCGTACAATTCCTCTGCACCTTGGATGGAGCATTGGTCAAGCATTTTGTCTCCAGATTCCTCCAGTTTTTCTCCAATTCACCCAAACCTGTTATGGAAAAGCATCGAGAAGCTTTATTGAGGCATGGTGGCGCAGTGGTAGAGCTGCTGCCTTTCAGCTCCAAAGACCCCAGAAACTAATGACAGCGGTAGAGTTGCTGCCTTACTGCCGCACTGGTGGGTAAGGCAAAGCAGCGCCTTTACCACCTCAGACAGCTGAGGAAATTCAGAGTGTCTCTGAGGATCCTTCAATGCTTCTACTCTGGGGCTGTAGAGAGCATCCTGTCCGGCAACATCACAGTCTGGTTTGGGAACAGCTCTGCCCAGGACAGGATGGCCCTGCAGAGAGTAGTGCGTTCGGCAGAACGCACCATGGGAACTACACTCGCCCCCCTGCAGGACCTATACATCAGGAGATGCAGAGTGAGAGCAAGCAAGATTATGGGGGACCCCTACCACCCCAGTAACGGACTGTTCCAGCTGCTACGGTCAGGCAAACGCCTCCGCTGTCACGCTGTGAAAACAGAGAGGATGAGACGGAGTTTCTTCCCACAGGCCATCAGGACTGTTAACTATCATAACTCCAGGGACTACATTTTTTTTCTGTATTAATTTAAATTTTTATGCTGCAGAAACAGGCCCTTCGGCCCACCGGGTCCGCGCCGCCCAGCGATCCCCGCACACTAACACTATCCTACACCCACTAGGGACAATTTTTAAAATACATTTGCCCAGCCAATTAACCTACATACCTGTACGTCTTTGGAGTGTGGGAGGAAACCAAAGATCTCAGAGAAAATCCACGCAGGTCACGGGGAGAACGTACAAACCCCGTACAGACGGCGCCCGTAGTCAGGATCGAACCCGAGTCTCCACCGCTGCATTCGCTGTAAGGCAGCAACTCTACCGCTGCTCCACCGTGTTGCCCCATGTGCGGGAATCGCTGGTCGGTGTAGACCCGGTGGGCCGAAAGGGCCTGTTTCCACACTGCATCTCTAAACTAAACTAAACAATTGAGTCTGAAGAAGGGTCTCGACCCAAAAAGTCACCCATTCCTTCTCTCCAGAGATGCGACCTGTCCTGCTGAGTTACTCCAGCTTTTTGTGTCTATCTTTAGTGTAATCCTGCATCTGCAGTTCCTTCCTAGACTAATGGTTCAATGGTTCTTTGTTATCATGTGCACCATAGTCTTTAGTGTTTCTGTTGGTTGACTGGTCAGCACGCAACAAAAAGCTTTTCACTGTACCTCGGTACACGTGTCAGTAAACTAAACTCAACTGAACCGAAGATAGACACAAAACGCTGGAATAACTCAGCAGGTCAGGCAGCACCTCTGGAGAGAAGGAATGGGTGATGTTTCGGGTCGAGACCCTTCTTCAGACTGAAAGTCCGGGGAGAGGAAAACGAGAGATATGGACGACGATGTAGAGAGATAAAGAACAATATATGAAGAGAGATTTCCCACCAAATAGATGTCTGTTGAGGGATGACAACAAGCAGCATAGTGGACTGAAATACTGGTAAACAGGCAGCAAGTGTGAAGTGCATCCCAAAGAAGTGAAAAATCCAATTAACGTCAAGTACAGTTCAATTAGAAATGGCTTCAGCCTTTGACTGATAAATTGGTATCTTGCTCTTTTATTTTTAGATTATTTTTCCCTGCTCCAGCATCTCACTGGTAATCATTTTCTGCCTGCCGTTTCAAATCCCACTCATCATTAATTTACCACAGGCTACCACCAGCCTTAGCTACAAGCAATCACTTAGACTTAGACAGAGATACAGCATAGAAACAGGCCCTTCGGCCCATCAAATCCGCGCCGATCAGCGATCACGTTCCCCCCGTGACCGTGCGGGTTTTCTCCAGGTGCTCTGGTTCCCTCCCACACTCCAAAGACGTGCAGGTTTGTAGGTTAAATTGGTTTGGTATAAATGTAAATTGTCCCCAGTGTGTGTAGGATGGTGTTAGTGTGCGGGGATCGCTGGTCGGCGCGGACTCGGTGGGCCGAAGGGCCTGTTTCCCCCTTGTATCTCTAGACTAAACTGTCTGGATAGCACGCAAAGCAAAGCTTTTCACTGGACATCGGTACACGTAACAATAATAAACCTTATCCCACGCCACATCTGTGGAAGCGCACGGGCCAAGGGAAAGGAAAAGTGGGCCGGGCCCAAGACATTTTGTAAGTAAATTGTATTTTGTACAAAATATACCGAGGATTAGAAAAATGCTAAGAGCATCACAGAACGGACAACATCTCTGTCCCACTCTGCATTACTGCTGGATTTGGCCGGGTAAAAGTGAATTCAACATTTGATGAGGAAAATCACTAGAAGAATCTTTTGGGCAGTAAATGTCATCTTCAATGCACAAGTAGAACTCATTTTTGAAGGAACAATACATAGATAAATGTGAGGTTATCCACTTTGGCGGCAAAAACAAGGAGGCAGATTATTAAGGGCAGTTCAGCGAGACCTGGGTGTCCTTGTACACCAGTCACTGAAAGTTGGCGTGCCTGTACAGCAGGCAGTGAAGAAAGCTAATGGAATGTTGGCCTTCATAACAAGAGGATTTCAGTATAGGAGTAAAGAGTTCTTCTGCAGTTGTATAGGGCCCTGGTAAGACCACATCTGGAGTATTGTGTACAGTTTTGGTCTCCTAATTTAAGGAAGGACATCCTTGAAATTGAGACAGTGCAGCGTAGGTTCACGAGATTGATCCCTGGGATGGCGGGACTGTCATATGAGGAAAGATTGAAAAGACTAGGGTTGTATTCACTGGAGTTTAGAAGGATGAGAGGGGATCTTATAGAAACATATAAAATTATAAAAGGACTGGACAAGCTAGATGCAGGAAAAATGTTCCCAATGTTGGGCGAGTCCAGAACCAGGGGCCACAGTCTTAGAATAAAGGGGAGGCCATTTAAAACTGAGGTGAAAAAAAACTTTTTCTCCCAGAGAGTTGTGAATTTGTGGAAGGGCAGTGGAAGCCAAATCACTGGATGGATTTAGGAGAGAGTTAGATAGAGCTCGAGGGGCTAGTGGAATCAAGGGATATGGGGAGAAGGCAGGCACGGGTTATTGATTGGGGACAATCAGCCATGATCACAATGAATGGAGGAACTGGCTCGAAGGGCCGAATGGCCTCCTCCTGCACCTATTTTCTATGTTTCTATGTTTCTAATAATAGTTCATAAGTTCATAAGTGATAGAAGCAGAATTAGGCCATTCGGCCCATCATGTCTACTCAGCCATTCAATCATGGCTGATCTATGTCTCCCTCCTAACTCCATTCTTCTGCCTTCTCCCCATAACCCCTGACACCCGTACTAATCAAGAATCTATCTATCTCTGCCTTAAAAATATCCATTGACTTGGTCTCCACAGCCTTCCGTGGCAATGAATTCCACCCTCTGACTAAAGATTCACCACCAGATTCACCACGCTCTGACTAAAGAAATTCCTCCCCATCTCCTTCCTAAAGGAACGTCCTTTTATTCTGAGGCTGTGACCTCTGGTCCTAGACTCTCCCACCAGTGGAAACATCCTCTCCACTTCTACTCTATCCAGGCCTTTCACTATTCGGTAAGTTTCAATGAGGTTCCCCCTCATCCTTCCGAACTCCAGCGAGTACAGGTCCAGTGCTGTCAAACGCTCAATACATAGTACAGATTACTGGAGGTATAGGAGAGAATTCTTTGGGGTTTTTTGCTATCCTTCCTCTATATTTTCACTTGGAATGAAGTGCATTTTTGCCAATAGGGAGATATTTAGCTGATAAAACTCTAAAGTATTTAATGTTTGTTGTTTACAGACCTGCAGGCAAATAAGGTTTTCTGTGCATTCGTACAACGCTGATAGATATCATTCATCTGATCATCCTCTCACAGACACTAAAAGAGCCACTCATTAATCTCCATCGATTCCATCTACACTTCACGCTGCCTCGGGAAAGCAGCCATCATAATCAAAGACCTTTCCCACCCCAGTCATTCCTTCCTCTCCCCGCTCCCATCTGGCAGGTACAGAAGCTTCAAGGTGTGCACCACCAGACTCAGGAATAGCTTCTTCCCCTCTGTTATCTGGCTTCTGAACGGTCCTTCCATAAGCTAGGGTACTGTCCCGATCTTCCAACCTACCTCATTGCGGACATTGGACTTTTTTTTCAGCAACTGTTGTGCTACAATGCTGAGAAATTATATTCTGCACTCTGGTAATTTTCTCTCTTTTCTCTACCTATTGTACTTGCATTTGACGTGATTGGAGTCTTGGAGTCTCAGAGTCTTGGAGTCTTGGAGTGATAGAGGTTGGAAACAGGCCCTTCTGCCCAACTTTCCCACACTGGCCAACATGTCCCAGCTACACTAGTCCCATCTGGTCAACATCTCTCCAAACCTGTCCTATCCATGTAGACACAACAGCCAGCATCTCTGGAGAGAAGGAATGGGTGACATTTCAGGTCGAGACCCTTCTTCAGACTGCCTGTCTAACTGTTTCTTAAACGTTGAGATCATCCCAGCCTCAACTACCTCCTGTGGCAGCTTGTTCCATACACCCACCACCCTCTGTGTGCAAAATGTATAGAATAATCTGATGTGATAGGACAGATAAAGCTTTTCACTGTACCTCAGTATGAATGACAATAATAAATCTAAACCCTTTGCTCCATCTCTGTACTCCTGCAATGATTTCCTTTGGAAAGTTACTGTTAATTATCCCTCTCCCACAACCTCAGTTAGCGCATTCCATAATAACTAATAATAATAAAATAAATTCTCAATATTGCTGTCCAATTCTCTTGCCAATGACCTTAAATCAATGCCCTCTGGTGATTAAACCTCCAGCCAGAGACTGCTATACTTTATTGATGTGATTGAAACAATCCGGCACGGTGGCAAAGCGGTAGAGTTACTGCCTTACAGCGAATGCAGCACCGGAGACCCAGGTTCGATCCCGACTAGGGGCGCTGCCTGTACGGAGTTTGTACATTCACCCCGTGACCTGCGTGGGTTTTCTCCGAGAACTTCAGTTTCCTCCCACACTCCAAAGACGTACAGGTTGATTGGCTTGATCAATGTAAAAAATGTCCCTAGTGGGTATAGGATAGTGTTAATGTGTGGGGATCGCTGGGCGGCGCGGACCCGGTGGGCCGAAGGTCCTGATTCCGCGCTGTATCTCTAAACTAAACTAAACTAAACTAATCCTAAGCAACATCTAATCCTGCCATCTACCAAGGGTATCAAAGCCTGATTAAAATGTCAGAGAATGGAAATATTTCCACACTAGAAAGAAACTGGGTGGTAGGGGATTGGGGAGTAAGGTGGGAAGATGATGAAAAACGTTTTCAGTCAGAGAGTTGTGAATCTATGGAATTCTCTGCCTCAGAAGGCAGTGAAGGCCAATTCTCTGAATGTATTCAAGAGAGAGCTAGATAGAGCTCTTAAGGATAGCGGAGTCAGGGGGTATGGGGAGAAGGCAGGAACGGGGTACTGATTGAGAATGATCAGCCATGATCACATTGAATGGCGGTGCTGGCTCGAAGGGCTGAATGGCCGCCTCCTGCACCTATTGTTTATTGTCTATTGATAATTTCATCCCTCCATTCACTATAATCACAAAGACTTCTTCCATGGAAACTTTATAATCTTCTCATTCTTCCCTCCACAAAATCACTTGCTGTTACAGAATAGCCTGCTGATCGCTTTCCTCGGTGATATAACACTTTGTCGCAAAGGTCTCTGAAGTAATTACTTACGTCTGGTGTTTAAAAGAACAATTACAAATAGGCTAATAAAAAGAAAATGGCCAAATACGTTATGTGGAACATGCATGGCCCTGACTGGCAAGGGATGGCTGCAAACAACAAAAGTCATCTTGCAAACCATGTCACATTCATCAACGCTGACAGAAAACCAATTCACCGCAAAGGGAGTCATGGGAAATATACTGGCGGCACGGTGGCGCAGCGGCACAGTTGCTGCCTCACAGCGCCAGAGACCCAGGTTCGATCCCGACCACGGACGCTGTCTGTACGTAGTTTGTACGTTCTCCCCATGACCTGCGTGGGATTTCCCCGAGATCTTCGGTTTCCTCCCACACTCCAAAGACGTACAGGTTTGTAGGTCAATTAGCTTGGTATAAATGTAAGATTGTCCCTAGTGTGTGTAGGGTAGTGTTAGTGGGTGGGGATCGATGGTCGGCACGGACTCGGTTGGGCCGAAGGGCCTGTTTCCGCGCAGTATCTCTAAGCTAAGCTAAATACAGAGTTCCAACAGACCCAAAAGAGAGTTAGCCGTGAAGCAGCTGCCTGTGACTTAGGACCATAAGACTCAAGAACAAAATAGAAGAAAGGGATGGATCAGATTGGCAAAGTAATTCTTGATCTGTGTTATTTCTGCCTCATTTAAGCCTTAATTATTAAATTATTTTAAAATCAATCTAGGAATTTAGTTCGAAATCTCTTTTTTTTTTTTAAACAATGAATGCTGATACTCAGAGTTTCAGTTTCGTTTCGTTATAGTTCAGTGTTTAGCTCAGTGTGACCACGTGGGTTTTCTCCGGGTGCTCCGGTTTCCTCCCACACTCCAAAGAGGTTCAGGTTTGTAAGTTAATTTGGCTTGGGTAAAATTGTAAGTTGTCCCTAGTGTGTTGGAAAGTGCTAGTGTGCGGGGATCAATGGTTGGCAGGGAGTCGGTGGGCCGAAGGGCTAATTTTTGCGCTGTATGGCTTAAGTCACATTTAAAAATGCATCCATTTTATAGACAATAGGTGCAGGAGTAGGCCATTCGGCCCTTCGAGCCAGCACCACCATTCAATGTGATCATGGATGATCATTCTCAATCAGTACCCCATTCCTGCCTTCTCCCCATACCCCCTGACTCCGCTATCCATAAGAGCTCTATCTAGCTCTCTCTTGAATGCATTCAGAGAATTGGCCTCCACTGCCTTCTGAGGCAGAGAATTCCATAGATTCACAACACTCTGTCTGAAAAAGTTTTTCCTCATCTCCGTTCTAAATGGCCTACCCCTTATTCTTAAACTGTGGCCCCTGGTTCTGGACTACCCCAACATTGGGAACATATTTCCTGTCTCTAACGTGTCCAACCCCTTAATAATCTTATACGTTTCGATAAGATCCCCTCTCATCCTTCTAAATTCCAGTGTATCAAGCCTAGTCGCTCCAGTCTTTCAACATACGACAGTCCCGCCATTCCGGGAATTAACCTAGTAAACTTACGCTGCACACCCTCAATAGCAAGAATATCCTTCCTCAAATGTGGAGACCAAAACTACACACAGTACTCCAGGTGCGGTCTCACTAGGGCCCTGTACAACTACAGAAGGACCTCTTTGCTCCTATACTCAACTCCTCTTGTTATGAAGGCCAACATTCCATTGGCTTTCTTCACTGCCTGCTGTACCTGCATGCTTCCTTTCAGTGACTGATGCACTAGGACACCAAGATCTCGTTGTATGTCCCCTTTTCCTAACTTGACACCATTCAGATAATAATCTGCCTTCTTATTCTTAGCACCAAAGTGGATAACCTCACACTTATCCACATTAAACTGCATCTGCCATGCATCCGCCCACTCACACAACCTATCCAAGTCACCCTGCAACCTCATAGCATCTTCCTCACAGTTCACACTACCACCCAGCTTTGTATCATCTGCAAATTTGCTAATGGTACTTTTAATTCCTTCATCCAAGTCATTAATCTATATTGTAAATAGCTGCGGTCCCAGCACCGAGCCTTGCGGTACCCCACTAGTCACTGCCTGCCATTCTGAAAGGGACCCATTTATCCCCACTCTTTGCTTTCTGTCTGCCAACCAATTTTCTATCCATGTCAGTACCCTACCCCCAATACCATGTGCTCTAATTTTGCCCACTGATCTCCTATGTGGGACCTTGTCGAAGGCTTTCTGAAAGTCGAGGTACACCACATCCACCGGCTCTCCCCTGTCAATTTTCCTAGCTACATCCTCAAATTATTCCAGAAGATTAGTCAAGCTCATTAGTTTTCTCATCAGTCTGCTTGTATTTGAAAGGAAATCCTTTGTTTGCATTTCTGTATTGTAACAGTTAAAACCAAGCACTGGTGTAACTCAGCGGGACAGGCAACATCTCTGGAGAACATGGATTTTTGTAAAAACAAGGAACTGCAAATGATGGTTTACAAAGAGGGGCACAAAGCGCTGGAGTAACTCAGCGGGTCAGACAGCATCCCGGGAGAACATAGACAGGTGATGTTTTGGGTCGGGACCTTTCCTTCAGACTCCGATTTTAGTAACCAGCTCATTGTAACATTTTTTGCAGAGATGCTGCCTGACCTGCTGAGTTACTCCAGCACTTGGGGCTATTTTTAGTGTAAAACCAGCATCTGCAGTATCTTGTGCCTCAAAAAATGAAAACAACTTCACTAGGAGGAAGATAAACCTATTTATTCACAAAATGCTGGAGTAACTCAGCAGGTCAGGCAGCATCTCGGGAGAGAAGGAATGGGTGACGTTTCGGGTCGAGACCCTTCTTCAGACTGATGTCAGGGGGGCGGGACAAAGGAAGGATATAGGTGGAGACAAGAAGATAGAGGGAGATCTGGGAAGGAGGAGGGGAAGAGAGGGACAGAGGAACTATCTAAAGTGCGAGAAGTCGACGTTCATACCACCGGGCTGCAAACTGCCCAGGCGAAATATGAGGTGCTGTTCCTCCAATTTCCGGTGGGCCTCACTATGGCACTGGAGGAGGCCCATGACAGAAAGGTCAGACTGGGAATGGGAGGGGGAGTTAAAGTGCTCGGCCACCGGGAGATCAGTTTTGTTAATGCGGACCGAGCGCAGGTGTTCAGCGAAGCGATCGCCGAGCCTGCGCTTGGTTTCGCCGATGTAAATAAGTTGACATCTAGAGCAGCGGATGCAATAGATGAGGTTGGAGGAGGTGCAGGTGAACCTTTGTCTCACCTGGAAAGACTGTTTGGGTCCTTGGATGGAGTTGAGGGGGGAGGTAAAGGGACAGGTGTTGCATCTCGTGCGGTTGCAGGGGAAAGTGCCCGGGGTTGGGGTGGTTTGGGTAGGAAGGGACGAGTGGACCAGGGAGTTACGGAGGGAACGGTCTCTGCGGAACGCAGAGAGGGGAGGGGATGGGAAGATATGGCCAGTGGTGGGGTCCCGTTGTAGGTGACGGAAATGTTGGTGGATGATATGTTGGATCCGCTGGCTGGTGGGGTGGAAGGCGAGAATGAGGGGGATTCTGTCCTTGTTGCGAGTGGGGGGAGGGGGAGCAAGAGCGGAGCTGCGGGATGTAGAAGAGACCCTAATGAGAGCCTCATCTATAATGGAGGAGGGGAAGCCCCGTTTCCTGAAGAACGAGGACATCTCGGAAGCCCTAGTGTGAAACACCTCATCCCGGGCGCAGATGCGGCGTAGACGGAGGAATTGGGAGTAGGGGATAGACTTTTTGCAGGGGACCGGGTGGGAAGAAGTGTAGTCCAGATAGCTGTGCGAGTCAGTGGGTTTATAGTAGATGTCCGTCACTAGTCTAAACCTATTTAGACTAGGAAGATAAACCTATTTAGACTAGGAATATAAACCTATTGGTTTCTAGAGAAATACTCAGTGGAAAAAATACCCACTCAGATTGAGATGCGCAACAAATGTATCATGTTAGTCAGAATCAATGTCCAAAATAACTTACGAAACAAACACAGCGGTAGAGTTGCTGCCTTACAGCACCGGAGACCCGGGTTCCATCCCGACTACGGGTGCTGTCTGTACGGAGTTTGTACGTTCTCCCCGTGACCTGCTTGGGATTTCTCCGAGATCTTCAGTCTCCACCCACACTCCAAAGATGTACAGGTTTGTAGGTTAATTGGCTTGGTATAAATGTAAAATTGTCCCTAATGCGTATAGGATAGTGTTAGTGTGCGGGGATCGCAAACTCAGTGGGCCGAAGGGGCCTGTTTCCGCGTTGTATCTCTAAACTAAACTAAAAGCAGTCACTGCTCACTGTAGCCCCATAGAATTTATTTCGCATTGCGTTACTGAAGCAATCAAGCTTTCGCAAGATATAAATTGTTTTGGTTTGGATTGCTTACTGTGATTCAAAATTAGATTTTAGGGATTAATAAATGTGAATGTCCAGATCCCGATGAATAAGTGGAATAATTATTAAAAAGCGTGCGAGTGGAATCCGTGAGGTGGGACAAGATATTACTTTTGGTTTTCTCTGGGAATGAAAATAGAAAGCTAGTGATACATTTAGAATTCACTGAAGCAATATCTGTTTTAGATAGTGACTCCCATTTTAATTTTTAAAAACTGTATTAAATACGCACTCTGTAAAACCATTCAGTTCATCAGTCGTGCTTTACGGCTCCTCTTGTAATAAAGAACTATCAAATTGACCTCTCTAAACAATCTTAATACTTTTAGACTTTAGAGATGGAGCCTGAAAACTGGCACCTGAATTATCCTACCACAACCAGAGAGCAGTGTTGAACTACTATCTACGCCATTGGGAGACCCTCGGACTATCTTTGATCGGGTTTTACTGGCTTTAACTTGCACCAAACGTTATTCATGTTATTCCCTTTATCAAGTATCTGTACATTGTGGATGGCTTGATTGTAAACATGGACTGTCTTTCCACTGACTGGTTAGCATGTAACAAAAGCTTTTCACTGTACCTCGGTACACGTGACAATAAACTAAACTCAACTAAAAAAAAACAACAGATCCGCACAAACCAGCAAAGAACAATAATGTGTCATGTTCCTTGAGCAATGTATGTTGACACAAATGTTCAAGACAGACTAATTAATTTACAATTTTACCAAGGCCAATTAATCTATAAAAACCTGTAGGTCTTTGGAGTGTGGGAAGAAACTGGAGCTCCTGGAGAAAACCCAGGCAGGTCACGGAGAGAAGGTACAAGCTCCGTACAGACAGCACATGTAGTCAGGATAGAACCCAGGCCTCTGGTGCTCTAAGGCAGCAACTCTACCGTTGCACCACCTATTGTGTGTGCAGGCATGTTGGTGTTGAATGATGCTCTGGCTGATCTGAATGGAAGCCCTCCTCTCCCCCCATCTCCCATCCCTTTCCACCCACATCCCCTCCTCCAGCTTTACATTTCAATCCTCCTATTCCATCCTTATCTGACAGCCTTTTGCCTCCGTTTCACCTCTAGCCTTTGTCACTTAACCCATCTGCTAATCAAACCCCTGGTTTAACCTAAGATAGACACAGAAAGCTGGAGTAACTCAGCGGGTCAGGCAGCATCTGTGGAGAACATGGATAGGTGACGTTTCACAGAGTGCTGGAGTAACTCAGGGGGTCAGGCAGCATCTCTGGAGAGAAGGAATGGGTGACGTTTTGAGTCGAGACCCTTCTTCAGACTGAAGAAACGACCCGAAACGTCACCCATTCCTTCTCTCCAGAGATGCTGCCTGTCCTGCTGAGTTACTCCAGCATTTTGTGTCTATCTTCGGTTTAAACCAGCATCTGCAGTTCCTTCCTACACACCTGGTTTAATCTAACTGGTTTAGCAATGTAGAAGCAAGGAACTGCAGATGATAGTTTACCAAAAAAATTGTTAAAATGCTGGAGTAACTCAGCGAGTCAGGCAGCATCTCTGGAGAACATCCATGGATAGGTGACGTTTTGGGTCGGGACCCTTCTTCAGACTGGGTGTAAGTCTGGTGAGAGGATTTTGAGTGAAGAATGGAGGATAAAGGAATGAGTTGATGCTGTGAAGAGGATGAGATAACAAAGAGTGGAGTTCAACCAGGCAGCATTTCTGGAGAGCATGGATAGGTGACGTTTCACAGAGTGCTGGAGTAACTCAGCGGGTCAGGCAACATCTGTGGAGAACATGGATAGGTGACGTTTCACAGAGTGCTGGAGTAACTCAGCGGGTCAGGCAGCATCTCTGGAGAACATGGATAGGTGACGTTTCACAGAGTGCTGGAGTAACTCAGCAGGTCAGGCAGCATCTCTGGAGAACATGGATAGGTGACGTTTCACAGAGTGCTGGAGTAACTCAGCGGGTCAGGCAGCATCTGTGGAGAACATGGATAGGTGACGTTTCGGGTCTGGACCCCCTTCTTCAGACCTTGTATCCAAAGTTCCTCGTATCCAAAGGTTTTTTTCTGTCAGACTTGGAGGAGGTGTGCAGTGGAGTTACCAGAGATTGACCCAAGGAATACCTACATCAGAATTAATGATTTCTTCCCAGCTGTTAACAGGAAAAAAAGCTGGAATTTGCACACTGAGAGTTGATGCAATGTTTTTAAACATATACTGTGGGTAAAACACAGTTATACATCACGGAAACAGGCCCTTCTGTCCAATTTGAACTATCCTACCACAATTCGAGAGCAGTCTGAACTACTGTCTACCCCACTGGTGACCCTCCGACTATCTTTGATCAGACTTTACTGGCTTTACCTTGCACTAAACGTTATTCCCTTAACATGTACTGTATGTATCTGTACACTGTAAATGGCTCGATTGTAATCAGGTATTGTCTTTCCACTGACTGGTTAGCACGCAACAAAAAATTTCCACAGCACGTGACAATAGAACAAAACTAAACTAACTATACCTGGCTGTTATAGGGAATAATTTTCCAATTTTGCAGATGACACAAAACGCTAGAGAAGCAGTGAACAGTGAGAACAGTAATAAACCTCAAGAAAAAATAGACAGATGGTTGGCAGATGAAATTTAACACCGAGAATTAAGTCTAATTAATCAAATTATATTTCTTGTGTATTGTTGCAAGAATGAGACTTTTAAAGACTATTTAAATTGAAGCAAATAATTTGTACGCGCTTGAAGTTAATTGAAACATAAATGTTAATTAAAATCACTAAAACACAGCGGAATTATTTCGGAATGCATAATACAGTTGTTAGCGTGGTGAAAGGGTTTATTTTTGTCAGGCTTATTTCCTCCTGAATTTTTCCCCCCTTCCATTCTCATCAAGATCGAGTTGTTGTTCTAGCGTGTGTTCAGTTCTGGGCACCGTGATATAGGAGAGATGTTGTTAAGCTAGAAAGGGTACATAGAAGATTTATAAGGATGTTGCCAGGACTCAGGGGTGTGAGCTACAGGGAGAGGTTGAGTACGCTGGGACTCTATTCCTTGGAGTGCAGGAGGATGAGGGGTGATCTTACAGAGGTGTATAAAATCATGAGAGGAATAGATCAGTTATTGGAGTAAATGCACAGAGTCTCTTGCCCCAGAGTAGGTGGATCGAGGACCAGAGGACATAAGTTTAAGGTGAAGGGGAAAAGATTTAATCGAGATCTGAGGGGTAACTTTTTCACACAAAGGGTGGTGGGTGTATGGAACGAGCTGCCAGAGGAGGTAGTTGAGGTATGGAGATCTGTCCTTTTCCTTTGTTTCAGCCACTATATTCTGCATAAGCTTTGCAGCATTGTGTGCTAGGCACATGCTAGAGGCTCTCTCACTTTCTTTCCCACACCTGCTTGAGGCTACGTAATCACAAAAATGCTGAGCTTGCTAAAGCTAGTAGTAATCAGTAGCCCTAGACCGCAGAATGTTCCAGCTCGTCTTCAGGAGACAAAAACACAAATGTATAAAGAACATAAACCATAAACACCACACCAACTAAAAACCTTGAACAATAGCATGTTAGGACCTTATATGGGAAAACTGACTTTGTTCCAACTCTCAGCCGTATAAGGGAAAACTGACTTAATTCCAATATTGATTGGTTGTGCTAATTGTAAATAACTGAATTCTGCGGTTTGGGGGATAAAAGGGGCTTCATTCTAGGGGCTGGTGTGACATGTTTCCACTGGCCCCGGAGTCCGCAACTCTGTGTGTGCTTTTAGAAACTTGTCCGAGGTATCTCTAATAAACTAAAAGGTAAAGACTGTGCCGTTTCTGATTATTGTCATCCAACTGACTGCGAACGCGAAGTCGAACTCGACAGAGGAAGGGACTATCCCAAAGTTTAAGAAACAGTTAGACAGGTACATGGATAGGACAGGTTTGGAGGGATATGGGCCAAACGTGGGCAGGTGGGGCTAGTGTAGGTGGGACATGTTGGCTGGTGTGGGCAAGTTGGCCGGAGGGTCTGTTTCCACACTGTATCACTCTATCTATCACTCTATCTATCTATCTATCTATCTATCTATCTATCTATCTATCTATCTATCTATCTATCTATCTATCTATCTATCTATCTATCTATCTATCTATCTATCTATCTATCTATCTATCTATCTATCTATCTATCTATCTATCTATCTATCTATCTATCTATAGACAATAGACAATAGACAATAGGTGCAGGAGTAGGCCATTCAGCCCTTCGAGCCAGCACCGCCATTCAATGCGATCATGGCTGATCACTCTCAATCAGTACCCCGTTCCTGCCTTCTCCCCATACCCCCTCACTCCGCTATCCTTAAGAGCTCTATCCAGCTCTCTCTTGAAAGCATCCAACGAACTGGCCTCCACTGCCTTCTGAGGCAGAGAATTCCACACCTTCACCACTCTCTGACTGAAAAAGTTCTTCCTCATCTCCGTTCTAAATGGCCTACCCCTTATTCTTAAACTGTGGCCCCTTGTTCTGGACTCCCCCAACATTGGGAACATGTTTCCGGCTGTATATATATGATATGATATGATGATATGATATGATAATGTGTCCAATCCCCTAATTATCTTATATGTTTCAATAAGATCCCCCCTCATCCTTCTAAATTCCAGTGTATACAAGCCCAATCGCTCCAGCCTTTCAACATACGACAGTCCCGCCATTCCGGGAATTAACCTAGTGAACCTACGCTGCACGCCCTCCATAGCAAGAATATCCTTCCTCAAATTTGGAGACCAAAACTGCACACAGTACTCCAGGTGCTATCTATCTATCTATCTATCTATCTATCTATCTGTCTATCTATCTATCTGTCTATCTATCTATCTATCTATCTATCTATCTATCTATCTATCTATCTATCTATCTATCTATCTATCTATCTGTCTGTCTGTCTGTCTATCTATCTATCTATTTCTAACTGGTTCAGAATCCGAGTAGGTCAGAATATTGCTACTAGACTCCATGTGGATTCGAACCACGGGATTAAGCTCACAGCTTCAACCTTCCAAATCCATCCATAATCCTGGATCTCAGTGTCTCTCGGCACACAACTGACATTCTAGATGGACACAAAGTGCTGGAGTAACTCAGCGGGTCAGACAACGTCTCTGGAGAAAAGGAATAGGTGACATTTTGGATTGAGACCCTTCTTCAGTCACTGAACATTCAAGGCATCCATGGTGGCGCAGCAGTAGTTGCTGCTGCCTGACAGCTCTTACCACCCTAGAGCCGGGTTTGATCCTGACTCCGGGTGCTGTCTGTACAGAGTTTGTACATTCTCCCTCTCGTATAAATATAAATTGTCCCTAGTGGGTGTAGGATAGTGTTGGTGTGCGGGGATCGCTGGGTCGGTGCGGACTCGGTGGGCCAAAGGGCCTGTTTCCGCGCTGTATCTCTAAACTAAACTAAACCGCATAGCCTTAAAATTCTAAACCGCATTGCCTTAAAATGGCGGCACGGTGGCGCAGCGGTAGAGTTGCTGCCTTACAGCGAATGCAGCGCCGGAGACTCAGGTTCGATCCTGACTACGGGTGCCATCTGTACGGAGTTTGTACGTTCTCCCCGTGACCTGCGTGGGTTTTCTCCGAGATCTTCGGTTTCCTCCCACACTCCAAAGACGTGCAGGTATGTAGGTTAATTGACTGGGTAAATGTAAAAATTGTCCCTAGTGTGTGTAGGATAGTGTTAGTGTGCGGGGATCGCTGGGCGGCACGGTCTCGGTGGGCCGAAGGGCCTGTTTCCGCGCTGTATCTCTAAATCTAAATCTAAAAAAATCTATTGGATGAGATATGAATAAGGACAGGTGGTCAAGAGATAAGTGATGAAAATTTATATTAAGTCAAGACTTTGGAATTTAGAATTACCACAATGAAGACATGTTAGTATGTAATTGGGGAAGGCGGGATGAAACAGTTTGGATTGGTGTACATATCTATACCAGAACATCAGATAAGTACACTCATTTGGAACTGCCAGTGAATTGAATTGTATTCTGGCAAGTCCATTAGTCAGTCTGATGCTCACGATCACAATATCAAAAGGTAATCAGAGGCAATGGACCATATTCCATCAAACAGCCACTGAACTGTATCTAAAAGACATTAGCTTTCATTTCCTGACATCTACTTCAGAAAAGAGATGTTTCACACAGAACTGGAGTGTGTAAGGAATAGTAGCTGCCCAGGCCACACATGATTGGTTGTATATTGTCCAACTAAAACCCCTGGTGTTCTTGTTATCAACCAATTTGGAGCCGAGCTGAATATCAGCTCCAAATTTGACGTTCACATAAGGTGAGACGGGCAGAGTTTAAAGGAGATGTGAGGAGCAGGTTTCATTGGCATGGGGTGGGGTGGGCGGGGGGGGGGAGGAGTGCATGGAACGCCCTGCCTGGGTAATTATAATTAAAGGGGGCATTTGCACAACTCACTGTGTTGTGGAGGAGGCCATTCGGCCCTTCGAGCCAGCACCGCCATTCAATGTGATCATGGCTGATCATTCTCAATCAGTACCCCGTTCCTGCCTTCTCCCCATACCCCTTGACTCCATTATCCTTAAGAGCTCTATCTAACTCTCTCTTGAATGCATTCAGAGAATTGGCCTCCACTGCCTTCTGAGGCAGAGAATTCCACAGATTCACAACTCTCTGACTGAAAAAGTTTTAAGTAACAGGATGAGTTGAAACCTTTGTCTCAAGCAGAGGATCCTTGTCTACACAAAGACAGAATAAACGGAAAGAAATACTTTTCTTTCAAAATCTCAAGGATTCCTAATAGCCAAAGTTTTGTCACGTAACAAGCAAGAGGCAACTTTGTGCACATTATCCCGCCAAACACTGAAAATCATTACATTAGAGGATTATAGAAAGGATGGGGGGAGGGGGGGGGGGGAGAAGAGGTTTACCAAAATGCTGGCCCGAGTTAGAGGGTATTACCAATAAGGAGAGGTTGGACTAAGTTGGTAGGGAAAAAAATGCATATGCTGGTAAAAATAGGTTGGCACAAAATGCTGGAGTAACTCAGCGGGTCAGGCAGCATCTCTGTAGTGAAGAAATTGGGTGATGTTTCGGGTCGAGACCTTTCTTCAGACTGATGTCAGGGGAGGGGACAGGACACTTTGTCCTGCCCCCCCCCCCCCCCCCCTGACATCAGCCTGAAGAAGGGTCTCGATCCGAAACGCCACCCAATTCCTTCTCTCCAGAGATGCTGCCTGACCTGCTGAGTTACTCCAGCATTTTGGTGTCTACCTTGGACTAAGTTGGATTGCTTTCTCAGGAGCATTGAAGGTTGAGGGAAGACCTGATAGAAGTATACAAAATTTTGTTTGGCTCAGTTTATTGTCACGTGTACCGAGGTACAGTGTAAAGCTTTTGCTGCGTGCTAAACCAGTCAGAGGAAAGACAATATCGCGATTTCAATCAGGGCGCCCACAGTGAACAGATACATGATAACAGGGATAATGTTTAGTGCAAGGTAAAGTCCGATCAAGGATAGTCCGAGGGTCTCCAATGAGGTAGATAGTAGTTCAGCACTGCTCTCTGGTTGTGGTAGGATGGTTCGGTTGCCTGATAACAGCTGGGAAGAAACTTGTCCCTGAATCTGGAGGTGTGCGTTTTCACACTTCTATTCCTCTTGCCTGATGGGAGAGGGGAGAAGAGGGAGAGGCCGGGGTGAGACTGGTCCTTGATTATGCTGCTGGCCTTGCCGAGGCAGCGTGAGGTGTGGATGGAGTCAACAGTTTGTGCGGTTGGTTTGTGTGACGGTCTGGGCTGCCTCCACAATTATGAGAGGCATAGATATGATAGACCATGGGAACCTTTCTCCCAGGGTGTTAATGTCAAAAACTAGCAGGCATAGCTTTATGGTCAGGGGGAGAAGGTTTAAAGGAGATGTGCGGGACATCTCCTACAGTTGTACAGGACCACACCTGGAGTATTGCGTACAGTTTTGGTCTCCTAATCTGAGGAAAGACATTCTTGCCATAGAGGGAGTACAGAGAAGGTTCACCAGATTGATTCCTGGGATGGCAGGACTTTCATATGAAGAAAGACTGGATAGACTCGGCTTGTACTCGCTGGAATTTAGAAGATTGAGGGGGGATCTTATAGAAACTTACAAAATTCTTAAGTGGTTGGACAGGCTAGATGCAGGAAGATTGTTCCCGATGTTGGGGAAGTCCAGAACAAGAGGTCACAGTTTAAGGATAAGGGGGAAGTCTTTTAGGACCGAGATGAGAACGTTTTTTTTCACACAGAGAGTGGTGAATCTGTGGAATTCTCTGCCACAGAAGGTAGTTGAGGCCAGTTCATTGGCTATATTTAAGAGGGAGTTAGATGTGGCCCTTGTGGCTAAAGGGATCAGGGGGTATGGAGAGAAGGCAGATACGGGATACTGAGTTGGATGATCAGCCATGATCATATTGAATGGCGGTGCAGGCTCGATGGGCCGAATGGCCTCCCCCTGCACCTATTTTCTATGTTTCTATAAGTTTGTTCCGCACATAATGACTGTGGGTGCCTGCAAGCTGCACCCATGGGTAGTGGTGGAAATTCACAGAGACGTTATAATCGTGGCAAACTTCAATATAGCAGCAAGGAAACAAAAATAAAAACTCCCAATATAGTACATACAATTATGATTTAAGATAATTGGCAAAAGAACCAGAGGCTATGGAAGCAGAAAATAATTTTTTTCAATGCACTTCAATGCAACCTCTGAAAAAAAAGATGTAAAAGGTTCAATAATGACTTTCAAAGGGGAATTGAATAAATACTAGACGAGGAAAGGTTCGGTGATCCGGAAAGGGCAGAGGCTTGGGATTAATTGGTTTGCTCTTTTACAAAGCAGGGCCAGGCACAATGGGTCCTCTGTTCTTGATTATTCTGCAGATCACTTTTTATATAAGTTTAGCAATTAGAGGCGGCAATTTACGGGCGGCACGGTGGCGCAGCGGTAGAGTTGCTGCCTTACAGCGGTTACAGCGCCAGAGACCCGGGTTCCATCCCAACTACGGGCGCCGTCTGTACAGAGTTTGCACGTTCTGCCCATGACCTCCGAGAATTTCGGTTTCCTCCCACACTCCAAAGACGCTGTAATGCATTCTGTAATGCATTCTGCAGTTGTACAGGGCCCTAGTGAGACCGCACCTGGAGTACTGTGTGCAGTTTTGGTCTCTGAATTTGAGGAAGGATATTCTTGCTATTGAGGGCGTGCAGCGTAGGTTTACTTGGTTAATTCCTGGAATGGCAGGACTGTCATATGTTGAAAGACTGGAGCGACTAGGCTTGTATCCACTGGAATTTAGAAGGATGAGAGGAGACCTTATTGAAACGTATACGATTATTAGGGGGTTGGACACATTAGAGGCAGGAAGCATGTTCCAAATGTTGGGGGAGTCCAGAACAAGGGGCCACAGTTTAAGAATAAGGGGTAGGCCATTTAGAACTGAGATGAGGAAAAACTTTTTCAGTCAGATAGTTGTGAATCTGTGGAATTCTCTGCCTCAGAAGGCAGTGGAGGCCAATTCTCTGAATGCATTCAAGAGAGAGCTAGATAGAGCTCTTAAGGATAGCGGAGTCAGGGGGTATGGGGAGAAGGCAGGAACGGGGTACTGATTGAGAATGATCAGCCATGATCGCATTGAATGGCGGTGCTGGCTCGAAGGGCCGAATGGCCTCCTCCTGCACCTAATGTCTATTGTCTATTGTCTATTGACGTGCAAGTCTGTAGGTTAATTGGCTTGAAAAATGTAATAATTGTCCCTAGTGTGTGTGTGGATCATTGGTCGGCACGGACCCGGTGGGCCGAAGGGCCTGTTTCCGCTCTGTATCTCTAAGCTAAACTAACGAAGTTCCACCCCGTTGTTCCTCTGACTATTCAACAGTAAAGAATCTCCCGGCGTGCCGTGGCCCAACCTGGACAGCAGGCCTGGCCCGCCCGCCACGGATCCGGGAACCCGCCCAGAGTCACCCGAGGCTCATCTCCCGCTCGACCCCGAAGACCAGGAACCGTGCAGGAGGGTGGAGGGACTTTGCGACAGCGGCAGACGCTGGGCAAGGGGCCGTTTTCAAGATGGCGGCGGACAGAGGAGAGGATCGGTGTCGCCATGACAACGGGCCTTTGAGGCTAAGATAAGACTGCACTCTTAAGAACTTTGGAACTTTGTGGGCGCCAGACACTTGGCGACCCTTTCATATGTCATAGAAGCAGAATTAGGCCATTCGGCCCATCAAGTCTACTCTGCCATTCAACCATGAATGATCTATCTTTCCCTCCTAACCCCATTCTCCTCCCTTCTCCTCATAACCCCTGACAACCGTACTAATCAAGAATCTGTCAATCCCCGCATTAAAAATATCTTTGTGTATCTATCCTTGTGTACGGTCTCGGCGAAGTCCACTATTACATTACAATCGTCGCACTTTTGTACTTATCGATGATTTTAATGTATTGTATGCAAAACAAAGAATTTCACTGTAACTGGGTACACCTGACAATAAAATATCATCATCATCATCAGAGCTTCAAAATATATACGTGGAAATATGTTCTGATGCAAATCAGGAATCATGAGGTCATAAGTGATAGGAGTAGAATTAGGCCATTCGGCCCATCGAGTCTATGCCACCATTCAATCATGGCTGATCTATCTCTCCCTCCTAACCCCATTCTCCTGCCTTCTCCCCATAACCTCTGACACCCGTACTAATCAAGAATCTATCTCTGCTTTAAAAATATCCATTGACTTGGCCTCCACAACCTTCTGTGGCAAAGAATTCCACAGATTCGCCACCCCCTGACTAAAGAAATGTCTTCTCATCTCCTTCCTAAAAGACCATCCTTTAATTCTGGGGCTATGACCTCTAGTCCTAGACTCTCCCACTAGTGGAAACATCCTCTCCACATCCACTCTATCCAAGCCTTTCACTATTCTGTAAGTTTCAATGGGGTCCCCTCTCATTCTTCTAAACTCCAGCGAGTACAGGCCCAGTGCCGACAAACGCTCATCATGGGTTAACCCACTCATTCCTGGCATTGTTCTTGTAAACCTCCTCTGGACCCTGTCCGGAGCCAGCACGTCCTTCGTCAGATATGGTGCCCAAAATTGCTCACAATATTCCAAATGCTGCCTCTACCAGCGCCTTCTAGAGCCGCAGTATTACAACCAACATTACAGTCATGATTGTTTAAATGTTATATGCACCAGGAACACAACAATTAATTTCTTATTTGTTGCAGCTTTACAGGCACATGAACACAACACAGCAGATAAATATACAATGAACAACGATACAATAAATTATCAGTTAGACTTGGTAACCAGGTCACAATAGTGCAAGTCGAAGTGTGCAGTACAAGCTATCAAGAAGTCCATGAGAGATCGTTGCCAAGGTTGAGGTTTTAGATTTAGAGATACAGCGCAGAAACAGGCCCTTCGGCCCACCGGGTCCGCGCCGCCCAGCGATCCCCGCACACTAACACTATCCTACACACACTATGGACAATTTTTACATTTGCCCAGTCAACTGTATGTCTTTGGAGTGTGGGAGGAAACCGAAGATCTCGGAGAAAACCCACGCAGGTCACGGGAAGAACGTACAAACTCCGTACAGACGGCGCCCGTAGTCAGGATCAAACCTGAGTCTCCGGCACTGCATTCGCTGTAAGGCAGCAACTCTACCGCTGCGCCACCCTGATGCTATAATATGTAATAAAACGGAACTGTAGATGCTGGTTTATACCAAAGAAAGACACATTTTTTTTGCGGTGCTGGTTCCAAGGGCTGGATGGCCTACTCCTGCACCTAATGTAAAAAAAATAATAATAAATAAAATAAAATAAAATTTAAAAAATGTAATTTTTTTAAATAATACTGACGTAACTCAACATCTCTGGAGAAAATGGCTGGAGACATCTCGGGTCTGAAGAAGGGTCCTGACCCAAAACATCACCTATCCATTTTCTCCACAGTTGCTGCCTGAACCCCTGAGTTACTCCAGCATTTCAAGTTTTGCTTTTGAATTAAATGCTGTGCTGCCTAAAACAAAGCACCAATTTCACAGGTATTTACTGCAGCATATTCCAACCATCCCCAAATCAAATATCCCTCACCAGTATCCATCTATCAGTCTGAAGACTGGTCCCCGAACCAAAACGTCACCATTCATATTCTCCTGAGAAGCTGCCTGACCCGCTGAGTTACTCCAGTACTTTGTGTCTTTATTTTGTTGCAAACCAGCATCTTCAGTTCCTTGATTATCCAGCTATCACTTGCCAAGCTTTGACCCGCCCCCACCTTTCCTTTCCAGCTTTAGATTTTTTTTGATGTTTTTTAGATTTAGAGATACAGCGCAGAAACAGGCCCTTTCGGCCCATCGGGTCCGTGCCGCCCAGCGATCCCCGCACACGAACACTATCCTACACACACTAGGGACAATTTTTACATTTGCCCAGCCAATTAACCTACAAACCTGTACGTCTTTGGAGTGTGGGGGGGAAACCGAAGATCTCGGAGAAAACCCACGCAGGTCACAGGGAGAACGTACAAACTCCGTACAGACAGCACCCGTAGTCAGGATCGAACCTGATTCTCCGGCGCTGCATTCGCTGTAAGGCAGCAACTCTACCGCTTCCCCACTCCCCCCCACCCCCCACTACGCCGATCAGTCTGAAGAAGGTTCCCGATCCAAAACATCACGTGCCGCCTGACCAGCCGAATTCCTCCAGCAGTTTTTAGTTTAGTGTCGAGATACAGCGCAGAAACAGGCCCTTCCACCCACCCTGAGTCCACACCAACCAGCGATCCCTGCACATTAACACTGGGGACAGTTTTACATTTAAGCCAATCAAATTGGTCGGCACATAATCCATATCCCTGCTTTCCCTGCGTATCCACCAGTCTGTTGAATATCACTATCGTATCAGCCTCCACCACCAGCCACTTGCCGCCTTCTGTGTAAAAAAAACATCCTGCAGATTTCCTTTAAACTTTATCACTCTCACCTTAACAGTCGAAGACTCCAGTTTATTTTGTAAACTAATCTAAATACCTGTTTTTCTCAATACCATGGCAGGCTCAACCTAAACTGGCATAACATCAAATAAATGTTGCTGATTTGTTACTGCCTCACAGCGCCAGAGACCCGGGTTCCATCCTGACTACGGGTGCCGTCTCTACGGATTTTGTACGTTCTCCCCGTGACCGAGAGGGGATCTTATCGAAACCTATACGATTATTAAGGGGTTGGACACGTTAGAGGCAGGAAACATGTTCCCAATGTTGGGGGAGTCCAGAACCAGGGCCCACAGTTTAAGAATAAGGGGTAGGCCATTTAGAACGGAGATGAGGAAAAACTTTTTCAGTCAGAGAGTTGTAAATCTTTGGAATTCTCTGCCTCAGAAGGCAGTGGAGGCCAATTCTCTGAATGCATTCAAGAGAGAGCTAGATAATGTTGGGAAATTTATGGATAATTGCCGTGTGAGCTATAAGCTAATAGATTTTAAAATTTATAAAATAAAAATTAAATGGAAGGTAACCAACTATAGAGAGCAGGTTGTTTTTTTGATTTAACTAAAATGTCACATATATTTTTAATAATGCTTTGATTACAGATGGCATATCTGGTTAGTCACTACTGAAGTAGGTGCACAGAGGCTAATTTCATTCCACGACTTGTATCAAAATAAGCATTTGTCAAAATTAAGATCCATATCTTGGAGATGAAAAGGCTCCTGAAACTCTACCCCCAGAAATAGTCATCATGCTGGCAGCACTCGGGCAGCACGGTGGCGCAGCGGTAGAGTTGCTGCCTCACAGCGCCAGAGACATGGGTTCGATCCTGTCTACGGGTGCTGTCCGTACGGAGTTTGTACGTTCTCCCCGTGATTGTGTGGGTTTTCTCCTTGGTGCCCCGGTTTCCTCCCACATCCCAAAGGTGTGAGAGGATGAGATCCTTTTAGAAGGATGAGAGGGGATCTTATCAAAACGTATAAGATTATTAAGGGGTTGGACACGTTAGAGGCAGGAAACATGTTCCCAATGTTGGGGGAGTCCAGAACCAGGGGCCACAGTCTAAGAATAAGGGGTAGGGCATTTAGAACGGAGATGAGGAAAAACTTTTTCAGTCAGAGAGTTGTAAATCTTTGGAATTCTCTGCCTCAGAGGGCAGTGGAGGCCAATTCTCTGAATGCATTCAAGAGAGAGCTAGATTGAGCTCTTAAGGATAGCGGAGTCAGGGGGTATGGGGAGAAGGCAGGAACGGGGTACTGATTGAGAATGATCAGCCATGATCACATTGAATGGCGGTGCTGGCTCGAAGGGCCGAATGGCCTACTCCTGCACCTATTGTCTATTGTCTATTGTCTATTGTCTATTGTCTATTGACCGTGTGGGTTTTCTCCGGGTGCTCTGATTTCCTCCCACACTCCAAAGACGTGCAGGTTTGTAGGTGAATTTGCGTTGGTAAATTTATAAATTGCCCCTGTTGTGTAGGGTAATGCCAGTGTAAGGGGTGATCGCTGGTCGGCGCGGACTCGGTGGGGCGAAGGTTCTGTTCTCGCGCTGTATCTCTAAAGTCCAAAGTAAAGTCTAATTTCCAGAACATTCAGATGCAATCCATAATTATCACATTCAACCCAGTGATCGGAGGGCATCGAAACCTCCAATGTAATCACTGCAGTTTAATCAAATGCTAATTTACAATTGATTACCACAAAATAACAGCATCAATATAAATGATAATCATTGTCCGTTATATAATGGCAGGAGCGACATTCATGACTGACCTTCAAGGTAGGTAAACAGTGAAGGAAATGCAACTTTGTCAGACGACCAGAATTATCTTCTCCAGTTCCAACTTCCATTTGCCCGTAAACAAACTGTTGTGGCCGCTAAACATCGAACAAAGTAAGGAAATGAAGATAGACACAAAAAGCTGGAGTAACTCAGCGGGTAAGACAGCATCTCCGGAGAAAGGGAATTGGTAATGTTTCATAAGGTGATAAGTGATAGGAGCAGAATTAGGTCATTCGGCCCATCAAGTCTACTCCGCCATTCAATCGTGGCTGATCTATCTCTCCCTCCTAACCCCATTCTCCTGCCTTCTCCCCATAACCCCTGACACCCGCACTAATCGAGAATCAATCTATCTCTGCCTTAAAAATATCCATTGACGGCCTCCACAGCTTTCTGTGGCAAAGAATTCCACTGATTCACCACCCTCTGAATAAAGAAATTCCTCCTCATCTCCTTCCTAAAGCATCGTCCTTTAATCCCGCGTCTATGACCTTTGCTCCTAGACTCTCCCAAATCCTCTCTACATCCACTCTATCCAGGCCTTTCACTATTCAGTCTGAAACGTCACCTATTCCTTTTCTCCAGAGATGCTGCCTGACCCGCTGAGTTATTCCTGTTTTGTTTTGTGTCTATCTTCAGTTTAACCAGCATCTGCAGTTCCTTCCTACACAAGTAAGAGAATGCTTGGAATATTTTCAGCATGTCTTATAAAATACATAGAGGAAGATCTTTTTTTTTTAAAGCAGTATTGACATTACTCAACTCCCCACAAAGTTGCATTAAAGATCCACTCCAAAGACGTGCAGGTTTGCAGGCTAATTGGCTTGGTATAAATGTAAATTGTCCCTAGTGTGTGTAGGCTAGTGTTAGTGTACGGGGATCGCTGGTCGGTGCGGACTCAGTGGGCCGAAATGTTTCCTGTTCTTCCGGGAAGTAAGAATCTTCCAAGCGTTCTCTTACATTGTCCAGGAAGGAACTGCAGATGCTGGTTTAAACCGGAGATAGACACAAATGCGGATGCTAGATGTGGGAAGAGTGTTCCCAATGTTGGGGAAGTCCAGAACCAGGGGTCACAGCTTAAGGATAAGAGGGAAGTCTTTTAGGACCGAGATGAGAAAACATTTCTTCACACAGAGAGTGGTGAGTCTGTGGAATTCTCTGACGCAGAAGGTAGTTGAGGCCAGTTCATTGGCTATATTTAAGAGGGAGTTAGATGTGGCCCTTGTGGCTAAAGGGATCAGGGGGTATGGAGAGAAGGCAGGTACGGGATACTGAGTTGGATGATCAGCCATGATCATATTGAATGTCGGTGCAGGCTCGAAGGGCCGAATGGCCTACTCCTGCACCTATTTTCTATGTTTTCTATGTTTCTATTAAAATGCTGGAGTAACTCAGCGGCACAGGCAGCATCTCTGGAGCATCATGATTGTAACAGTTTTAAGACAGAATAAAGTGCAAGTAGATCTGTGCCGGTTCACTGTGTGATATGACCATCCGGCTCAGCAGGACCGGTTCATGGCAGCTATGGCCCTGGGGATGAAGCTGTTCCTGAGTCTGGAGGTGCGGGCGTAGAAGGCCTTGTATCGTCTGCCCGATGGAAGAAGTTCGAACAGACTGTTGCAGGGATGTGAAGAGTCTTTGTGGATGCTGGTGGCTTTTCTGAGGCATCGTGTGTTGTAGATGCCCTCCAAGACTGGTAGCTGTGTTCCGATGGTCCTCTGAGCTCTATGATGGCGTCGGAAGTTCTCACTGTGTTATAAATTTAATCCTAAAATAACAATCCGTGAATGGTTCATTGAGGGAAAGTGAGCTGAAATTATCTGTAAGCAATCTTGGAATCTAAATACCAATTTCTTTTTAGTTTAGTTTAGTTGAGTTTAGAGATACAGCGTGGAAACAGGCCCTTTGGCCCTTTCAATCTGAATCTGAATGACCTTTATTGTCATTCAAAATGAATTGAACGAAAATCATTTGCCACACAGACTCCTCCAGACACCCCTTCACTGTGATGGAAGGCAAAACAAATTCTTCTCACTAAGTCCGCACCGACCAGCGATCGCCGTACACGAGCACTATCCTACGCACACGAGGGACAATTTACAATTTTACAGGAGCCAATTAACCTACAAACCAGTAGGTCTTTGGAGTGTGGGAGGGAACCGGAGCACCCGGAGAAACCCCACGTAGGTCACGGGGAGAATGTACAAACTCCGTACAGACAGCACCCGTAGTCGGGATCGAACACGGGTCCCTGGCGCTGCAAGCGCTGTAAGGCAGCAACTCTACCGCTGCCCCACCGTGCCGCCCGTCGGGATTGTGTGCTCAGATTTCTCAGGCCTTCTGATATAGGGTAGTAAGTGTGTTGCCACTGAATCACTGGTCCAACTAAAGTTTGCTTCTTCAACAGCCCCGGGTAAAGACTCTGGTGCTGTAAGGCAGCAACTCTACCCTCTGCGCCATCTTGCCGCCCCCCCTTGCAATTCAATTGATTTTCAAAACTCAACTCTGGAATTAAATATAATTGGCGGAGATCAAGAAAATTAGCAGTAATCTAGCATCCACTGCAATAACGGCATTGAATGAAAAGAAATCTTGGATCTGATCCTGATCTAAAGGTCTGAAGAAGGGTCAGAAGTTGTTCTGACCCTTCTTCGTTCCAAGTTGTCGTACCAAGCTTTGAATATCTACAAATATCTGGGTGTCCTAGTGCATCAGTCACTGAAAGGAAGCATGCAGGTACAGCAGGCAGTGAAGAAAGCCAATGGAATGTTGGCCTTCATAACAAGAGGAGTTGAGTATAGGAGCAAAGAGGTCCTTCTGCAGTTGTACAGGGCCCTAATGAGACCGCACCTGGAGTACTGTGTGCAGTTTTGGTCTCCAAATTTGAGGAAGGATATTCTTGCTATTGAGGGCGTGCAGCATAGGTTTACTAGGTTAATTCCCGGAATGGCGGGACTATCATATGTTGAAAGATTGGAGCGACTAGGCTTGTATACACTGGAATTTAGAAGGATGAGAGGGGATCTTATCGAAACGTATAAGATTATTAAGGGGTTGGACAAGTTAGAGGCAGGAAACATGTTCCCAATGTTGGGGGAGTCCAGAACAAGGGGCCACAGTTTAAGAATAAGGGGTAGGCCATTTAGAACTGAGATGAGGAAAAACTTTTTCAGTCAGATAGTTGTGAATCTGTGGAATTCTCTGCCTCAGAAGGCAGTGGAGGCCAATTCTCTGAATGCATTTAAGAGAGAACTAGATAGAGCTCTTAAGGATAGCGGAGTCAGGGATGATCAGCCACGATCACATTGAATGGCGGTGCTGGCTTGAAGGGCCGAATGGCCTCCTCCTGCACCTATTGTCTATAACTAGTCACTGGTCTCCACTCCAGTAAACCTGACATCCTGGAATTAAAATAAACTTTCTTTAAGTGTTGTGGAAGTTTGGGTCCTGATGAACTTGGCACACACCATTTGCAGCAGATTGTATCATTTAGACCTTTTTACATAATCTTGACGAAAAATAAAATTGAAATGTACATAATTATTTAAATGACTTTGAAGATTGGGCTGTAGAAATTAAAATAGCTGGAGCAGTGGAAAGTTATACAAGGGATCGTTACAGCCACAAGCACTAATTCTGAAGCAGAGTATAATGAGTACAAGTTAACGTGGCAGGTTCAGGAGAAAGAAAAAGCAACACTGCACTTTTGTTGGTCAAATTCTAATTATGGCTTCATTAAACTTTTATTCGTGCTACAGTCAGGGAAAATGAGAGAAAGAGTGGATGCACCCCACGTGTAGGAAGGAACTGCAGATGCTGGTTTACACCGAAGGTAGACACAAAGTGCTGGAGTAACTCAGCGGGGCAGGCAGCATCTCCGGAGAGAAAGAACGGGTCCAAAGAAGGGTGTCGAGCCGAAACGTCACCCATTCCTTCTCCCCAGAGAAGCTGCCTGTCCCGCTGAGTTGCCCCAGCATTATGTGTCTATCTGAATGGATCCCACCACAAGCTGAATCTCCGATTTTTTAATCTGTAATGATGTTATCTTCGAGTTGGAATTGTGGGAACATCACACAAAGTCTATCTTTGTATCATCATGCTCTATGTCCAATGCTATATTTTGAGCGGCACAGTGGTACAGTGGTAGAGTTGCTGCTGCCTCGCAGCGCCAGAGACCCGGGTTCGATCCTCACTACGGACTGTATGGAGTTTGTACGTTCTCCCGGTGACCATGTGGGTTTTCTCCGGGTGCTCTGGTTTCCTCTCACACTCCAAAGACGTGCAGGTTTGTAGGTTAATCGGCTTCTATGAATTGTCCCTAGTGTGTGGGATAGAACTAGTGTGGTGATCACTGGTCAGTGCGGACTCAGTGGGCCGAAGGGCCTATTTCCAAGCTGTATCTCTAAACTTAACTAAATTGTCCTTGTCTTCTGAAGCTTCTGAGGTGCAAAGTTATATTATTTCTTTCCAAGTCATAGTCATTCTTTCAAGGCACATCTTAGATGTTCATGAGATCTATAAATGGCAGATAAATAGATTGAGAAATATTTTACAATAACCTTTTATCGTCGCTGTTTCGTTAATGGAATCCTTTCTTCACGTTTCCAGTTCCAATGTGCATGAAACTCTATCCACATTTCCCTATCGGGGAGGATCAGGTAACTTTCAAGTCCTCGTTGTCTCTGGCATGCGACCTAGTAACGTCGCAAGTTTAATATTAGAAAAGGATATTGTCTTAAAATTACATATAAACAATATGGCACTGTGAGATATACAGATAGATTTACGTAAAGATCGATTTACTGGTGTCACCTTGTGTCAGACCTACTTGCTCAAGACGTACGAACTTCAATAGTTACAGGACAACCTTCAAGTCTACTCCACCATTCAATCATGGCTGATCTATCTCTCCCTCTTAACCCCATTCCCCTGCCTTCTCCCCTTAATCCCTGCCCCCCTTGCTAATCAAGAATCTATCTATCTCTGCCTTAAGATTATCTATTGACTTGGCCTCCACAGCCTTCTGTGGCAATGAATTCCACAGATTCACCACCCTCTGACTAAAGAAATTCCTCCTCAACCTCCTAAAGGAACATCCTTTAATTCTGAGGCTGTGACCTCTGGTCCTGGACTCTCCCACTAGTGGAAACATCCTCTCCACATCCACCCTACCCAAGCCTTTCACTATTCTGTACGTTTCAATGAGGTCCCCCCTCAATTCCACAGATTCACCATCCTTTTTCAGTTTAGTTTAATTAAATTTAGTTAATTTAATTTAGTTTATTCTTCGTTTTATAATGTCACGGTGATGCTGCTGTTGGTTTTGCCTTTGCAATGTATAAACTGGGGATTTTTTTTTCAAAACGTTACCATCCTGTGGGTAAATGGAAATTCTGTAGGACTCTGTTGGGCAGGGTTACGGCCTCAATTAACCAACGTGGAATATCATCCAGAACTAAATGAAAATATTAATGAGATGTTTAAATTAGAATTTGCAATAATTGAGTTTTGTCATGCATGGTGTCGATAACTAGTAACTCAATTGTCAAGAACTATCCATCTTAAAATAACTACGATTTCTTCCAAATCAGTAAAAATAGACAGTGCACTGTTTTTTTTTTTCATTTCACAATGAGGTGTTTTAATGGTCGTACCGAGTTAATATGCCCTTGGGTCCTTATTAATATGATTTCACATAAATGCAAAGGTTGTTGCTCGTGCAACTAGAAGAATATGATTTGAGATTACACAGTGCTTCACCACATCCTTGTTCAGATTGATTGAAAGCTTGTGTGTAGGAAGGAACTGCAGATACTGGTTTAAACCGAAGATAGGCACAAAATGCTGGAGAGTTGGATCAGACATGATTGAATGGCAGAGTAGACTTGATGGGCCGATTTGTCTAATTCTGCTCCTATCATTTATAATCTTATGTAACGCAAATTGGAGGAACAGCATCTCATATTTTGCTTGGGCAGCTGCAAACCTAGGGGTATGATATTGATTTCTCTAACTTCAAGTAACCCCTGCATTCCCTCTCTCTCCATCCCTCCCCCACCCAAGTCACACCAGCTTTTTGTTCTCACCTAGCAAACAGCTAACAATCACTAGGTTAATTCCCGGAATGGCGGGACTGTCGTATGTGGAAAGGCTGGAGCAATTAGGCTTGTACACACTGGAATTTAGAAGGATGAGGGGGGATCTTATTGAAACATATAAGATAATTAGGGGATTGGACACATTAGAGGCAGGAAACATGTTCCCAATGTTGGGGGAGTCCAGAACAAGGGGCCACAGTTTAAGAATAAGGGGTAGGCCATTTAGAACGGAGATGAGGAAGAACTTTTTCAGTCAGAGAGTGGTGAAGGTGTGGAATTCTCTGCCTCAGAAGGCAGTGGAGGCCAGTTCGTTGGATGCTTTCAAGAGAGAGCTGGATAGAGCTCTTAAGGATAGCGGAGTGAGGGGGTATGGGGAGAAGGCAGGAACGGGGTACTGATTGAGAGTGATCAGACATGATCGCATTGAATGGCGGTGCTGGCTCGAAGGGCTGAATGGCCTACTCCTGCACCTAATGTCTATTATCTATTGTCTATTGACCTGTTTCCTTTACCATCGTTACTTTGTTGCCTATCTTTCATTCATTTGTTCTATATCACATCGTCGTCTACCTCTCTCGTTCCCCTTTGCCGTGACTTTCAGTCTGAAGCAGGGTCTCAACCTGAATCGTCACCAATTCCTTCTCTCCAGAGATGCTGCCTGACCTGCTGAGTTACTCCAGCATTTTGTGAATAAATACCTATTCACAGTAGTTCTACATTATCCCACTTTCGTATCCACTCCCTACGCATTAGGGGCAATTAACAGGGGGCCAATTAACCTAAAAAAACTTGCACGTCTTCGGGATGTGGGAGGAAACCGGAGCACCCGGAGAAAACCCACGTGGTCACACGAACAGCACCTGTGGTTGGGACCGACCCTACGTCTACCAGCTGCGCCAAAGTTGCTGCCCAGCCCGTTAAAGTCTTCCAGCACTTTCGACATTTTCTAACATAAGGTCCTATCTTCGATACTCAATTCCCTGACACATGAAGGCCAGAGTGCCCAAGGCTTCTTCACCACCTTATCTAACTGTGACACCATTTTAAGGGAACTATGCGCTCCTATAACTGCATAGAGGCAATAGCGTGTTCAGTATTTCCACCATTATCTGTTTTAGTGTAAGAAAAATGACATCTAGTTCCAGAGGACTGTCACACGTAGAACTCTATCACAAAAGATGTCAGAAGAAAAATAACTAAGTCCAGAAACATCAGGAGGTTCCAGTTTAGAAATGCAAAGGATTATACAGCTTAATCGTAATTGTTTTACGCTATAATGCATTATATATCAATCAATCCATTAATGAGGTTTGTTATACTTAATCTCAATGCATTCAGCTTCCTTAATGAGGGCAAAATGTTTCAAATTAATTCTTTATTAAAGTCATTTTCAGTGATAAAACAGAAGAAAAAAAAACAGTTCATTATACATGCCTGTCTTAAAGTATAGAAGCTTAAAAACGCACACCTCCAGATTCAGGGACAGTTTCTTCCCAGCTGTTATCAGGCAACTGAACCATCCTACCACAACCAGAGAGCAGTCCTGAACTACTATCTACCTCATTGGTGACCCTCAGACTTCCCCTTGCACTAAACGTTATTCCCTTTATCATGTATCTGTACACTGTAAATGGCTCGATTGTAATTGTCTTTCCATTGACTGGCTAGCACTCAGCAGAAGCTTTTCACTGTACCTCGGTACACGTGACAATAAACTACACTGAATAGGGGAACTAAGCAGAATATAGGAAGTATGAGGAGAATTAATGGATGAAATGAGGGTAGGAAAGCAGGGAACATGAAAAGATGAATTAAATTATTTTATTAAGATCAATACTGGAAACACAATCAAGTCCGGATAGGGCCAAAGCAAGACTAGCAAGTGACATGTGGATAGACACAAAATGCTGGAGTAACTCAGCGGGACAGGCAGCATCTCTGGAGAGAAGGAATGGGTGACGTTTCGGGTTGAGAACCTTCTTCAGACTGATTACAAGTGATAGGTGGAATCAGATTGGAAGATGGGTAGAATGAGTGGCAGAGGCTAGAGATGAAAAGGGTGTCGGAGAAAGAGAGAATAGGCGTGAAATGTAAAGCCAGAGGGAGGGATATAGAGGGAGCACCCGGAGAAAACCCACGTGGCCACCGGGAGAACGTACAAACTCCACACAGACAGCACCCTTAGTCAGGGGACAGAGGGGATTTGGGGAAGAGGTATGGGTGAATGGGATTGTTCTGTGAATCGGCATGGACTCAAACGGGCCAAATAGCCTCTTTCTGTGCTGCTAAGTAAATATGGATGGTGGTAGAAATGTTTACCATGAAGAGGTGATTGAGATAAACCTCCAAATACCAAGACATTAAATAGTGAGGGAACTGAAAGGAATCATTTAGTTTGCAAAACTATTTGCAATAACAATTGATAACCCGAGCAGCTGCCTAACACCGCCACAGACCCGGGTTCGATCCTGTCCTCGGCTGCTGTCTGTGCGGAGTTTGTACGTTCTCCCTATGACCGCATAGGTTTTCTCCGGGTGCTCCAATTTCATCCCACATCCCAAAGACGTGCAAGATGATTGGCCCTCTGCAAATTGTTTTTAGTGTGTAGGATGATCGGTGGTCAGTGCGGACTCAGTGGGCTGAAGGTCCTGTTTCCTCACTGTATTCAGTTATAGTTTAGTTTAGTTACAGCGCGGAAACAGGCCCTTCAGCCCACCGAGTCCCTGCTAGATAGCGATCCCGTACACCAACACTATCCTACATACCAGAGACAATTTATAATCTCTGCAATTTACAATCGAAGCCAATTAACCAACAACCTGCATGTCTTTGGAGTGTGGGAGGAAACCGAAGATCACGGAGAAAACCCATGCAGGTCACGGGGAGAACGTACAAACACCGTACAGACGGCACCCGTGGTCGGGATCGAACCCGGGTCTCCAGCGCTGCAAGCGCTGTAAGGCAGCAACTCTACCGCTGCACCACCGTGACCGCCATAAATTTCTAAAAAAAACGTCCTGGTATGCAGAAGGAAGTAATTTAACGAGCAATACTAATAAAAAGGAGCTGTGGGGGTCTGGCAATGGGCCACACTAATTAGTTCCAGTTGCTAATCCCAGACCAGATGCCAGGGAAGTGGGAGCTCACGACGTTAGTTGTGACCTGATTCTGTTAGCGCAGCATTGGGGAAACATTATGCGGTGAATCCAGAATCAAGAACAAAGGCAATTAATGGGCATTGTTAGCAACTATCTCAATTAATGGCAGACACATACATTCCTTAGTCTGTAGAGATACAGCACGGAAACAGGCCCTTCGACCCACCAAGTACGTGCAGATCAGAGATCACCCTGTACTTTACTACACACACTGAGGCCAATTTACAATTAACCTACAAACCCTGCATGTCTGGAGTATGGGTGGGAACAGGAGCAACTGTTCTTCATAACAAGAAGAACATAACTGGCCTTCATAACAAGAGGAGTTGAGTATTGGAGCAAAGAGGTCCTTCTGCAGTTGTACAGGGCCCTAGTGAGACCGCACCTGGAGTACTGTGTGCAGTTTTGGTCTCCAAATTTGAGGAAGGATATTCTTGCTATTGAGGGCGTGCAGCGTAGGTTTACTAGGTTAATTCCCGGAATGGCGGGACTGTCATATGTTGAAAGACTGGAGCGACTAGGCTTGTATACACTGGAATTTAGAAGGATGAGAGGAGATCTTATCAAAACGTATAAGATTATTAAGGGGTTGGACACGTTAGAGGCAGGAAACATGTTCCCAATGTTGGGGGAGTCCAGTACAAGGGGCCACAGTTTAAGAATAAGGGGTAGGCCATTTAGAACTATGAGGAAAAACCTTTACAGTCAGAGAGTTGTGAATCTGTGGAATTCTCTGCCTCAGAAGGCAGTGGAGGCCAATTCTCTGAATGCATTCAAGAGAGAGCTAGATAGAGCTCTTAAGGATAGCGGATTCAAGGGGGTACGGGGAGAAGGCAGGAACGGGGTACTGATTGAGAATGATCAGCCTTGATCACATTGAATGGCGGTGCTGGCTCGAAGGGCCGAATGGCCTCCTTCTGCACCTATTGTCTATTGTCTAACTGGAGAAAACCCACGTGGTCACAGGGAGAACGTACAAACTCCCTGTCAGGATTGGACCCAGGTCGCTGGTGCGGTCAGGCAGCAACTCTACCGCTGCGCCATCGTGAAGCCCTTGTGGATCAAGGGTAAATGTTACATCCCCACTTACTGCGATAAGATATAAAAAATATAAAATTCAATTTGACAGACACGGAAATAAATAAGGAAAAGATGTTGTCCTTTCCAAAGAACTGAGTTAATATTTGATATCGTAGAGGTGTATCAGACCGTGAGGTAATAGATAGGGTGAACGCTCAGAGTCTTTTATCAAGAGCAGGGGAACCAAGAACCAGAGGACATCCGTACAAGGTGAGAAGGGAAAGATTTAATAACAAGCTGAGCGGTAACCTTCTCACTCCGAAGGTGGTGGGTATGTGGAGCGAGCTGCCAGAGGAGGTAGTAGCGACAGATACTGTAACAATACTTCAAAGACATTGTAACAGATACGAGGGCGGGAAAGGTTTGGAGGGATTTCACAGTCACAAAAGGCTGGAGTAACTCAGCAGGACAAGCAGCATCTCTGGAGAGAAGGAATGGGAGACGTTTCAGGTCGAGACCCTTTGGGTCCACCTATCCTTCTTTTTGATCCACCTATCCTTCTTTGGGTCTCGACCCGAAACGTCTCCCATTCCTTCTCTCCAGAGATGCTGCCTGTCCCGCTGAGTTACTGCCGGCTTTTTGTGTCTGTCTAAGGTTTGGAGGGATATGGGCCAAACGCGGGCAAATGGGTCTAGCTTAGATGGGGCATCTTGGACAGCATGGACAGATTTGAGTGTAGTTTATTGTCACGTGTACCGAGGTACAGTGACAAGCTTTTGTTGCGTGCTAACCAGTCAGCGGAAAGACAACACATGATTACAATCGAGCCGTCCACAGTGTATAGGTAAATAATGAAGGGAATAACGTGAATATTGTTTAGTGTAAGGTAAAGTCCAATCAAAGATAGTCCGAGGGTCTCCAGTGACGTAGATAGTGGCTCAGGACTGCTCTCTAATTGTGGTAGGATGGTTCAGATTGAACCGAAGGGCCTGTTTCCGTGCTTTATAACTCAACTTTACCGACAATATCTGTTTAAAAACATTGCTTCGACTCACAGTCTGCAAATTCCACCTTTTGTTCATTCCTCTTTCACCAGAGGGTTGAAAATTTTGTTAATAACATTCGATTTCTTCGGTTCTGATTTGTATAATAGAACTATGAGGTATAATGGGCGGCACGGTGGCGCAGCGGTAGAGTTGCCGCCTCACAGCGCCGGAGACCCGGGTTCGATCCCGACTACAGGTGCAGTCTGTACGGAGTTTGTACGTTCTCCCCGTGACCTGCGTGGATTTTCTCCGAGATCTTCGATTTCCTCCCACACTCCAAGGACGTGCAGGTTTGTAGATTAATTGGCTTGGTAAATGTGAAAATTGTCCCTAGTGGGTGTCGGATAGTGTTAATGTGCGGGGATTGCTGGTCGGCGCGGACCCGGTGGGCCGAAGGGCCTGTTTCCGCACTGCATCTCCAAACTAAATTTTTAATTCTTTTAATTACTTGGTCCAAAGAAACTTAATGATGTTTGAAGAAAGGGGAACAATCGCTTTCTCTCTCCTTTTTACTCAGTGTTGTGAACGAAAATTACAGAAGGCATTTTAGTGACCTGAATGGGACCAGGACAATGATGCAAAAACGTGGGAATCTCTTGTTTCACACAGAAGGCTGTCGTGCATTAAATATTTGTGAGCCTTTAAACCATGCAGCTATGAACTGGTTTAAATTGGTACTCTGCGACATTTAAAACTATTTGGCTTATTTAATTCTTAAAAGTGAATAGCTATTTTCAAGAGCAGGCATGGAGGTAATGGACTAAATAGCCTCCTCTCACCCATCCTGTTTCTCCAGAGATGCTGCCTGACCCGTTGAGTTACTCCAGCAAATTTGGTATGAACATTGAATTCTCTAATTTTAGGTAACTAACCTACAAACAACATCCCCTGCATTATTTATTTATTTGCTTTAATATATATTTTTCCCTCTTCACTGGTCAGCCTTTGTTCTGACCCCACCTAGCTTTCTCCCCCTCCCCCCCCCCCCCCCACCACAATCAGCCTGAAGAACGGCCCCAATCTGAAATGTCACCTATCTCTGTTCTCCAGAGATGCTGCTTGATCTGCTGAGTTACTCCAGAACACATTGTCCGTTTGTGCATTAACCACCTTCGCTCAATCCGCCTTAACCAACCTGATCTCCCTCCCACTCCCAGTCTGACCTTTCTGTCATGGGCCTCCTCCAGTGCCATAGTGAGGCCCACTGGAAATTGGAGGAACAGCACCTCATATTTCGCCTGGGCAGCTTGCAGCCCAGCGGTATGAACATTGACTTCTCCAACTTTAGATAGTTCCTCTGTCCCTCTCTTCCCCTCCCCCTTCCCAGTTCTCCCTCTATCTTCCTGTCTCCACCTATATCCTTCCTTTGTCCCGCCCCCCTGACATCAGTCTGAAGAAGGGTCTCGACCCGAGACATCACCCATTCCTTCTCTCCTGAGATGCTGCCTGACCTGCTGAGTTACTCCAGCATTTTGTGAAATGAAAACCTTCGATTTGTACCAGCACATGCAGTTATTTTCTTACACAGCCAGCATCTGCAGTTCTTCGTTTCTATATGTTTCTGCAACTTAAAGCTATGTCCTCTAGTCATTGACATTTTCTCCCTAGGAATTAGGTTCTAACTGTCTACCCTATTGATAGTCATTGAAAGTAGGCATGCAGGTGCAGCAGGCAGTGAACAAAGCGAATGGTATGTTGGCATTCATAGCGAGGGGATTTGAATATAGGAGCAGGGAGGTTCTGCTGCAGTTGTACAGGGCATTGGTGAGACCACACCTGGAGTATTGCGTACAGTTTTGGACTCCTAATCTGAGGAAAGACATTCTTGCCATAGAGGGAGTACAGAGAAGGTTCACCAGGTTGATTCCTAGGATGGCAGGACTTTCATATGAAGAAAGATTGGATAGACTCAGCTTGTACTCGCTGGAATTTAGAAGATTGAGGGTGGATCTTATAGAAACTTACAAAATCCTTAAGGGGTTGGACAGGCTAGATGCAGGAAGATTGTTCCCGATTTTGGGGAAGTCCAGAACAAGGGGTCACAGTTTAAGGATAAAGGGGAAGTCTTTTAGGACCGAGATGAGAACGTTTTTTTTCACACAGAGAGTGGTGAATCTGTGGAATTCTCTGCCACAGAAGGTAGTTGAGGCCAGTTCATTGGCTAAATTTAAGAGGGAGTTAGATGTGGCCCTTGTGGCTAAAGGGATCAGGGGGTATGGAGAGAAGGCAGGTACGGGATACTGAGTTGGATGATCAGCCATGATCATATTGAATGGCGGTGCAGGCTCGAAGGGCCGAATGGCCTACTCCGGCACCTATTTTCTATGTTTCTATGTTTCTATACCCCTCGTACCTCCTCTGAACCCTCTCCAGAGCCAGCACATCCTTCCTCGGATATTCCAAATGCGGCCTGACCAGTGCCTTTTAGAGCATCACATCCCTATGGTCCCTATGAAACCCGTGCTCCGGTTTCACAAATTCATAGTTACAAGTTATAGGAGTAGAATTAAGCCATTCGGTCCATCGAGTTTCATCCCACATCCCAAAGACATGTGAATTTGTAGGTTAATTGGCTTCTGTAAATTGTTCCTAGTGTGTAGGTTAAAACTACTGCATAAAACACGCTGTACCTCTACATTAAACTCAACTAAACCAGTGCCTCACACTCATCTATATACTAAAACTCTCGTTTGTTATCTTGTTTGTGACTGAACTTCAGCCATAACGGTACACGATAGCGCGACAATTTTAGGCCCACCTTTACTCGCCATTGTCACTTTAGTGATAATGCAAGTAGTTTCATTGAAATCGGTGTTATATATTTAAGGTTATTCACATTTTAAAGTTTAAAAGGAGGGGAGGGGAGGGGAGGAGGGAGGAAGGAGGGGGGGGGAAGGGGGAAGTGGGAAGTGGGGGAGAAGGGAGAGGGGAGGGGGGGTTGAGGAGAGAGAGGGGAGGGGGGGGAGGAGAGGGTGCTGCACCAATGCAGGAGAGGTTTGGGCCCAACGGGTCCACTTTGTCTAGTTATTAATAAACGGTGGACATTTTGAAAAATGATGCAGTTAAATGCGTCCCATTCTGAAACCAATGGGAAACTTCAAAGGTTGGAGGATACTATAGATGGCACTTTACAATTAATTGCAAAAAAAATCAACCATCCCCTTGCTAATAATTTAATCTACTGCACTTAATATAATATTTCATACTTCAAAACCATTACAGCAATTATCCACTGTGTTCGCTGGACAGCCTTTGACAATTCTCTGCTATTAGACACTCTGAGCAACAATCAGGACAGTTGTGTTGACTCTAATTACAGCTCGGTGTGGATAAGAGGTCACTACATTTTAAGAGACTTGTAATTGGACCCAGTGGTTCTGCCTGGTTGATTTGCATGAGGATCAGGCCATGCAATAAACTGTTAAACATTAAACATGAGGGTGGCACAACAGGAGAGTTGCTGCCTTACCGCGCCACAGACCTGGGTTCGATCCCGACTACGGGTGCTGTCTGTATGGAGTTTGTACCTTCTCCCCGTCACCTGCGTGGGTTTTCTCCAGGAGCTCCGGTTTCCTCCCACACTCCAAAGACGTGCAGGTTTGTAAGCTAATTGGCTTTGGCAAAATTGTAAGTCAAGTCAAGTCAAGTTTATTTGTCACATACACATAAATGTGCAGTGAAATGAAAGGTTCCCCACAGTCCAACAACAAGAGCAATAAAAATAAGCAATAACACACACAATCAAACAAAAAGAAACATCCATCACAGTGAGTCTCCTCCAGTCACCTCCTCACTGGGATGGAAGGCCACAATGTCTTTTCTCTTCCTTTGCCGTCTTCTCCCGCGGTCAGGCTGTTGAAGTTGCCACGTTCCAACCCGCGCCGGACGGTGAAAAGTCCGCAGCGGGCCGACCCAAGCCCCGCGGCTCGGGGCGGGCGAAGACGCCGCCGCTGCCGGAGCTCCCGATGTCGGCCCCCACCCAGGGCAGGGGCTGCGAGCTTCCGACGTCCCTGCGGCCGGAGCCTCCACAGGCGAGTCCCAGGTGGAGGCCGCCAGCTCCAGGTGCATGGCCGGTGCTAGGCCGCAGTGGGAACGGAGACACCACCCAGAACAAAAGGTCGCGTCTCCGCTCGGAAGAGACAGTTTTACATTTACAGTCCCCGCCACCCCCCCCCCCCCCCCCCCCCATAGTACACAACCCCAAAAAACTACATCACATTTACACTACAATCAAGACAAAAAAACAACATAAAAATACAAAGACAGACGTCCCTAGTGTGTGTAGGATAGTGTTAATGTGCTGTTATGTTGCTGCAAGCAAGAATTTCACTGTTCTATCTGGGACATATGACAATAAGACACTCTTGACTCTTGACTCTTGGGATCGCTGGTCGGCACAGACCCGGTGGGCCAAAGGGTCTGAAGAAGGGTCTCGACCCGAAACGTCACCCATTTCTTCTCTCCTGAGATGCTGCCTGACCTGCTGAGTTACTCCAGCATTTCGTGAATAAATACCTTTGATTTGTACCAGCATCTGCAGTTATTTTCTTATACTACCTAGCTCACCTCCTCAATCTTTGCACATCCCCAAAATATTTTCATGTTTCATGTATTTTTTGTTTTTTTTATGACTGTTGGCAACTTAATTTCCCTCCTGGGATAAATATAGTTCTATCGTATCGTTTCGGATCGAATCCTGATTTATCTTTGGTTTGATTGAACTGGTACCTTTTACAGCTTGTACATTGCAAAAGCATCATAACATTGTGCACAACTTCAGTTGTAAATGGTTGAAGTTGACGATGATATTGTTGATCCTGACATTTATCTGATGCTCGCAATTGTGCCTGAGCTTTGGAAACGTTACACAGAATAAATATTAAATTCTTAAATTTCACTATTCTTCATGTTCTTTTGTTTTAAATGATGACATTTAACTCACAATAAAACAAAACCGTCTTATTTGGTAATTGATGATACTACAAAACCCAATTTAAATGTTGCATTATTCCATTTGCAGCAAGATTAAATATCATTAAATAGGCATGATAAAAAATATCACGTCAACCATGTCTCCTGCTCAATTGCCCCAAGAAAGTCATAAAATTAAATGTCAATATTTAATATATTGATGTTTGTATACAATGTTGGCAACATTTGAGTATGACGTTGGTCATGTTGCAGTTATATAAGACATTGGTGAGGCCGCATTTCGAGTATGGTGTTCAGTTCTGGTCGCCATGTTATGTTGAAAGACTGGAGCGACTAGGCTTGTGTGCATTCAAGAGAGAGCTAGATAGAGCTCTTAAGGATAGCGGAGTCAGGGGGTATGGGGAGAAGGCAGGAACGGGGTACTGATTGAGAATGATCAGCCATGATCACATTGAATGGCGGTGCTGGCTCGAAGGGCTGAATGGCCTCCTCCTGCACCTATTGTCTATTGAAAGACGTTGTCAAGCTGAAAAGGGTGCAGAGATTTCCGAGAATGGTGCCAGGACTTGTGGGCCTGAGCTATAGGAAGAGGTTGAGCAGACTAGGACTCTATTCCTTGGAGCTCAAGAGGATGAGGAGTAATCTTAAAGTCAGGTGTACAATCCCATGTACAAAATCATGAGAAGAATAGATCAGGTAAATGCGCAGAGTCTCTTGCCCTGAGGAGGGAAATCAAGAACCAGAGGAAACAGGTTTAAGGTGAGGGGGAAAGATTTAATAGGAACCTAGGGAGTAACTTTTTCACACAAAGGGTGGTGAGTGTATTGTCTTTCATGTATTGACAATATACAATAGGTGCAGGAGGAGGCCATTCGGCCCTTCGAGCCAGCACCACCATTCAATGTGATCATGGCTGATCATTCTCAATCAGTACCCCGTTCCTGCCTTCTCCCCATACCCCCTGACTCCGCTATCCTTAAGAGCTCTATCTAGCTCTCTCTTGAATGCATTCAGAGAATTGGCCTCCACTGCCTTCTGAGGCAGAGAATTCCACAGATTCACAACTCTCTGACTGAAAAGGTTTTTCCTCATCTCCGTTCTAAATGGCCTACCCCTTATTATTAAACTGTGGCCCCTTGTTCTGGACTCCCCCAACGTTGGGAACATGTTTCCTGCCTCTAACGTGTCCAACCCCTTAATAATCTTATACGTTTTGATAAGATCTCCTCTCATCCTTCTAAATTCCAGTGTATACAAGCCTAGTCGCTCCAGTCTTTCAACATATGACAGTCCCGCCATTCCGGGAATTAACCTAGTAAACCTACGCTGCACGCCCTCAATAGAAAGATAGCACGGAACAGGAGCTTTTCACTGTGCCTCGGTACACGTGACAATAAACTAAAACCAAACTGTTACCGTATGGAACGAGCTGCCGGAGTGGGTAGTTGGGGCAGGTACTATCGCAAGTTTTAAGAAACATTTAGACAGGTATACATAGGTGGGGATAGGTTTAGAGGGATGTGGGACTAGTGTAGATGGGGCATGTTGGTTAGCATGGGCAAGTTAGGCTGAAGGGCCTGTTTCCATGCTGTGCGACTATGATAACACGTGAACATTTTGCAAAGGATTCCAGGATAATGGCATCCACATGAACCACTTGGTAACTCATCTATTTATGGATAACATCGTGTCAGGATGCTGCCTGGATTAGACGAGATCAGCTGTCAGGAGAGTTTGGGTTAATTTAGGTTCTTTTCTCTGCAGCATAGGAGACCTGATAGAACTTTATAAAACCACGAGAGGCATAATCAGGGTAGACAGTCAGAACATTTTTCCCAGGTGGGACATTTCAAAGATCAGAGGGCATAGGTTTGCAGGTGAGAGAGGGAACATTTAAAAGGGATGTACAGGGTACATTTTTACACAGAGGTTTCTTCAGACGGGTCTCGACCCGAAACGCCACCCATTCCTTCTCTCCAGTGATGCTGCCTGCCCCTGTTGAGTTACTCCAGCTTTTTGTGTCTATCTTCAGGTTTGTAGGTTAATGGGCTTGGTGTAAATGTAAAAATTGTCCCGGGTGTGTGCAGGATGGTGTTAGTGTGCAGGGATCGCTGGTCGGTGCGGACTCAGTGGGCCGAAGGACCTGTTTCCGCGCCGTTTCGCTAAACTAAACTAAAAAGCTAATTTGCGACAGGATCACACTCAGTGACTGGATTCATACTGAGTCCTGTCTTGGACCACAGCTGGAGAATGCCCAGCAAAGATCAGCCATCAAATGTAGAGCTACCCCATGCACTACGAAGTCCAGCGTCTCGTGTCACTTACAGTGGGAATTGTCAGTGTCTCAGTGCAGATTTATTGCCATTTCTCTGCAAGTTGGAGCCGAGTTTCTTTCCAGCTGAGTATACCTCTCTCCTCCTCCATTTCAAACACTCCAAAAGAACCTGGGTTCAATCCCGACCTCAGATGCTGTCTGTGTGGAGTTGGCACGTTTTCCTCTAACGAGCGGTGCTGGCTCGAAGGGCCGAATGGCCTCCTCCTGCACCTATTGTCTATTGTCTATAATCGCAAGGGTTTCCTCCGGGTGCTCCGGTTTCGTCCCACACCCAGTGGGTTAATTGGCCCCTCTGTAAATTGCCCCTAGTAGGATGACATAGAACTAGTGTGAATGGGTCAGTGTGGACTCGGTGGGCCGAAGGGCCTGTCTCCACGCTGTATCTTTCTATCAAATAACACCCCCTCTCCCTTGGCCCCAAAGACTATTCTTCATACTCGAGAAGGTCGCTGGATATATAGTGTCATAGGGTGATACAGCGTGGAAACATGCCCTTCGGCCCAACTTGCCCACACTGGCCAACATGTCCCAGCAACACTGGTCCCACCTGCCTGCTCTTGGTCCATATTCCTCCAAACCAGTCCTACCCACGGATCTAGCCAACTGTTTCTTCAACATTGGGATAGTCCCAGCCTCAACTACCTCCTCCGGCAGCTAGTTCCATGCACCCACCACCCTGCCAATATAATTATGCTCGTGAAAGTTTCAGTTTGCTGCAGAACTGAGGAATTAGTATTCTGCCTGACTGTCTGATCTCGGAGGGAGATATTTGAACAGGCAGCTTTGTTGGCAGAAAGAACAGAAGTGACCTTTAAAATGCAGCTGCCTCTCAGCCTGCTAAAGAGTACACATCCCAGCACCCATCTGGGCTTTAGTTCAGCTGAGTTAACGGTAGATAATCGTCTGGAAAATATAAATCACAAGAAACGCAACTGTGGCAAATACACTATCAGTGAATTCCATTTTTTTTTTTAAAGGAAGAATTTTTGTGCCATAATCAATTGAAAAAAATACTTTGTGGAACTGTAGATTAAAAAATTTGGGCGGTACGGTGGCGCAGCGGTAGAGTTGCTGCCTCACAGCGCCAGAGACCCGGGTTCGATCCTGACTATGGGTGCTGTTTGTACGGAGTTTGTACCTTCTCCCCGTGACCTGCGTGGGGTTTCTCCGGGTGCTTCATGGTCAGAAGTGATAGGAGCAAAATTGGGCCATTCGGCCCATCAAGTCCACTCCGCCATTCAATCATGGCTGATCTCTCTTTCCCTCTCAACCCCAATCTCCTGCCTTCTCCCCATAACTAGACTAATCAAAAATCTATCCCTACCTTAAAAATATCCATTGCTTTGACCTCCACAGCCTTCTGTGGCAATTAAAATCCACAGATTCACCACCCTCTGACTAAAGAAATCCTCCTCATCTCCTTCCTAAAGGAACGTCCTTTAATTCTGAGGCTGTGACCTCTGGTCCTAGACTCTCCCACTAATGGAGACATCTTCGCTACATCCACTCTATCCAGGCCTTTCATTATTCGACTTATAAATTGAGTCAGGGGTCTAAAGGTAATGCACATGAGATGTGATCTTGCAGATTGACGCAAGATAGCTGTGGAGTCACCATCACCTCCTTTACTCCAGACAAATAACATTGATTTTCGTTTGCACATTGCTGCAAAGAAACATTATGCAATTTAATTTGTCAGACAAATCGATGGCAACACAGGACTGGAGAATGTCAGTATAAGAAGATAACTGCAGATGCTGGTACAAATCGAAGGTATTTAGTCACAAGATGCTGAAGTAACTCAGCGGGTCAGGCAGCATCTCAGGAGAGAAGGAATGGGTGACGTTTCGGGTCGAGACCCTGAAAAATATATTTAAATTGAATACTTTAAGGGTCTCGACCCGAAACGTCACCCATTCCTTCTCTCCCGAGATGCTGCCTGACCTGCTGAGTTACTCCAGCATTTTGTGAATAAATACCTTCGACTGGAGAATGTCAGATGTGTAGTTTCTCGATTAAAGGTGTATTTATTATTGGTGGAGATTCTAAGAATTTTAGTTTAGTTTAGAGATATACTGCAAGGAAGCAGGCCCTTCGGCCCACCGAGTCCACACCGACCAGCGATCCCCGCACACTAACACTATCCTACACACACTAGGGACAATTTACACTTACACCAAGCCAATGAACCTACATACCTGTACGTCTTTGGAGTGTGGGTGGAAACCGAAGATCTCGGAGAAAACCCACGCAGGTCACGGGGAGAACGTACAAACTCCGTACAGACGGCGCCTGTGGACGGGATCGAACCTGAGTCTCCGGTGCTGCATTCGCTGTAAGGCAGCAACTCTACCGCTGCGCCACCGTGCTACCCTAATAATTTTACTAGTCTGTACAATTATCTTGGTGAGTAAACGAGAGAAGATACTGTCACCAGGCAGCAGCAGAGACAAAGTCATGGACTTTATTCAAGGACAGTATCTCACTGTGCTTTCCATCTGCCACCTGTATTTAGATATGACTTCCCCCTTGCTGCTTTCTCCTCTCCCCCCCCCCCCCCCCCCCCCCCCCACCACCCTCCCCCCTACCCCCACCCCTGACCTGATCTGCTGAAGTACAAGGCAATAATGTTGCTTTGATGGAGACTATGTGCAACTCCAAAATAAATTAAAGGTAAGATTTAAGAAAGTAGTAGAAACAGAGGGAATCAGTGGGAGAATTCTTTATTAAATCAGAGAGATACAGAGAGATGGAGAAAGCAGGATTCATGGTGGCACAGCGGTAGAGTTGCTGCTTCACAGCGCCAGAGACCCGGGTTCGATCCCGACTACGGGTGCTGTCTGTACGGAGTTTGTACGTTCTCCCCGTGACCTGCGTGGGTTTTCTCCGAGATCTTCGGTTTCTTCCCACACTCCAAAGACATACATCTCTGTAGGTAAATTGGCTTTGGTAACAGATTGTAAATTGTCCATAGTGTCATGGATAGTGCTAGTGTACGGGGATCGCTGGTCGGCGCGGACTCGGTGGCGATACGCTTTCATGCTGTATCTCTAAACTAAACTAAACCATTAGATTATAGAGGGCAAAAGAGATCAAAAGGAAAGAAAAATATATTTAACTTGAACACTTTTAAAATCTCACTCTATCCCCACTAATGGACTGTAATTCCACATTTATAATAGTATTTACATTCTGCGCAAGAGATGCTCTTTGTCATTAGCAATGATCTCATCATTAAAGAGATACTTATACTGATACTGATTTCGGTGGCAAGTCTAATGAGCAATAAATTTGGAACACGGCAATCATGAAAATCACAGATTACCCACAAGATGCCAATTTTTTTACAAAGCTAACAGAGGGAGATTTGACTTCCGGTTTCCTCCCGCACTCCAAAGACTTGCAGGTTTGTAGGTTAATTGGCTTCGGTAAAATATTGTAAATTGTCCCCAGTGTGTGTAGCATGGTGCTAGTGTACAGGTGGTCGCTGGTCGGAGCGGACTCGAAACAGCAACCCATGCGAGTGCACAAATCATGGAGTAATGAGGTATTGTGCATTGAGGCCTGCACTGTGAAGCAGCGGTAGAGTTGCTGCCTTACAGCGCCAGAGTCCCAGGTTCGATCCTGACGATGGGTGCTGTCTGAACAGCTGTAATCAGGTAGAAAATTACATTGAGGATGAGATCTTATCGAAACGTATAAGATTCTTAAGGGGTTGGACACGTTAAAGGCAGGAAACATGTTCCCAATGTTGGGGGAGTCCAGAACAAGGGGCCACAGTTTAAGAATAAGGGGTAGGCCATTTAGAACTGAGATGAGGAAAAACGTTTTCAGTCAGAGAGTTGTGAATCTGGGGAATTCTCTGCCTCAGAAGGCAGTGGAGGCCAATTCTCTGAATGCATTCAAGAGAGAGCTAGATAGAGCTCTTAAGGATAGCGGAGTCAGGGGGTATGGGGAGAAGGCAGCAACGGGGTACTGATTGAGAATGATCAGCCATGATCACATTGGATGGCGGTGCTGGCTCGAAGGGCCAAATGGCCTCCTCCTGCACCTAATATCCATTGTCTATTGTTACTCTTTAGATTTTAGACATACAGCGTGGAAACAGGCCCTTCGACCCATCGAGTCCGCGCCAACCAGCAGTCACCCGTACACTGGCACTATCCTACACACCAGGGACAATTGATAATCTTTTCCCGAACTCATTAACCTACAAACTTGTACGTCTTTGGAGTGTGCGGGGAAACCGGAGCACCCATGGAAAACCCACACAGTCACAGGGAGAACGTACAAACTCCGTACAGACAGCACCCGTAGTCAGGATCGAACCCAGGACTCAAGCGCTGTAAGTCAGCTACTCTCTATGTGTGAGATTTGACTGGTCAGAATGCGAAACACAGCTTTTCACTATACCTCAGTGCACATGACAATAATCAACCTCAACCTAAGAATTGGGCAGCACGGTGGCGCAGCAGTAGAGTTGCTGCCTTACAGCGAATGCAGCGCCGGAGACTCAGGTTCGATCCTGACTACGGGTGCTGTACTGTAAATAGTTTGTACGTTCTCCCCGCGACCTGTGTGGGTTTTCTCCGAGATCTTCGGTTTCCTCCCACACTCCAAAGACGAACAGGTTTGTAGGTTAATTAGCCGGGCAAATGTAAAAATTGTCCCTAGTGTGTGTAGGATAGTGTTAATGTGCGGGGATCGCTGGGTGGTGCGGACCCGGTGGGCCGAAGGGCCTGTTTCTGCACTGTATCTCTAAATCTAAAAATCTAAAAAAAAAAATCAATGCAGATTGACAGATTCTTGATTAGCACCGGTGTCAGGGGTTATGGGGGGAAGGCAGGAGAAGGGTGTTGAGAGGGAGAGGTAGATCAACCATGATTGAATGGCGGAGCAGACTCGATGGGAAGCAGACTCTCCTCCACCATTACACTGAGCACCGGCTCACCACAGGGCTGTGTGTTGAGCCCCATCCTTTACTCCCTCTACACTCACGACTGTGCCCCCACCCATCCCACCAACACCATCATCAAGTTCGCGGATGACACGACTGTGGTTGGACTCATCTCAGAAGGAGATGAGACAGCCTATAGGGATGAAATCCAAAGGCTGGCAGCATGGTGTTCAGTGAACAATCTGGTCCTGAACTCCTCCAAAACAAAGGAACTTATAATTGACTTTAGAAAAACCAGTGGAGATTACGACCCACTCTACATCAATGGGGTCTGTGTGGAAAGGGTACCAGCTTTCAGGTTCCTGGGTACGCACATCGCAGAGGATCTTACCTGGTCTACCAACACCATCACCACAGTAAAGAAGGCACAGCAGAGACTCCACTTCCTGAGGATCCTCAGGAAAACCAACCTGCAGGAGAAGCTCATGTTGTCCTTCTATCGCTGCTCCATCGAGAGTGTGCTGGCATACTGTATAACCACTTGGTATGCCAGCTGCTCAGAAAAGGACAGGAAGGCCCTTCAGAGGGTCATCACGACGGCCCAGAAGATCATCGGCTGCTCACTGCCCTCCCTGGAGCACCTGTTCAGCCTACGCTGCCTCAGTAGAGCAGGCAAAATAATAAAAGATCCATCCCACCCCGGCCACCGTCTGTTTGTTCATCTGCCCTCTGGTCGACGTTTCAGGTCGATCAAATCCCGAACAAACAGACTTAAGAACAGTTTTTACCCCAGGGCCATACGAGAACTGAACACTACCTTTGCACTAGGCAACACCGTTAAAAAATCTTGTACTTAATTTAATTGTATTTAATTGTATTTATGTATTTATTTGTTTTTGCATTTATTGCATATATGTTTGTACGCACCGTCAGGATTGGCTATTTTTTTAATTTCGTTGTACTCGTTGCAATGACAATAAATGAATATTATTATTATTATTATATTATTAATGGCCTAATTCTGTTCCTAGAACTTATGAACTTATGAACTAATATTGCATGCTACAAGTGGAATCAAGAAGACTATTAAGGTGCTTATTAAATTGTATTCCTTAAAACATTAGCTTCAGTAGTCGAGTTACAGCATGTTGTGCGAAAGAGCACACGTTGCCAGAAGGCAGAGGTAGCATGGAGAGCAAGTATTAAACACAATAGGTGGGCAAGGTTAGCTTCTGTCCTGGCATGTGATGTTTCCACCACTATAGGCATTTATGGTGACAGAAATTTCCAGGTTTTAAACAGCTCCAAGGTTATAATTTTTACATAATTGTGCTGCCAGCGAGCAGGTCTGTCTACAACAAACAAATAGCACACACACTGTGACTGGACTCATAAAGATCCTGCCTCACCTCTGCCCATGGTTGCCAACTATCTTACTCCCAAATAAGCCCCGCGCCCCACGTGACCTCACCCAGCCAGCGGCCACATGCTCCCGCTCCACCAATGGCGGCCGCCCGGGCCGGGAAACGGGTTGTTATGCAACCTCCGTTAGGCGACGCCCGGGCCTCCGGACTTACACTGTCCGGTCCTACAGCGTCCGGGCCTATAGCGTCCGGGACTACAGGATCCGGGTCTACAGTGTCCGGGCCTACAGCATCCGGGCCTACAGCTTCCGGGCCTACAGCGTCCGGGCCTACAGGATCCGGCTCTACAGCGTCCGGGCCTACAGTGTCACGGCCTACAGCGTCCGGGCCTACAGTGTCACGGCCTACAGCGTCCGGGCCTACAGCGCCCCCCCGGGCCTACAGTGTCACGGCCTACAACGTCCGGGCCTGCAGCGCACCCCGGGCCTAATACGGGACAAGGGCGGTCCTGTATGGGACAAACCAACTTAGCCCGAAATACAGGATGTCCCGGCTAATACGGGACAGTTGGCAACCCAACCTATGCCTAGTTGCCAGGACTCGAGGGCCTGAGCTACAGGGAGAGGTTCAGCAGGCTAGTATTTTATTCCTTGGAGCACTGGAGGATGTGGGGTGATCTTATAGAGGTGTACAAAATCATGAGAGCAATAGGTCGGGTAAATGCACAGTCTCTTGCCCAGAGTAGGGGAGTCAGGAATTAGAGGACAGGTTTAAAGTGAATGGGGAAAGATTTAATAGGAACACAAGGGATCATTTTTTAACATAAATAGGTGGAACAAGCTGCCAGAGAAGGTAGTTGTGACAGGTACTATCGTTACGTTTAAGAGACATTTGGAGAGGTACATAGATTAGTTTAGTTTAGTTTAGAGATACAGCGTGGAAACAGGCCCTTTCGGCCTACCGGGTCCGCACCGATCAACGATCCCCACACATTAACACCATCCTATACCCATTAGAGTCAATTTTTACATTTACCAAGCCAATTAACCTACAAACCTGTACGTCTTTGGAGTGTGGGTGGAAACCGAAGATCTTGGAGAAAACCCACGCAGGTCACGGGGAGAACGTACAAACTCCGTGCAGACAGCGCCCGTAGTCGGGATGGAACCCGGGTCTCCGGCGCTGCATTCGCCGTAAGGCAGCAACTCTACCACCGCGCCACCGTGACCGCCCGGTATGGCAGGTGGGACTAGTGCAGATGGGGCATGTTGGCCAGCATGGGCTAGTTGGGCCGAAGGGCCCGTTTCCACACTGTGATCCTCTACGGGTCTTGGGAAGTAGATTAAAGTAAGCGGTCGCTACATAGCAGTGCACTGCCCGATAGACTGTCTTGGTGAAGGGGAAATGAATGTTTCACAGGTTATTGGAGCTGAATTAACAGTTTAAATTGCTTGGTGACAAAGGTCCCTGGGTTGATAGTTATATTTGCACTGACATTTAATCCACTACCCTCTCACCAGTTCATGAAGGGTCGATGTTAAATCAGATGAAATCATTTTGATTCGAAAAACAGTGAAAGTCAATCTCAATGATAAATCTTTCTGGATGGTCACGCTTTTTAAAGGAATTTAAAATTGCAACAGAAGTGCCAAGGATTAAAATACTGCCTAGTTATATCTATTATAAGCATTATAATTGATACCTTATGATAAAGGCTGGTAAATTAAATCAATGCATATCTAGAGTTTGGTTCATTTTAAAGTTCAATGAAATTGGATTTTTGATATTTCTAAAGAGATCTTTCATTTATCTTGAGTTCGGTTTAGTTTAGAGATACAACGCGGAAACAGGCCCTTCGGCCCACCGAGTCCACACTGACCAGCGATCCCACACACGAGGGACAATTTACATTTCTACCAAGCCAATTAGACCACGAACCTGTACGTCTTTGGAGGGCGTGAGGAAACCGAAGATCTCAGAGAAATAAACACGCAGTCGTGGAGAGAACGTACAAACTCCGCACAGACAGCACCCGTGGTCAGGATCGAACCCGGCTCTCTGGCGCTGTAAATGCTGTAAGGCAGCAACTCTGCCGCTGTGCCACCGTGCCGCCACTAATTATCTGTGTGTTGATTGCAATCTCCAGATGCATCGTATACAGATTTAGAATCATACAGCATGAAAACAGGCCCTTCGGCCCAACTCATCCATGCCGACCGAGATGCCCCATCTACACTAGTCCCACATCTTCAGACTGAAGAAGGGTCTCGACCCAAAATGCCACCTCTCTGTCCCATTGAGTTACTCCAGCTTTTTGTGTCTATCTGCCTCTAGAAGGTCGTCTGGACAACACTGAGAACTGCGTTCTGCACTCCGTTCCGTTCCCTTGGCTCTGCCGATGGTGCTCGCGTTTGGCCAGATTGGATTTAAGTGCAGTGTTATCTGATTTGATTGGATCGCTTTCAAAACGAAAGCTTTTGTGGAACCTTCCGGGTTGAGGGGCAGTTTCTTCCCAGCTGTTATCTGGCAGCAGAACCATCCTATCATCAACTGGAGAGCAGTTCTGACCTACCATCTACCACAGTCGAGACCCTCGGACTATCCTTAATCTGGACTTTAAATTGCCCTCACCATTATTGGCTTCATCCTGTATCTGTACACTGTGGACAGTGGCTTGATTGTAATCATGCACAGTCTTTCCGCTGTTCACCCATTCACACGAGTTCAATGTTATCCCACTTTCAACAACTCCCTACAGACTAGAAGCAATTTACAAAGGTCAAGTAGCCTTTAAACCAGCATGTCCTTGGGATGTGGGAGGAAAACGTTGGTGGTGCAGCGGTAGAACTTCTGCCTTACAGCGCCAGAGACCCAGGTTCAATCCTGACTTTGGGCGCCCGTCTGTACAGAGTTTGTACGTTCTCCCCGTGACCTGCGTGGGTTTTCTTCGAGATCTTCGGTTTCCTCCCACACTCCGAAGATGCACGGGTTTACAGGTTAATTAGCCTGGTAGAAATGTAAAGATTGTCCCCAGTGTGTGTGCAGGATAGAAACATAGAAAATAGGTGCAGGAGGAGGCCATTCGGCCCTTCGAGCCTGCACCGCCATTCAATATGATCATGGCTGATCATCCAACTCAGTATCCTGTACCTGCCTTCTCTCCATACCCCCTGATCCCTTTAGCCACAAGGGCCACATCTAACTCCCTCTTAAATATAGCCAATGAACTGGCCTCAACTACCTTCTGTGGCAGAGAATTCCACAGATTCACCACTCTCTGTGTGAAGAAATGTTTTCTCATCTCGGTCTTCAAAGACTTCCCCCTTATCCTTAAACTGTGACCCCTTGTTCTGGACTTCCCCAACATCGGGAACAATCTTACTGCATCTAGCCTGTCCAACCCCTTAAGAATTTTGTAAGTTTCTATAAGATCCCCCCTCAATCTTCTAAATTCCAGCGAGTACAAGCCGAGTCTATCCAGTCTTTCTTCATATGAAGGATAGTGTTAATGTGCGGGGATCGCTGGTCGGCGCGGACTTGGTAGGCCGAAGGGCCTGCTTCCGCTCTGTATCTCTGAACCAAACTAAAAACTAACATAGAGATCCCAGAGGAAACCCACGTGGTCTCAGGGGGAACGTGCAAACTCCACACAGACAGCACCCGAGATCAGGAGTGGATCTGGGTCTCTGGCACTGTGAGGTAGCTGCTCTACTGTGCTGCCCCTTTTGCCTTTTCTTTAAGCAATCTCATTTATTCCTGTAGTATAAGAAAATAACTGCAGATGCTGGTACAAATCGAAGGTATTTATTCACAAAATGCTGGAGTAACTCAGCGGGTCAGGCAGCATCTCAGGAGAGAAGGAATGGGCGACGTTTCGGGTCGAGACCCTTCTTCAGACTGATGTCAGGGGGGGCGGGACAAAGGAAGGATATAGGTGGAGACAGGAAGATAGAGGGAGAACTGGGAAGTGGGAGGAGAAGAGAGGGACAGAGGAACTATCTAAAGTTGGAGAAGTCAATGTTCATACCACTGGGCTGCAAACTGCCCAGGCGAAATATGAGGTGCTGTTCCTCCAACTTCCGGTGGGCCTCACTATGGCACTGGAGGAGGCCCATGACAGAAAGGTCAGACTGGGTGTGGGATGGGGAGTTGAAGTGCTCGGCCACCGGGAGATCAGTTTGGTCAATGCGGACCGAACGCAGGTGTTGAGCGAAGCGATCGCCAAGCCTGCGCTTGGTTTCGCCGATGTAAATAAGTTGACATCTGGAGCAGCGGATACAATAGATGAGGTTGGAGGAGGTGCAGGTGAACCTCTGTCTCACCTGGAAAGACTGTTTGGGTCCTTGGATGGAGTTGAGGGGGGAGGTAAAGGGACAGGTGTTGCATCTCGTGCGGTTGCAGGGGAAAGTGCCCGGGGATGGGGTGGTTTGGGTAGGAAGGGACGAGTGGACCAGGGAGTTACGGAGGGAACGGTCTCTGCGGAACGCAGAGAGGGGAGGGGATGGGATGATATGGCCAGTGGTGGGGTCACGTTGTAGGTGACGGAAATGTTGGCGGATGATTTGTTGGATCCGCTGGCTGGTGGGGTGGAAGGTGAGAACGTTCTTGTCCCGTATTATTCCTGTTGTCACTCCTGTGATTTTCTTCAGTCGCTCAACCCTCATTGTCCAGTTGCTCTTCTTTGCATTCACCTCACCACCCGCACTAAAGCTGCCATCACACCTCATTTTAAATGTCACTTCATTCCTCTACAACTGTTGTTCCTGAAGTTCCTGGGTGCCCACACAAATCCACGTTTCGGCAGCTCTGCTTGGCAGTAATAGCCTTAGCTTTGAAACCTTGCCTCAGCTTTGAAACCTAAAATGTCTGAGCTGTTAACATGACTCATCACTTACTCTTGGTGGAAAACAGGTTCAAGTCTTCCTGCTCTTGTGAAATAAATCTAAACGTTTCCAGAGGGATTTATGAGGATGTTGCCAGGACTAGAGGGTGTGAGCTTTCGGGAGACGTTGAGTAGACAATAGACATTAGGTGCAGGAGTAGGCCATTCGGCCCTTCGAGCCAGCACCGCCATTCAATGTGATCATGGCTGATCATTCTCAATCAGTACCCCGTTCCTGCCTTCTCCCCATACCCCCTGACTCCGCTATGCTTAAGAGCTCTATCTAGCTCTCTCTTGAATGCATTCAGAGAACTGGTAGTGTAAGACAATAACTGCAGATGCTGGTACAAATCTGAAGGTATTTATTCACAAAATGCTGGAGTAACTCAGCAGGTCAGGCAGCATCTCAGGAGAGAAGGAATGGGTGACGTTTCGGGTCGAGACCCTTCTTCAGACTGAAGAAGGGTCTCGACCCGAAACGTCACCCATTCCTTCTCTCCTGAGATGCTGCCTGACTTGCTGAGTTACTCCAGCATTTTGTGAATAAATACCTTCAGAGAATTGGCCTCCACTGCCTTCTGAGGCAGAGAATTTCACAGATTTACAACTCTCTGATTGAAAAGGTTTTTCCTCATATCCGTTCTAAATGGCCTACCCCTTATTCTTAAACTGTGGCCCCTGGTTCTGGACTCCCCCAACATTGGGAACATGTTTCCTGCCTCTAACGTGTCCAACCCCTCTCATCCTTCTAAATTCCAGTGTATACAAGCCTAGTCGCTCCAGTCTTTCAACATACTAATCTTTTCACACAAAGTGTGGTGGGTGTATGGAACAAGCTGCCAGAGGTGGTAGTTGAGGCAGGGACTATCCCAACGTTTAAGAAACTGTTAGGGAGGTACATGGATAGGACAGGTTTGCTGGGATAAGGACCAAACGCAGGCAGGTGGGACTAGTGTAGCTGGGACCTGTTGGCCGGTGTGGGCAAGTTGGGCCGAGGGGGCCTGTTTCCATGGTGTATCACTCTATGACTCTATGACTATGAAGGGCCTGTTTCCGCGCTGTATCGCTCTATGACTCTATCATAAGAACACAGGAACCAGAGAACATTAGAACATTATCTTTGGTTTAAACCAGCATCTGCAGTTCCTTCCTGCACAATCAATCAGTCAAGCCAATTTCTCTCTTCGAGAAGAGATTCTGTCTCTCAAGCCCATTTCTGGCTCTCTCCCCATGGGATGTAGGACATGGAACATGGAGCAGTACAGCACAGGAACAGGCCCTTCAGCCCACATCACCTGAAAACTATGCACTCTCGTCTTTGACATTTCCATCCTGGGAACAAGGTTCTGACTGTCCACCCTCTCGACACCTCCCATAATTGTTTCTACTTCTCTCTGGTTTTATATACTTCTCCCTTCAATGCTTCGGGACTTTAAAAGAATGACACTTTGCTGCCATGACAAATTCTCTCGCAATTCAATGGATATATTTGATGGCAGTTGATTGAACCTTTGGAGAGGTTTACCAGAAGGCTGCCTGGATTAGAGGTTGGACAGAGAGAAACATAGAAACATAGAAAATAGGTGCAGGAGGAGACCATTTGGCCCTTTGAGCCAGCACCGCCATTCACTGTGATCATGGCTGATCATCCACAATCAGTAACCCGTGCCTGCCTTCTCCCCATATCACTTCATTCCACTAGCCCCTAGAGCTCTATCTAACTCTCTTTTAAATTCATCCAGTGAATTGGCCTCCACTGCCCTCTGTGGCAGAGAATTCCACTCTGTGGCAGAGAATTCCACCCATGGACTGTTTTCTCTGGAATGTCGGAGGTTGAGGGAAGACTTGACAGAAGTATGTAAAATTACGAGAGGCCTAGATAAGATAGACAATCAGAACCTTTTTCCCAGGCTGGAAATGTCCAATACCAGAGGGCATAACTACAAGGAGAGGGTGGGGAAAATACAATGATATGTGGGGCAAGTTTTGTACACAGAGGGTGGTGGGGGCCTGGAACTGGGGTTGCCAACTTTCTCACTCCCAAATAAGGGGCAAAAGGTGACATCACCGCCCCGCACCCCACGTGACCTCACCCAGCCAGCGGCCACATGCTCACGCCCCACTAATGGCGGCCGCCCTGGCCGGGAGGCGGGTTGCTATGCAACCTCCGGTGGCCAGGCCTAAACTGTCTGGGCCTACAGCAGCCCCCGGGCCTACAGTGTCCAGGCCTACAGCGTCCAGGCCTACAACATCCGGGCCTACAGCGTCCGGGCCTACAGCGTCCGGGCCTACCGTGTCTGGGCCTAAAGCGCCCCCCGGGCCTAATACGGGACAAGGGCGGTCCCGTAGGGGACAAACCAATTTATCCCAATATATGGGGTGTCCCGGCTAATACGGGACAGTTGGCAACCCTACCTGGAACAGTAGGTGGAAGCAGATACGATGGTGGTGTTTAAGAGGCTTTTAGATAGGCACGTGGATTTACAGGCAATGGAGGGATATGGATCACATGCAGGCAGAGGAAATCAGTTCAGCTAGGCATCAAATTTGGCACAAACATTGTGGGCCGAAGGGCCATGTTCCATGTTCAGTGTTCAGTGTAACCATATGGATTAGGTTTCATTTCTCATACAATGTCGTATTAATATTTATAAACCCTGTCTCCCAAATGCACCATCACAGGAGCTATCCTCTCAGGTGGCATCTGTTGAGGTTGCACTAAAAGGCCTCTAGTGTTAGTTTACAAATGAACAATCGTACATAATGTTAGTCCTGGCACTGCCTATGACTGCCTTTCAACAACATAAGGACATGAATGATTTTCTGACAACAGTTTACAGGAGCCAAGCACACGGCTTACAATCAGCCCAGTTAATGTAAAAGGCTCATTTTAAAACATAATGTTTTAAGTTTTAATTTTTAATTTTTAAAAATAATTTTGTTAAAAATGTTAATATTTTAAACATTAGTCATGTTTAAGATATTACATGACTCTATGACACACAATGCCACAAACTAGAAGATTTCCATAACGGACAGGATGAGTTGTTTAATTGTAGTTTAGTTTAGATTTACAGCGCAGAAAACGGGCCTTTCAGCCCACCGAATCCACGCCGACCAGTGATCCCCACACATTAACATTATCCTCCACACACACACTAGGGACAATTTTACATTTACCAAGCCAATTAACCTACAAACCTGCACGTCTTTGGAGTGTGGGAGGAAACAGAAGATCTCGGAGAAAACCCACGCGGGTCACGGGGAGAACGTACAAATTATCCAAAATGGCGGCGCTGCCCTAGCATCTGTGGCTTACCCGCGGTCCATTTGTCTTTGTGTTTTTGTTGTTTTTTTTGTCTTAATTGTAGATGTGATGTCGTGTTTTTTTCTGGTTGTGTACTATGTGTGGGTGGGGGGGGGAGGAACTGTAAAATTGTAAATTTGTCCCTTCCGAACGGAGACCCGACGTTTGTTTTCTGGGTCGTGTCTCCGTTCCTGCTGCGGCCTACCATCGGCCCAACTCCTGGAGCTGGCGGCCTCCAGGGCTCTGGTTCGCAGAGCCCGCGGACCGGACTCACCATCTTTGTAGGCTGCGGGAGTGGCTGCGACTTGCCTTCGGCTCGGGCCGCGTGGATGCCGACATCGGGAGCTCCGGCAGCGGCAGTGGCAGCGTGTTCGCCCGCTCCGGATCGCGGGGCTTGGGTCAGCCCGCCGCGGACATTTCACCATCCGGCGCGGCCTGAAATAGACCGCGGGATTTTTTTCTGCTCGGTGGGGGCTTCAATGTCGGGAGCCCCGACCGCCCCGACGTGCAGCAGCAGCGGCAGCGTCTTCCCCTCCCCGGCTTGGGTCGGCCCGCTGCGGACCTTTCACCGTCCGACGCGGCCTGGAACGCAGCAAGTACAACAGCCTGACCGCGGGAGAAGACGGCAGGGGAAGAGAAAAGACTTGTTTTTTGGATGACAAATAAAGATATCCTGAATCCTGAATCCTGAATCCTCCAAACAGACAGCACCCATGGTCAGGATCGAACCCAGGTCTCTGGCGCTGTGAGGCCGAAGCTCTGCCACAGCACCACCAATGTTGTGATGACGGAATGGATAACATAGGTCAGGGAATGCAATACACGACTTCCTAACCCCATTCAGAAAGTTTTCATTAAGCCAAAGGTTATATCGCAACTTGACACAAGAAATTCACTCTGAGTTCTTCCACAAGTAGAGTAGTGATGGAAATTAGGAGGATTAAAGAAGAGGAGGTACGGACACTTTTGAAGAATATAAAAGTGGATAAGTCTCCAGGTCCTGATAGGATATTCCCTAGGACATTGAGGGAAGTTAGTGCAGAAATAGCAGGGGCTATGACGGAAATATTTCAAACGTCATTAGAAACGGGGATGGTGCCGGAAGATTGGCGCATTGCGCATGTTGTGCCTTTGTTTAAAAAAGGTTCTAAAAGTAAACCTAGCAATTATAGACCTATTAGTTTGACGTCTGTGGTGGGAAAATTAATGGAAAAGATACTTAGGGACAATATATATAATTATTTGGATAATCAAGGCCTGATTAGAAACAGTCAACATGGATTTGTGCCTGGAAGGTCATGTTTGACTAATCTTCTTGAATTTTTTGAAGAGGTTACCAGGGAAATTGATAAGGGCAAGGCTGTGGATGTTGTCTATATGGACTTCAGTAAGGCATTTGACAAGGTTCCACATGGAAGGTTGATTAAGAAGGTTAAATCGTTGGGTATTAATAGTGAGGTTGCAAGATGGATTCAACAATGGCTGACTGGGAGATACCAGAGGGTAACGGTTGACAATTGTATGTCAGGTTGGAGGCCAGTGTCTAGTGGAGTGCCCCAAGGATCTGTGTTGGGTCCACTGTTGTTTGTCATTTACATTAATGATCTGGATGATGGTGTGGCAAATTGGATTAGTAAATATGCAGATGATACTAAGATAGGTGGAGTAGTTGATAGTGAGGTAGATTTTCAAAGTCTACAGAGAGACTTGGGCCTTTTGGAAGGGTGGGCTGAAAGATGGCAGATGGAGTTTAATGCTGATAAGTGTGAGGTGCTGCATTTTGGTAGGACAAATCAAAATAGGATGTACAGGGTAAATGGTAGGGAATTGAGGAATGCAGTGGAACAGAGGGATCTGGGAATAACTGTGCATTGTTCCCTGAAGGTGGAATCTCATGTGGATAGGGTGGTGAAGAAGGCGTTTGGTATGCTTGCCTTTATACATCAGAGCATCGAGTATAGAAGTTGGGATGTAATGTTGAAATTGTACAGGGCATTGGTGAAGCCGAATCTGGAGTATGGTGTGCAGTTCTGGTCGCCAAATTATAGGAAGGATGTCGACAAAATGGAGAGGGTACAGAGGAGATTTACTAGAATGTTGCCTGGGTTTCAGCACTTAGGCTACAGAGAGAGGTTGAACAGGTTGGGTCTTTATTCTTTGGAGCATAGAAGGTTGAGGGGGGACTTGATAGAGGTTTTTAAAATTTTGAGAGGGACGGACAGAGTTGACGTGGGTAGGCTTTTCCCTTTGAGAGTGGGGAAGATTCCAACAAGGGGACATAGCTTCAGAATTGAGGGACAAAGGTTTAGGGGTAACATGAGGGGGAACTTCTTTACTCAGAGGGTTGTGGCTGTATGGAATGGGCTTCCGGTGGAAGTGGTGGAGGCTGGCTCGATTTTATTATTTAAGAGTAAATTGGATAGGTATATGGATAGGAGGGGATTGGAGGGTTATGGTCTGAGTGCAGGTAGATGAGACTAGGTCAGGGAGAATGGTCGGCGTGGACTGGTAGGGCCGGACAGGCCTGTTTCCATGCTGTAGTTGTTATATGTTATTAATCTCGAAAGAGTGCTGAGAAAATTTACAAGGATGTTGCCAGGACTCGAAGGCCCGAGTTATAGGGAGCGGTTGGACAGGCTAGGACTTTATAATATAATAATAATAATATATTCTCCTTCGATATAATAATATATATATATTATAATAATAATATATTCTCCTATTCTCCCTCTCCTTCGACAAACACATCAAACACATCACAAAGACAGCCTTCTTCCACCTCAAAAACATTGCCCGTCTCCGTCCATCCCTCTCCTCCACAGCTGCAGAAACCCTCATCCACGCCTTCATCACCTCCCGTCTGGACTACTGCAACAGCCTCCTCTATGGCGCACCCTCAAAAATCATCAGTAAACTTCAATACATTCAAAACTCCGCTGCCCGTCTACTCACCCACACCCCGATCCATGACCATATCACCCCCGTCCTTTATAAACTCCACTGGCTCCCCATCCCCCAGAGAATCCAGTACAAAATCCTCCTCATAACCTACAAAGCCCTCCATAACCTGGCCCCATCCTACCTGACCGACCTCCTCCACAGGCACACTCCCACCTGCACCCTCCGCTCTGCTGCTGCCAATCTCCTATCCCCCCACATCCGGACCAAACTCAGATCCTGGGGGGACAGGGCTTTCTCCATCGCTGCTCCCACCCTATGGAACTCACTACCTCAAACCGTCAGAGACTCCTCCACACTCACCACATTCAAAACATCGCCGAAGTCTCACCTGTTCAGTACTGCCTTCAACCACTGAAGGTCACCTCACCTTCTGTCTCCTTTCTCTGTTCGTTTATTTATTTACTTATTTATCTATTTATTAATTTCCCTATGTTCTCTAAATCTCTGTAAAGCGTCTTTGAGTATATGAAAAGCGCTATATAAATAAAATACATTATTATTATTATTATTATTATTATTATTATTATTATTATTATTATATTCCTTTATTTGTCCCACAGCAGGAGGTTAAGTGGTGAATTTATAGAGGTGTATAAAATCATGAGGGGAATAGATCGGGTGAATGCCAGAGTAGGGGAATTGAGAACCAGACAACATGGGTTTAAAGTGAAAGGGGAAAGATTTAATAGGAATCTGAGGGGCAATCATTTCACTCAGAGGGTGGTGGGTGTATGGAACAAGCTGCCAGAGGATGTAGTTGAGGCAGGGACTACAACAACATTTTTAAAAGGCACTTGGACAGATACATGTAGAGGAATGGGTTAGAGGGAGGTGAGAAAATGCAGGCAAATGGGAATAGCTTAGATGGGGATGTCTTGGTTGGCATGGGCGAGTTGGGCCAAAGGGCTTGTTTTCGTGCTGCATGACTCTACGACTCTAAATGCGCAGAAGATTCAGGGGCATCGACTGAAGGATGAGGGGGGGACCTCATTGAAATTGGCCAAATAGTGACAGGCCTGGATAGAGTGGATGTGGGGAGGATGTTTCCACTAGTGGGAGAGTCTAGGACTAGAGGGCGTAGCCTCAGAATGAAAGGACGTTCCATCAAGAAGGAGATGAGGAGGAATTTCTTCAACCAGAGGATGGTGAATCTGTGGAATATGTTGCCACAGAAGGCCGTGGAGGCCAAGTCAATGGATATTTTTAAGGCAGAGATGGATAGATTCTTGATTGGTGCGGGTGTCAGGGGTTATGGCGTGAAGGCAGAAGAATGGGGTTGAGAGGGAACGATAGATCAGCCATGATTGAATGGCGGAATCGACCTGATGGGCTGAATGGCCTATTACTTCTCCTGGAACTTATGAACTTATGAACACAAAGTGCTGGAGTAACTCGGTGGGTCAATCGGCATCTTTGGAGGAGATGAATCGGTGGCGTTCTGGATCAATGACAAGGCCACTGTGTACTCTCTTCCTAATTGTCTCCTGAATTTAATACCTTGAACAGTAATTTAAGAGGCCAATTTAGATCAGTTAGTCAGGTGTCACATTGAGTCTAAATTTACCGAAGGTGAAAGGTTTCCTTCCTTGAAGGACATTTTTCTTTACAATTATCCAATAGCTTCATAGTGACTATTATTGATTTTGCATAAAGTCATAGAGTCATACAGCTTGAAAACGGGTCCTTCGGCCCAACTTGCCCACACTGACCAACTAGCCCCATCCACACTAGTCCCACCTACCTATAGACAATAGACAATAGGTGCAGGAGGAGGCCATTCGGGCCTTGGAGCCAGCACCACCATTCAATGTGATAAGGGAACGCTTTGATCATTTGAACCAAATCGCAAAGTACTGGATGAACACAACGGGTCAAGCAGCATCTGTGGAGGGAAAGGGCAGGTGGCGTTTCAGATCGGGACTAAAGAACGGTCCTGACCCAAAAGATCTCCAGTCCATTTCCCTCCTTCGATGCTGCCTGGCCCATTGAGTTCCTCCAGCACTTTGTGCTTTGCGAAAATGCCAGCGTCTGCTGTTCCCTGTGTCTCCATTTTAATTATCTCATATTTTTCCCCATTAAACAGAGGACTGTAAATGGAGTCTACCTTCTCACATGATTTACGCCAACCTACAGAGCTGGCAATATGTATGTAGATGAGGCTTACAACCCAGCAGTATGAATATTGACTTCTCTAACTTCAAGTAACCCTTGCTTTCCCTCTCTCTCCATCCCTCCCCCATCATAGTTCGACTAGTTTGACTGTCCTCTTGATTTAATTTTACCTTGTGTGCCTCGTTGTCACCTTCCCCAACTATCTATTCTACATTTTCCTTGATCCGCATCCCCTTTGATCCCTATTTTTCACACCTTGCCCTTCCATATCTCTGTGTCTCCCTCTCCCCTGACTCTCGACCCGAAACGCAACCCATTCCGTCCTATCCGGAGATGCTGCCTGACCCGCTGAGTTACTCCGGCATTTTGTGTCTATCTTCGGTGTAAACCAGCATCTGCAGTTCCTTCCTACACATTCCAGATGAGGTGCTGGATGTATTTGTAGCCGCGAAAATCCAATAACACTCTCGTCCATGAAGGTCATAGATGAGCCAAACAAATGTCTTTTCCAATGAGTCTGGAAAATCACGTAGCACTGAGCCTATTTTACCCAAAAGCTGAGAGATGATAAACATCGTTACAATGCATTATTATTGTATAAGCTTTCTGTAGTGTGAAATCAAAGGTCAAATGGGCTTGTGCTCAGCTCAATTCCTCCACTTTCAATGTCAGCAGTTATCATATCATATATATCATATCATATCATATATATACAGCCGGAAACAGGCCTTTTCGGCCCACCAAGTCCGTGCCGCCCAGCGATCCCCGTACATTAACACTATCCTACACCCACTAGGGACAATTTTTTACATTTACCCAGCCAATTAACCTACATACTTGTACGTCTTTGGAGTGTGGGAGGAAACCGAAGATCTCGGAGAAAACCCACGCAGGTCACGGGGAGAACGTACAAACTCCTTACAGTGCAGCACCCGTAGTCAGGATCGAACCTGAGTCTCCGGCGCTGCATTCGCTGTAAAGCAGCAACTCTACCGCTGCGCTACCGTGCTTACTTTCAGTTCACATAGCTGTTAATACCAGATGCAACATCCATTCTGTTATTCCATCAGGTTTATACTATTTATTTTTTAACTTATGACTTGCAGGTCAATAACATTTGATCGACCTAGAAAGCATTATTCCAAAAAGAGAAATAAATTGCAGTTCCACGCTACCGTTTGGCCAACCTGTACATTTTGTTGACATTTCTATCAGTAGTGTGACTGTGTGGCTAAGACCAGCTCCATTGCCATCACCAAATTCACCAGCAACACCACAGATTAGTATAGTTTAGTTTAGTTTAGTTTAATTTCATCTTGCAGCCATAATCCAGGATGTATTGCACCCTGGCCTCTCTCTCTTCTCCCCTCTCCCATCGGGCAAAAGGTACAGAAGTGTAAAAACGCACACCTCCAGATTCAGGGACAGTTTCTTCCCAGCTGTTATCAAGCAACTGAACCATCCTAATGAAACTAGAGCAGTCCAGAAATGCTATCTACATCATTGGTGACCCTCGGGCTATCTTTGATCGGACTTTGCTGGCTTTAACTTGCACTGAACGTTATTCCCTTATCATGTATCTGTACACTGCGAATGGCACAAATGTAATCACGTACAGTCTTTCCTCTGTCTGGTTAGCACGCAACAAAGGTTTTCACTGTACCTCGGTACACGTGAATAAACTAAATTGAACTGAACTGAGCTTAGTTTAGTTTAGAAACATAGAAACATAGAAAATAGGTGCAGGAGTAGGCCATTCGGCCCCTCGAGCCTGCACCGCCATTCAATATGATCATGGCTGATCATCCAGCTCAGTGTCCTGTACCTGCCTTCTCTCCATACCCCCTTGATCCCTTTAGCCACAAGGGCCACATCTAACTCCCTCTTAAATATAGCCAATGAACTGGCCTCAACTACCTTCTGTGGCAGAGAATTCCACAGTCTCACCACTCTCTGTGTGAAGAAATGTTTTCTCATCTCGGTCCTAAAAGACTTCCCCCTTATCCTTAAGCTGTGACCCCTGGTTCTGGACTTCCCCAACATCGGGAACAATCTCCCCGCATCTAGCCTCTCCAACTCCTTAAGAATTTTATATGTTTCTATAAGATCCCCCCTCAGTCTTCTAAATTCCAGCGAGTATAAGCCTAGTCTATCCAGTCTAGTTTAGAAATGCAAAGTGGAATTAGGCCCTTCGGTACACCAAGTCCACACCACAACAACCACCCCTACAAGAGCACTATCCTACACCCGAGGGACAATTTAGAGAAGCCAATGAACCTACAAACCTTTACGTCTTTGGAGTACAGGAGAAAACCGGAGCACCCGGAGAAAACCCACGCAGGTCATGGGGAGAACGTGCAAACTCCGTACGGACAGCCCCCACGGTCAGGATCGAACCCGGGTCTCCGGCGCTGTGAGGCAGCAGCTCTACCCGCTGCACCACTGCACCACCCCATTGTTACGCTCAATTATGGGTAGTGGCGGGTCAGAGTACAGGAGAGGGAGAGTTGAGAAGTGTCGCTCAAAGACCCTCTCGTTCAACGACAACAACATCAAGGACCAAATCATTGGCTTCACAAAGGAGAAGTCTGAAGACCAGGTGCCAATGGTGGGTCAACTATGGAGATCACAAACAGTTTCAACCTCCTGGGCATTAACATCTTTAAGTTTATTATTATCACATGTACCATAGAAACATAGAAACATAGAAACATAGAAACATAGAAACATAGAAACATAGAAACATAGAAACATAGAAACATAGAAAATAGGTGCAGGAGTAGGCCATTCAGCCCTTCGAGCCTGCACCGCCATTCAACATGATCATGGCTGATCATCCAACTCAGTATCCCGTACCTGCCTTCTCTCCATACCCCCTGATCCCTTTAGTCACAAGGGCCACATCTAACTCCCTCTTAAATATAGCCAATGAACTGGCCTCAACTACCTTCTGTGGCAGAGAATTCCACAGATTCACCACTCTCTGTGTGAAGAAATGTTTTCTCATCTCAGTCCTAAAAGACTTCCCCCTTATCCTTAAGCTGTGACCCCTGGTTCTGGACTTCCCCAACATCGAGAACAATCTTCCCGCATCTAGCCTCTCCAACCCCTTAAGAATTTTATATGTTTCAATAAGATCCCCCCTCAGTCTTCTAAATTCCAGCGAGTATAAGCCTAGTCTATCCAATCTTTCTTCATATGAAAGTCCTGCCATCCCAGGGATCAATCTGGTGAACCTTCTCTGTACTCCCTCTTTCCTGTCCTGTCTTTCCTCAGATTAGGAGACCAAAACTGTACACAATACTCCAGGTGCGGACTCACCAAGGCCCTGTGCAACTGCAGCAGAACCTCCCGGCTCCTATACTCAAATCCTCTTGCTATGAGGTACAGTGAAAAGCTTTGCAGAAATGTAAGACCATATGAAAATACAATCGTCAGGTCTTAATAATTGGGTAATTGTCTGAAGAGGGGCCCCGACACAAAATGCCCCCAATTCATGTTCTCCGGGTATGCTGCCTGACCCGCTGAGTTAGTCCAGCACTTTGCATCTTTTTTTAATAAACCAGCATCTGCGGTTCCTTGTTTCTGCTTCTTAATAACTGGGACTGCCAGTCCCATTGACATTTCAATAAGACTATATAATCAAAGCCAATCTTAAACGTTTGAGGTTAACGTGTAAATTATTCAGATACAAATATCAAAAAGCATGTGAATTTTGACACGGCTTTATTTTTTAAACATAAAAACGGCAGCAGGGTGGCCCAGTGGTTGAGCTCCTGCCTCGCAGCGCCAGAGACCCGGGTTTGATCCTGACTAAGGGTGCTGTCTGTACGGAGTTTGTACGTTCTGCCCGTGACCTGCGTGGGTTTTCTTCGGGATCTTCGGTTTCCTCCCACACGCCAAAAACGTAAAGGTTTGTAAGTTAATTGGCTATGGTAAAAATGAATAAATGTAAAATCATGGCTGAGAATGAACAGCCATGATCACATTGAATGGCGGTGCTGGCTCGAAGGGCCGAATGGCCTCCTCTTGCACCTATTGTCTATTGTCTATTGTCTATCCCTAGTGTGTGTAGGATAGTGTTGATGTGCGGGGATCGCTGGTCGGCGCGGACTCGGTGGGCCGAAGGGCCTGTTTGCGCGCAGTATCTCTAAACTAAACTAAATTAAGCTGTTGATTTGGGCAGAATCAACGGAAAACTCCAAAGATAACGATTATTATATTCAGCAAGATGTTTATCGTTCAAATGGATGAATATTTATCAGGCAACCCTCGATATGCAGGCACTGATTGTTTGCTGACGTATGATTCGAACACCAAAGGCCAAAGTGCCAACAGGTGAGATGGACATTAATACGATTCACTACTATGAAGAGCGGGCAATGCCCTTCACAACGTGAATATGGAGATCTATTTGATTTTTAAAAACCTGAGGGGTTCTGATGGGTTGAGTTTCAGGCAAAAGAAATATTCTCTAACTTAATTTAGATTTTTTTTAGATTGAGAGATACAGCGCGGAAACAGGCCCTTCGGCCCACCGAATCCGTGCCGCCCAGCGATCCCCGCACATTAACACTATCCTACACACACTAGGGACAATTTTTAAAAAACATTTTACCCAGTCAATTAACCTACAAACCTGTATGTCTTTGGAGTGTGGGAGGAAACCGAAGATCTCGGAGAAAACCCACGCAGGTCACGGGGAGAACGTACAAACTCCGTACAGACGGCGCCCGCAGTCAGGATCGAACCCGAGTCTCCGGCGCTGCATTCGCTGTAAGGCAGCAACTCTACCGCTGCGCCACCGTGCCGCCCTCACTGATTCACTGATTCATTCAATTCACTGATTAAAACTCTCTAAGGTCTGACGGGCAGAACTCTACACTACTCGGCAAAGTATGAAACAGGTTTCGTCAACATCCGCTTCGTAAGCAGATGAGGGGGGACCTCATTGAAACGTACCGAATAGTGAGCGGCCTGGATAGAGTGGATGTGGAGAGAATGTTTCCACTAGTGGGAGAGTCCAGGACCAGAGGGCACAGCTTCAGAATGAAAGGACGTTTCTTTTGGAAGGGGATGAGGAGGAATTTCTTTAGTCAGAGGGTGGTGAAACTGTGGAATTATTTGCCACAGAAGGCTGTGGAAACCAAGTCAATGGATATTTTTAAGAGCAGAGGTAGATCGATTCTTGACTGGTACGGATGTTTGCCTGATTAGGTTTGTTTAGTTTAGTGTAGTTTAGAGATACAGCACGGAAACAGGCCCTTCGGCCCAATGAGACCGCACCGACCAGCGATCCCCGCACACTAACACTATCCTACACACACTGGGGACAATCTTTTACATTTATACCTAGCCGATTAACCTACAAACCTGTACGTCTTTGGAGTGTGGGAGGAAACCGAAGATCTCGGAGAAAACCCACGCAGGTCACGGGGAGAACGTACAAACTCCCTACAGACGGCGCCCGTAGTCGGGATCGAACCCGGGTCTCCGGCGCTGCAAGCGCTGTAAGGCGGCAACTCTACCGCTGCGCCACCGTGCCGCGATATGTGCCAATTGCAACAGCATTCTGCTTGCTCCGTGCTTGCTGTTGCTTCTGGCTCTGTAACGGATGTCATTTATATTTTTAGAGTGCTATTAAATCTATTGATCCAGGAATTAAATGTTGTGCTATGCCATCCTGTGGAAATGAGTCAGAGCTATAATATATGCGGTCGATGTTGTGCGCTGTATAACGGTTCTAATTAAAGCATGTCCATTCTTGTCCCTTGGTGTCGACACACAGCTCGTCCGAAGCCTGGGCCAGTCGAACGCAATCAATGGGAACTTGTAAACAACTTGTAAAACAACCCGTGTACCAACAGAAGACATGTCCAGACCGAGACTTTGCTCTTGAATCATTAACGAATCCTCTCGGAGTGCCTAACTTAAATACCCAAACCAAATTTTCTACATCTAATTTTGTAAAAAATAACGAGCTACTGTTTTTCCATTTTTAAAGGTCGACACAAAATGCTGGAGTAACTCAGCGGGTCAGGCAGCATCTCGGGAGAGAAGGAATGGGTGGCTCTTCGGGTCGAGACCCTTCTGAAGAAGGAGGATCTCGACCCGAAACGTCACCCATTCCTTTTCTCCCACGATGCTGCCCGACCCGCTGAGTTACTCCAGCATTTTGTGTCTACCTTCGATTTAAGCCAGCATCTGCAGTTTTTTTTCCAACACACCCTTTCCATTATTAAATGTCCAAATTCCCCAATTAGAGTCAGAATGGAGGATCAGAAAATAAATGATGCAGGTAATTGGAAAACAATGTGTGGTTAACTCATATTCCTCCTAATTTGTCTGATGTTTTTTTATTTATCTGCAGATGCAGGCTTATACCGAAGATGGGCACAAGGTGCTGTAGTAACTCAGCAGGTCAGGCAGCATCTCTGGAGAAAAAGGATGGGTGATGTTTCGGGTTCGGGACCCTTCTTCAGACTGAGAGTAGAGAGAGGGGAGGGAACCTTTCCACCCGTAGAGTTGTGAATCTGTGGAATTCTCTGCCACAGAGGGCAGTGGAGGCCAATTCACTGGATGTTTTCCAGAGAGAGTTAGATGTGGCTCTCAGGGATCAAGGGATACGGGGAGAAAGCAGGAACGGGGTACTGATTTTGGATGATCAGCCATGATCATATTGAATGGTGGTGCTGGCTCGAAGGCCCGCATGCACCTATTTCCTATGTTTCCATGTTTCTAACTGGAGGTAGGAATCGGCCAGAACAAAGCAGGGCCAGCAATAGATGACCAGAGGAGGGTGGAGCCTATAATGACCCATTCAGAAAGCATTGATTAGGCAAACAGAAAACAGGTCATTCCTTAATTTTAATAACTCCCCACTTTGATAAACAGTAAGGACAGTTTACAAACCAGAAAAAACAAAAGACCGAAAGTGCCAGAATAAGTCAGCGGGTCAGGCAGCATATCGGGAGAACATGGGTAGGTGATGTTTCGAGTTGTGACCATTCTTCAGTGGGGGGGGGGGGGGGGGCAGAGAGCTGGAAGAGAGGAGGGGCAGGATAAAGCCTAGGAGGTAATAATCTGATGCAAGTGAGGGGGAGGTTCAATGATTCAATGGTTTAATGATACTCCATTGTCACATGTACCTAGGCCCAGTGAAATGCTTTGTTTTGCGTTCAATCCGGTCAAATCACACAGCACACCTTACCTAGGCAGTGCACAAGAATCGCTACGGTTCTGCCGCCGACTAAGTTACAAAACGTTCACCGAACAGTGATCGGCAGTGATTGAACAGTGAGAGGCAACTCTCCCTCCCACTATCTCCCGGAGCTGAGCACTTCAACTCCCCCTCCCACTCCCAGTCTGACCTTTCTGTCATGGGCCTCCTCCAGTGCCATAGTGAGGCCCACCGGAAATTGGAGGAACAGCACCTCATATTTCGCCTGGGCAGCTTGCAGCCCAGTGGTATGAACATCGACTTCTCCAACTTTAGATAGTTCCTCTGTCCCTCTCTTCCCTCCCCCTTCCCAGTTCTCCCTCTATCTTCCTGTCTCCACCTATATCCTTCCTTTGTCCCGCCGCCCCCGACATCAGTCTGAAGAAGGGTCTCGACCCGAAACGTCACCCATTCCATCTCTCCCGAGATGCTGTGTAAGGGGTTTCTGCACCGAGCTTTCGCCCGACCTAAGGTCCCCGTGCCTTGCTCTGGTCCCTCGACCAGGCCGCGCACAATGGTTCCCCGTGAGTGGTTCCATCCACTCACCCCTTACGGTTCTAGACACTGGACTTAGATGCAGGAGCGTTGATAGTGCAGAAAAATTCAACCAGACCAGATTTGAAGACCAGGGTTTAAACGGAAAAAGGCTTTTATTGAGCGCTTGGGACTATTGTACATGAATGCTTTTACACAGTTCTATAAGACATATACTGAATTACATGAATACTTTGACTCTGAATTATAAACGCACAGTTCTATAAGACGTATACTCGACTGTAAGATGGGGAACGTACGACACATCGCAAAATTGGCCAACACATATTTGCTTATACACCCACGTTAACTAAGCCACCCTCCCCTCTACACTAAAACTATGTCCAGGATGTGCAGGATCGGGGTACATGCTCACCATGGGGCTATTACTGGGGTTACTGGCTGTTCGTGCTGCTTCTCCGCTGTTTTCCGTGAGGGTCGTGCTTGTTCCGTGAGTTTCTTCCTTCCGTTCTTCTCGGTGAGTCTCCGTTCTCCGTGCCGTTCGTTGCGTTCTCTGACTTCTGCCATGAGACTTCTTCTTCTTCCTTCTGACTGCCGTCCCCTTCTTGCGTTCCGTTTTCCCGATTTTTAAAACCCAAAAACCGTGGCCAGTTATACTAATCCTGACCCGTCCTATCTCCTGCCAGATCTCGGGATCTCTTTGTTTCAAAGATAGGTTTCGAGTTTTCTCTCTGTTCTGCGTTATGTCCGGGGGTACCGGTGATGGCCAGACGGTCTGTTAATCTGTTTCTTGTTGAGAGGTGATGGGTTTAACTGGTTTCCCATCACCTGCCAGGTAGGTTTCTATGGGCTATTGTGCCCCCTTAACGGGATTAACTGTGTAGGTCGGCTTGGGGCATTGTGAAGTATGCTGATGTCAGCGCCCCAGTGTCTGGACTTCGACCTGGTTTCGCGGGTTTCTGCACGGCCAATATCCATCCATTGTTCTGGCCGTGGCTTTGCAGAAACCTAGAGACTGGGCTGTGGGGTTTTTGCTTTTGTGGCTGGTCACGAGGTCCCGCGGCCATCTTGGGACCCACGGATTGTGACATCCCTTGGTAAACTGACCGCAGCCTTTCTCCGCTATCAGCCCCAGTCTCCCGTTTAAAATGTCCAAACTGCAGCTCTTTGGTTTGGTGTTGATTGCAGAATGAGGGGAAACTTCTCAAATCTTACAGTTGCCTGACCTGCTGAGTCACTACAGCATTTTGTGAAATAAATACCACCATTATATATGATATTTCTATACTGCCTGCATCCTAACTGGTGGCCACTGTATTTTTTTCTGTTTTATAAATAATTGTATACCTACGGTACATATAAATATTCCAATATTTCAAGCCCTTTTTAAAAATTGAATATTATTTATTTGTTGCCATTAAATTTATAAAACTAACATTTCTTTATTTTTTCCTACAATCAGCAAAAATGTGCCAAATATATAATGTGGCCCTCGTGCTGAAAAGTTTGGAGGGCCCCTGGTTTAGACAAAGGGTTTGAGATAAACCAGAAATTCCGTTAATACTTGTGTAGGAAGGAACTGCAGGTGCAGGTTTGAACCGAAGATAGACTCAAAATGCTGGAGTAACTCAGCGGGACAGGCAGCATCTCTGGAGAAAGGAAATAGATGACGTTGGGGTCCGAGACCCTTCGTCAGGCTGAGAGTCAGTGGGGAGGGAAACGAGAGATATAGATAATACACAACACAGAGGGGGAGCAGGGAGAGAGGATGTTGCAGAACTCTCGTCGGAGAGAGGAGGAGACCTTCTTCAAAGCTGGCACACCTTGAGGAGATATCGCAGTGGAGCGGACAAAATGTGTAGGAAGGAACTGCAGATGGTGTTTACACCGAACATAGACGCAAAAAGCCGGTGTAACTCAGCGGGTCAGGCAGCATCTCTGGAGAACTTGGATAGGTGACGTTTCACAGGGTGCTGGAGTAACTCAGCGGGTCAGGCAGCATCTCTGGAGAACATGGATAGGTGACGTTTCACAGAGTGCTGGAGTAACTCAGCGGGTCAGGCAGCATCTCTGGAGAACATGGATAGGTGACGTTTCACAGAGTGCTGGAGTAACTCAGCGGGTCAGGCAGCATCTCTGGAGAACTTGGATAGGTGACGTTTCACAGAGTGCTGGAGTAACTCAGCGGGTCAGGCAGCGTCTCTGGAGAACATGGATAGGTGACGTTTCACAGAGTGCTGGAGTAACTCAGCGGGTCAGGCAGCATCTCTGGAGAAAAGGAATAGGTGGCGTTTTGGCTTGAGACCCTTAATACTGATGGTTGAATGTGAAACCCTGCAAATAAAATATATCTTTCACCTCAGCTCTACAATCCCATTAGAGTCATTTTCTTTCCAGCCGCGCATTGTGGTTGCAGCATGCCGGCTGGCTTGAGAGCAACAAGAAGTGAGGTCACTTTTGTGTTGAAAAGCATTACCTGCCCCTGGGTCATGCAGCAAATCACACTTTACATATGTCTGCAGTGTATTAAAGTCATAAGGTCATAAGTGACAGGCCGGCACGGTGGCGCAGCGGTAGAGTTGCTGCCTTACAGCGAATGCAGCGCCGGAGACCCGGGTTCGATCCTGACTACGGGCGCCGTCTGTACGGAGTTTGTACGTTCTCCCCGTGACCTGCGTGGGTTTTCTCAGAGATCTTCGGTTTCCTCCCACACTCCAAAGACGTACAGATGTGTAGGTTATTTGACTGGGTAAATGCAAAAATTGTCCCTAGTGTGTGTAGGATAGTGTTAATGTGCGGGGATCGCTGGGCCGAAGGGCCTGTTTCCGTTGCCTGTATCTCTATAACAAAGGAGTAGGATTAGGCCATTCGGCCCATCAAGCCTATTCCGCCATTCAATCATGGCTGATCTATCTCTCCCTCCTAACCCCATTCTCCTGCCTTCTCCCCATAACCCCTGACGCCTGTACTAATCAAGAATCTATCTGTCTCTGCCTTCTATATGTATCCACTGACTAGGCCTCCACAAACTTCAACAGCAACGAATTCCACAGCTTCACCACCCTCCGCCTAAAGAAATTCCTCCTCACCTCCTTCCCAAAGGAACGTCCTTTAATTCTGAGGCTGTGACCATTAGCCCCAGAGTCTTCCACTAGTGGAAACATCCTCTCCACATCCACTCTTTCCAAGCCTTTCACTATTCGGTATTCATCAAAGCTGTCCACACACTCCAACTGTTCATCAACTTCCCTTGTTAGCTTCAGGCAACCGTATTGACAATCACAAAGGGTCCTTTGTACAGAACCCAGTTGTCCTGTGCACAGCGGTGTCTGGAACTAGGACGTTCAGTACTGCTTTCCCTGGTAAATAATAATCATGTTTTGTTAAGTCAGTCTGTGAGTTCCCCGTGCTGAATGAAAACATAAAACAAATGTCCTCTTTGTGTGTGTTTGGCCTCATCTCTCCGTAGAGGAAATCAATCTTGAAAGATTGGAAAAGCGCAGATGAAAACAAGTGTGAGATTCATGAATTGGATCTGACTGGTGAGCTCGCAACAAAAGCTATTCACTGTACCTCGGTACAAGTGCCAACAAACTGAACTGAACTGAACCGAACTGAAATGAATTGAAGGGGCAGCACGGTGGCACAGCGGTAGAGTTGCTGCCTTACAGCGCCAGAGACCCAGGTTCCATCCTGACTACGGGTGCCTGTCTGTACGGAGTTTGTACATTCTCCCTGCGACCACGTGGGTTTTCTCCGGGTGCTCCGGTTTCCAAAGACGTGCAGGTTTGTAGATTGTAAAGTTCTGTAAATTGTCCCTAGTGTGTAGGATCATGTGATAGGAGTAGAATTAGGCCATTCGGCCCATCAAGCCATTCAATCATGGCTGATCTATCGCTCCCTCCTAACCCCATTCTCCTGCAGCACCCATGGTCAGGATCGAACCCGGGTCTCTGGAGCTGGAAGGCAGCAACTTTGGTTTAGTTTAGTTTAGTTTAGAGATACAGCGCGGAAACAGGCCCTTTCGGCCCACCGGGTCCGCACCGACCAGCGATCCCCGCACATGAACACTATCCTACACCCACTAGGAACAATTTTTACATTTACCAAGCCAATTAACCTACAAACCTGCACGTCTTTGGAGTGTGGGAGGAAACCAAAGATCTCGGAGATCTCGGGCGGCACGGTGGCGCTGTGGTAGAGTTGCCGCCTTACAGCGAATGCAGCGCCGGAGACTCAGGTTCGATCCTGACTACGGGCGCCGTCTGTACGGAGTTTGTACGTTCTCCCCGTGACCTGCGTGGGTTTTCTCTGAGATCTTCGGTTTCCTCCCACACTCCAAAGATGTTCAAGTATGTAGGTTAATTAACTGGGTAAAATGTTTTTTTAAATTGTCCCTTGTTTGTGTAGGATAGTGTTAATGTGCGGGGATCGCTGGGCGGCGCGGACTCGGTGGGCCGAAGGGCCTGTTTCCATGCTGTATCTCAAAATCAAAATGTTTAAAAAAAATCAAAAACCCTGCAGGCCAATGGGAGAACGTACAAACTCCATACAGACAGCACCCGTAGTCGGGATCGAACCCGGGTCTCCGGCGCTGCGTTCGCTGTAAGGCAGCAACTCTACCGCTGCGCCACCGTGACCGCCCACAAGGAGGATCTCACCAGCCTCTCTGCCTCTTGTGTCGACCTCGTTGAGTAGTGTGGTATCGGTTAAGAAATGTGCTCCCGTGAAGCATCTTTGCTGGAAGCTGCCACTGTAGAAAGTGCATTTAGTACTTCCGCTGCAAGGAAGGTTCAGCATAATGAATCAATACAACAGACCAGCGGGATGCTTTTAATTACAGGAGGGCAGTCTAAAAAAAGGTTATATAATATCAGACACAGCAGACATCTATAATTCTTATTATGGTGGTGATACCATTGTGAATCAGAAAAATGTCAACATTCACACAAATATTAACTCAAGGCACCTAATTATCACTATTCACATGGTATTTATTGAGACTTGTTTTACTAGCGATTGTTTAAATGTTAGGGAAAGAGGGTTTTTTTCTCATTGTGTAGATTTTAGGCAGCACAGTGTCATAACAGTGGAGTAGGCAAACAAAAGCTTTTCACGGTGCGTCGGTAGTCCATAAGTTCATAAGTGATAGGAGCAGAATTAGGCTAATCGGCCCATCCAGTCTACTTCGCCATTCGATCACGGCTGATGGATCTCGCCTAACTAACCCCATTCTCCTGCCTTCTCCCCATAACCCCCTGACACCCGGACTGATCAAGAATCTATCTCTGCCTTAACAATATCCATTGTCTTGGCCTCCACAGCCTTCTGTGGCAAAGAATCCCACAGATTCATAGATACACGTGACAATAATAATTGGTTGGCAAACCAAACGGATTGTGCAACTATTATAACAGAGGTATAAAGGTTCAAAGGTTCAAAGGGCATTTTATTGTCAAGCTACAGTGAAACTTGATTTACCATACAGTCATACTAAAAAAAAGCAACAAGACACACGACTACATAAAAGTTAACATAAACATCCACCACAGCGGATTCCCCACATTCCTCACTGTGATGGAAGGCAATAAAGTCCAATCTTCTTCCTCGTTTATTCTCCTGCGGTCTGGGCAGTCGAGCCATCCGCAGTCAGGGCAATCGAAGCTCCCGCGATCGGGGCGGTCGAAGCTCCTGCGACCTGGAGCTCCCGGAGTCGGTCCCTAACCAAGGGATCGACAGATCCACGATGTTAAGTCCCACAGGCTCCTGCGGCCTGGAGCTCCCAAAGTCGATCCCCGACAGGGACCGCCAGCTCCACGATGTTAAGTCCCGCAGGCTCCCACAATTGGAGCTCCCAAAGTCGATCCCCAGCAAGAGGCCACCAGCTCCTCGATGTTAGGCCGCAGTGCAGACGATGATACATTATGAAATGTCACCTATTTCGTTTAGAGTCATAGAGTCATCGAGTGGTGCAGCGTGGAAACAGGCCCAACTTCGGCCCAACTTGCTCACATCGGCCAACATGTCCCAGCTACACTAGACAGGATTCGCGGCCATCTGCGTTGCAAACTTGGCAACAAGGCCTTGCTTCTATCTCCTCTTAGGCGGACCCTCTGGGTCAAGGATGGCATTTGTCCTCCTCTCCAGTTCCATGGCTTCTGAGGCCAACGTGGGAACCGCAGACTCCTACACCAAGTGGCTATCTTGTGAGATGGTCCACATAACTGTGTCTCTGATGCACGGATCCAAGGTTTCCAACACCATCTCAAGTCATGGGTTCAAGGTTTCAATGAGTTAGTGGGGTGTGGTTGCCTTTCTTCATGGAGGTTTAGTCGAGTTGACACAAAATGCTGGAGTAACTCAGCGGGACAGGCAACATTTCTGGAGAGAAGGAATGGATGACGTTTCGGGTCGAGAGCCTTCGTCAGACGAAGTTTAGTTGAGTTGAGTTTAGAGACTAGTGCGTGCGTGAATCTATGTAAACTGGCATAAGTGGCAAGTTAGGTTCAACTAGTGTTTACGACTCATGAGATGAAGTCCCCTGCCGAAGGGAAACTCCAGGGGCCACAGTCTAAGAATCCAGATCCAGGGGCCACAGTCTAAGAATCCAGATCCAGGGGCCACAGTCTAAGAATCCAGATCCAGGGGCCACAGTCTAAGAATCCAGATCCAGGGGCCACAGTCTAAGAATCCAGATCCAGGGGTCACAGTCTAAGAATCCAGATCCAGGGGCCACAGTCTAAGAATCCAGATCCAGGGGCCACAGTCTAAGAATCCAGATCCAGGGGCCACAGTCTAAGAATCCAGATCCAGGGGCCACAGTCTAAGAATCCAGATCCAGGGGCCACAGTCTAAGAATCCAGATCCAGGGGCCACAGTCTAAGAATCCACAACCAGGGGCCACAGTCTAAGAATCCAGAGCCAGGGGCCACAGTCTGAATTCAGAACCAGGGGCCACAGTCTGAATCCAGAACCAGGGGCCACAGTCTAAGAATCCAGAACCAGGGGCCACAGTCTAAGAATAAAGGGGAGGCCATTTAAGACTGAGGTGAGAAAAATCTTTTTCACTCAGAATTGTGAATCTGTGGAATTCTCTGCCTCAGAAGGCAGTTCTCTGAATGCATTCAAGAGAGAGCTAGATAGAGCTCTTAAGGATAGTGGAGTCAGGGGGTATGGGGAGAAGGCAGGAACGGGGGTACTGATTGAGAATGATCAGCCATGATCACATTGAATGGTGGTGCTGGCTCGAAGGGCCGAATGGCCTCCTCCTGCACCTATTGTTTAATGTCTATTGTCTAATAAAGGGGAGGCCATTTAAAATTGAGGTGAGAAAAAACTTTTTCACCCAGAGAGTTGTGAATTTGTGGAATTCTCTGCCACAGAGGGCAGTGGAAGCCAATTCACTGGATGAATTTAAAAGAGAGTTAGATAGAGCTCTAGTGGCTAGTGGAATCAAGGGATATGGGGAGAAGGCAGGCACGGGTTTACTGATTGTGGATGATCAGGCATGATCACAATGAATGGCGGTGCTGGATCGAAGGGCCAAATGGCCTCCTCCTGCACCTATTTTCTATGTTTTCCATGTTATGGGGAGAAGACAGGAGAATGGGGTTGAGAGGGAAAGAGAGATAAACTTGAAGCGTCGAATGGCCTAATTCTGCTCAGATAACTAATTAATTTATGAACTGAGCACCTCAAATCTTAATGTACTTCTGCTCCTAGAACTCATGAACTATCCCACACACTAGAGACAATTTACAATTTTACCGAAGCCAAATCCGCAGGTCTTTGGAGTTTGGGAGGAAACCGGAGCACCCGGAGAAAACCCACACGGTCACGGGGAGAAGGTACAAACTCCGTACAGGCAGGCACCCGTGGTGGGGACCGAACCCGGGATCTCTGGCGCCGTGAGGCAGCAGCTCTACCCGCTGCGCCACCGCGCCGGCCTAACGCACTGTCCGAATCAACAGCAGGTAAGCGCGAGGGTTAATAATTCACCTCGAAAACTTAATTATTTTCAGAGACAAATAGACCAGAGTGCCTCTTTGTTGATTGGGCTGTCATAAACGTGCTGGTAAGGGGTGAAAGCAGGAACCAGGATGACAGTCTCAATCAGAACATCCGGTGGGAGAGATGCCTTGGAGATCACACTCTTGCCGTTGAAGGTGGGGTCATCGCATGGTTTGATGGCAATAATCAACTCAATCCCGAGGCGATATCTTTAACTGAAACATAATGGAATTTGGCAAGCTTATCATGATTGGCTCACCGAACATTATCAGCCTATAATTACATGTAATATGCATCCCCTAAAAGTGTTAATTAATAATAGCCCTGGATCCTGATTCATATTCATAACTTCAGCTGTTATTCATATTCATTTCTCTTGAACTCATCTTTAATTGCCCTGAAATTATCCAGAATCCTCACATTAATATTCTTGAACAAACTTCAGTAGCTGAAAGCTGCATTTCACTCAATGTGCAGATTACTTATACACCAGAGTACTCCCAGTTTTGTGCATGTTATATAACACATCGCAGTCAGTGTTTAACATAGAAACCTAAGTTTTCCCACTTTAGGTTCAGAGTCATATAGTGATACAATGTGGAAACAGGCCCTTCTGCCCTGCTTGCCCACACTAGCCAACATGTCCCATCTACACTCGTCCCATCTACACTAGTCCCACCTGCCTGCGTTTGGCCCATATCCCTCTAAACCTGTCCTATCCATGTACCTGTCCAAATGTTCTTAAATGGTGCAATGGTACCTACTTCAACTGCCTCCTCCGGCAGCTCGTTCCATACACCCACTACCCTTTGTGTAAAAAAGTGACCCCACGGGTTCCTATTTAGTTTTTACCCCCTCACCTTAAACCTATGTTTTATGGTTCTCGATTCCCCTACTCTGGGCAACACACTCTTTGTGTCTACCGATCTAATTCCTCTCATGATTTTGTACACCTCTATAAGATCGCCCCTCATCCTCCTGCGCTCCAAAGAATAAACCCCTAGCCTGCTCAACCTCTCCCTACAGCTCAGGCCCTCGAGTCCTGGCAACATCCTGGTAAATCTTCTCTGTACCATTTGTAGCTTGGCAACATCTTCCCTATACCATGGTGGCCAAAACTGAACACAATACTCTAAATGTGGCCTCACCAACGTGTTATATGTTTTGATCTAAAAACGTCAGGTCCATGATCACCGGGTTCAACCCTCACCGTGGGCCCTGTCTGTGTGGAGTCTGCCTGAGATGAAAAAACAAAACGTGTGAGATAAGGGTGGCACAGTGGTGCAGCAGGTAGAACCACTGCCTCACAGCGCCAGAGAGCCTGGAATGTAATACAGACAAGTGTGAGGTGTTGCATTGTGGGACGACTAACAAGGGCAGGACCCACACAGAAACAAAAATTCCATGAAACACGAAGTCAAAGTGACAAGTGGAAAGGCTTTGGGGATGTGCAAAGATTGAGGAGGTGGGGGGGTGGGGGGGATTCAGTCTCAGTCTACACCATGACAGGTACCCCAAAGGCGGCACGGTGGCGCAGCGGTAGAGTTGCCGCCTTACCGCGAATGCAGCGCCGGAGACTCAGGTTCGATCCTGACTATGGGCGCCGTCTGTACGGAGTTTGTACGTTCTCCCCGTGACCTGCGTGGGTTTTCTCCGAGATCTTCGGTTTCCTCCCACACTCCAAAGACGTGCAGGTTTGTAGGTTAATTGACTGGGTAAAAATGTAAAAAAATCGTCCCTAGTGTGTGTAGGATAGTGTTAATGTGCGGGGATCGCTGGGCGGCGCGGACTCGGAGGGCCAAAGGGCCTGTTTCCGCGCTGTATCTCTAAAAATCTAAATCTAGAAGGGGGAGGGGTTGTAGTTTGATAGCCACAGGGAAGAAGGATCTCCTGTGGCGTTCTGTGCTGCATCTTGGTGGGACCAGTCTGTTGCTGAAGGTGCTCCTCAGGTTGGCCAGTGTGTCATGGAGGGGTTGGGCTGTATTGTCCAGGATGCTCTGCAGTTTGAGGAGCATCTTTCCCTCCAAGACCACCTCCCGCGAATCCAACTCCGCCCCCAGGACGAAGCCAGCCTTCCTGATGAGTTTATTGATCCCATTGGCGTCCGCGGCCTTTGCCAATTAATTACTGGAAATAACCTTGTGGGCCTTTAGACCTTAGGACATCCCAAAGAACGTTTTAGCAAAGTTCTGAAATGTTGTCATTGCTGCGATTTGTAATAAACTGAAAGAATCAGCAGTAAGATGATGTAAGAAAATAACTGCAGATGCTGGTACAAATCGAAGGTATTTATTTCACAAAATGCTGGAGTAACTCAGCAGGTCAGGCAGCATCTCGGGAGAGAAGGAATGGGTGACGTTTCGGGTCGAGACCCTTCTTCAGACTGATGTCAGGGGGGCGGGACAAAGGAAGGATATAGGTGGAGACAGGAAGACAGTGGGAGATCTGGGAAGGGGGAGGGGAAGAGAGGGACAGAGGAACTATCTAAAGTTGGAGAAGTCAATGTTCATACCGCTGGGCTGCAAGCTGCCCGGGCGAAATATGAGGTGCTGTTCCTCCAATTTCCGGTGGGCCTCACTATGGCACTGGAGGAGGCCCATGACAGAAAGGTCAGACTGGGAGTGGGACGGGGATTTGAAATGCTCAGCCACCGGGAGATCAGGTTGCTTGAGGCGGACTGAGCGAAGGTGTTGAGCGAAACGATCGCCGAGCCTGCGTTTGGTTTCACCGATGTAAATAAGTTGACATCGAGAGCAGTGGGTACAATAGATGATGTTGGAGGAGGTGAACCTCTGTCTCACCTGGAAAGACTGTTTGGGTAAGATGATGATCAGCTAATCTCTTTCTAGCAATGTAGCTGGAGGAGTAAATATTGGCTGGGACTCCAGTGACATGCCCTCTGTTGTTCCTTAAAATAATTCCAAGGATCATTAACATCCTTCACAGAGAGCAGGCAGGACCTTGGTTTAATGCTTTATCCAGACGGCAGTTCTACCTCCATGTAGCACAAGTGAATCGACCTAGATAATGTTCTTCTCGTCCTGGGACTACTTCTTCAACCTATAGAACACTGCTGAGAATGAGACTTGGCTTAGTCCAATTACTAAATGTGTGGTACGGTACTCTTTGTCGCCTGTACCGAAGTACAGTGAAATTCATATTGGTACACAGTTCAGTACAGGTTTCACTCAACACAAGCACTGAGAAGCATATTAGACATGCATCTCATAACAACAAAAAGAAACTGCAGATGCGGGTTTAGAACAAAGATAGACACAAAGTGCTGGAGTAACTCATCGGATCAGGCAGCATCTCTGGAGAAGAATAACAGGTGACGCTTCAGGTTGGGACCCTTCTTCAGACCCTTCAGTCCCAACCCGAAAAACGTCACCTATCCATTTTCTCCAGAAATGCTGCCTGACCCACTTAATTAATCCAGCATTTTGTGTCTATCTTTACTCCAGTTACTGCGGTTTGGCCCCCTTTGCTCTGCCTATTGTACTTGAGTTTGACTTGATTGTATTTATGTGTAGTGTTATGTGATCCGCTTGGACAGCATGCAAAACAAAGCTTATCACTGTACCTCAGTGCTCGTGGCAATAATAAATCTAAACCAAAAACTAGAAACAAGGAACTGCAGATGCTGGTTAATACACAAAAGGGCACAACGTGCTGGAGTAACTCAGCGGGTCGGGCAGCATCTCTGGAAAACATGAATGGGTGACGTTTCAGGTCGTAACCCTTCTTCAGATTGAGGAGGAGTCCTGACCCGAAACGTCCCCTCTACATGATCTGCATAGATGCTGCCTGACCTGCTCAGTTTCTCCAATAAGGTCTAGCCTATAAACCTAGTGTGTGGTTAATAGATCGTCTTTGGGCTTTAGATATACAGAGTGGAAAACAGGCCCTTCAGCCCACCGAGTCCGTGCCGACCAGCAATCCCCGCACATTAACCTATACACACTAGGGGGAATTTTACAACTTACCAAAGCCAATTAACCAGTTAGCCAGAATTAGCCAGAAGGCTGTGGAGGCAAAGTCAGTGGATATATTTAAGGCAGGGATAAATAGATTCTTGATTAGTGCGGGTGACAGAGTTTATGGGAAGAAGGCAGGAGAATGGGGTTCTGAGGGAGAGATAGGTCAGCCATGATTGAATGGCAGAGCAGACTTGATGGGCCGAATGGCCTAATTCTGCTCCTATCTGGAGCACCCGGAAGAATACCCACGTTATCACAGGGTGAACGTACAAACTCTGTACAGACAGCACCCTTAGTTAGGATCGAACCCGGGTCTCTGGCGCTGTAAGGCAGCAACTCTACCGCTGCGCCACCGTGCCGCTCAACTATTTAAACAATCATTGAATCAATCTTGATAAAATTAGAAAATAAATGACCCAGGAAAGTCACTAGAATTCACGAGAAGAGAGATGAATGATCAATTGATAGAGGCATTAAACCTGGGAAGATTCATTAATATTGACATTGTAACTGTGTATTTAATGTTAAGAGGTCTCCCCCTCACTCTCAAGTAGCGCAGACCCAGTTTACCAATGAGGGTGACACGAGGAACTGCAGACACTGGAATCTTGAGAAAACCACAAAGTGCTGGAGGAACTCAGCAGGTCTGACAGCATCCGTAGAGGACATGGATGGGCGATGTTTTGAGTCGGGCACTTTATCAGTCTGACGAAGGGTCCTGACCCATCACACTGTCTATCCATGTCTTCCTGTTCTACTAAATTACATCAGCACTTTGTCATAGCATGGAGGCAGGCTCTCATTCCATATACCCGCCAATCTCTGTGTGAAAAAGTTGCCCCTCGGGTTCCTATTCTAAATCTTTCCCCTCTTGTCTAAAACCTATGTCCTCTGGTTTGTGATTCCCTTACTCTGAATGAATTTGCCCTTTCTATTCCCCTCGTGGTCTTCTACACCTCTGTAAAATCACCCCTCAGCCTCCTGCACTCAAGGAATAAAATCTTAGTGTTGAGTTTGAGCTCAGTTTATTGTCACGTGTACCAAGGCACAGTGAAAAGCTTTTATTGCGTGCTAACCAGACAGTGAAAAGACAATACATGCTAAAGAAAACTGAGCCATCCACAGTGTGCAGATACAGGATAAAGGGAATATCGGGAATAACGTTTAATGCAAAATAAAGCCAGTGATGTCTGATAAAAGATAGCCCGAGGGTCTCCAATGGGGTAGACAGTAATTCAGGACCACTCTCTGGTTGTGGTAGGATGGTTCAGTTGCCTGATAACAGCTGGGAAGAAACTGTTCCTGAATCTGGAGCTGTGCGTTTTCACACTTCTGTACCTTTTGCCCGATGGGAGAGGGGAGAAGAGGGGGTGGCCAGGGTGCGACTGGTCCTTGATTGTGCTGCTGGACTTGCCGAGGCAGCGGGAGGTGAGGATGGAGTCAACGGAAGGGAGGCTGGATTGTGCGATGGTCTGGGCTGCGTCCACAATTCTCTGCAATTTCTTTGTGGTCTTGGATGGAGCTGTTCCCAAAGCAAGCTGTGATGCATCCTGATAAAGTGCCCTCAACCTCTCCCTGTAGCTCAGGCTCTCGAGTCCTGACAACCTCCTGCGTTTGAGCATCACAAGGGATGTCTTCTCACTGTGTAGCATCATTGCCTGTACCACTCTGATAGCCATCCGCTCATTTTTCCCCTCTTTTGATTTCATGAAGTGCTTCAGTGACCTGGACCACTTTGTAATCAAATGGTGTGCATGTTTGACTGAATTGATCGGATAATCGTTCTGAGAGTCGACTACACTGATGGCTGTCTGTGTCTAATAGATTGAAAGGCCACTTGCACTCGAGGCCACAGATTGAATCTGTGAGCTTAAGGGATCTAAATTCCAATTAATTCCTGGCGGACGACGGCATTAGGCCAGACCGCCAGAAGCTTTTTCTCAGAATGGAAGGATCAAAGACTAGAGGGCATAACTTTAAGGTGAGAGGGGCAAAGTTTAAAGAAGACGTGAATGGTAGGTCTTTTACACAGCAGTCAGTGCGTTTAGTTAAGTTTTAGTTTATTGACGCAGTGTGATATTCGCGTTGTACATAGAATTTGGATCATTGTTTATAAACTGAATATATATGTTTGCGTGTGTGCATATATGCATATATATGTATGTATGTGGCATATGTATGGATATATGTATGTGTGTATATGTGTATATATATAGTATAAGAGGATAACTGCAGATGATGGTACAAATCGAAGGTTTTTATTCACAAAATGCTGGAGTGACTCAGCAGGTCAGGCAGCATCTCGGGAGAGAAGGAATGGGTGACGTTTCGGGTCGAGACCCTTCTTCAGTCTGAAGAAGGGTCTCGACCCGAAACGTCACCCATTCCTTCTCTCCCGAGATGCTGCCTGACCTGCTGAGTCACTCCAGCATTTGGTGTGTATATATATATATATATATATATGTGTGTGTGTGTGTGTGTGTATATATGCATGTATGGCGAGTCCGAAACTTGTTGGTTGTAGACGAAGTTTATTGCAGCCGCAATACACGAATACAGAGTTAAACAACAAGGTACAGGACAACCAATACAAACTTACTGTCTTCCTTGAAGACTTCGCCGAACTGACTCAAACGGGCGCCAAACGCGCACCTGACATCGCTGGCCAATCAGCGATGTCGTTCCCTGGACCAATCCCCATGGTCGCGTTCCCACGTGACCTCGCTGGCCAATCCGAGGGTTCGACGACCTGGACCATTCTCTATGGTCGCTACATGACCCCCCCCCCAGAACCCGAGGTGCGGAACCTAGCTGGGAGCCGGATTTCGCGACCATAACGAGTACGGAGAGGGACAGCCTGAACCACAGGAGCCGGAGGTTCCGGACTTGGAGGAACAGCCGGAACGAGAGGTTCTGGAGGAACTACCGGCACGGGGGGTTCTGGAGGAACTGCCGAAACGGGGGGTCCTGGAGGAACTGTCGGAACGGGGGTTTCTGGACTGGGCGGAACTAACGGAGGTCGGCCTCTCCTAGGGGTGTGACCGACCAGGACTGGTTGATCCGGGTCCAAATGGGCAGGTTTGAGCCGGGACACCGAGACGAGTTCACTCTTGCCGCCCATGTCTAAGGTGAAAGTAGCCGTTCCCTTACGTAAAACCCGGAACGGCCCTTGATAGACCTTCTGCAACGGGGCGCGATGGGCATCTTTACGCAGAAAAACAAACTCACAGTCCTTCAGGGAAGATGGTTCATGTACCATGGAACACCCATGACGTGAAGTCGGCACTGGAGCCAGGGAGCCCACCCGTTCCCGGAGAGATGCTAACGCTGATGGGACTGTAGGGAGCAGGGCTGAAGGGTCCGGAAACAGATCTCCGGGTACTCGAAGTGTCGAGCCATATACTAGCTCTGCGGACGACGCACCGAGATCTGGCTTAGGAGCAGTCCTGATGCCCAAAAGAACCCAAGGGAGTTGGTCTACCCAGTCCGGGCCTTCAAGCCTTGCACTGAGGGACGCCTTAAGTTGGCGGTGAAACCTTTCGACGAGTCCATTTGCCTGGGGGTGATATGCAGTTGTGGGTTGTAACTTGGACCTGTACAGTTCCGCCAGCGCGGCCCAGAGGGACGAAGTGAACTGTGGACCTCTGTCAGTTGTAATAACTGCCGGGACCCCGAAACGAGCTACCCAATGAAGGGCCAAAGTCCTAGCACAGGACGCTGACGAGATATCAAACAATGGGAAAGCCTCTGGCCACCGGGTGAACCGATCCACCACCGTGAGGAGGTGGGTGTAGCCCCGGGAGGAAGGCAAAGGCCCGACCAAATCCACGTGGATGTGGAAAAAACGACAAACCGGGACCTCGAAATCCTGTACGGGGGGCTGGACGTGGCGCTGGACTTTAGCGGTCTGACAGGGCACGCAGGAACGTGCCCACCCCGCTACCTGTTTCCGCAGGCCATGCCAGACAAACCTCGCTGCTACCAAGGCAGAGGTGGAGCGGATGGACGGGTGCGCCAGCCCATGAATGGCATCGAAAACCCGGCGCTGAAGGGAGGGCGGTACTACCGGCCTGGGACGAGGAAGAGAAACATCGCACCAGACTTTCGTGCCCTCCGACCCACAAGCTACCTGGGCCAACTTCAATCCCGAAGTGGTGGACTGGTAAGCCGAAACGGTATCCGCTAGGAGCTGTGCCTCCGCAAGCTCCTGGGGATCCACTTCGCAGTCCACCGCCGAAATAGGGGGAAAAGCAGGTCTAGACAGGGCGTCAGCCACGGCATTAAGCTTACCCGCGACATGACGGACATCGGTGGTAAATTCGGAGATAGCAGTCAGGTGCCGCTGCTGGCGGGCCGACCATGGGTCAGACAATTTCGAAAAAGCAAATGTTAATGGCTTGTGGTCCGTAAATGCCACAAATGGGCGGCCCTTGAGGAAATACCTGAAATGACGGACAGCTAAATAGAGAGCCAGAAGCTCTCGGTCAAATGCGCTATATTTCAGCTCGGCCGAATTTAGTTGCCGGCTGAAAAACGCTAACGGCTGCCAACGGCCACCGACCTGCTGCTCCAGAACTCCACCCACCGCCACGTCAGAGGCATCAACCGTCAGGGCCGTGGGGGCGGAGGGGCTCGGATGGACCAACATGGTGGCGTCTGCCAAGGCTGCCTTAGCTGCCGTAAAAGCCGACTCTGCGGCCGGGGACCACAACAACTCTACCGGATTCCCTGCAAGGCATTGGAAAAGCGGGCGCAGGACTCGCGCCGCTGCCGGGACGAATCTATAGTAGAAATTAACCATGCCTACGAACTCCTGCAGCCCTTTTACTGTGGTAGGCCTAGGAAAAGCCCGGATAGCTTCCACCTTCTCGGGCAAAGGTGCGGCGCCGGCAGGAGTAATTCTGTGCCCTAGAAAATCGAGGGCAGGCAGGCCGAATTGACATTTGGAGGGTTGGATAATGAGCCCGTGGTCTTGGAGCCGCTGGAACACGGTCCGCAAATGGGCCTGGTGTTCCTGCACGGAGGGGCTGGCTACCAGGATGTCGTCTAAATAAATAAACAAAAAGGGTAAACCCCGGCCCACGCGGTCCATCAGTCGCTGGAAAGCCTGTGCCGCGTTCTTTAAACCGAAAGGCATACGCAACCATTCAAACAACCCGAACGGAGTAATAGTTGCAGTTTTTTGTATGTCCTCCGGTCGCACCGGAATCTGATGGTATCCTCGCACCAAATCGATTTTGGAAAACACCACCGCTCCTTCCAGCCCAGATGAAAAGTCCTGTAGGTGCGGTATGGGGTAGCGATCAGCCGTGGTGACAGCATTGAGACGCCGATAATCGCCACATGGCCTCCACCCCCCAGATGCCTTGGAGACCATGTGTAACGGCGAGGCCCACGGGCTGTCAGACTGACGGACAATTCCCATCTCCTCCATCTTCCTGAACTCCGCCCTTGCCACCACCAGTTTGTCTGGCGGTAGTCTCCTGGCCCGAGCGAAAACGGGAGGGCCTTCGGTGCGGATGTGATGGACCACACCGTGCTTAGCCGAAGGTGCGTCAAAACGTTGGACGAGCAGCTCTGGGAACTCTGCCAGAATCGCAGCATACGAGTCGGGGGCCGCGACGACGGCCTGGACAGTAGGGCTGGGCGAGGAGGCGATTGTCGGAGCGACGTGCTCATCTTCGGCAGAGGGTCGGAGGTCGTTACCGCGGACATCAGGAACCAGTGAAAAAGCCCAGAGAAAATCTGCGCCCAGGATCGCTTGTTTGACGTCGGCTATGATGAATGGCCATTCGTACGTGCGGAGGCCTAACACAAGGGACATCTTCCGTGTACCGAAAGTGCGAATTGGGCTGCCATTAACCGCGATGAGGGTGGGACCTGTCTTACCCGATCTGGTTTCGAGGTCGGTCGGCGGCACTATGCTGACGATGGCTCCCGTGTCTACCAAAAATTCTGTGTCCGTGAATCGATCATGGACATAGAGGCGCCGGTTCTGGCCAATCGTAACTGCCCCTATGTACGATCGGCCGAGGCATTTCCCGCGAAGGTACAAGGCAAACGACAGTTGCGGGATTCGTTACCCCATCGTAGGTGATAATAGCACCAGCCGCGCTTGTGCGGATCTTTTTGGCGGGCTTTCGGAGAATTGGCGGGAGACGTGGCGCCATCTTGCCGTCGCTGTGGCGTGGTCACTGATGTCGAGACTTTGTTGATTGAACCACTTGCCTTGTTTTTTGCCGCTATGAGCGCGTCCGCTTTCGCTGCATATGCTTCGGGGTCCTTAAAAGAACAATCCGTAAGCAGCAGTCGGACATCCTCGGGAAGTTTCTCGCGGAATGCCTGTTCAAACATCGGGCAATCCGTATGCTCACCGGCTAACATCATCATTTCGGCCATGAGTACGGAAGGCAGTTGGTCTCCAAGATCCGGTAGGTGCAGAAGTTTTGCCGCACCACCATGCTTATTCAACCCGAAGGTTCGTAGTAATACCTTCTTCATGGCCTCGTATTTGTCTTCCGCAGGTGAATTTACGATGAACCGCATCACGCGCTTGGTTGTGTCCGGCGACAGCGCGCTGACGAGGTAGAAGTACTTCGTGGCCTCGTCCGACACCTTCTTTATATGGAATTGAGCCTTGGCGTGGATAAACCAAGCTTGCGGTGCGTACGTCCAAAATAACGGAAGATGAACGCCTGCCGCGCTTGACTCCGGTGTGCCCTGCTCGGCCATCGTCAACGAGGCGTCGGGTTCCTGCTCAGTCGGTGATCGTCCAGATCACGTCGGGGTCACCAATATGGCGAGTCCGAAACTTGTTGGTTGTAGACGAAGTTTATTGCAGCCGCAATACACGAATACAGAGTTAAACAACAAGTTACAGGACAACCAATACAAACTTACTGTCTTCCTTGAAGACTTCGCCGAACTGACTCAAACGGGCGCCAAACGCGCACCTGACATCGCTGGCCAATCAGCGATGTCGTTCCCTGGACCAATCCCCATGGTCGCGTTCCCACGTGACCTCGCTGGCCAATCCGAGGGTTCGACGACCTGGACCATTCTCTATGGTCGCTACACATGTATATATATATATGTGTGTGTGTGTGTGTGTGTGTGGGGGGGGGGAGGAGAGAGAGAGAGAGAGAGAGAGAGAGAGAGAGAGAGAGAGAGAGAGAGAGAGAGAGAGAGAGAGAGAGAGAGAGAGAGAGAGAGAGAGAGAGAGAGAGAGAGAGAGAGAGAGAGAGAGAGAGAGAGAGAGAGAGAGAGAGAGAGAGAGAGAGAGAGAGAGAGAGAGAGAGAGAGAGAGAGAGAGAGAGAGAGAGAGAGAGAGAGAGAGAGAGAGAGAGAGAGTATTAATTGATGAGTAGTGGAGACGGGGTAGGAATAAATAAGTGTATACTTCCTCCTACATTTCAAACATGTAAGATTTAATTTGTGTTGTTCATGAGAATTGATTCATTGAGTTGTGTGCAGGTTTAACGTTCATTTCATTTTATTGTTATTTTGTTTTGTTTTTATCCCTTTTTGTTCTACATGTTCGGAATAAAATATAAACAAACAGGTGCTGAATTCATCGAGTCACACAGCATTGGAAATAGGCCCTTCGGCCCGACATGCCCGTGCCGACCAATGTGTCCCCAGTAATGATGCTTCCCATTGATCTTGAAAAATGCATCCAATAGAAATCTAACCTTCGCGATTGGAAAGAGCTTCCCTTTTTCTAAAATCCGCTGCTGAAAATCATATGAAGGAATTCCTGTGGAGGGGAAACAAATTGCAGGAGCCAGTGTTGACCTTTCCCTGCCTGATTTAATCTCGCAGTTCTGCCCTCTCTGGTGCGATTTTTTTTTTAGATTTAGAGATACAGCGCGGAAACAGGCCCTTCGGCCCACCGAGTCCGCGCCGCCCAGCGATCCCCGCACATTAACACTATCCTACACACACTACGGACAATTTTTTTTAACATTTGCCCGGCCAATTAACCTACATACCTGTACGTTTTTGGAGTGTGGAAGGAAACCGAAGATCTCGGAGAAAACCCACGCAGGTCACGGGGAGAACGTACAAACTCCGTACAGACGGCGCCCGTAGTCGGGATCGAACCTGAGTCTCCGGCGCTGCATTCGCTGTAAGGCAGCAACGCTACCGCTGCGCCACCGTGCCGCCCTAAGGTTCGATACCCACTCTCCATTTTTCAATTCTATTAATTATGAAATAACTTCCAGTGTCTTGTTTGGTTTTTATTATGGACTTACTGGTCTGTGAGGCAATTAGTGGAGATCTGAAAGTCTGTCCTTCGTGTGTTTACCTGCAGGAAGGATGTTGTCAGGCCGGGGAGGGTGCAGAGAAGGTTGACAAGGATGGTGTCAGGACTCAAGGGCCTGAGCTGCCGAGAGAGGTTGAGCAGACTAGGACTTTATTCCTTGGGATGCAAGAAGACGAGGGGTGAACTTATAGAGGTGGATAAGATTGTGAGGGGAATAGGTCTGGCAAGTTGGGCCGAAGGGCCTGTTTCCATGCTGTGTGACTCTGTGACCTCAGCACTGGCATCAAACTCAAAAGTTACTCCAACCTTAATAGAAGTGGAGAATGCGCAGTGTTGTTTACCAGAGTTGGGGAAACAAGAACTAGAGGACATTGGTTTAAGCTGAGAGGGGGAAAGATTTAATAAGAAACTGAGGAGCAATATTTTCACACAGAGGGTGGTGAATGTATGGAACGAGCTGCCAGAGGAGGTAGTTGAGGCAGCTACTATAACAATGTTTAAAAGACATTTGGACAGGTACCCGGATAGGAAATGTTTAGAGACGGACAGGTGGGACTAGTGCAGATGGGGCATTTTGGTCCGTTGGGCCTAAGTTCCTGTTTCCACACTGTATGGCTCTACGACCTCATATAATTTCCAACATTAAGAAATAAGTTATGTCCTTACTTACCAATAAATATCACTTTCAATGTTAAATTATTCATCATACATGCATTCTTCCAACATAGTTCCTTTTTGCAGTTTTGACTGACTCGCACAATTGCTGATATCAACAAAATTAAATTTTTAATTTTGCCATTTAGTTTCCGAAGTGTGACTTTCAATCCAAACAATCGGCATCCCAAAATCCCAGCTCTCCCCACGCCGCTCCGAATTACTTCACAAATGGACTTTATTTCCTATCATTTTGTAAAATAACTAACATTGTTTAGTTTCGTTTAGTTTATGTTCATAAACTTCATAAGTTGGACACGTCAGAGGCAGGAAACATGTTCCTAATGTTGGGGGAGTCCAGGACAAGGGGCCACAGTTTAAGAATAAGGGGTAGGCTATTTAGAACGGAGATGAGGAAGAACTTTTTCAGTCAGAGAGTTGTGAATCTGTGGAATTCTCTACCTCAGAAGGCAGTGGAGGCCAATTCTCTGAATGCATTCAAGAGAGAGAGCAAGATGGAGCTCTTAAGGATAGCGGAGTCAGGGGGTATGGGGAGAAGGCAGGAACGGGGTACTGATTGAGAATGATCAGCCGTGATCACATTGAATGGCGGCGCTGGCTCCAAGGGACGAATGGCCTCCTCCTGCACCTATTGTCTATTGTCTATTGTCTAAGTGATAGGAGCAGAATTAGGCCATTCAGCCCATCAAGTCTACTCCACCATTCAATCATGACTGATCTATCTTTCCCTCTCAACCCCATATTCTCCTGCCTTCTCCCTATAACCCCTGGCACCATTTAGTTCAGTTTTGATTAGTTTAGTTTAGTTTAGTTTAGTTTTGTTTATTGTCACGTGTACCGAGGTACAGTGAAAAGCTTTTGTTTTGCGTGCTAACCAGTCAGCGGAAAGACTGTACGTGATTACAATCGAGCCATTTACAGTGTACAGGATAAAGGGAATAACTTGAATAACGTTTAGTGCAAGATAAAGACAGCAGAAAAAGACAGTCCGAGGGTAAGTGACCTAGTTACCCTACATAGTCTGAATCAGTAACATTGCTGAGGGGACAAAGACATAGTTTACTGGATTAGCAACCATTGACAACTTTATGATAAATTTAATCTACAGTAGTGCCTTCCCACTGTGACAGTCCTGGCCTTTAAAGGGTTTGTGGTGAAAGGAATGAATTTGAAACATACACCAACATCAACAATTGCCAGCCCCTCTGTGCATACACAATGTAACATCAGAATAACATAATTACACAGTGTTTTTGTAGCATGGGATGTAAAGAAAACTACAATGATTAAATGAGAAAATGACCATTGATTCCACTGTGCTTTGCCACCATTCTTAACATCATCCCAATACAAAAATCCATAGCAACTATACTATCGGGGAATCTTATGAGAAAAAGAAACTTTAATTCCACAAACTTCAGCTTCTTTGTCAATAATTTAAGTCTAAATGAAAATAACATCGACCCATATAAAAACCCAATCAAATTCAGTTTGCATTTCAATTCAGGCCAATCGCTCAATAAACTTAGGTTTGTACAAAAGTGTCTGAATTTAACCATCACTAAATAACTCTTCAAACTAAACCACAAATCTAAATTACAATCAGCGTGTAAGAAGGAACCTCAGATGCTGGTTTAATCCGAAGACAAGCACGAAATGATAAAGTAACTCAACGGGTCAGACACCATCTCTGGCGAAAAGGAATAGGTGACGTTTCGGGTCGAGACACTTCTTCAGACACTATTGTTACCAGGGCCGTCTTAACGCATGGGCCTGATGGGCACTTGCCCGGGGCCCCACGAGCATAGGGGCCCCATGCTGATCTGTGTATGTTAAGTGACTTGCAATAAATAAATACTACTTTAAAAATGTAGGTTCAATAAGTGCTTTTTTCGCAACATTTTCGGTCCCTAAATGTTTTTTTTGCAACATTTTCCATCCCTAAGTGCTTCTCACAGCGATATGTTTCGCAACAATTAGCTCCCTAAGTGCTGTGCTTTTCCATCCCTAAGTGCTTCTCACAGCGATCTGTAAGTGCTTTTCGCAACAATGTGGCACCCTAAGTCCATCGCTAAGTGCTTTTCGGTAAGTGCTTTTCACCGGCACGACAGGGGGGGGCTGGTAGGGAAAGGGGGGTGGGCAGGGCCGTCTTAGTTTGTACGTTCTCCCCTTGACCTGCGTGGGTTTTCTCCGAGATCTTCGGTTTCCTCCCACACTCCAAAGACGTACGGGTATGTAGGTTAATTTGACTGGGTAAATGTAAAAAATTGTCCCTAGTGGGTGTAGGATAGTGTTAATGTGCGGGGATCGCTGGGCGGCGCGGACTTGGTGGGCCGAAAAGGCCTGTTTCCGCGCTGTATATATATGATATATATGATGATATGAAACTGTTTCAACGCCGATTTTGTTGGAAGTGCCAATAAAATAAATATATGTTTAATTTTATCGACCATTTACATTTTTATTCCTGTGAGTAGTTGTCGTAGGGGCCCCAGTACACTGCTTTGCCCGGGGCCCATAATGCTGCAAAGATGGCCCTGATTGTTATCACTACTGTTTTGAAGAATTAATACTAAGAATGAGTGATATCATTCAAATCCTTTGCATTGAATCCAAAATGTGAAACTCCATTAAATTAGCAGTCGTTTAAAAGATTTAGCCAGTAAATTGGAATGTTCATTAAAATGTAGATAAAAGAAAAATCAGCAATCATGTTTGGAATTAAACTGTTGTGCAGCAACTGTGGTTTGCAATAAATGTGATCTGTCCCAGCGGCACGGTGGCACAGCGGTAGAGTTGCTGCTTTACAGCTCTTACAGTGCCAGAGTCCTGGGTTCGATCCCGACTACGGGCGCTGTCTGTACGGAGTTTGTAAGTTCTCCCCGTGACCTGCGTGGGTTTTCTTCAAGATCTTCGGTTTCCTCCCACACTCCAAAGACGTACAGGTTTGTAGGTTAATTGTCTTGGTATAAATGTAAATTGTCCCTAGTGTGTGTGTGGGATAGTATTAATGCGTGGGGATCGTTGGTCAGTGTGGACTCGGTGGGCCGAGGGGCCTGTTTCCACCCTGTTTCTCTAACACTGTGTTTCTCCAAACTAAACTAAACTAAGCAATTATATATTCACGAAGAGTGAAGAATAAGAAAAGGCTCCTTTAGTTTAGTTTAGAGACGCAGCGCGGAAACAGCGCACCGGGTCCGTGTCAACCTGCGATCCCCACACATTAACACTACCCTCTCGCGAGTGGTGAACATTGCGTGAGAATGTTTGGGAGTTGAGAGGACTCAGTCTCACCACCACGCTGAAGGTCTACCGTGCAGTGGGACTCACCACTCTTCTCTATGCCAGTGAGACCTGGACTGTCTACAGCAGACGTGCCAAACAGCTCAACCACTTTCACTTGAGCTGCCTACGCAGACTCCTTCACATCAGGTGGCAGGACAAAATTCCCGACACAGAGGTCTTGGAACGGGCCGGAATCCCCAGCATCCACACCCTCCTACGGAAAGCCCAAGCCAGATGGGCAGGCCATGTCGTCAGAATGCCCGAGAGTCGACTGCCAAAACAGCTTCTGTATGGAGAACTGTGTCAGGGCAAGCGCTCAGTAGGAGGACAGAAGAAACGGTTTAAGGACTGCCTCAAAGTGTCCCTCAAAGACTTGGACATCAACCTCAGCACTTGGGAGTCTCTTGCTCTGGACCGTCCAACATGGCGTAGCAAGCTCACCACAGGAGCCCGTGCAGCAGAGAACAGACGCACTGCAGACAGGGCCGTTTTTACAGCATTATGGGCCCCCGGGCAAAGCAGCCCCTACCGTTACTCTCCCCCACCCCCCTTTCCCTACCAGCCCCCCCCCCCCTGTCGTGCCGGCGAAAAGCACTTACCGAAAAGCACTTAGCGATGGACTTAGGGTGCTACATTGTTGCGAAAAGCACTTACAGATCGCTGTGAGAAGCACTTAGGGATGGAAAAGCAAAGCACTTAGGGAGCTAATTGTTGCGAAACAGATCGCTGTGAGAAGCACTTAGGGATGGAAAATGTTGCGAAAAAAGCACTTATTGAACATACATTTTTAAAGTAGTATTTATTTATTGCAAGTCACTTAACATACACAGATCAGCATAGGGCCCCTATGCTCGTGGGGCCCCGGGCAAGTGCCTATCAGGCCCATGCGTTAAGACGGCCCTGACTGCAGAGGCCCAGAGGAAACGCACCGCGCGCAAGGCCCGGGCTACCTCCACTCCCACTGCAGCACCCAGCCACTTGTGTCCTATGTGTGGGCGTGCCTTCCGGGCCCAGATTGGCTTCACCAGTCACTTCTGGACCCACAGTCACCAATCCTCCAACTGAAAGTGAAGTCATGGTCATCTTCCAACCCGAAGGACGAACAACAACAACAACAACGACACACACTAGGGACAATTTACACTTATACCAAGTACACAAAAGCAGGCCAATTAACCTACAAACCCATACATCTTTGGAGTGTGTGAGGAAACCAAAGGTCTCGGAGAAAACCCACGCGGGTCACGAGGAGAACGTACAAACTCCGTACAGACAGCACCCGTGGTCAGGATCGAACCTGAGTCTCCGGCGCTGTGAGGCAGCAACTCTACCGCTGCGCCACCGTGCTGCCCCATTTCTCAAAGCTTTCTTCAAAGCTTATTTGCACCAGCCTGCCCAACGAAAGTCGTCAGCTTCACTAGTAACTGCATCTGCAGTTTGCCGAAGTGGAGGAAATGCAACTTTGATTCAGATTTTGATCTCAAGTGGATGGGGACAAATTAGCGATGATTCAGGGAACAGGCTGCTGCTCGAAGTGTCATCTGCAATCGTCCTTTTCCATTACTGTCATGGAATTCTAACTCGCGTCTGACATTCCCACTTTTAGATTTAATTCCAGATGTCCTTAGCCTCATCCACATGTGGAGAAATAGGGAAATGATTTAAGTTAGTGATGTCTGTGCTTGAGCTGAATGCAATCATGGCAGCTGCCAAGTAATGTGTGTGCACATTCTAAATCAATTTTCTCCCTGTTATTTGGGCATGGTGCTTGCTTCAGGCTGATGGAAGGCATTCCTGGTCATACTAATTGCAGCTAACCCCGAGAGTATCATCACGCATTTGTCCTCGACGTTTCTTGTACATTCATCTCTTATTCCATATTCTTATTGGCATCTGATTTCGATTAGCTGTTGATATCTCCGTTACAGCCAAACATTATGTTAAATAGATTCAAAACGCTGGAGTAACTCAGCAGGACAGGCAGCACCTCTGGAGAAAAGTGATATAGACAATAGACAATAGGTGCAGGAAGAGGCCATTCGGCCCTTCGAGCCAGCACCGCCATTCAATGTGATCATGGCTGATCATTCTCAATCAGTACCCCGTTCCTGCCTTCTCCCCATACCCCCTGACTCCGCTATCCTTAAGAGCTCTATCTAGCTCTCTCTTGAATGCATTCAGAGAATTGGCCTCCACTGCCTTCTGAGGCAGAGAATTCCACAGATTCACAACTCTCTGACTGAAAAAGTGTTTCCTCATCTCAGTTCTAAATGGCCTACCCCTTATTCTTAAACTGTGGCCCCTTGTTCTAGACTCCCCCAACATTGGGAACATGTTTCCTGCCTCTAACTTGTCCAACCCCTTAATAATCTTATACGTTTCGATAAGATCTCCTCTCATCCTTCTAAATTCCAGTGTATACAAGCCTAGTCGCTCCAGTCTTTCAACATATGATAGTCCCGCCATTCCGGGAATTAACCTAGTAAACCTATGCTGCACGCCCTCAATAGCAATAGGTGAAGTTCCGGGTCACAACCCTTCTTCAGACCTGTTCATTTTCTCCAGAGATGCTCCCTGTCTTGCTGAGTGACCCCAGCTTTTTGGGTTCTATCTTCAGTTTAAACCAGTATCTACAGTTACTTCCTACAAATACACCTAAAGATTATTTTAGGTTACCACGCAAAGTGCTGGAGCATTTTGTGTTTACCTCCAGGATTTAATAGGAACTCGAGGGAGAGCTTTTTCATACAGAGATTGGTGGGTGTATGTTACAGGAGGTAGGAAAAAACTGCAGATGCTGGTTTAAATCGCAGGTAGAAATAAACTGCTGGAGTAACTCAGCCGGACAGGCAGCATCTCTGGAGAGAAGGAATGGGTGACATTTCGGGTCGAGACCCTTCTCCAGACCTCAGTCTGAAGAAGGGTCTCGACCCGAAACGTCAGCCATTCCTTCTCTCCTGAGATGCTACCTGTCCCGTTGAGTTACTCCAGCATTTTGTGTCGACCAGTGGGGGCAGGTACTATAACAATATTTAACAGACACTTGGACAGGTACTTGGATAGGAGAGGATTGGAAGGATATGGGCCAAAACGCAGGCAAATGGGACTAGTTTAGATGGGGCATGTTGGTTGGCATGGGCAAGATGGGCCCAGGGGCTTGATTCCATGCCTCTTTGACCAGCTAGTGAAACCCATTTTGGACTTTGGACGTAGGGTGGGCCAGTCCTAAGTCAGATCTTTCAGAGGCCGACTCGCAGTGATTGAAATGCTACCAAGAGTTCAATATGCATAATTTCTCAATTCCCATGCCTCAATTTCCTTTCATCGTGATGCCATTGAGAGATGGAAGACACAGATGATTCCAATTTACACGACAGCCTCATCAGTTATAACGTGGACGCAATGAGACACAAAACAACGACAAACTCTAAAACGATAGGACTTTGATAGTGTAATAGTTAGGTTAGTGGACTGGGAGTTGCATTATTGATCCAGAGATGTGAGTTCAAGTCCCCCTGGAGCAAGTAGGAAATTTAGCTTAAAGGAACTATATTAATCAGAATGTTTGGGCGGTCACGGTGGCGCAGCAGTAGAGTTGCTTCCTACAGCAAATGCAGCGCCGGAGACCCGGGTTCGATCCCGACCACGGGTGCTGTCTGTACGGAGTTTATACATTCTCCCCGTGACCTGCGTGGCTTTTCTCCGAGACTCCCACACTCCAAAGACGTACTGGTTTGTAGGTTAATTGGCTTGGTAAATGTAAAAATTGTCCCGAGTGGGTATAGGATAGTATTAATGTGCAGGGATCGCTGGTCGGCACAGACCCGGTGGGCCGAAGGGCCTGTTTCCGCGCTGTAACCCAATAACACTGCTGCGCTGGTCAGGAAGGCACAGCAATGACTGTTCTACCTAAGAACACTGAAGAAGTCTGGTCTACCCCAACAGCTGCTGACGACATTCTACCGCTGCACCATAGAGAGCATCCTAACACATGGCATCCCTGTGTGGTACCTCAGCTGCACGGAGGCAGAAAGGAAAGCTCTTCAGCGGGTAGTCCATAGAGCTCAGAGGACCATCGGAACATAGCTACCAGCCTTGGAGGGCATCTACAACACACGATGCCTCAGAAAAGCCACCAGCATCCACAAAGACTCTTCACACCCCTGCAACAGTCTGTTCGAACTTCTACCATCGGGCAGGCGATACAAGGCCTTCTACGCCCGCACCTCCAGACTCAGGAACAGCTTCATCCCCAGGGCCATAGCTGCTATGAACCGGCCCTGCTGAGCCGGATGGTCACATCGCACAGTGAACCGGCACAGATCTACTTGCACTTTATTCTGTTTCAAAACTGTTACAATTTGTTTCGTTGGGTTGTTGTTGTTGAAATTAATTAATTTATTGCATCGTATGGGAGGCGCATTCCCAATCTCGTTGTACCCCTGTACAATGACAATAAAGATATATTGTATTGTATTGTATCTCTAAACTAAAACTAAACTAAAGAAAACCTTAACTAAAGTCGCTGTGCGTTCGAGTGAAATGCCAAATAGCCTTTTCACTTTCTCTCAAAAGAAAAATGGTTTATTTTGCAAAATTCCTTGGAAGTCGTCCCGGTTCAATCACTCTGATTTTCAGTCTTGGTGACATCTTGATTAAAACGCACTTAGAAATTACGTCGGACTATTTCTGTTCCGTTGGAAATTTAAAAAAACTTTCAATTTGTTCCGTTTAAAGCTTTATTCAAAATTAGTCACTTTAATTTCATTCAAAATGCTTCTGACAATAATTATAATTTGAAGGGAGGAAAGGAAACGAGCTACCAATTTGTTTAAACGATCGAAGAGCATGCCACTGCAATTGTCTTGCTCGTTTAAATTTAGCAGCTGCCTGCTGGATGTGTGGTGTTGTTGGATGGCGTTACCACAGCTGCAGTCAACTCCAGTCACACCCACTTGGAGATGATCACCAGCCACAGATTATGAAGAGTGGCGCAGCGGTAGAGTTGCTGCCTCACAGCGCCAGAGACCCGGGTTCGATCCCAGCTGCGGCTGTTTGTCTGCACAGAGTTTGTACGTTCTCCCTATGACCGCCTGGGCTTTCCCCGGTTTCCTCCCACAATCCAAAGACATACAGGTTTGACAATAGACAATAGACAATAGGTGCAGGAGGAGGCCATTCGGCCCTTCGAGCCAGCACCGCCATTCAATGTGATCATGGCTGATCATTCTCAATCAGTACCCCGTTCCTGCCTTCTCCCCATACCCCCTGACTCCGCTATCCTTAAGAAGTCTATCTAGCTCTCTCTTGAATGCATTCAGAGAATTGGCCTCCACTGCCTTCTGAGGCAGAGAATTCCACACCTTCACCACTCTCTGACTGAAAAAGTTCTTCATCATCTCCGTTCTAAATGGCCTACCCCTTATTCTTAAACTGTGGCCCCTTGTTCTGGACTCCCCCAACATTGGGAACATGTTTCCTGCCTCTAATGTGTCCAATCCCCTAATTATCTTATATGTTTCAATAAGATCCCCCCTCATCCTTCTAAATTCCAGTGTATACAAGCCTAATTGCTCCAGTCTTTCAACATATGACAGTCCCGCCATTCCGGGAATTAACCTAGTAAACCTACGCTGCACGCCCTCAATAGCAAGAATATCCTTCCTCAAATTTGGAGAGCAAAACTGCACACAGTACTCCAGGTGCGGTCTCACCAGGGCCCTGTACAACTGCAGAAGGACCTCTTTGCTCCTATACTCAACTCCCCTTGTTATGAAGGCCAACATTCCATTGGCTTTCTTCACTGCCTGCTGTACCTGCACGCTTCCTTTCAGTGACTGATGCACTAGGACACCCAGATCTCGTTGTACGTCCCCTTTTCCTAACTTGACACCATTCAGATAATACTCTGCCTTCCTATTCTTACCACCAAAGTGGATAACCTCACACTTATCCACATTAAACTGCATCAGCCATGCATCCGCCCACTCACACAACCTGTCCAAGTCACCCTGCAACCTCATAGCATCTTCCTCACAGTTGACACTACCACCCAGCTTTGTATCATCTGCAAATTTGCTAATGGTACTTTTAATCCCTTCATCCAAGGGATTTGTAGGTTAATTGGCTTCGGTAAAGATTTGTAAATTGTCCCGTGGTGTGTGTAGGGTAGTGTTAGTGTACGGGGATCGCTGGGTCATTGCAGACTCGGTGGGCCGAAGGGCCTGTTTCAAACGCTGTATCTCCAATACTGAAATTAAAACTACAACTAAGGGTCGTAGAGTTGTACAGCTCAGAAACAGACATTTTTGCACACCGCATCCACGCATACAGCTTGGTTTGGGAACTTTTTGTTTAGAGATACAGCGCAGAAACAGGCCCTTCAGCCCACCGAGTCCGCGCCGACCAGCGATCCCCGCACATTAACACTATCCTACACACACTAGGGACAATTTTTACATTTACCCAGTCAATTAACCTACATACCTGTGCGTCTTTGTAGTGTGGGAGGAAACCGAAGATCTCGGAGAAAACCCACGCAGGTCACGGGGAGAACGTACAAACTCCGTACAGACGGCGCCTGTAGTCAGGATCGAACCTGAGTCTCCGGCGCTGCATTCGCTGTAAGGCAGCAACTCTACCGCTGCGCCACCGTGCAGAGAGATTAGAGAGAGATAATGCTAAATTCAAATGCTGTGGATTTAATTGATGCCGCAGTGTAAACATTCATGCTCGATCCGCCTTGACCTTCCTGATCTCCCGGTCGCCAAACACTTCAACTCCCCTCCCCGTTCCCACACTGACCTTTCTGTCCTGGGCCTCCTCCACTGTCAGAGTGAGGCCCAGCGCAAATTGGAGAAACAGCACCTCATATTTCACTTGGGTAGCTTACACCCCAGCGGAATGAGTAATTGATTTCTCTAACTTCAAGTAACAATAGACAATAGACAATAGGTGCAGGAGTAGGCCATTCGGCCCCTTGAGCCAGCACCACCATTCAATGTGATCATGGCTGATCATTCTCAATCAGTACCCCGTTCCTGCCTTCTCCCCATACCCCCTGACTCCGCTATCCTTAAGAGCTCTATCTAGCTCTCTCTTGAATGCATTCAGAGAATTGGCCTCCAAGTTCCCTTGCATCCCCTCTCTCTCCGCCCCTCCCCCACCCTCGTCAGCGTACTAGTTTCACTGTCGTCTTGGTGAGATTCATTGGCTGTAACTCATTGTCACCTACCCTACGGCCAACAATGGACCATTTCTTTGATCATCGTTACTTTTTTGGATATCTTTCATTCGTATCTCACTCTACATCACCGTCTCGTTTCACCTTCCCCTGACCCTCAGTCTGAAGAAGGGTCTCGACCCGAAACATCACCTATTCCCTTTCTCCAGAGGTGTTGTCTGACCCGCTGAGTTACTCCAGCTTGTCATGCCTATCTTTGGTTTAAACCAGCATCTGCCATTCCTTCTAGCATCTGCAGTTCCTTCCGGAACATTAAGAATTATTTCTTTGAAAAGCAAAAAAATTGCAGTTGCAGGAAATGTGAAATAAAAAGAGAGAATGTTGAAGATTCTCAATGTCAGATAGCAATGGCAGAGAGATGAGGAGAGGAAAGGTTACTGCCAGTGATATTGCATCAGAGTTGCTCCATGAGGAAGGGCCATCGACCTTACATGCTAATTTTGTTAGAAATGATTTCATCAAGTTGTTTTAATTGATATCACTATCGACCCACATCGACTGAAGCCAAGTGTTGAGGAAATGCAGGCCACGGGGAAGTTTGATAGGCAGATGGTTGGACAAAGGCCAGAGATGAAATCGCAGGTGTGAGACAAAAGGATCGACGAGTTTGTGAATTGTGAAGCCGGAGGAAGGAATGTAGGTGGAGAGGGAGGGGGAGGGGAGAAATAGGTGTATGTCCAGGTGTAGGAGCCATTTGTGTTTATTAGCTATTTTAGCATACTATATTATTTTGTATCCTGTTGTGTTATTTTTGGATGCTTGGGAGTGAGATGAGTACTAGGCTTACATATATGGTCATAATGACCATATATGGACTGGGAGGGGCCAGGGGTGGAGTTAGAATACGAGTATAATTAAGAGTTCACTGACGTGATGCTTCAGTCACGTTAAGAGCCTGCTAAGACATAAGGTTTTAGCAAGCCATACGAGTCACGAGAGGAGCCTGCTAAGATATAAGGTTTTAGCAAGTCAATAACAGGATATGAAGGAGAGATGGTGAGACATTAAGTTCTTACCAGAAGTTATACCACAGAAGGTCTCTCAGGTCGGCCGACTTGGGGCTACTCACTATCCCGCGGTCTAGGCTTAAGCTCAGGGGTGACCGCGCTTTTGCGGTTGCAGCTCCTAGACTGTGGAACAGCATCCCTCTCCCCATCAGAACTGCCCCCTCCATCGACTCCTTTAAGTCCAGGCTCAAAACCTATCTCTACTCCCTAGCGTTTGAGGCCCTCTGAGGGGGCGCTGTGAACTGTTTATGTATGTGCTGTTATGTTTGTGTGCCATTGTATGTTCGTTTTCTTAGTATCTGAACTGATGTACAGCACTTTAGTTAATGTGGGTTGTTTTTAAATGTGCTGTACAAATAAAATTGACTTGACTTGACAATTCCACAAACACACTGCACGGGATACTGTCTGGGGAAGGGTCTCGACCTGAAACGTCAGCCATTCCTTCTCTCCAGAGATGCTGCCTGTCCCCGCTGAGTTACTCCAGCGTTTCGTGTCTGTCCTGTTGAGATCGATCAGTCGCATAAAGAACATGAGCTCTTTTGACTGACACGTGAATCAAAATAGCCAGACATTTTGAAGCTACTGCACATAAAAGAACTCTAAGCAGCGATCGATAAAAGTAATTAAAGGAAGACAAAATCTGTGGTTGCACAATCATTTTCTTGGGGACAGTTTGTCACCGAGGGTGGGGAATATTTCTCAAGATTCCAGCATTTGATTACATTGATGTAACATTTTCCAAATTTGTTTTTGAGTGAAGCGGAAATTTGAAACGAATAAAAACATTTGGTCTGCACCCTAAACTGGTTATGTTTAGGCAAGGAGTTGTACAGTGTGCAAGCAGGCCCTAGATAGTAATCCAGGACTATCTACCACATCGGTGACCCTCGGACTATCCTTGATCAGACGCTGCTGGCTTTACCTTGCACGTATCGTCATTCCCTTGTCATGTACCTATACACTCTAAACGGCTCGATTGTAATCATGTATTGTCTTTCTGCTGACTGGATAGCATGCCACAAAAGCTTTTCACTGTACCTCGGTACACATGACACTAAACTAAACTGAATGGCAAAACTACCAATTGGTAATAAAATGTTGCTCATTGGGCCATGGGCCAAATGCAGGCAAATAGGATTACCCCAGTTTGGTCAGTATGGACAAGGTGGGCCGAAGGGCCTGTTCTCACGTTCATCATTGGATCGCTTTTTGTTTGCAAGAAATAACATCAGCAGGGACAACTTCTGCCCAACAACCATTGAACACGTGGGGATAAATGGGTCCCTTTCGGAATGGCAGGCAGTGACCAGTGGGGTACCGCAAGGTTCGGTGCTGGGACCCCAGCTATTTACGATATACATTAATGACTTAGACGAAGGGATTAAAAGTACCATTAGCAAATTTGCAGATGATACTAAGTTGGGGGGGTAGTGTGAATTGTGAGGAAGATGCAATAAGGCTGCAGGGTGACTTGGACAGGTTGTGTGAGTGGGCGGATACATGGCAGATGCAGTTTAATGTAGATAAGTGTGAGGTTATTCACTTTGGAAGCAAGAATAGAAAGGCAGATTATTATCTGAATGGTCTCAAGTTAGGAGGAGGGGGAGTTCAACGAGATCTGGGTGTCCTAGTGCATCAGTCAATGAAAGGAAGCATGCAGGTACAGCAGGCAGTGAAGAAAGCCAATGGAATGTTGGCCTTCGTAACAAGAGGAGTTGAGTATAGGAGCAAAGAGGTCCTTCTACAGTTGTACCGGGCCCTGGTGAGACCGCACCTGGAGTACTGTGTGCAGTTTTGGTCTCCAAATTTGAGGAAGGATATTCTTGCTATGGAGGGCGTGCAGCGTAGGTTCACTAGGTTAATTCCCGGAATGGCGGGACTGTCGTATGTTGAAAGGCTGGAGCGATTGGGCTTGTATACACTGGAATTTAGAAGGATGAGGGGGGATCTTATTGAAACATATAAGATAATTAGGGGATTGGACACATTAGAGGCAGATAACATGTTCCCAATGTTGGGGGAGTCCAGAACAAGGGGCCACAGTTTAAGAATAAGGGGTAGGCCATTTAGAACGGAGATGAGGAAGAATCTTTTCAGTCAGAGGGTGGTGAAGGTGTGGAATTCTCTGCCTCAGAAGGCAGTGGAGGCCAGTTCGTTGGATGCTTTCAAGAGAGAGCTGGATAGAGCTCTTAAGGATAGCGGAGTTAGGGGGTATGGGGAGAAGGCAGGAACGGGGTACTGATTGAGAGTGATCAGCCATGATCGCATTGAATGGCGGTGCTGGCTCGAAGGGCTGAATGGCCTACTCCTGCACCTATTGTCTATTGTCTATTGTCTAACACTACAAGTTCTAACTAAACCATGAACTACAAACTGCCTTGACTGCACCAGTGACTTCAGCCTTTCATTTTGTTACTTCGTGTGCTGTACTTTATAAGTTCCGTGTTATATTTTCAGTTTTTTGTTTTAGATATTCAATATCTGCAGTTATTTTGATTTCTGTTTGTGAGAAGTTATTCCGATAGCATCCAGCTTGTCCAACATGTCCCTTTGCGATTGTCTATCTTCCTCATTGAATAATGGGGCAGCACATTGGCGCTACGGTAGATAGAGCTGGTGTCTCACAGCGCCAGAGACCCAGTTTTGATCCTGACCACGGATGCTGTCTGTACAGGAGTTTGTACGTTCTCCCCGTCTCTCCGGGTGCTCCGATCTCCTCCCACACTCCAAAGACATGCAGGTGCGTAGGTCAATTGGCCGATAAAAAATTGTAAATTGTCCCTTGTGAGCAGGATTGTGCTAGTGTGCGGGGATCACTGGTCGGCGCGGACTCAGTGGGTCGAAGGGCTTGTATCCGTGCCGTGATTCTAATCTAAACTAAACTACGTGTGTAGGAAGGATCTACAGATGCTGGTTTACACAGAAGATAGATGCAAAATGCTGGAGTAACTCAGCGGGACGGGCAGCATCTCCGGAGAGGGGGAAGGGGTGGCGTTTCGGGTAGAAGGGTCTCGACCCAAAACGTCACCCACTCCTTCTCCCCAGACATGCTGCCCGCCCCGCTGAGTTACTCCAGCAGTTTGTGTCTAACCTCTAAAACTAAACTGAGACAGGAAATCAGTATATGTTGCCATGAGTGGCTATGAACTTACCATTTCATCATGAAGGGCATTAAACGATGTGCTTGGATAAGCACCAATCCCTCACACAGTTATGCTGCATCAGGTATATGCCTGGAGTGTAATCAAAAGCTTATGAGATTCTAGACTGTCATAATATTTGCTGAAATTAGTGAAATATTTATGCAAAGTACCATTTAATAAGGAGTAAACATTTCAATTTGTTACATCTCCGCTGTGGGGAGGCATGAGTCCTCAGTATATACCGAGCATGGTTAATTTGTCCAAAATTCATGTCGCATATCAACACAGTAAAAAAGACTCTGATTACGTTTCAGATGGTTTCAATTCTAAATACGCACATTCTCTGCTCCCCATCCATGCATTAAATCCATTATGGGGTCAATTTGCTGTCCAAGTCACCAGAATTTCAATGAATCTCACACCCGTGGCTAATCCTAGAGTCATTGGCCTCAACACCTCTTACAAAGGAAGACCATTTTCTAAGAATTCTGATTGAACCTTTAACATTCCCTTTCCAGTGCTTTGTTAGTCAAGTCAAGTCAATTTTATTTGTATAGCACATTTAAAAACAACCCACGTTGACCAAAGTGCTGTACATTTGATTAGGTTCCAATAGAAAAAAAAATGAAAACATACAGTAGTACGCAAACAGTTCACAGCGCCTCCTCAATGAGCCTCAAACGCTAGGGAGTAGAAATATGTTTTGAGCCTGGCATCAAATGCCTTAAGAATGTGTCTTTAAATATTGACAGCTAATTCTCGCTGTGGTCAGTGGGCAGAACTAAAGGCCCTGTCCCACTTAGGCGATTTTTTTAGGCGAATGCCGGCGACTGTGAAAGTCATAGCAGGTGTTTATTCACAAAATGCTGGAGTAACTCAGCAGGTCAGGCAGCATCTCAGGAGAGAAGGAATGGGTGACGTTTCGGGTCGAGACTCTTCTTCAGACTGATGTCAGGTGGGCGGGACAAAGGAAGGAGACAGAAAGATGGAGGGAGATCTGGGAAGGGGGAGGGGAAGAGAGGGACAGAGGAACTATCTAAAGTTGGAGAAGTCGACGTTCATACCACTGGGCTGCAAGTTGCCCAGGCGAAATATGAGGTGCTGTTCCTCCAATTTCCGGTGGGCCTCACTGTGGCACTGGAGGAGGCCCATGACAGAAAGGTCAGACTGGGAATGGGAGGGGGAGTTGAAGTGCTCGGCCACTGGGAGACCAGTTTGGCCAACGCGGACCGAGCGCAGGTGTGGAGCGAAGCGATCGCCGAGCCTGCGCTTGGTTTCGTCGATGTAAATAAGTTGACATCTGGAGCAGCGGATGCAATAGATGAGGTTGAAGGAGGTGCAGGTGAACCTTCAGCTATTATTTATTTTCTTGCTCTTATAAGTTTCCATTACATTCTCAAATAAACATGGCTGCTCACACCTTCACCATTCAAAATACCACTGCTTAAGTGGACAGTAACAGTCGCAGTTTAGTTTATTGTCACCTGTCCCGAGGTACAGTGAAAAGCTTTTGTTGCGTGCTCTATCCAGTCAGCGGAAAGACAACACATGATTACAATCGAGACGTTTACGGTGCCCAGATACGTGATAAGGGAATAACGTTTAGTGCAAGGTAATGCCAGTAAAGTCCGATCAAGGATAGTCCGAGGGTCACCAATGAGGTAGATAGTAGTTCAGCACTGCTCTCCGGTTGTGGTAGGATGGTTCAGTTGCCTGATAAGCAAGGACAGATCTGAGGAAGATTTATGAAGATCATAGTTAAACTAAGAAATGTTTCTGTAGGAGTAGAGCTTTAAGAGTGTGGAGCAGTTGTAACATGCGATTGTAGTTCTGCTTCTGCAAATAGTCGCCTGGGTTGGGCGCCAAAGCCTTCTTCAGAAGAAGGGTCTCAACCCGAAAGGTCACCAATTCCATCTATCCACAATCCTTTGAAAGGACTGGACAAACTAGATGCAGGAAAAATGATCTCAATGTTGGGGGAGTCCAGAACCAGGGGCCACACAGTCTATGAATCAAGGGGAGGCCATTTAAAACTGAGGTGAGAAAAAGAAATGGCACCCAGAGAGTTGTGAATTTGTGGAATTCTCTGCCACAGAGGGCAGTGGAGGCCGATTCACTGGATGGATTTAAAAGAGAGTTAGATAGAGCTCTAGGGGCTAGCGGAATCAAGGGATATGGGGAGAAGGCAGGCACGGGTTACTGATTGTGGACGATCAGCCATGATCACAATGAAAGGCGGTGCTGGCTCGAAGGGCCAAATGGCCTCCTCCTGCACATGTTTTCTATGTTTCTATGTTTAATCCAAAAACGTACAGATTTGTCAATAGACAATAGACAATAGACAATAGGTGCAGGAGGAGGCCATTCGACCCTTCGAGCCAGCTTCGCCATTCAATGTGATCATGGCTGATCATTCTCAATCAGTACCCCGTTCCTGCCTTCTCCCCATACCCCCTGACTCCGCTATCCTTAAGAGCTCTATCTAGCTCTCTCTTGAATGCATTCAGAGAATTGGCCTCCACTGCCTTCTGAGGCAGAGAATTACACAGATTCACAACTCTCTGACTGAAAAGGTTTTTCCTCATCTCAGTTCTAAATGGCCTACCCCTTATTCTTAAACTGTGGCCCCTTGTTCTGGACTCCCCCAACATTGGGAACATGTTTCCTGCCTCTGATGTGTCCAACCCCTTAATAATCTTATACGTTTCAAATTGTCAGTTAATACTGTTTGTAATGTGGTTAGTCTGAGCATTTGGACAGATATTTTTCATGGTATTTACAGTACAGAGATTACAAACTTTCTAAAACCAACAGATATAAACGAAAGACGAAATACAGCAGAGGCTAAAAAACAACAGCAGAAAATATTGGAATAGTTTGTTGATTAGTTCCACATTTTGCAATAGAATTTAAGGCTGATATCAACGATACCATGGCAGCAAAAGAAAATAATTCTCATGTTTATTTTATTACTTTAAGAAGCTCAGTAGCGTTTCTGACTGCACTGGACTGATTGTACTAAGCACTATTCAATTATCTGTTAAATGTTCAGTGAGTTTATCCAATAACCCATCACCTGAGTCATGGTGTGAATGCTTCCATAGGGAGATAATATGGAAAGTATCATATCAGTGATGTTATAATAATAATATGTTAACCAGTATTATAACATAGTGATTTATTACACTCAGCGGAACAGTGGAGGAGTTTCACTCTGGGTCTGAGGAAGGGTCTCGACCCGAAACGTCACCCATTCCTTCTCTCCAGAGATGCTGCCTGTCCCGCTGAGTTACTCCAGCCGTTTGTGTCTATCTTCAGAAGAATTAACTTCAATTTACTTCAGCTATTATTCATTTTATCTGATCTTATAGGTTGCCATTACATTTTCAAATAGAATAAACACCACATTTTAAGAATAAGGGGTAGGCCATTTAGAACGGAGATGAGGAAAAACTTTTTCAGTCAGAGAGTTGTGAATCTGTGGAATTCTCTGCCTCAGAAGGCAGTGGAGGCCAATTCTCTGAATGCATTCAAGAGAGAGCTAGATAGAGTTCTTAAGGATAGCGGAGCCAGGGGGTATGGGGAGAAGGCAGGAACGGGGTACTGATTGAGAATGATCAGCCATGATCACATTGAATGGCGGTGCTGGCTTGAAGGGCCGAATGGCCTCTTACTGCACCTATTGTCTATTGTCTAAATGGTATCACCATCCAAAATACCATTGCTTAAGTGGGTAGGACTGCTGTTCATAGAACATAGAACTGTACAGCTCAGGAACAGGCCCTTCGGCCCACAATGTCCATGCCGAACATAAAGCCATGGTAAAGTAATCTCGTCTGCCTGCACATGATCCATATGCCTCCAATCTCCACATATCCACCTGCCTATCTAAAGCCCTCAACCACTAGTTTAGTTTAGAGATACAGCGCGGAAACAGGCCCTTCGGCCCACCGGGTCTGCGCCGACCAGCGATCCCCGCACATTAACATTATCCTACACCCACTAGGGACAATTTTTACATTTAACAGGCCAATTAACCTACTTATTAATTCATTAGCTTGGTTAATGTTTAAAACAAATGTCCCTAGTGGGTGTAGGATAGTGTCTGTGTGCGGGGATTGCTGGTCGGTGCGGACCCGTTGGGCCGAAGGGCCTCTCTCCACGCTGTATCTCCAAACTATACTAAACTAAATGTTCTTGTAGCTAATACGTCCTGGCTTAATGGTGATCTTGCTGCAGTTTTGGCCAAAAACGAGGGGGATGCTGGCCACTAACAGATACCGATTGGAAGGGGTGTTAGCTAACGAAATTATGACGTAGTAATGCAGACAGAGAGGACAAATAAACAAATGGTCTAGTTTGACCTCAACATCCTGTTTGGAGTTGAGTTGATTATCAGATCTAAATTTAAGGATAAACACAAAATGCTGGAGTAACTCAACGGGTCAGGCAGCATCTCGGGAGAGAATGATTTTTTAGATTTAGAGATACGTCTCAACCCAAAACGTCACCCATTCCTTCTCTCCAGAGATGCTGCCCGACCGCTGAGTTACTCCAGCATTTTGTGTCTATCTTCAGTGTAAACCAGCATCTGCAGTTTTTGCCTACACACCCTGTCGATATCTGCCTTAAAAATACCCACTGACTTGGCCTCTGCAGCCATCTGTGGCAATGAATTCCACAGATCCACCACCCTCTGACGAAATAAATTCCTCCTCATCTCCTTCCTAAAGGTACGACCTTTTATTTTAGATTTTAGATTTAGAGATACAGCGCGGAAACAGGCCCTTCGGCCCACCGAGTCCGCGCCGCCCAGCCATCCCCGCACATTAACGCTATCCTACACACTCTAGGGACAATTTTTACATTTACCCAGTCAATTAACCTACGTACCCAGTACGTCTTTGAAGTGTGGGAGGAAACCGAAGATCTCGGAGAAAACCCACGCAGGTCACGGGGAGAACGTACAAACTCCGTACAGACGGCGCCCGTAGTCAGGATCGAACCTGAGTCTCCGTCGCTGCATTCGCTGTAAGGCAGCAACTCTACCGCTGCGCCACCGTGCCACCCGACCCGACCCGAAACGTCACCCATTCCTCCTCTCCCGAGATGCTGCCTGACCCGCTGAGTTACTCCAGCATTTTGTGTCTACTTTTGATTTAAACCGGCATCTGCAGATCTGGTGCATGATTGTAAGAACAGTTTTGGGTGGCTACATATTTTATATTTGACTGTGTTTGGCATTCCAACATGCCACAAAAAAATAAGACACCCTCGACTGGATTTCTAAAAGAGTTTCGGAGCATTAGGAAATGTTAGAGGCACTGTCTTGTACTTATTAAAGTTTATTGTCTGTTTTTATTTCTCAGAACCCTTGTGGTCTGGCTAAAACACTTACAAATTCACAAAACAGAAGCAATCTTGACACCACCAGTCCAGATTCCTTCCAGAATAACTGAGGAGTTGCTCAGATTGTTGATTGAGTTTGACCCCCCCCCCCCCCTCATTGACCCTTGTAATACGTTGTTAAAATCCAAACATCTCCCATCAAAATACCTTTGAATGATGGTCAATCATCACACAGACCAACCATCACGCACGGCCATCGCACAAACCAACCTCCCTTCTATTGATTCCATCTACACCTCGTGCTGCCTCGGCAAGGCCAGCAGCATAATCAAGGACCAGTCGCACCCCGGCCACTCCCTCTTCTCCCCTCTCAAGTCAGGCAAAAGGTACAGAAGATATAGGTAGGAGATATAGGGAGAGGCAGGAAACATATTCCCAATGTTGGGGAAGTCCAGAACCAGGGGCCACAGTTTAAGAATAAGGGTAGGCCATTTAGAACGGAGATGAGGAAAATCCTTTTCAGTCAGAGAGTTGTGAATCTGTGGAATTCACTGCCTCAAAAGGCAGTGGAGGCCAAGTCTCTGAGTGCATTCAAGAGAGAACTAGATAGAGCTCTTAAGGATAGCGGAGTCAGGTGGTATGGGGGGAAGGCAGGAACGGGGTACTGATTGAGAATGATCAGCCATGATCACATTGAATGGCGGTGCTGGCTCGAAGGGCCGAATGGCCTACTCCTGCACCTATTGTCTATATAGCACACCTCCAGATTCAGGGACAGTTTCTTCCCAGCTGTTATCAGGCAACTGAACCATCCCACCACAACCAGAGAGCAGTGCTGAACTACTATCTACCTCACTGGTGATCCTCAGACTATCTTTGATCGGACTTTGCTGGCTTTACCTTGCACTAAACGTTATTCCCTTTATCCTGTATCTGTTCACTGTGAATGGCTCGATTTTAATCACGTGTTGTCTTTCCGCTGCCATGTTAGCGCGCAACAAAAGCTTTTCACTGTACCTCGGAACACGTGACAATAAACTACACTGAAACTGAACAAACCAAAGAAACAGAATGATATTTGCTTCTCCTTAATCAGGTGAGATTAGAGTATCTTGGCACTATCTTTGGCACAGACACAGAGTATTGCAGATAAGGGAGATGAACTTAGAGCCTTGAATCCGTCCATGAAACTATTGTGTACAGTTTAGTTTTTATAATGTGACAGAAGTTTTGCCAGTATCTTTACAGTATCACTGTTTCCCATCCTTTGACTTCAATAAACATTGCACAAAAGTTTTAAAACCAACTGAATCATAAGCTCACAAGTCATAGGAGCAGAATTAGGATATTCGGCCCATCGAGTCTACCCCGCCATTGAATCATGGCTGATCTATCTCTCCCTCCTAACCCCATTCTCCTGCCTTCTCCCCGTAACCCCTGACACCTGTGCTAATCAAGAATCTGAAGGGTCTCAACCCAAAGCGTCAACCATTCCTTCTCTCCAGAGATGCTGCCTGTCCCGCTGAGTTACTCCAGCATTTTGTGTCTATCTTCAGTGTAAACCAGCATCTGCAGTTCCTGCCTACACACCCTGTCGATATCTGCCTTAAAAATACCCACTGACTTGGCCTCTGCAGCCGTCTGTGGCAATGAATTCCACAGATCCACCACCCTCTGACAAAATAAATTCCTCCTCATCTCCTTCCTAAAGGTACGACCTTTTATTTTAGATTTTAGATTTAGAGATACAGCGCGGAAACAGGCCCTTCGGCCCACCGAGTCCGCACCGCCCAGCGATCCCCGCACATTAACACTATCCTACACCCACTAGGGACAATTTTTACATTTTTACAATTTTTACATTTACCCAGTCAATTAACCTACATACGGTAGCGCAGCGGTAGAGTTGCTGCTTTACAGCGAATACAGCGCCGGAGACTCAGGTTCGATCCTGACTATGGGTGCTGCACTGTAAGGAGTTTGTACGTTCTCCCCGTGACCTGCGTGGGTTTTCTCCGAGATCTTCGGTTTCCTCCCACACTCCAAAGACGTACAGGTATGTAGGTTAATTGGCTGGGTAAATGTAAAAATTGTCCCTAGTGGGTGTAGGATAGTGTTAATGTACGGGGATCGCTGGGCGGCACGGACTTGGAGGGCCGAAAAGGGCTGTTTCCGGCTGTATATATATGATATGATATGATACCCAGTACGTCTTTGGAGTGTGGGAGGAAACCGAAGATCTCGGAGAAAACCCACGCAGGTCACGGGGAGAACGTACAAACTCCGTACAGACGGCGCCCGTAGTCAGGATCGAACCTGAGTCTCCGGCGCTGCATTCGCTGTAAGGCAGCAACTCTACCGCTGCGCCACCGCTGTGCCTCAGAACATGTATCATGTTCGGCACCTCAGAACCACAAGGACCAGGGATTCAAGATAGTTACAATCGCTACTAAAATACATCTGCATTATTCCTCACGGCAATCTGTTTTCCCCTTTTAGCATATAAACAATAATATATGCAGTCATTAAACAGCTTTAGAATCTGGAATTAGGTAGCCAACACTATCCCCATTATATTTCAAAATAAACTTCTTACTGGAATTGACTCCTTGCCCTTTCTGAAATTGCTTTTTGTAAAATCAATCATTTCTCTGAAGTCCCCAGTTATTCAGATGCATCTCGTTCCCCATTATTGCCCTGAGTTTGCCTTGCAATATTGGATCGGTATTCAGTGCAATACTGCTTTATCACTTTTACAAGGCAGCCGTGTCTTTCAGCTGCTTGAAAGCTTATCTCAGTAATGAAGATAAAGTCATAAAAGAAAGGAGCGGGCTTTGTTTCAGAAACGCCAGCGCCTCAACAAAGATGCCGGTCCACTTCATTATTTGGCTTGCAGCTTTGTCAAACGACCATGCTTACGCCGAGATCAGCCTTTATATATTCACAAAATGCTGGAGTAACTCAGCGGGTCAGGCAGCATCTCGGGAGAGAAGGAATGGGTGACGTTTCGGGCCGAGACCCTTCTTCAGACTGATGTCAGGGGGGCGGGACAAAGGAAGGATATAGGTGGAGACAGGAAGATAGAGGGAGATCTGGGAAGTGGGAGGGGAAGAGAGGGACAGAGGAACTATCTAAAGTTGGAGAAGTCGATGTTCATACCACTGGGTTGCAAGCTGCCCAGGCGAAATATGAGATGCTGTTCCTCCAATTTCCGTTGGGCCTCACTATGGCACTGGAGGAGGCCCATGACAGAAAGGTCAGACAGGGAATGGGAGGGGGAGTTGAAGTGCTCGGCCACCGGGAGATCAGTTTGGCCAACGCGGACCGAGCGAAGGTGTTGAGCGAAGCGATCGCCGAGCCTGCGCTTGGTTTCGCCGATGTAAATAAGTTGACATCTGGAGCAGCGGATGCAATAGATGAGGTTGGAGGAGGTGCAGGTGAACCTTTGTCTCACCTGGAAAGACTGTTTGGGTCCTTAGATGGAGTTGAGGGGGGAGGTAAAGGGACAGGTGTTGCATCTCGTGCGGTTGCAGGGGAAAGTGCCCGGGGTTGGGGTGGGTTTGGGTAGGAAGGAACGAGTGGACCAGGGAGTTACGGAGGGAACGGTCTCTGCGGAACGCAGAGAGGGGAGGGGATGGGAAGATATGGCCAGTGGTGGGGTCCCGTTGTAGGTGACGGAAATGTTGGCGGATGATTTGTTGGATCCGCTGGCTGGTGGGGTGGAAGGTGAGAACGAGGGGGATCCTGTCCTTGTTGCGAGTGGGGGGATGGGGAGCAAGAGCGGAGCTGCGGGATGTAGAAGAGACCTTAGTGAGAGCCTCATCTATAATGGAGGAGGGGAAGCCCCGTTTCCTGAAGAACGAGGACATCTCTGACGCCCTAGTGTGAAACACCTCATCCCGGGCGCAGATGCGGCGTAGACGGAGGAATTGGGAGTAGGGGATAGACTTTTTGCAGAGGACCGGGTGGGAAGAAGTGTAGTCCAGATAGCTGTGCGAGTCGGTGGGTTTATAGTAAATGTCCGTCACTAGTCTGTCTCCTGTGATGGAGATGGTGAGGTCCAGAAACGGGAGGGAGATGTCGGAGATAGTCCAGGTATATTTAAAGGCAGGATGGAAATGATTATATTATTATATATTATTCAATTGGTACGCGGCCAAAGGAGGCAAACAAATGTTTGCCGTGTCAACTTTATAATTGTTCGCCACCCGATAGCGGGGCTCTGAAATGCAGACATGTTGGGATAGGCGGGACATTTTGATACGTATAAGTCGTTTTGGCTAAAAAGGTAAGGACGACAGCGGTAAAGGAAGGGGCTGGCGGTCAATGGATGCGTCCCTGGGAACAAAGGGGGCCCCAGTGTGGGGGGGGGGGGGGTACTGGGAACAAAGGGGGACCCAGCGTGGGGGGCGGGGGGCACTGAGAACAAAGGGGGGCCAGCGTGGGGGGCGGCCGAGAACAAAGAGAGGCCCAGCTTGTGGGGAGCCGAGAACAAAGGGGGGCCACTGGGGACTAAATGGAAAACTATGTAACTTCGGCGCCCTTTATGTGGCGACTCTTTGCATACCTTGTGCCTGCATAACAAAGAATCCCGCTGGGACTTGTCGCGTGTGATAATAAAATATAATTCATTCATTAATGAAAAGATACTGAAAAGGACCATGAACGAAGAATGTTCGTTCTTTTTTTGTTGATTATTGAAAAATACAGCATGGGGAAACAGGCCCTTCGGCCCACCGAGCCCAGGCCAAGCATCGATCACCCGTTCACACTAGTTCTATGCTAGTGCACCTTCTCATCCACTCCCTACGCACTAGGGGGCAATATTCCAGAGGGCCAATTAACTTAACAAACCCGCATATCTTTTGGATGGGGGAGGAATCCGGATCACCCGGAGGAAACCCATGCGGTCACAGGGAGAACGTGCAAACTCCACACGAAGTCAGGATCGAACACGGGTCTCTGGTGCTGTGAGGCAGCGGCACTACCAGTTGCTCCAGGTTGTGATGAGATCACTTCCAACTCACATTAAGCTTGACACGTTTTGACTTGACGTCGTTACATAGTGGGCCGAAGGGCCTGTTCCTGTGTTGTACCTTAGTTTAGTTTAACTTAGAGACACAATGCGGAAACAGGCCCCTCGGCTCATCGAGTCCGCATACAAGGGACAATCTCTCCTTCTATCAGTTTTGTGGATGGGTCTCATATTTTGTCAGAACTGTAGAAAAACAATCTGGATTCTTCCACCCATAGGAGATAAAAGTTTTTTTTTAATACATATCTTAAGCAGGACTTAAATCGAAGGCTGAAGGGCCTTATAGAGGTGTATTAAATCATGAGGGAATAGCTAGGGTGAATGCACAGAGTATTTTACTCAATGTTGGAGAATCAAGAACTAGAGGACATAGGGTTAAGGTGAGAGGGGAAAGAAGGGTCTCGATCCGAAACGTCACCCATTCCCTCACTGCATAGATGCTGCCTGACCCGTTGAGTTACTCCAGCATTTTGTGTCTATCTTCGGATTAATAGCGGTGTGAGGGGCAACCTTTCCACACAGTGGGTGGTGGGTGCATGGAACGAGCTACCAGTTTAGCTTAGAGATACAGTGCGGAAACAGGCCCCTCGGCCCATCGAGTCCGCACACAAGGGACAATTTACACTTATGCCAAGTATACAAACCCAAGCCAATGAATCTACAAGCCTGCACGTCTTTGGAGTGTGGGAGGAAACCGAAGATCTCGGAGAAAACCCACACAAACTCCGTACAGACAGCGCCCGTAGTCGGGGTCGAACCAGGGTCTCCGGGGCTGCAAGCGCTGTAAGGCGGCATCTCTACCGCTGCGCCACCGCGCCGCCCCATCTGTTGTTTGATCCATGCAGCTGTACTCTCTCATTCGAAGGTCAATAGGCAGCCTCGGCCTTCAAGGTCTTAAACCAACATTGATCAGTGGGACAAAGAGAACGAGAAAACAGTTTCAGTCTGCAACCAAATGTTCAAATTAGTAACACTTTCAGGTCTCCGAAACCAATAACAATAAATGTCTTCATTGATTTCCAATTGCGGGCTTGTGTCTGCAGATATAGACACAATGTGCAGATGCTGGTTTAAATCGAAGACATTCACAAAATGCTGGAGTAACTCAGCGGGACAGGCAGCATCTCTGGGGAGAAGGAATGGGTGACGTTTCGGGTTGAGGCCCTTGTCACCCATGCCTTCTCTCCGGAGATGCTTTCTGTCCCGCTGAGTTACTCCAGCGTTTTGTGTCTCTCTGCAGATACAGAATCAGGCTTCCATTTCTGTCCACTCAGTGCCTGCCAGAAGCCTGACAGTGCTCAGGCTGGAAATCGTCACGAGGGGGAAGAGCAGATTGCAGGAAACCGAGCTCCTTCACACCCTCTGCAAACAGAGCGTTTCAGTTTAGTTTAGAAGCAGGCCCTTCGGCCCACCGAGTCCGTACCGAACCAGCGATCACCCCGTACACCAGCACTAATCTACACACGAGGGACAATTTGTAATTTTTACTGAAGCCAATTAACCTGCAAGCCTGTGTTTCGTTGGAGTGTGGGAGGAAACCGGAGCACCTGGTTTAGAGTGGCATTGTGGCGCAGTGGTAGAATTGCTGTCCATACAGACGGCACCCGTGGTCGGGATCGAACCCGGGTCTCTGGCGCTGTTAGGCAGCAACCCTACCGGTCTGCTACAGAGGTGAAATTAATATAAATTAAAAGGGTAATGAAAATCGCTTCATCACTATATTTCATGCGTCCTCAATAATGAAGCAGGATTTATCTTATGGTCTGTGTCCACGAACAAGTCTCAAATATTTTGTCGATTCACACCTAAGCCGAACTCAATATTTCATTACCGAGGAATGAATCAGTTTAGTTCAGTTTATTATTGTCATGTGGATGTCTCTGGTGACAAACTTAATTGAACTTATTTTCGCTCAGAGGGTAGGAAAATAACTGCAGGCGCTGGTACAAATCGAATATATCACAAAATGCTATTGAGGGCGTGCAGCGTAGGTTTGCTAGGTTAATTCCCGGAATGGCGGGACTGTCATATGTTGAAAGACTGGAGCGACTAGGCTTGTATACACTGGAATTTAGAAGGATGAGAGGAGATCTTATCGAAACGTATAAGATTATTAAGGGGTTGGACACGTTAGAGGCAGGAAACATGTTCCCAATGTTGGGGGAGTCCAGAACAAGGGGCCACAGTTTAAGAATAAGGGGTAGGCCATTTAGAACTGAGATGAGGAAAAACTTTTTCAGTCAGAGAGTTGTGAATCTGTGGAATTCTCTGCCTCAGAAGGCAGTGGAGGCCAATTCTCTGAATGCATTCAAGAGAGAGCTGGATAGAGCTCTTAAGGATAGCGGAGTCAGGGGGTATGGGGAGAAGGCAGGAACGGGGTACTGATTGAGAATGATCAGCCATGATCACATTGAATGGCGGTGCTGGCTCGAAGGGCCGAATGGCCTCCTCCTGCACCTATTGTCTATTGTCTAAAATGCTGGCATAACTCAGCGGGTCAGGCAGCATCTCTGGAGAGAAGGAATAGGTGACGTTTCGTGACGTTTCGGGTCGAGACCCTTCTGCAGACTGAAGTAGAGTCTGAAAAAGGTCTCGACCCGAAACATCACCCATTCCTTCTCTCCAGAGACGCTGCCTGACCTGCTGAGTTACTCCAGCGTTTCGTGATACTTTCGCTCAGAGGGAGGTGGTTGTATGGAACAAGCAGTTTCTTGGCATTCTGTGATTAATCTAGAATTATACTTACGTACGGCTATAATCTTTCTGAACTGTACCTCAGTAGACGTGATTAGAAAGAATCATTGCATTTCCACTACTCTATAACAAGGCATGTCCCAAAGTCACCGCATAGCTTGGTTGGTAGGTTAATGCTGAATATTAATATTCTGAATTTAATGGCTCTCTTATGCTCTAATGTGCTGAATGTCAACTTGGAACAGAGCTTTTTAGTTTAGTTTAGAGACTCAGCGCGGAAACAGGCCCTTCGGCCCAACGAGTCCATGCCAACCAGCGATCACCCCGTACATTAACACTAACACTAGGGACAATTTGCATTTTTTACTGAAGCCAATTAATCTACAAACCTGAGATAGACACAAAGTGCTGGAGTAACTCAGAGGGACAGGCAGCATCTCTGGAGAGAAGGAATGGGTGACGTTTCGGATCGAGACCCTTCTTCAGACTGATGCCATTCCAACCGCAATCTATAAACCTGTACGCCTTTGGAGTGTGGGTGGAAACCAGAGCACCCGGGGAAAACCCACGCAAACACAGGGAGAATGTACAGACTTTGAACAGAACAGCACCCGTAGTCAGGATTGAACCCAGGTCTCTTGGCTCCGTAAGGCAGCAATTCTACCGCTGCGCCACCGAGCTGCCAGACGAGATTTCAGTTAATACAATAAATCAGAGAGAAGAACCTTGTTTTTCACCGAACCCTGATGTCACGCCTCAGTTACATTGCAGTCGTTAGACAGAGACTCCTGATCAATCAATATGTGCGTCCACTAGCCTTGAGATCAAAAACAAGACATAAATAATGCTCAAGGTTCCAGGCCTGTCAAACGGCATGATACTGTGGTTGCAATAACATTTAGAGTTTGACTATTTTCATTGTAAATCTCACCCGGATAGCTTGGTTCGTCACTCTCAATAAGCCAACAGATGGCGATTATCTGTCTCCATCTTCTGCCAACACTGGGGTCAACACTGCATCACAAGGCAGCAGCAGGATAATTCTTCCACAACAACTCTGCCCAACAGTCCCTCGGCAATTTGTTAAGTGAGAAAGTTAAATGTTCAGAGGTGGGTTGTCACCTTCTCCAGCGGAATACTAATTTAGTAGAGTGAACCTAGCCGGTTCTATCAAAAGAGTTTTGCGGCCTACTTTTATCCCGACTCCCATGGGCGGCACACTGGCGCAGCTGGTAGTTCTGTTTGCCTCACAGCCACGGCCTGAGAACCAGGTTCGAGCCCGACCTCAGGCGCTGTCTGTGTGGAGCTTGTGTGTTCTCGCTGTGACCTGCGCGGGTTTGCTCCGGTTTGCTCCCACATCCCACGTGCGGGTTTGTAGGTTGACAGGCCCCTCTGTAAATTGCCTGCAGCGTGTCGGGAGAGGATGAGAAAGTGGGATAACGTTGGAACTAGTGTGAACGGGTGATCGAAGGCCAGCATGGACTCGGTGGGCCGAAGGGCCCATTTCCATGCTGTATCTCCAACACTAAAAAAAAATTATTGACTTGAAATTTTAACTCCAAAATTATGGTCAGCCCTGCTGACTATTTCTAAGTGTCTCTCCTTCTATTAGTTTTGTGGATGGGTCTCATATTTTGTCAGAACTATAGAAAAACACTCTGGATTCTTCCATCCATAGGAGATAAAAGTTTTTTTTTAATACATATCTTAAGCAGGACTTAAGGCTGAAGGGCCTTATAGAGGTGTATTAAATCATGAGGGAATAGATAGGGTGAATGCACAGAGTATTTTACCCAATGTTGGAGAATCAAGAACCAGAGGACATAGGGTTAAGGTGAGAGGGGAAAGAAGGGTCTCGACCCGAAACGTCACCCATTCCCTCACCCATTCCAGAGATGCTGCCTGACCCGTTGAGATACTCCAGCATTTTGTGTCTAGCTTCAGATTAATAGCAGTGTGATGGGCCACCTTTCCACACAGTGGGTGGTGGCTGCATGGAACGAGCTGCCAGAGGAGGTAGTTGACAATGGGACTACAACAATTTGGACAGTCCCCTGAAAGGGCAGGCTTGGAGGGAAATGGGCCAAACGTGGGAAGGTGGGACTAGCATAGATTCTCCCTCTCCCTCTCCCTCTCCCTCTCCCTCTCCCTCTCCCTCTCCCTCTCCCTCTCCCTCTCCCTCTCCCTCTCCCTCTCCCTCTCCCTCTCCCTCTCCCTCTCCCTCTCCCTCTCCCTCTCCCTCTCCCTCTCCCTCTCCCTCTCCCTCTCCCTCTCCCTCTCCCTCTCCCTCTCCCTCTCCCTCTCCCTCTCCCTCTCCCTCTCCCTCTCCCTTATGGTTTTGCTTCATTCGAATAGCGAATAGCGATGGCAAAGTTATTATTGTATGTGGGAGTGAGCCAGTGGATAGGGTCAGAAAATTACACAACTAATTGCCAGTATCTTCCATTTTTATCTGAGCTGTGTTGTGTTAGTAAACGAGGATAATCATTTCAATGCCCCCAGCATACATCATCACCGGCATGGTGGCGCAGCGGTAGAGTTGCTGCCTTACAGCGAATGCAGCGCCGGAGACCCGGGTTCGATCCTGACTACGGTTTTCTCCGAGATCTTCGGTTTCCTCCCACACTCCAAAGACGTTCAGGTTTGTAGGTTAATTGGTTTGGTAAATGTAAAAATTGTCCCTAGTGTGTGTAGGATAGTGTTAGTGTGCGGGGATCGCTGGGCGGCGCGGACCCGGTGGGCCGAAGGGGCCTGTTTCCACGCTTTATCTCTAAACTAAACTAAACTAGACTGATTGTCAATGTTGTTACAGAATGTGTGTGAGTGCATAATGTAGATTGCGAAACCTGTCCTCAAGGTATCGTTTGTATTAACAATTCAATAAGCCTATTTTGCCCCACCATATATTGCCCCTAAAACAGCGAAGAACATGATCTCTTCCCCTCCCCTTCCCAGATCTCCTTCTATCTTCCTGTCTCCACCTATATCCTTCCTTTGTCCCGCCCCCCCTGACATCAGTCTGAAGACGGGTCTCGACCCGAAACGTCGCCCATTCCTTCTCTCCTGAGATGCTGCCTGACCTGCTGAGTTACTCCAGCATTTTGTGAATGATCATGAACATGATCGGCCATGATTGAGTGGCAGAGTAGACTTGATGGGCCGAATGGCATAGTTCTGCTCCTATCACTTATGACCTTATGATTGTCTGTACCAAACATGATTCCAAGTTAAACTAATAGGACTTTGATAGTGCAATGGTTAGGTTAGTGGACTGGGAGTAGGATTATTGATGCAGAGATATGAGTTCAAGTCCCCCTGGAGCCAGTAGGAAATTTAACCTCAAGTTCATCAGAATTTTTAAAAATAAAAAATAAGAACAAAGTACCAGAAAAATATATAAAATCGGAAAAGGGCCGGCGCGGTGGCGCAGCGGTAGAGTTGCTGCCTCACAGCGCCAGAGACCCGGGTTCGATCCTGACTACGGGTGCTGTCCGTACGGAGTTTGTACGTTCTCCCCGTGACCTGCGTGGGTTTTCTCCGGTCTCCTCCCTCCCCTCACTCCAAAGACATACATTGTCGGCTAATTGGCTTGGTATCATTGTAAATTGTCCCTAGTGTGTGTGTAAGATAGTGTTGGTGTGTGGGGATCGCTGGTCGGCATGGACTCAGTGGGCCGAAGGGCCTGTTTCCGCGCTGTATCTCTAAACTAAACTAAATTGATTAACATGTAATATCAAACAGTGCAACACAAGAACAGGCCCTTCGGCCCACCGAGTCCATGCCGACCAGCGATCCCGATGCACTAACGCACACTAGGGACAACTGACAATGGCAAGTTAAACTAATACTAATCTCATCTGCCTGCATTTGATGCAAATCCCTCAATTCCCTGTAAATCCACCTGCCTATCTAACAGCCTCTTAAAAAATGCTACTATCGCCAGCCACACAGGGAGCACCCAAAGTTAGAAATGAACCTGGGTCTCTGGCGCTGTGAGGCAGCTACGACTTACACCAGCGATGTGAATTGATTGCTGCTAAAGTCCATGAATTGGGGTCCATTACATGATCATTCAAAATGCCTGGACCTGATCAATGGTTTAAGTCATTCCATTTAATTATAAGCATCTTGAGGGATGCTCACTGGCCCACTATTCAGTGTCACTTTAAGTGCTGAGTATCTGATCACTTCATTATTATGATGATTTATACAGCTTTAATGTGGTTAGTCTGAGCATTTGGACTGATATTTTTCACGGTATTTACAGTTTCTTCCCAGCTGTTATCAGGCAACCGAATCATCCTGCCACAACCAGAGGGCAGTGCTGAACTACTATCTACCTCTTTGGTGACCCTCGGACTATCCTTGATCGGACTTTGCTGGCTTTACCTTGCACTAAACGTTATTCCCTTATCATGTATCTACACACTGTAAATGGATTGATTGTAATGGTGTATTGTCTTTCTGGATAGCACGCAACAAAAGCTTTTCAATGGACCTCGGAACACGTGACAATAAACTAAACGGAAACTGAAACTGAAACAAAATGCTGGATTATCTCAGCGGGTCAGGCAGCATCTCAGGAGAAAATAGACAGGTGATGTGCAGAAAGGAACTGCAGATGCTGGTTTAAATCGAAGATAGACGCAAAATGCTGGAGTAACTCAGCGGGTCAGGCAGCATCTCTGGAGAGGAGGAATGGGTGACGTTTCGGATCGAGACCCTTCTTCAGACTGAGAGTCAGGGAAGAGGGAGACACAGGGATAAGGAAGTGTAAGGTGTGAAAACGAGACAAAGGGGATGTAGATCAAAGAAAATGCAGAACAGATCATTGTCCTGATCAGCCATGATCACATTGAATGGCGGTGCTGGCTCAAAGGGCCAAATGGCCTCCTCCTGCACCTATTGTCTATTGTCCAAAATGTAATCAGGGACAGTCAAAATGGTCGGAGAACTGAGAAGGGGGAAGGAATGGAGAGAGAGGGAAAGCAAGGGTTATTTGAAGTTAGAGAGGTCAATGTTCATGCCACTAGGATAGGTAATGTTTTGGGTCGGCACGGTAGCACAGCGGTCGAGTTGCTGCCTTACAGCGCCAGAGAGACGGGTTGGATCCTGACTGCGGGTGCTGTCTGTACGGAGTCTGCACGTTCTCCGCGACCACGTGGGTTTTCTAAGGGAGCTCCGGTTTGCTCCCACAATCCAAAAACGTACAGATTTGTCGGTTAATACTGTCTATAATGTGGTTAGTCTGAGCATTTATACAGATATTTTTCATGGTATTTACAGTACAGAGATTACATACTTTCTAAAACCAACTGAAATAAACCAAAAATAAAATACTGCAGAGGCTAAAATGCAACAGCAGAAAATGTTGGAATAGTTTGCTGATTAGTTCCAGGTTTTGCAACAGAGTTAAAGGCTGATATCAACGATACCATGGCAGCAAAAGAAAATAATTCTCATGTTTTTTTAATCACTTTAAGAAGCTCAGTAGCGTTTCTGACTGCTCTGGACTGATTGTACTAAGCACTATTCAATTATCTGTCAAATGTTCAGTGAGTTTATCCAATAACCCATCACCTGAGTCATAGTGTGGATGCTTCCATAGGGAGATAATATGGAAAGTATCATATCAGTGATGTTGTAATAATAATATGTTAACAAGTATTATAACATAGTGATTTAGTACACTCAGAGGAACAGTGGAGGAGTTTCAGTCTGGGTCTGAAGATGGGTCTCGACTGAAATGTCACCCATTCCTTCTCTCCAGAGATGCTGCCTGGCCCGCTGAGTGGCTCCAGCATTTATGTGTCTATCTTCGATTTAAACCAGCATCTGCAGTTCTTTCCTACACCGAAGAGTTTCAGTATTTGAGTCTGAAGAAGGGTTCCAGCCCGAAACGGCATCTGTCTATTCCGTTCACAGATGGCGGGACTGTCATATGTTGAAAGACTGGATCGACTAGGCTTGTACACACTGGAATTTAGAAGGATGAGAGGGTGATCTTATCAAAACATATAAGATTATTAAGGGGTTGGACACGTTAGAGGCAGGAAACATTTTCCCAATGTTGGGGGAGTCCAGAACCAGGGGCCACAGTTTAAGAATAAGGGGTAGGCCATTTAGAACGGAGATGAGGAAAAGCTTTTTCAGTCAGAGAGTTGTAAATCTGTGGAATTCTCTACCTCAGAAGGCAGTGGAGGCTAATTCTCTGAATGCATTCAAGAGAGAGCTAGATAGAGCTCTTAAGGATAGCAGAGTCAGGGGGTATGGGGAGAAGGCAGGAACGGGGTACTGATTGAGAATGATCAGCCATGATCACATTGAATGGTGGTGCTGGCTCGAAGGGCCGAATGGCCTACTCCTGCGCCTATTGTCTATTGTCTATTGATCCGCTGAGCTCCTCCAGCACTTTGTGTTTTGCTCAGGATTCCAGCATCTGCAGTTCCTTCTGCCTCCGATCTCTGGGTTCTGCCCTCTTGGTCTCAATGTGTGGCATAGAATCTTGAAACAGGGCGAGGCCATTCACATCCACGATCCTGTTCCTGCAATTAGTTAGCTCATGGCCAACTTGGACTTCAATAGACTTTAGAGATACAGCGTGGAAACGGGCCCTTCGGCCCACTGATCCAACAGAAGTTGACAAACGTGGAAGGAAAACGTAATCCAGCAGAATCCTGGATCCAGGAGATCCAAAATCCAGGAGAAACAAAGCTACAGAATGGAAGTGGATTTTACGAGTGTTTGTGCAGGCAAAAAAAACTTTTCCCTCCACTGTTGAGGTGGTATTTGCGTATCTTTCATTAGTGTGTTCTATATTTCTCAACATCACCGTCAAAATCTCTTGTTCGCCTTTCCCCTGAGTCTCAGTCTGACGAAGGGTCTAAACACAACTCAACTCAACCCCTCCACAGATGCTGACTGACCCGTCGAGTTGCTCCAGCACTTTGTGTGTTTTTTCACTCGTCATTTTAAGGGAAATTGCCCTGAAGCAGGAGACGGTTGTGTTTACATTAATGTAGTCAGATAATGAGGTAAGGCCCTCGCTGTTGTGTGAAGGTGAGAGTTTTGATCCCTAGTTTTGATACGAGGGCAGTGAAAGGTTTAAATTTGAGAGCACAGGCTTCAAACAGCGATGTGCAGCATTATCAACGTGATGCATTATGTATCGAGATCCATTCCCCATTGCTTGCCATCACCAACATAAACTGGGGATAATGGGCCCATCAAAATGGTGAACGAGGTTTGACAGGGACGAGTATGTTTATGTAAATGCAAAGTGCGTGGGTGGCATAATCGCGTATTTCTAAATGGAGATGATCTAAAATTTCCTTTATTTAATAAAACATAACTGGTTGCAAATATCTCCAGCACTTGCCTGAGCGATGTACGCGTTGTTCACTTTCAGAGTTAGGACTTGCTCTGACATTCCAGCACTCTTTAGACTTCAGAGATACAGCGCGGAAACAGGCCCCATCGGCCATCGGCCATCGGCCATCGGCCATCGGCCATCGGCCATCGCCCCGCACACTCGCACTCTCCTACACACACGAGGGACAATTTAGAATTTTTATTCCCGAGGCCAAACTCACCTGCAAACAAACCTGTACGTCTTTGGAGTGTGGGGGGAAACCGAAGATCTCGGAGAAAACCCACGCAGGTCACGGGCGGGGGGGAGCGTGCAAACTCCGTACGGACAGCACCCGGATATTATATTGACACCAATATAATTTAGCTTTTGAGTTTAGAAATACAGCATGGAAACAGGCCCACCGAGTCCACGCTGACTAGCGATCACCCATTCACACCAGTCCTGTGTCACCCCACTTTCTCATCCACTCCCCCCACACTAGGAGCAATCTTTAACAGCGGCTAATTAACCTACAAACCCGCACGTCCTTGTGATGTGGGAGGAAACCGGAGCACATGCAGAAAACCCATGCGGTCACATGTTGAGCATGCAAACTCCACAAGGACAGCACCCGAGGTCAGGATTGAACCGGGGTCTCTGGTCTCTGGTGTGGTGAAGCAGCAGCTCTACCACTCCATCGACCTATACTACAGAATTTAAAAAATAACATTAATACAGTGACATTAGCAAAGTGGGTTTGAAATTTTAACCACCATGATTTGGTGGCACGGTGGCACAGCGTTGGAGCTACTCCCTTGCAGCGCCAGAGATCCGGGTTCGATCCTGACTACGGGTGCTGTCTGTACGGAGTTTGCACGTTCTCCCCGCGACGACGTGGGTTTTCTCCGAGATCTTCGGTTTCCTCCCACACTCCAAAGACGCGCAGGTTTGTAGGTTAATTGGCTCGGTACCAATGTAAAATTGTCCCTAGTGTGAGTAGGATAATGTTAGTGTACGGGGATCGCTGACCGCGATGGGCCGAAGGGCCTGTTTCCACGTTGTTTCTCTAAACTAAACGTTGTGGCGGTACAATAGACGATAGACAATAGACAATAGGTGCAGGAGGAGGCCATTCGGCCCTTCGAGCCAGCACCACCATTCAATGTGATCATGGCTGATCATTCTCAATCAGTACCCCGTTCCTGCCTTCTCCCCATACCCCCTGACTCCGCTATCCTTAAGAGCTCTATCTAGCTCTCTCTTGAATGCATTCAGAGAATTGGCCTCCACTGCCTTCTGAGGCAGAGAATTCCACAGATTCACAACTCTCTGACTGAAAAAGTCTTTCCTCATCTCAGTTCAGGTAGCCGGGGATTAGGCCCTATCCCTGGATCATCCCCTTCGGCACGGGTTGGACAGGGCTGGGGAAGGAACTCGTGCTGTGGGGTTTGCCTGAGGGGGCTGGAGAGATAACTCGTGCTTGAGACTGAAGGGAGTGTGGATGTTCTGTTGCTGGTTTAAATTACTGTTAATACTTACCTGGCGTCTTGCCTGATTCCTACTGTGTCCAGACCCACCCAAAAAGTTTTTCCTCATCTCAGTTCTAAATGGCCTACCCCTTATTCTTAAACTGTGGCCCCTTGTTCTGGACTCCCCCAACATTGGGAACATGTTTCCTGCCTCTAACGTGTCCAACCCCTTAATAATCTTATATGTTTCGATAAGATCTCCTCTCATCCTTCTAAATTCCAGTGTATACAAGCCTAGTCGTTCCAGTCTTTCAACATATGACAGTCCCGCCATTCCGGGAATTAACCTAGTAAACCTACGCTGCACGCCCTCAATAGCAAGAATACAAGCCCAGTCGACCCATTCTTTCATTATATGTCAGTCCCGCCATCCCGGGAATTAACCCGGTGAACCTACGCTGCACTCCCTCAATAGCAAGAATATCCTTCCTCAGATTAGGAGACCAAAACTGCACACAATACACCAGGTGTGGTCTCATCAGGGCCCTGTACAACTGCAGTGGGACCTCTTTGCTCCTAAACCCAAATCCTCTCGCAATGAAGGCCAACATGCCATTAGTTTTCGTCACTGCCTGCTGTACATGCACACTTACTATCAATGACTGATGTACAAGGACACCCAGGTCTCGTTGCACCTCCCCTTTACAAATCTGACACCATTCAGATAATAATCTACCTTCCTGTTTTTGCCACCAAAGTGGATGACCTCACATTTATCCACGTTATACTGCATCTGCCATGTATCTGCCCACTCACCCAGCCTATCCAAGTCATCCTGCAGCCTCATAGCATCCTCCTCGCAGCTCACACTGCCACCCAGCTTTGTGTCATCCACAAACTTGGAGATGTTACATTTAATTCCCTCGTCTAAATCGTTCATATATTGTAAATAACTGGGGTCCCAGCGCCCCACGAGTCACTGCCTGCCATTCTGAAAAGGATCCGTTAATAGACAATAGACAATAGGTGCAGGAGGAGGCCATTTGGCCCTTCGAGCCAGCACCGCCATTCAATGTGATCATGGCTGATCATTCTCAATCAGTACCCCGTTCCTGCCTTCTCCCCATACCCCCTGATTCCGCTATCCTTAAGAGCTCTATCTAGCTCTCTCTTGAATGCATTCAGAGAATTGGCCTCCACTGCCTTCTGAGGCAGAGAATTCCACAGATTCTCAACTCTCTGACTGAAAAAGTTTTTCCTCATTTCCAATCTAAATGGCCTACCCCTTATTCTTAAACTGTGGCCCTACAATTCCTACTCTTTGCTTCCCGTCTGCCAAACTGTTCTCCATCCATGTCAAAACCCTACTCCCATTACCACGTGCTCTAATTTTGCGCACTAATCTCATGTGTGGGACCTGGTCAAAGGCTTTTTGAAAGTCCAGGTACAGAAATTAGAATTCAGACTTTAGAGATACAGTGTGGAAACAGGCTCTTCAGCTCACTGAGTCTGCGCCGACCAGCAATCCCCCCATACACTAACATACACACACTAGGGACAGTTTTATACAACTTGCCAAAGCCAATTAACCTACAAACCTCTTTGTCTTCCTGCCACACTCCAAAGACATGCAGGTTTGTGGTAGGTTAATTGGCATTGGTTAAAATTGTAAATTGTTCCCTCATCCTTCCCCTTTAGAAGGCTGACAATAGACAATAGACAATAGGTGCAGGAGTAGGCCATTCCGCCCTTCGAGCCAGCACCGACATTCAATGCGATCATGGCTGATCACTCTCAATCAGTACCCCATTCCTGCATTCTCCCCATACCCCCTCACTCCGCTATCCCCAAGAGCTCTATCCAGCTCTCTCTTGAAAGCATCCAACGAACTGGCCTCCACTGCCTTCTGAGGCAGAGAATTCCACACCTTCACCACTCTCTGACTGAAAAAGTTCTTCCTCATCTCCGTTCTAAATGGCCTACCCCTTATTCTTAAACTGTGGCCCCTTGTTCTGGACTCCCCCAACATTGGGAACATGTTTCCTGCCTCTAATGTGTCCAATCCCCTAATTATCTTATATGTTTCAATAAGATCCCTCCTCATCCTTCTAAATTCCAGTGTATACAAGCCTAATTGCTCCAGCCTTTCAACATACGACAGTCCCGCCATTCCGGGAATTAACCTAGTGAACCTACGCTGCACGCCCTCAATAGCAAGAATATCCATCCTCAAATTTGGAGACCAAAACTGCACATAGTACTCCAGGTGCGGTCTCACCAGGGCCCGGTACAACTGTAGAAGGACCTCTTTGCTCCTATACTCAACTCCTCTTGTTACGAAGGCCAACATTCCATTGGCTTTCTTCACTGCCTGCTGTACCTGCTGAGAGGAGATCTTATCGAAACGTACAAGATTATTAAGGGGTTGGACACGTTAGAGGCAGGAAACATGTTCCCAATGTTGGGGGAGTCCAGAACCAGGGGCCACAGTTTAAGAATAAGGGGTAGGCCATTTAGAACTGAGATGAGGAAAAACCTTTTCAGTCAGAGAGTTGTGAATCTGTGGAATTCTCTGCCTCAGAAGGCAGTGGAGGCCAATTCTCTGAATGCATTCAAGAGAGAGCTAGATAGAGCTCTTAAGGATAGCAGAGTCAGGGGGTATGGGGAGAAGGCAGGAACGGGGTACTGATTGAGAATGATCAGCCATGATCACATTGAATGGCGGTGCTGGCTCGAAGGGCCGAATGGCCTCCTCCTGCACCTATTGTCTATTGTCTATTGTGTAGCATAATGTTAGTGTACGGGGATGACTGCTGGGTCAGTGTGGACCCGGTGGTCCTAAGGGCCTAGATTCCGTTCTATAAGGTCTAAATGTGTCTAAAGCCACCATTCAGAGCATTTCCAGCAGCAGATTGCCAAAATGAGTACGTCAATGGGAGGCTACATTCCTTGCCTACTTTTCCTCGCCAAGCCACTCCCAACGTAAAAGCAAACATTGATCCCGAATATCACAGATCGATACAAAAAGCTGGTGTAACTCAGCGGGACAGGCAGCATCTCTGGAGAGAAGGAATGGGTGACGTTTCGGGTCGAGACTTGAAATTCGCTGGCATTTAGAAGATTGAGGGGGGATCTTATAGAAACTTACAAAATTCTTAAGGGGTTGGACAGGCTAGATGCAGGAAGATTGTTCCCGATGTTGGGGAAGTCCAGAACAAGGGGTCACAGTTTAAGGATAAGGGGGAAGTCTTTTAGGACCGAGATGAGAACGTTTTTTTTCACACAGAGTGGTGAATCTGTGGAATTCTCTGCCACAGAAGGTAGTTGAGGCCAGTTCATTGGCTATATTTAAGAGGGAGTTAGATGTGGCCCTTGTGGCTAAAGGGATCAGGGGGTATGGAGAGAAGGCAGGTACAGGTTACTGAGTTGGATGATCAGCCATGATCATATTGAATGGCGGTGCAGGCTCGAAGGGCCGAATGGCCTACTCCTGCACCTATTTTCTATGTTTCTATGTTTCTATGTTTCTATGAGACCTGAATATCACAGGCTGGTAAATAAAACATTTCGATTTTCAAAATTCAGGTAAGAGGATTGCTCTTTGGGGAACTGCAAATTTACAAAGCAATATCAGTTCAGCTGCAGAGATATTTAGGCTAACTGGAAAGAAGTATAGAGTCATAGAGTGATACAACGTGGAAACAGGCCCTTCGGCCCAACTTGCCCACACCAGCCAACACGTCCCACCTGCCTGCGTTTGGCCCACATCCCTCCAAACCTGTCCTATCCATGTACTGGTCTAACTGTTTTTTAAACGTTTGGATAGTCCCTGCCTCAACTACCACCTCCGGCAGCTTGTTCCATACACCCACCACCCTTTGTGTAAAAAAGTTACCCCTCAGATTCCTATTAAATCTTTTCCCCTTCACCTTAAACCTATGTCCTCTGGTCCTCGATTCACCTACTCAGGGCAAGAGACTCTGTGCATTTAACCAATCTATTCCTCTCTTGATTTTGGACCCCTCTATAAGATCACCCCTCATCCTCCTGCGCTCCAGGGAATAGAGACCCAGCCTACTCAACCTCTGCCTATAGCTCACACCCTCTAGTCCTGGCAACATCCTCGTAAAGAAGGAAAGAAGCCAGTAGCATATAAAACCCAAAGCTGTGCTTGTAATATGATGCCCATTTCCCTTGCCTGGCACAAACCTACATTTCTTAAAATAGCATCAGTAGAGTACAAGTACTGTACTTATCTTCCAACATAGATTGGAGACTGAACTTCTTTTAAATGTAGCCAATCTGCCACCTGCTGGAAGATTATCTTCAAGCCTTTCAGGTAAATATGTGCAGGAAAGAACTGCAGATGCTGGTTTACACCAGAGATAGACACACATTGTTGCTGTAACTCAACAGGACAGGCAGCATCTTTGGAGATACGGAATGGGTGTCATTTTGGGTCAAGACCCTTCTTCAGGCCTAGCGATTCTTAATTGGTAAGGATATCAAGGATTAGGGGGTGAAGGCAGGAGAATGGGGTTGAGAGGGAAAGATTGATCAGCCATGATTGAATGGTGGAATAGACTTGATGGGCCGAATGGCCTGATTCTGCTCCTATCACTGATGAACTTATGATTCAGTTGATTCTAAAACTTTTGTGCAATATTTATTGAAGTCAAATAGGAATATTCATGTATTGATACTGGTTAACTAACATGGATTAGTTCATCATTAGTTCACCCACATGATGCACAGCCAGATACTGGTGAACTTTAAATAATCTATCAATTTAAATATTGATATAATACACGTCATTGCTACAGAATAGGTTAATACAGCTACCATCAGGTGGAGGTCAAACTAAAACATTGGTAAATGGAATTAAGGGGTAGAAATAAGGAATTACTGTCTGAATGTGTAAACGAGGAACTGCAGATGCTGGTTTACACAAAAGGACAAAGTGTAGAGTAGCTCAAAGGATCAGGCAGCATTTCTGGAGAACATGGAGAGGTGACGTTTCGGGTCAAGGCCCTTCTGTTTACTGAAGAACGGCCCCAACCCAAGACGTCACCTATCCACGTTCTCCAGAGATGCTGTCTGAAGAAGGGCCCCGACCCGAAACGTCGCCTATCCATGTTTAGTTGAGTTTGGTTTCGTTTAAAGATACATTGTGGAAACAGGCCCTTCGGCCCACCGAGTCCGCACTGACCAGCGATCCCCGCACACTAACACTATCCTGCACACACTAGGGACAATGTTCATTTACACCAAGCCAATTAACCTACAAACCTGCACGTCTTTGGAGAGTGGGAGGAAACCGGAGATCCCGGAGAAAACCCACGCGATCACAGGAAGAACGTACAAACTCCGTACAGACAGCACCCGTAGTCAGGATCGAACCCAATACAATACAATATATCTTTATTGTCATTGTACAGGGGTACAACGAGATTGGGAATGCGCCTCCCATACGATGCAATAAATTCATTAGCTAGTCAGTATTAATTTAAACAACCCAATGAAACAAATTAGAACAGTTTTAAAACAGAATAAAGTGCAAGTAGATCTGTGCCGGTTCACTGTGCGATGTGACCATCCGGCTCAGCAGGACCGGTTCATAGCAGCTATGGCCCTGGGGATGAAGCTGTTCCTGAGCCTGGAGGTGTGGGCGTAGAAGGCCTTGTAGCGTCTGCCTGATGGCAGAGGTTCGGACAGACTGTTGCAGGGGTGTGAAGAGTCTTTGTGGATGCAGGTGGCTTTTCTGAGGCATCGTGTGTTGTAGATGCCCTCCAAGGCTGGTAGCTGTGTTCCGATGGTCCTCTGAGCTCTAAGGACTACCCGCTGAAGAGCTTTCCTCCCTGCCTCCGTGCAGCTGAGATACCACACAGGGATACCATGTGTGGTGACTGCTGCAAGCGTTGTAAGGCAGCAAGTCTACCGCTGGTGTTCTGCAGAAATGTTGTCTGAACAACATTTGTTCTTTGTTCCTTTTTTTTTGTTGCCAAACTGAATTATACGCCTGTAAAGAAAAAGCAACGGGATTTTGAAAACAGGGAGAAGCATGGGGGAAGAGAGAAGAATTTTTTTTGCCTTCCACCGCAGTGAAGGGGTGTCTGGAGGAGTCACTGTGATGGATGTTTGTGTTAAAATTGTGTGTCTTGTGTCTTTTACTCTGTACTGTTGTGGCTGCGTGGGAAATGATTTTCTTTCAATTCATTTTGAATGACAATAAAGGTAATTCAGATTCAGATTCGCTGAGGATCCTTCATTGCTTCTACTCTGGGGCTGTAGAGAGCATCCTGTCTGGCAACATTACAGTCTGGTTTGGGAACAGCTCTGCCCAGGACAGGAAGGCCCTGCAGAGAGTAGTGCGTTCGGCAGAACGCACCATGGGAACTACACTCGCCCCCCTGCAGGACCTATACATCAGGAGGTGCAGATCCAGAGCAAGCAAGATCATGAGGGACCCCTATCACCCCAGCAACGGACTGTTCCAGCTGCTACGGTCAGGCAAACGCCTCCGCTGTCACGCTGTGAAAACGGAGAGGATGAGACGGAGTTTCCTCCCACAGGTCATCAGGACTGTTAACTTTTATAACTCCAGGGACTAAATTTTGTCTTCTCTGTATTAACTTTATTTATATGCCGTAACTGTAATTCTTTTTTTTGCACAATCCGCAGGGAAATGCCACTGTCATTTCACTGCACATCGTGTATGTGTACGTGACAAATAAACTTGACTTGACTTGACTTGATCTGTTTCCTGGTGTCCATGTTGAAATTTCTTTCTGCTCATTCCAATCCATAATTGAACAGTGGTGACAACCAGGAGAAAGTGACCAACAGCCGGCAAAGTAACCCGCCATCTGGAGAAGGACTATAGGGCTCCTTGCACTTGCTAATATATATCTGCCAGTCACCACCTGCGATCTGTCAACGCTGGACTTGGACATCTGCACATTCTTTTAATGAGTATACAAGACTCTGGCAAACTGCCTTCAAAAGATATCCAGAGCAGCCTTCGCCTAATAGTGGAGGTGCAAAGGACAAAAAAGGAACCGCTGATGCCGGTTTACAACAACAAAAAGGCACAAAGTGCTGGAGTAACTCTGCGGTGGGGGGGGGGTGGGGCAAGCAGCATCCCCGGAGAATGTGGATAGGCGACATTATAAGTTGGGATCCTTCTTCAGTCTGAAGAGTTGTGAATTGTGAAGCTCGTAAGGTCATAAGGTCATAAGTGATAGGAGTAGAATTAGGTCATTCGGCCCATCAAGTCTACTCCGCCATTCAATCATGGCTGATCTATCTCCCCCTCCTAACCCCATTCTCCTGCTTTTTCCTCGTAACCCGACACCCGTACTAATTAAGAATCTATCTAACGGGCGGCACAGTGGCGCAGCGGTAGAGTTGCTGCCTTACAGCGAATGCAGCGCCGGAGACTCAGGTTCGATCCTGACTACGGGCGCTGTCGTTACGGAGTTTGTACGTTCTCCCCGTGACCTGCATGGGTTTTCACCGAGATCTTCGGTTTCCTCCCACACTCCAAAGACGTACAGGTATGTAGGTTAATTGGCTGGGCAAATGTAAAAATTGTCCCTTGTGTGTGTAGGATAGTGTTAGTGTGCGGGGATCGCTGGGTGGCGCGGACCCGGTGGGCCGAAGGGCCTGTTTCCGCGCTGTATCTCTAAATCTAAATTTAAATCTATCTCTGTCTTAAAAATATCCACTGACTTGGCCTCCACAGCCTTCTGTGGCAAAGAATTCCACTAGAGGAATCTTTGAGGCTCTTCAGTTTGGAGATGGATCTCCACCTGAACAGTCTCCTATCCATGTTCCCCAGAGATGCTGCCTGACCCGCTGAGTTACTCCAGCACTCTGTGAAACGTCACCTATCCATGTTCTCCAGAGATGCTGCCTGACCCGCTGAGTTACTCCAACACTCTGTGAAACGTCACCTATCCAAGTTCTCCAGAGATGCTGCCTGAAGTAAACAGCAGGACAGACAAAGGAGAGTCAGTAGATGTTGTATACCTAGATGATCAGAAAGCCTTTGATAAGGTGCCACACATTAGGCTGCAAAGGAAGATGTGAATCCATGGTATCAAAGGGCAGATACCGGCATGGAGGCCGTCAGTGGATATTTTTAAGGCGGAGATAGATAGATTCATGATCAGTACGGGTGTCAGGATTATGTGGAGAAGGCAGAAGAATGGGGTTAGGAGAGATAGATCAGCCATGTGCCAGGTGCAGCAGGCAGTGAAGAAAGCCAATGGTATGTTGGCATTCATAGCGAGGGGATTTGAGTATAGGAGCAGGGAGGTTCTGTTGCAGTTGTACAGGGCATTGGTGAGACCACACCTGGAGTATTGCGTACAGTTTTGGTCTCCTAATCTGAGGAAATACATTCTTGCCATAGAGGGAGTACAGAGAAGGTTCACCAGATTGATTCCTGGGATGGCAGGACTTTCATATGAAGAAAGACTGGATAGACTCGGCTTGTACTCGCTGGAATTTAGAAGATTGAGGGGGGATCTTAAAGAAACTTGCAAAATTCTTAAGTGGTTGGACAGGCTAGATGCAGGAAGATTGTTCCCGATGTTGGGGAAGTCCAGAACAAGGGGTCACAGTTTAAGGATAAGGGGGAAGTCTTTTAGGAACGAGATGAGAAAGTTTTTTTTCACACAGAGAGTGGTGAATCTGTGGAATTCTCTGCCACAGAAGGTAGCTGAGGCCAGTTCATTGGCTATATTTAAGAGGGAGTTAGATGTGGCCCTTGTGGCTAAAGGGATCAGGGGGTATGGAGAGAAGGCAGGTACAGGATACTAAGTTGGATGATCAGCCATGATCATATTGAATGGCGGTGCAGGCTCGAAGGGCCGAATGGCCTACTCCTGCACCTAGTTTCTATGATTGAATGGTGGAGTAGACTCGGGTCAAATGGACTAATTCTGCTCCTGTCAATTAAGAATATGAATTTATAAACATCCGGAGAAAACCCAGGCGGTCACGGGGAGAATGTACAGACTCTGTACAGACAGCACCGGTAGTAGGGATCAAACCCGGGCCTCTGGCGCAGTGCAGTGGCAACTCTACCGCCATACCACCTTGGGTTGATGGTGATGTGGGGAGAATACATTAAATAGAAAATTACATAGGGAATGGGATTGCTCTGTTAACCAGTGAAGGATCAATTGAGTTAAAAGAATGACAGGGAGAGCCATACAGCACAAACAAGCTTGGCTAATGGTGCCTTAAAACGCAGTGGCAACAAAGTGAAGATCGCTGGATCCCGTCGTCACCATGGCAACAGGTACCCAGAGTGGAATGTAAATATCTTTTAAAATAGAATCCAAAAAAACCTTTGCTCGTGCAGACACAGCAGTGAAATTCTGCATTATAAATGTAAACTCCTACGTGATACGTGTGATTCAAAGTGTACACAACATGATTATGACACTTGGCATCAGTTCCTTTAGGGAAACAGCCAACGGAGGAAGGATCCCCAACCCAAAATGTTACCATTCTTTTTCTCCACAGATGCTGCCTGACCCGCTGAGTTACTCCAGCACTCTGTGAAACGTCACCCATCCATGTTCTCCAGGGATGCTGCCTGACCCGCTGAGTTACTCCAGCACTCTGTGAAACGTCACCCATCCATGTTCTCCAGGGAACGTCACCAGGGAGATTAGACAATAGACAATAGACAATAGGTGCAGGAGTAGGCCATTCAGCCCTTCGAGCCAGCACCGCCATTCAATGCGATCATGGCTGATCACTCTCAATCAGTACCCCGTTCCTGCCTTCTCCCCATACCCCCTCACTCCGCTATCCTTAAGAGCTCTATCCAGCTCTCTCTTGAAAGCATCCAACGAACTGGCCTCCACTGCTTTCTGAGGCAGAGAATTCCACACCTTCACCACTCTCTGACTGAAAAAGTTCTTCCTCATCTCCGTTCTAAATGGCCTACCCCTTATTCTTAAACTGTGGCCCCTTGTTCTGGACCCCAACATTGGGAACATGTTTCCTGCCTCTAATGTGTCCAATCCCCTAATTATCTTATATGTTTCAATAAGATCCCCCCTCATCCTTCTAAATTCCAGTGTATACAAGCTCCAGACTTTCAACATACGACAGTCCCGCCATTCCGGGAATTAACCTAGTGAACCTACGCTGCACGCCCTCAATAGCAAGAATATCCTTCCTCAAATTTGGATACCAAAACTGCACACAGTACTCCAGGTGCGGTCTCACCATGGCCCGGTACAACTGTAGAAGGACCTCTTTGCTCCTATACTCAACTCCTCTTGTTACGAAGGCCAACATTCCATTGGCTTTCTTCACTGCCTGCTGTACCTGCATGCTTCCTTTCATTGACTGATGCACTAGGACACCCAGATCTCGTTGAACATCCCTTCTTCCTAACTTGACACCATTCAGATAATAATCTGCCTTTCTATTCTTACTTCCAAAGCGAATAACCTCACACTTATCTACATTAAACTGCATCTGCCATGTATCCGCCCACTCACACAACCTGTCCAAGTCACCCTGCAGCCTTATTGCATCTTCCTCACAATTCACACTACCCTGCTGCCTGACCCGCTGAGTTGCTCCGGCACTCTGTGGAACGTCACCTATCCATGTTCTCCAGAGATGCTGCCTGAAATGCTGAATTACTCCAGCACTCTGTGTCTTTCTTAGTGGAGGTACAAACACACATTCCATTAATGTCAAGACATGCACATCACCTTAATTATGGGTGCTATAACCCTCCACAATTACAGCAATTGACAATGAATAGTATCTTAAATTAATAGACAATAGACAATAGACAATAGGTGCAGGAGTAGGCCATTCAGCCCTTCGAGCCAGCACCGCCATTCAATGCGATCATGGCTGATCACTATCAATCAGTACCCCGTTCCTGCCTTCTCCCCATACCCCCTCACTCCGCTATCCTTAAGAGCTCTATCCAGCTCTCTCTTGAAAGCATCCAACGAACTGGCCTCCACTGCCTTCTGAGGCAGAGAATTCCACACCTTCACCACCCTCTGACTGAAAAAGTTCTTCCTCATCTCCGTTCTAAATGGCCTACCCCTTATTCTCAAACTGTGGCCCCTTGTTCTGGACTCCCCCAACATTGGGAACATGTTATCTGCCTCTAATGTGTCCAATCCCCTAATTATCTTATATGTTTCAATAAGATCCCCCCTCATCCTTCTAAATTCCAGTGTATACAAGCCCAATCGCTCCAGCCTTTCAACATACGACAGTCCCGCCATTCCGGGAATTAATCTAGTGAACCTACGCTGCACGCCCTCCATAGCAAGAATATCCTTCCTCAAAATTGTACAAAGTTACGAGATGTCTCGATAGTGGCTGCTCCTGCCTGACCCGCTGAGTTACTCCAGCACTCTGTGAAACGTCACCTATCCATGTTCTCCACAGATGCTGCCTGACCCGCTGAATTACTCCAGCACTCTGTGTCTCTCTTCGGTGTAAACCAGCATCTGCAGTTCCTTCCTATACTAAGGGCAGCACGGTGGCGCAGCGGTAGAGCTACTGCCCTACAGCGCCTGAGACCCAGGTTCAATCCCAACTACGGGTGCTGTCCGTAGCTGCTTAGGTTTTCCCCAAGAACTTTGGTTTCCTCCCACACTCGAAAGATGTACTTATCTGTAGCTGAATTGGCTTAGTAAAAATGTAAAAAATTGTCCCTGGCGTGTGTCGGATAGTGTTAATGTGCAGTAGATCGTTGGTCAGTGCAGACTTGGTGGGCCGAAGGGCTTGTTTCCGCGCTGCATCTCTAAACTAAACAAGAAACTAAAATATACCACCCGGAGGATGTATCTCTAGAACAAAGGGTTGAGCTCAGATGGTTGAGAATACAGATAGGGCAATGTGGAAAGGTAATCTCATTCAGTCCAGGGGTTACTTTACAATCTATCATATCATCATCATATATATACAGCCGGAAACAGGCCTTTTCGGCCCTCCAAGTCCGTGCCGCCCAGTGATCCCCGTACATTAACACTATCCTAGGGACAATTTTTTTTACATTTACCCAGCCAATTAACCTACATACCTGTACGTCTTTGGAGTGTGGGAGGAAACCGAAGATCTCGGAGAAAACCCACGCAGGTCACGGGGAGAACGTACAAACTCCTTACAGTACAGCACCCGTAGTCAGGATCGAACCTGAGTCTCCGGCGCTGCATTCGCTGTAAAGCAGCAACTCTATCGCTGCGCCACCGTGCCACCCTCAATCTCTGTTCCACTGGACTGTTTGGTCTTCATTAGCCCCAATAACAAAGGGTGAAACCCCATCACCATGTCCCACTTTGACCAAAGCAATTCGATAGGTACATGGATTGGATAGGTTTCGAGGGATATGGTCCAAATGCAGTCAGGTGGGACTAGTATATATGGGGCGTGGTGGTTGGTCTGGATAAGTTGGGCCGAAGGGCCTGTTTCTCTGCTCTATGACTCTATTTGGTCCTTATGATCTATTTGGTCGCAGCGAGACTCCTGACGGGTACCCGTAAAAGGGACCACATCACCCCGATTCTGGCCTCTCTCCACTGGCTCCCAGTCCGGTACAGAATCCACTTCAAGCTCCTCCTATTCACATACAAAGCCCTAAACGGGCTTGCCCCTCCCCCCTATATCAAAAATCTTCTAACCCACCACTCTATCTCCAGGTCCCTCAGGTCGGCCGACTTGGGGCTATTCACTATCCCGCGGTCTAGGCTTAAGCTCAGGGGTGATCGCGCTTTTGCGGTTGCAGCTCCTAGACTGTGGAACAGCATCCCTCTCCCCATCAGAACTGCCCCCTCCATCGACTCCTTTAAGTCCAGGCTCAAAACCTATTTGAGGCTCATTGAGGGGGCGCTGTGAACTGTTTATGTATGTGCTGTTATGTTTGTGTGCCATTGTATGTTCGTTTCTTAGTACCTGAACTGATGTACAGCACTTTGGTCAACGTGGGTTGTTTTTAAATGTGCAATCCAAATAAAATTGACTTGACTTGACTTGACTTATGCCTCGAAGTGTACATAGACTGAGAGTCTGGTGAAAGAAGGGCCTCGACCCGAAACGTCACCTATTCCTTTCCTCCAGAGATGCTGCCTGGCCTACTGAGTCACTCCACCATTTTGTGTCTATCTTCGGTGTAAACCAGCATCTGCAGTTCCTTCCTGCACATACATGATGTATAATCTCCGTTACGTTCAGTGACACCTTTTCCCACTGATGTAACCTTTTGCTACTAACTCATTCACCTGACACAAAGAAGCAAACTCCTACTTCTGTTGTCATTTGCGTGATTGCAACATTGCCACTGACATTATGTGCTGTTAAAAATGTAGAATTTGTTTAAAGCCTTGCCCATCAATGTCCCCTTTCTGAAAGCACCCGGAACCATTAAGTCCTATGTACTCAAACGCTTAAACCTGCCACATGAACCTGCCCCTTAATGCTCAATTCTGGAAGGTGGCAAAATTCATAGTTCATAAGTTCTAGGAGTCAAATTAGGCCATTCGCCCCATCAAGTCTACTCCACCATTCATAAGTGACAGGAGCAGAATTAGGCCATTCGGCCCATCAAGTCTACTCCACCATTCATAGGTTCATAAGTGACAGGAGCAGAATTAGGCCATTCGGCCCATCAAGTCTACTCCACCATTCATAAGTGACAGGAGCAGAATTAGGCCATTCGGCCCATCAAGTCTACTCCACCATTCATAAGTGACAGGAGCAGAATTAGGCCATTCGGCCCATCAAGTCTACTCCACCATTCATGTGACAGGAGCAGAATTAGGCCATTCGGCCCATCAAGTCTTCTCCGCCATTCAATCATGGCTGGTCTATCATTCCCTCTTAACTCCATTCTCCTGCCCTCTCCCCGTAACCCCAGCCACCTGTACTAATCAGGAATCTATCTTCCTCTGCCTTAATAATATCCATTGACGGCCTCCACAGCCTTCTGTGGCGATGAATTCCACAGATTCATCACAGATTTAATCATGGCTGATCTATCTTTCCCTCTTAACCCCATTCGAAATTAGAAAATGACCGAGGCTTTCAATACAACTGTGCAATCATGAAGGGTTTGGCAGGTCTTTGCTTGCTTGTAACTTACTGCAATTTATTAAAGTGCTGAATTAAAGTGAATATGCAGTCTCTCCATCAGCGTGAAACATCTCTAGACTTGAATGGCTCCAGGAAGTCTGCATCTATTACCACGTTTATTTCTATTAAGGTGGCACGGTGGCCCAGCAGTAGAGCTATTGTCCTACAGCGCCAGAGCCCCGGGTTCAATCCTGACTACGGGCACTGCCTGTACGGAGTGTGTGTGTGTTCTCCCTGTAGGTTTTCTCCGAGATCTTCGGTTTCCTCCCACACTACAAAGACAAACAGGTTTGTAGGTTAATTGGCTTGGTATAACTGTAAAAATTGTCCCTAGCGTGTGTGGGATAGTATAAGAAAATAACTGCAGATGCTGGTACAAATCGAAGGTATTTATTCACAAAATGCTGGAGTAACTCAGCAGGTCAGGCAGCATGAAGGTATTTATTCACAAAATGCTGGGAAGGTATTTATTCACAAAATGCTGGGAAGGTATTTATTCACAAAATGCTGGAGGTATTTATTCACAAAATGGTGGTGTAGGATAGTGTTAGTGTGCGGGGATCGCTGGTCGGCGCGGATTCGATGGGCCGAAGGGCCTGTTGCTGGGCTGTGACTCTAAACTAACCTAAACTAAACTAAAATAAGCTGGATTTCTTATGGCCTTCAGTGGTTTTGCTGCAAGGAAGCATTCTCTCACCTCTGCCCTCAATCATAACAAGGTATTGTTTGCCCTGAAGAACATCTCAATTCATTCTGCATAACAACTGAAAAGATTTTATATGAAATGCCCCAATAGCCAAAATGGGTCTGAGCTAACATCTCACACCATTCCCACTTTAGCAACTACAAGACATATTCAATAAAAAGCATAAATGACATTACATTTTACTCATCCTGTGCTCAAGTCTGACTCGAGTCTTATTAGTATGTAGAACATCCTCTATGGAGTGTGGGAGGAAACCGGAGCACCCGGAGAAAACCCACGCAGATCACAAGGGGAACGTACAAACTCCATGCAGACAGCACCCGTGGGCAGGATCGAACCCGGGTCTCTGGCGCTGTGAGGCAGTGACTCTACCACTGCACCACCTTAGTGAGAGGTGGCACAATAAACAATAGGTGCAGGAGGAGGCCATTCAGCCCTTCGAGCCAGCACCACCATTCAATGTGATCATGGCTGATCATTCTCAATCAGTACCCCGTTCCTGCCTTCTCCCCATACCGCCTGACTCCACTATCCTTAAGAGCTCTATCTAGCTCTCTCTTGAATGCATTCAGAGAATTGGCCTCCACTGCCTTCTGAGGCAAAGAATTCCACAGATTTACAAGGGTTTTTCCTCATCTCCGTTCTAAATAATAATAATAATAATAATAATAATAATGCATTACATTTATATAGCGCTTTTCAAACACTCAAAGATGCTTTACAGGGATTACTAGAACATAGAGAAGAAAATAAATAGATAAATAAGTAAACGAACAGAAAAAGGAGACAGAAGGTGAGGTGACGGTCAGTGGTTGAAGGCAGTGCTGAACAGGTGAGACTTCAGCCTACCCCTTATTCTTAAACTGTGGCCCCTTGTTCTGGACTCCCCCAACATTGGGAACATATTTCCTGCCTCCAACGTGTCCAACCCCTTAATAATCTTATATGTTTCGATAAGATCCCCTCTCATCGTAATAAATTCCAGTGTATACAAGCCTAGCCGCTCCAGTCTTTCAACATATGACAGTCCCGCCATTCCGGGAATTAACTGAGTTAATTCCTACGCTGCACTCCCTCAATAGCAAGAATATCCTTCCTCAAATTTGGAGACCAAAGCTGCACACAGTACTCCAGGTGTGGTCTCACTAGGGCCCTGCACTAACTCAGATGGGGCATCTTGGACAAGTTGGGCCGAAGGGCCTGCTTTCGTGCTTTACGACACTATGTCTCCACAACCGATAAAGCAGTGGAGAAATAGGGAGCTGCTGTAACTTTGAGCATCACGGAAAGGTTGGAACAACTCTGCTGGGAGCAGCTGGCCGAACATTATGGTCACGTCCTTGGACATAATCCTCATAATCCTCAACGTGTTCAGAAAAACATGACCTTGGCTCTGTTTCTGTACGATAATCTCTCTCCTCCTTCTGTCTCTTTTTTTTCCCCCTGTTGGGGGCTTCTTATAGACTGGGTGTCACCTGCAGCTTTCCGTCCCAGGAACACGGCCTTGCCTGATGGCAGTACTGCAGGTGCCCAGTAACAAAGGTCATTTCTACAATCCGAACCATCTTCCCAACGTCAAGGGGGCCAAGGCAGATCACGTGCTGTTGTCAACACAACATGATACTGTATGTACTTCAAGAGTCAAGAGCGTTTTATTGTCATGTGTCCCAGATAGAACAATGTCATTCCTACCTGCAGCAGCACAACAGAATATGTAAACATAATACGTTGAAAACAATATAATAAACAAGAAAAAAAAGTTCAATGTGTGGGTATATATACATAAACACATAGATTTTTTTTTTGATTTAGAGATACAGCGTGGAAACAGGCCCTTCGGCCCACCGAGTCCGCGCCGCCCAGCGATCCCCGCACATTAACACTATCCTACACACACTAGGGACCATTTTTACATTTTACCCAGTCAATTAACCTACAAACCTGTACGTCTTTGGAGTGTGGAAGGAAACCGAAGGTCTTGGAGAAAACCCACCATACTGGGAACTTTTTTTTTCTTGTTTATTATAATTTGTTTGTGTGTGTGCACGTGTGCGTGTGTGCGTGTGCGTGTGCGCGTGTGCGTGTGCGCGTGTGTGTGCGCGTGTGTGAAGGAACTGCAGATAGACCCAAAATGTTGGAGTAACTCAGCAGGACAGGCAGCATCTGCGGAGAGAAAGAATGGGTGAGGTGATGTTTCGGGTCGAGATCCTTCTTCATATATATATATACACACACACCTACACATACATACACATTAAAACAATAATAGTGCAAAAAGAGTGTAAAACGACAAAGCCATGTTACAGCTGACCCTGATGTCAATCTGTAAATAAGGCTAGAACTTATACAGAGTAGCAAAATTCGAAATGTTCTACTGCATTGGGACATTGCAGGAAAAATGTTCCCAATGTTGGGAGAGTCCAGAACCAGGGGCCACAGTCTAAGAATAAAGGGGAGGCCATTTAAAACCGAGATGAGGAAAAACCTTTTCACCCAGAGAGTTGTGAATTTGTGGAATTCTCTGCCACAGAGGGCAGCGGAGGACAATTCACTGGATGAATTTAAAAGAGAGTTCGATAGAGTCTAGGGGCTAGCGGAATCAAGGGATATGGGGAGAAGGCAGGCACTGATTACTGATTGTGGATGATCAGGCATGATCACAATGAATGCCGGTGCTGGCTCGAAGGGCCAAATGGCCTCCTCATGCACCTATTTTCTATGTTTCTATGTTTCTCGTGGAGAATTAATTGGGAAATTGGAGAGTTGCTGCCTCACAGCATCAGAGATCCGGGTTCGATCCTGCCCTCGGGTGCTGTCTGTGTGGAGTTTGTACATTCTCCCTGGGACCACGGGGGTTTCCTCCAGGCGCTCTGGTTTCCTCCAGTGGCTATTTCAGTATTTTAAAAATATATAATTGATTCTTTGCTGGTTAACATAACAATCCCATTCTCCAACTAATTTTCAATTTAATATATGATCCCCATATTACCGTCAACTCATGGTGTCACAGTGGCGTAGCGGTAGAGTCTGTGTGGCGTTTGCACGTTCTCCCTGTGACCACGTGAGTTTCAATAGACCATAGACAATAGGTGCAGGAGGAGGCCATTCGGCCCTTCGAGCCAGCACCGACATTCAATGTGATCATGGCTGATCATTCTCAATCAGTACCCCGTTCCTGCCTTCTCCCCATACCCCCTGACTCCGCTATCCTTAAGGGCTCTATCTAGCTCTCTCTTGAATGCATTCGGAGAATTGGCCTCCACTGCCTTCTGAGGCAGAGAATTCCACAGATTCACAACTCTCTGACTGAAAAAGTTTTTCCTCATCTCCATTCTAAATGGCCTACCCCTTATTCTTAAACTGTGACCCCTTGTTCTGGACTCCCCCAACATTGGGAACATGTTTCCTGCCTCTAACGTGTCCAACCCCTTAATAATCTTATACGTTTCGATAAGATCCCCTCTCATCCTTCTAAATTCCAGTGTAGACAAGCCTCCGGGTTGTTCTTCTGGGTGCTCCAGTTTCCTCCCATGACCCAATGACGTGCGGGTTTATAGGTTAAGCAGGCCTCTGAAAACCGCCCCCTAGTGTGGAAGGAGGTGGAGAACATAAAACTAGTGTGAACGGGCGATCGATGGTCAGCCTGAAGCTGGTGGGCCAAAGGACCCGTTTCCATGCTGTGTCTCCAGAGCAAACCACAACCTGCATATCCTGAGAGAAGTGCGGTTGAGAAAGATTCAAAACAGCTCCCAACGTCTATGAATATATGGCATTGAAGAGCTCACGTTAATGTACAGGCACAAGCGGCAATCCGAGCGGCACGGTGGCGCAGCGGTAGAGTTGCTGCCTTACAGCGAATTCAGCGCAGGAGACTCAGGTTCGATCCTGACTACGGGCGCCGTCTGTACGGAGTTTGTACGTTCTCCCCGTGACCTGCGTGGGTTATCTCCGAGATCTTCGGTTTCCTCCCACACTCCAAAGACGTGCAGGTATGTAGGTTAATTGGCTGGGCAAATGCAAAAATTGTCCCCAGTGTGTGTAGGATAGTGTTAATGTGCGGGGATCGCTGGGCGGCGCGGACTCGGTGGGCCGAAGGGCCTGTTTCCGCGCTGTATCTCTAAATCTAAATCTAAAAAATCAATCTTGTTCAGGAAGGTCAAAGGTTGACTGATGAGATAAATGACATGATAGACGCAAAATGCCGGAGTAACTCAGCGGGACAGGCAGCATCTCTGGAGAGAAGGAATGGGTGACGTTTCCGGTCAAGACTCTTCTTCAGACTGATGTCAGGGGAGTGGGCGGGACATAGATTCAGAGGTACAGAGATACTGTAAATGATAATATCCACATCCAATACCCTCCATTTCATCTCTGGCCTTTATCACTCACTGCACCCATCCTCCATTCAAAACCCCCCTGGCCTATATCCACCTATCACTCGCCGAGCTTTGTCCCATCCCCACCTCTCTATCCCAACTTTCTCCCCCCCTCCCTCATCTGAAGACCCAAAGCGTCACCTATCCGTGTTCTCCAGAGATGCTGCCTGACACGCTGAGTTACTCCAGCACTCTGTGAAACGTCATCTATCCATGTTCCCCAGAGATGCTGTCTGACCCGCTGAGTTACTCCAGCACTCTGTGAAACGTCACCTATCCATGTCTTCCAGAGATGCTGCCTGGCCCACTGATTTACTCCAGCACTCTGTGTGTGGGTTTTTTTGGGTAAACCTGCATCTGTAGTCCCTTGTATCTCCATTTTACTGCAAAAAAAAAAAGAAAAGATTTCATACCTTCATTACTAACTACAGAATGAATAATAACCATTCAGATAGCATTGCACTTTAGTGTGTTGATATCACAGAATCCATTCATTATTCTGTCAGAACTGTCACTGATTATTTTCAGTGCTGGCATCGACTATCAACATGGGCTGATGTCACCAAGTACAGACCAATGTGCTCTACATTTAAGAAGGGGGGGCCTGACTCAATAGGAGAAAGAGTTCAGCTTCGAGATACAGCGCGGAAACAGGCCCTTCGGCCCACCGAGTCCGCGCCGAACTGCGATCCCCGTACACTAACACTGTCCTGCACACTAAGATCAATTTACAATTTTTCTTGTACCGAAGCCAGTCAACCTGCAAACCGGTACATTTAAGTGTAGTTTAGTTTAGAGATACAATGCGGAAACAGGCCCTTCGGCCCACCGGGTCCATGCCGACCAGCGATCCCCGTACACTAACACTACCCTGCACACTAGGGGACAATTTACAATTTTTATCACTGAAGCTAACTAACTTACAAACCTGTACGCCTTTGGAGTATGGGTGCAACAGGAGAAAACCCACGCAGGTCACGGAGAGAACGTACATACATACTCCATACATTCAGCACCCGTAGTCAGGATCGAACCCGGGTCCCTGGAGAAGATGGATGGGTGGCATTTCAGGTTGGGACCCTTCTTCAGGCTGATTGTGGTGGGGGTGGGAAGGATGGGAGGTCAAAGTCTTGCAAGTAATAGGTGGATATGGGTGAAGGGGGAGTTGATAGGCAGATGGTTGGACAAAGGGCAGAGATGAAAAGACAGAGGGTGTGAGACAAAAGGAATGAAGAGTTGTGAATTGTGAAGCTAGAGGAAGGAATGTGGTGGAAGGAAAGGGGGAGGGGAGAAATAGGTGCAAGTCCAAGCTGGGCATATAAAGATAGTCCGAGGGTCTCCAATGAGGTAGATGGTAGTTCAGGACTGCTCTCTGGTTGTGGTAGAGTGATTCAGTTGCCTGATAACAGCTGGGAAGAAACTGTCCCTGAATCTGGAGGTGTGCGTTTTCACACTTCTGTACCTCTTGCCCGATGGGAGAGAGAGTGGCCAGGGAGCGACTCGTTCTTCACTGAGCTTGCCATCGCTGGTTTAATGCCACCTTGCTGGCATTGCCACGTCTCAGCGGGAAGAAAACAAAATTAGTATTAGATAAGGGCGGCACGGTGGCGCAGCGGTAGAGTTTTGCTGCCTTACAGCACTTATAGCGCCGGAGACCCGGGTTCGATCCTGACTACGGGTGCTGTCTGTAGGGGGTTTGTACGTTCTCCCCGCGACCACGTGGGTTTTCTCCGGGATCTGCCGTCCAAAGACGTGCAGGTTTGTAGGTCGATTGGCTTGGTATAAATGTAAATTGTCCCAAGTGTGTGTGTAGACAATAGACAATAGGTGCAGGATGAGGCCATTCGGCCCTTCGAGCTAGCACCGCCATTCAATGTGATCATGGCTGATCATTCTCAATCAGTACCCCGTTCCTGCCTTCTCCCCATACCCCCTGACTCCGCTATCCTTAAGAGCTCTATCCAGCTCTCTCTTGAATGCATTCAGAGAATTGGCCTCCACTGCCTTCTGAGGCAGAGAATTCCACAGATTCACAACTCTCTGACTGAAAAAGTTTTTCCTCATCTCATTTCTAAATGGCCTACCCCTTATTCTTAAACTGTGGCCCCTTGTTCTGGACTCCCCCAACATTGGGAACATGTTTCCTGCCTCTAACGTGTCCAACCCCTTAATAATCTTATACGTTTCGATAAGATCTCCTCTCATCCTTCTAAATTCCAGTGAATACAAGCCCAGTCGCTCCAGTCTTTCAACATATGACAGTCCCGCCATTCCGGGAATTAACCTAGTGAACCTACGCTGCACGCCCTCAATAGCAAGAATATCCTTCTTGTGATAGTGTTAATGTGCGGGGATCGCTGGTCGGTGCAGACTCGGTGGGCCGAAGGGCCTTTTTCCGCGCCTTATCTCCAAACTAAACTAAACTATTGACAAATATTTCTCAGGCTCAGTTTCATCTGTCAGCATCTTCACAATAACAGCTTTTTATTGCCGTTTCCTACAGCACAGTATCAACAACACTAATGATCACCGACTCTTGTTAACATATAATAACGGTACACATCTGACTAATCGGAGTGCTGCCACCTTTTAAACTAACTTTCATAATAGGCTGTCTCCAGAAATTAAACTTATTTACCTGCTCATCTAATACATAATTACAGCCTTCTCAACGTTGCTTAAAAAGCTCATTCTAAAAGCTTCCCACATTTCTAGTTACTGCTTGTATAATTACAATATTGTCCATAAGTGCCAATCCAACACAAATTAGATGCAATGCATTTATAGAGCCAGGGAGTCATACAACACGAAAACAGGCCCAACTCGCCCATGCCAACCAAGATGCTCCATCTAGTCAAGTCAAGTCAATTTTATTTGTATAGCACATTTAAACACAACCCACGTTGACCAAAGTGCTGTACATCAGTGCAGGTACTAAAAAAGAACATACAATGCCATAGAGGGAGTACAGAGAAGGTTCACCAGATTGATTCCTGGGATGGCAGGACTTTCATATGAAGAAAGACTGGATAGACTCGGCTTGTACTCGCTGGAATTTAGAAGACTGAGGGGGGATCTTATAGAAACTTACAAAATTCTTAAGGGGTTGGACAGGCTAGATGCAGGAAGATTGTTCCCGATGTTGGGGAAGTCCAGAACAAGGGGTCACAGTTTAAGGATAAGGGGGAAGTCTTTTAGGACCGAGATGAGAACGTTTTTTTTCACACAGAGAGTGGTGAATCTGTGGAATCCTCTGCCACAGAAGGTAGTTGAGGCCAGTTCATTTGGCTATATTTAAGAGGGAGTTAGATGTGGCCCTTGTGGCTAAAGGGATCAGGGGGTATGGAGAGAAGGCAGGTACGGGATACTGAGTTGGATGATCAGCCATGATCATATTGAATGGCGGTGCAGGCTCGAAGGGCCGAATGGCCTACTCCTGCACCTATTTTCTATGTTTCTATGTTTCTAATAGCACACAAACATCACAACACATACATCAGAGGGCCTCAAACACTAGGGAATAGAAGTAGTTTTTGAGCCTGGACTTAAAGGAGTCGATGGAGGGGGCAATTCCGATGGGGATCAAAGCTCACCCATTTGCCCACATTTCCCCCTCCAAAACATTTCCTATCCATGTATCTGTCCAAATGTCTTTTTCATGCTGTTTTAGTATCTGCCTCTTCTACCTCCTCTGGCAGCTTGTTCCATATGCCCAACGCCCTCCCAATGTAATCATGGTGTTGTCCAATAAGAGAAATAGATCAAGCAGATGCATAGAGTCTTTTACCCAGAGTAGGGGAATCGAGGACCAGAGGACATGGGTTCAAGGTGAAGGGGAAAAGATTTCATAGGAATCCGAGGGGTAACTTTTTCCACACAGAGGGTGGTGGGTGTATGGAACAAGCTGCCAGAGGAGGTAGTTGAGGCTGGGACTATCCCATTGTTTAAGAAACAGTTCGACAGGTACATGGATAGGACAAGTTTGGAGGGTTATGGACCAAGCGCAGGCAAATGGGACTATTGTAGCTGGGACATTGTTGGCCGGTGTGGGCGAGATGGGCCGAAGGGCCTGTTTCCACACTTTATCAATCTATGACTCTATGACTAATAAATTACACACGCTCTTGAGATAGATTCCAATCCCCTTCACTATGTAGTGTTTAGAGATACAGTGCGTAAACAGGCCTTTCGGCCCGCCGACTCCACACTGACCAACTCGTTCTATCCAAGGCACACTCGAGATAATATACAGAGGCCAATTAGCCTACAAACGTACACGCCTTTGGAGTATGGGAGATACTCATGTAAAAAACCCACGCTGTCACGGGGAGAACGTACAAACTCCGTACAGGATGGAACCCGGGCCTCTGGCGCTGCAAGGCAGCAACTCTACCGCTGCGCCATCATGCTGCCCATTTATTCTGGAGAGATTGTCAATGAAAATGATCCCGTTCACATACCCAAACTAGAAAGAGCACAAGCCCTCACATTGTCCATTGTATGTTTGATCTCCCAGCACTGAGGCCCATCCCAAACACATCTTCACGTCACTTCCATCGCCCGCGTTTCAAAGGTCTCGTCCGTCAGGTGTGATATAAATGATGAGGTACGAGGAGTATAGGAGCAAAGAGGTCCTTCTGCAGTTGTACAGGGCCCTAGTGAGACTGCACCTGGAGTACTGTGTGCAGTTTTGGTTTCCAAATTTGAGGAAGGATATTCTTGCTATTGAGGGCGTGCAGCGTAGGTTTACTAGGTTAATTCCCGGAATGGCGGGACTGTCATATGTTGAAAGACTGGAGCGACTAGGCTTGTATACACTGGAATTTAGGATGAGAGGAGATCTTATCGAAACGTATAAGATTATTAAGGGGTTGGACACGTTAGAGGCAGGAAACATGTTCCCAATGTTGGGGGAGTCCAGAACAAGGGGCCACAGTTTAAGAATAAGGGGTAGGCCATTTAGAACTGAGATGAGAAAAAACTTTTTTAGTCAGAGAGTTGTGAATCTGTGGAATTCTCTGCCTCAGAAGGCAGTGGAGGCCAATTCTCTGAATACATTCAAGAGAGAGCTGGATAGAGCTCTTAAGGATAGCGGAGTCAGGGAGTATGGGGAGAAGGCAGGAACGGGGTACTGATTGAGAATGATCAGCCATGATCACATTGAATGGCGGTGCTGGCTCGAAGGGCCAAATGGCCTCCTCCTGCGCCTATTGTCTATTGTCTATTGTCTATTGATATAGGTTTGAAGAGTTGTGGATTGTAAAGCCAGGGGGAGGGGAGAAATAGGTGAGAGTCTCGGTGCAGAACAGGGGAGGGAAGGAGGGGAGGGAACTAGGATTATGCATTAAGGGCGGCACGGTGGCGCAGCGGTAGAGTTGCGGCCTTACAGCGCCAGAAACCCGGGTTCGATCCTGACTACGGGTGCTGGCTGTACGGAGTTTGTACATTCTCCCCCTGACTGCGTGGGTTTTCTCCGGGTGCTCCGGTTTCCTTCCACACTCCAAGGACGCGCAGATTTTTTAATAGGTTAATTGGCTTGGTACGATTGTGAACCGTCCCTAGTGTGTGTAGGATAGTGTTGGCGTGCGGGGATCGCTGGGCGGCGCGGACTCGGTGGGCCGAAGGGCCTGTTTCCGCGCGCTGTAACTCTAAACTAAACAAAGCTAAACTCCGGGAATGGTATTCAATGGACGACAATGTAATGATTACCAGACACAAGTCTCATCTGATAATTTCTCCTCTCGCCAAGCCCCAAGGGCCTCTGGGATCCATTCACGGTCCATGCCGGGAATGCAGGAGCAGCGATTTGAATAGGATGCAGAGCAATTACTGCTTCATTACGAGACTTCCTCCAGCTCGCTTTACAATAGAAGGCCAGCACAATAACGCAATGAAACACCGAAGGGAATCTTAGATTCAAAGGCTTGGCTTGGCCAGATATCCAGCAAATTAACATCTCTCCGCTGCTCGCTTGCAGGGACTTGCGTGAAGTTCGTTCACACAGTCTCAGCTCAATTTCTAATCGGCATGAGACCCCAGATCAAAACTGTCTCCCTTTTCACGCTGAAGACAGGCACAAAAAGCCTTTTCACGCTAATTGGTACTGTACTAGCAATTAAGCTCAGGTACCTGATAGGACGGCTGGATGGCAAATGGAAAATGTTGCCCCGATGTTCCTCAGTAATATTCCTCTGTAGCTGGAGTTAAGAGCATTGTTGAAACAGGCACGCCTTGGCTTTAATGAAACAATCGACTGCACATTAGTAAAGTGTTCCGTTAGGCAGAGATTTCAGTCCTTAATGCAATTCACCTGAGGAAATGATAAAGTCAGATCATTTGAAGAAAAAAAAAATGTCCTCTTAACAATGACAGGGCACTGGGGAAAAGAACAATCAACGAATTAGAAAACTTAATTGCTCTTTCTGAACATTGCCTCTGTCCAATTTACCAGTGAAACAAAACTATCTCGAACACCAGCCGCCCAGAAAGTATCTGCCCAGGATTTCTCGCACCCAGATTTTAAACTGAGGGTCTGAAGAAGGGCCTCGACCCGAAACGTTACCTATTCATGTTCTCCAGAGATGCTGCCTGACCCGCTGAGTTACTCCAGCACTCTGTGAAACATCACCTATCCATGTTCTCCAGAGATGCTGCCTGACCCACTGAGTTACTCCAGCACTTTGTGTCAGCATTCTACAAAGATTTGGTTAGATGTTAGGTGAGCATTAGTAAAGGCAAGTGTTCCAAAAAAGCCAGCGGCAGAAACAAAGCACGGTGGCGCAGCGGTAGAGTTGCTGCCTCACAGCGCCAGAGACCCGGGTTCGACCCCGACTACGGGTGCTGTCTGCCTGGTGCTCGTACGTTCTCCCCGTGACCGCATGGGTTATCCCCGAGTGCTCCGGTTTCCTCCCACTCTCCAAAGACGTACTGGTTTGTAGGAGAATTGGCTTTGGTAAAGATTGTAAATTGTCCCTGGTGTGTGTAGGATAGTGTTAGTGTACTGGTTGGCTGGTCGGCGGGGACTCAGTGGACCAAAGGGCCTGTTACTGCACTGTATCTCCAAACTAAACTAAACTAAACAGTGGCCGATCTTTCGTTGATGCTGGGGGAAGTTTTAATCTCCCGACATGAGGCTCTGCACTTTTCTCAACAGAAACACAGCGCCTAAGAAGTGCCTTCTGCTCGTCCTTACATAGAAACATAGAAACATAGAAACTAGGTGCAGGAGTAGGCCATTCGGCCCTTCGAGCCTGCACCGCCATTCAATATGATCATGGCTGATCATCCAACTCAGTAACCTGTACCTGCCTTCTCTCCATACCCCCTGATCCCTTTAGCCACAAGGGCCACATCTAACTCCCTCTTAAATATAGCCAATGAACTGGCCTCGACTACCTTCTGTGGCAGAGAATTCCACAGATTCACCACTCTCTGTGTGAAAAAAAACGTTCTCATCTCGGTCCTAAAAGACTTCCCCCTTATCCTTAAACTGCGACCCCTTGTTCTGGACTTCCCCAACATCGGGAACAATCTTCCTGCATCTAGCCTGTCCAACCCCTTAAGAATTTTGTAAGTTTCTATAAGATCCAGGCAATGAGCCAAGCCCACTTGGAACACTGTGACGAAGAATGCCGGGGACCCTGAGTCTAACATGTTGCCTCATCTGAACTCCAATGAACATAGAACAGTGCAGCACAGGAACAGGCCCTTCGGCCCACAATGCCCGTGCTGAACACGATGCCCAAGACCAACTCTCATCGGAAGTCAGAAGTCTGAATCAATTTATTGGCCAAGTATGTGCACAAACAAGGAATTTGACTGGGTGCTTTCCTCCCACATGGTAAAAAAAACACGATATACAAGCAGACAATTAAAAATTAAACATTATAATTTAAACATGTGAAAATAAAGTACCAGAGTAAAAAGAGGCTACAGACTATTGTGCTGCACTTAATCCATATCCCACTATTCCCTCTGCCTGCATATACTCCATATCCCTCCACCTGCATATAATTCATATCCCTCCATTGCCACTGCCTGCACATAATCCATATCACTCCATTGCCACTGTCTGCACATAATCCATATTGCTCCATTGCCACTGCCTGCACATAATCCATATCCCTCCATTGCCTGTGCCTGCATATACTCCATATCCCTCCATTGCCTCTGCCTGCATATACTCCATATCCCTCCATTGCCTCTGCCTGCACATAACCCATATCCCTCCATTGCCACTGCCTGCACATAACCCATATCCCTCCATTGCCTCTGCCTGCACATAATCCATATCCCTCCATTGCCTCTGCCTGCATATACTCCATATCCCTCCATTGCCTCTGCCTGCACATACTCCATATCCCTGCATTCCCCTAACACCTCTTTGCCATCTAACCGTTTCTTAAATGCCGCTATGGTATCTGCCTCCAGAGTGTTCCAGACACTCACCACTCTGCGTGAAAGACTCGGCCGGCGCATCGCCTTGAAGTTATGCCCCTCTCACATTAAAGCTGTGCCCTCTATTATTTACTATCTCCACCCTGGGAACGCAACGCTTGTGCCAAACACAATGTCAAGTCAGTCTGCCGGTCTGAAGAAGGGTCTCGACCCGAAACGTCACCCATTCCTTCTCTCCAGAGATGCTGCCTGTCCCGCTGAGTTACTCCAGCATTTTGCGTCTACCTTCGATTTAAACCCGCAACCGCTAGTTTATCTCTGACCTAAAGGCATTACCTCTGCTCAATAAAACTGAACACTGCGCTTAATTAGTTTTGAAAGGTTTGCATAAAAGTCCGTCTTGAAAAAGCAAAGCTTACGTGCTACGGTGAAAGACATGAGTATTTGGTTGAAGGACTTGCAAGGCCTTTATCGTGCAATCAATTCTAATCCTTAATTGAAAGCTGTTATGTTCTGCAGGATTCATCGCCACTCGAGGATTTCGGGCTTGGCATTGCTTTTGGATGCCGACATTCCTGGAAGGGAAATATTTTCGACACCAGTTTGTATTCTTGCGTTAGGCTTGTATTCACAGCTACAGCAGGCAATGAAGAAAGCCAATGGAATGTTGGCCTTCATAACAAGAGGAGTTGAGTATAGGAGCAAAGAGGTCCTTCTGCAGTTTTACAGGGCCCTAGTGAGACCGCACCTGGAGTAATGTGTGCAGTTTTGGTCTCCAAATTTGAGGAAGGATATTCTTGCTATTGAGGGCGTTCAGCGTAGGTTTACTAGGTTAATTCCCGGAATGGCGAGACTGTCATATGTTGAAAGACTGGAGCGTCTAGGCTTGTATACACTGGAATTTAGAAGGATGAGAGGGGATCTTATCGAAACATATAAAATTATTGAGGGGTTGGACACGTTAGAGGCAGGAAAAATGTTCCCAATGTTGGGCAAGTCCAGAACCGGGGGCCACAGTCTTAGAATAAAGGGGAGGCCATTTAAAACTGAGAGGAGAAGGAACTTTTTCACCCAGAGAGTTGTGAATTTGTGGAATTCTCTGCCACAGAGGGCAGTGGAGGCCAAATCACTGGATGGATTTAAGAGAGAGTTAGATTTAGCTCTTGGGGCTAGTGGAATCAAGGGATATGGGGAGAAGGCAGGCACGGATTACTGATTGTGGATGATCAGCCATGATCACAATGAATGGCGGTGCTGGCTCGAAGGGCTGAATGGCCACCTCCTGCACCTATTTTCTATGTTTCTATGTTAATATGCATTATTGGTAAAGTATTGTATGACCGATGAATTGTGAGGCAAGGAGTTGAAATTCCTGCCTTGTTTGTTGATCTACACTGATAAGGTGACCTGTCTTCCAAGTCATAAATTCATAAGTTCGTACGTCATAGGAGCAGAATTAGGCCACTCGGCCCATCGAGTCTACTCTGCCTTAAAAATCGGTGGCCTCCACAGCCGTCTGTGGCAACGAATTCCACAGATTCACCGCCCTCTGACTAAATAAATTACTCCTCATCTCCTTTCTAAAGGTCCATCCTTTTATTTTGAGGCTGTGACCTCCAGTCCTAGACTCTCCCACTAGTAGAAACATCCTCTCCACATCCACTCTATCCAGGCATTTCACTAAGCTGCCAGGCCCGCTGAGTTACTCCAGCATTTTGTGTCTTTTTTTTTTGTAAACCAGCATCTGCAGTTCCTTGACAATGTCTCCTTTTGGCCATGTGTTCCAATCTGCTTGTGCTGTGCATTTAACAGCAGAGCCTTCTGACAAAGTTGACTGTGTCAAAAGCGTAGGGTTGACCAGTGACTAATTATACACGAAATCAATGGATTTAAAATTACTCGGCTATTTTTAGAAGCTGTCTAATCAGGGTCTTACAGAATGATGAATCGCGTCGCATTGCAGTTCACGGTTCCCTCTGGGATTGAAGAATTTATATCCGTGAACATTAATTCAGGCGATGCACCTCATTAACAATACGGTATGATGCGATAGAACCTACAGCACAGTTGAATGAAGAAGCATTCTTTGGAACTCAATTTAGTTTTAGAAGATAGACACAAAAAGTTGGAGTAACTCAGCGGGTCAGGCAGCATTTCTGGAGAGAAGGAATGGGTGATGTTTCGGGTCGAGACCCTTCTTCAGACTTTAGTTTTAGTTTCATTTAGAGATACAGCGCGGAAACAGGCCCTTCGGCCCACCGAGTCCGTGCCAACCAGCGATCCCCGCACATTAACACCACCCTACACACACTAGGGACAATTTATATTTTATAGAAAGCCAATTGACCTACAAACATGTACATCTTTGGAGCGCGGGAGGAAACCGAAGATCTGGAAGAAAACCCACGCAGGTCACAGGGAGAACGTACAAACTTCGTACAGACAGCGTCCCTAGTCGGGATCGAACCCGGGTCTCTGGCGCTGAGAGCGCTGTAAGGCAGCAACTCTGCCGCTGCGCCACCGTGTCACACAAGTAAAAGTAAGTGAGACTTTCTTATTTTTATTTGTTTTGTAGCGCAAATGTTTCTCTCCATTTAGCACTCCGGCTAATTTGCTGTTAACACCATAAATATTTGCAGATCCACTACATTTTCAACTACATTCTTCTTTTTAAGCTCTCAGGATTGCTAAATGCTTGTTGTTTATTTTCCTCTGTGATGTGCCACAGAGAGATACTAATTTTGGAGATACAGAAAGACACCTCTCACCTCCCTCAAAGCCAAGGTGCCCCCAAAACACTTAACAATCAGTGAGGAACTTTTGAAAGGGCAAAAAAAGTGCTGGAGTAACTCAGCGGGTCAGGCAGCATCTCCGTAGGATACGGATAGGTGAGGTTTCGGGTCAAGACCCTTCTTCAGACCGATTGTACAGGGCGGGAGTGTGGGGGGGGGGGGGGAGGAGAAAGCTGGAAAAGGGGAAAGACAGGAGACAAAGCTTCTCAAAAATATCAAATTCTGACGTCAACACATGATGTCAACATATAACATATAACATATAACAACTACAGCATGGAAACAGGCCTGTCCGGCCCTACCAGTCCACGCCGACCATTCTCCCTGACCTAGTCTCATCTACCTGCACTCAGACCATAACCCTCCAATCCCCTCCTATCCATATACCTATCCAATTTACTCTTAAATAATAAAATCGAGCCAGCCTCCACCACTTCCACCGGAAGCCCATTCCATACAGCCACAACCCTCTGAGTAAAGAAGTTCCCCCTCATGTTACCCCTAAACCTTTGTCCCTCAATTCTGAAGCTATGTCCCCTTGTTGGAATCTTCCCCACTCTCAAAGGGAAAAGCCTACCCACGTCAACTCTGTCCGTCCCTCTCAAAATTTTAAAAACCTCTATCAAGTCCCCCCTCAACCTTCTACGCTCCAAAGAATAAAGACCCAACCTGTTCAACCTCTCTCTGTAGCCTAAGTGCTGAAACCCAGGCAACATTCTAGTAAATCTCCTCTGTACCCTCTCCATTTTGTCGACATCCTTCCTATAATTTGGCGACCAGAACTGCACACCATACTCCAGATTCGGCCTCACCAATGCCCTGTACAATTTCAACATTACATCCCAACTTCTATACTCGATGCTCTGATTTATAAAGGCAAGCATACCAAACGCCTTCTTCACCACCCTATCCACATGAGATTCCACCTTCAGGGAACAATGCACAGTTATTCCCAGATCCCTCTGTTCCACTGCATTCCTCAATTCCCTACCATTTACCCTGTACGTCCTATTTTGATTTGTCCTACCAAAATGCAGCACCTCACACTTATCAGCATTAAACTCCATCTGCCATCTTTCAGCCCACCCTTCCAAAAGGCCCAAGTCTCTCTGTAGACTTTGAAAATCTACCTCACTATCAACTACTCCACCTATCTTAGTATCATCTGCATATTTACTAATCCAATTTGCCACACCATCATCCAGATCATTAATGTAAATGACAAACAACAGTGGACCCAACAACATAAATGATGTCTGAGAAATAAAGTTAAGGGCACAGCAGTAGAGTTGCTGACGTACAGTGCCTACAGCACCAGAGACCCGAGTTCGATCCCGACTACGGGTGCTGTCTGTACGGAGATTGCACTTGACTGCCTGGGTTTTTTCCAAGATCTTCGGTATGTCAGATAGACATACATACGTATGAAGAAAGACTGGATAGACTCGGCTTGTACTCGCTGGAATTTAGAAGATTGAGGTAGGGGATCTTATAGAAACCTACAAAATTCTTAAGGGGTTGGACAGGCTAGATGCAGGAAGATTGTTCCCGATGTTGGGGAAGTCCACAACAAGGGGTCACAGTTTAAGGATAAGGGGGAAGTCTTTTAGGACCGAGATGAGAAAGTTTTTTTTTTACACAGAGAGTGGTGAATCTGTGGAATTCTCTGCCACAGAAGGTAGTTGAGGCCAGTTCATTGGTTATATTTAAGAGGGAGTTAGATGTGGCCCTTGTGGCTAAAGGGATTAGGGGGTATGGAGAGAAGGCAGGTACGGGATACTGAGTTGGATGATCAGCCATGATCATGTTGAATGGCGGTGCAGACTCGAAGGGCCGAATGGCCTACTCCTGCACCTATTTTCTATGTTTCTATGTCAGGGAGGATTCTCTTGAACTTCTACTGGTGTACTGTAGAGAGCATATTGACTGGTTGCCTCACGGCCTTGTTCAGCAACTCGAACGCTCAGGGACAAAGGGGACTGCAAAAGGTTGTGAAGGTTGCCCGGTCCATCGCGGGTACAGACCTCCCCACCATCGAAGGGATCTACAGGAGTCGCTGCCTCAAAAAGGCAGCCAGCATCATCAGAGACCCACACCACCCTGGCCACGCTCTCATTTCACCACTGCCATCGGGAAGAAGGTACAGGAGCCTGAAAACTGTCACGTCCAGGTTCAGGAACAGCTTCGTCCCAACAACCATCAGGCTATTAAACACTACACTACACGCTCCAGCTAGGCCTTGAACGAAAGAGACTTGGGGGGGGGGGATTATTTTTGACTTTGCACTATTTGTCACAGTCTGTCCTGTTCACTCACCTGCCAGCCACGCCCACCACGTTAAGCCGACTCCCCTCACCTGTTCACTCACCTGCTCCAGATCAGTTTAAAGAGCAACAAAAGTTAACTAAAAAGGCAATACGGGGAGAAAAGATGAGGTACGAGGGTAAACTAGCCAATAATATAAAGGAGGATAGCAAAAGTTTTTTTTAAGGTACGTGAAGAGAAAAAAAATAGTCAAGGCAAATGTGGGTCCCTTGAAGACAGAAACAGGGGAATTTATTATGGGGAACAAAGAAATGGCAGACGAGTTAAACCGTTACTTTGGATCTGTCTTCACTGAGGAAGATACACACAATCTCCCAAATGTTCTAGGGGCCGGAGAACCTAGGGTGATGGAGGAACTGAAAGAAATCCACATTAGGCAGGAAATGGTTTTGGGTAGACTGATGGGACTGAAGGCTGGTAAATCCCCAGGACCTGATGGTCTGCATCCCAGGGTACTTAAGGAGGTGGCTCTAGAAATAGTGGAAGCATTGGAGATCATTTTTCAATGTTCTATAGATTCAGGATCAGTTCCTGTGGATTGGAGGATAGCAAATGTTATCCCACTTTTTAAGAAAGGAGGGAGAGAGAAAACGGGTAATTATAGACCAGTTAGTCTGACAGCAGTAGTGGGGAAGTTGCTGGAGTCAATTATAAAAGACGAAATTGCTGAGCATTTGGATAGCAGTAACGGGATCATTCCGAGTCAGCATGGATTTACGAAGGGGAAATCATGCTTGACAAATCTACTGGAATTTTTTGAGGATGTAACTAGGAAAATTGACTGGGGAGAGTCAGTGGATGTGGTGTACCTCGACTTTCAGAAAGCCTTCGACAAGGTCCCACATAGGAGATTAGTGGGCAAAATTAGGGCACATGGTATTGGGGGTAGGGTACTGACATGGATAGAAAATTGGTTGACAGACAGAAAGCAAAGAGTGGGGATAAATGGGTCCCTTTCGGAATGGGAGGCAGTGACCAGTGGGGTACCGCAAGGTTCGGTGCTGGGATCCCAGCTATTTACGATATACATTAATGACTTAGACGAAGGGATTAAAAGTACCATTAGCAAATTTGCAGATGATACTAAACTGGGGGGTAGTGTGAATTGTGAGGAAGATGCAATAAGGCTGCAGGGTGACTTGGACAGGTTGTGTGAGTGGGCGGATACATGGCAGATGCAGTTTAATGTAGATAAGTGTGAGGTTATTCACTTTGGAAGTAAGAATAGAAAGGCAGATTATTATCTGAATGGTGTCAAGTTAGGAGGAGGGGGAGTTCAACGAGATTTGGGTGTCCTAGTGCATCAGTCAATGAAAGGAAGCATGCAGGTACAGCAGGCAGTGAAGAAAGCCAATGGAATGTTGGCCTTCGTAACAAGAGGAGTTGAGTATAGGAGCAAAGAGGTCCTTCTACAGTTGTACCGGGCCCTGGTGAGACCGCACCTGGAGTACTGTGTGCAGTTTTGATAATTAGGGGATTGGACACATTAGAGGCAGGAAACATGTTCCCAATGTTGGGGGAGTCCAGAACAAGGGGCCACAGTTTAAGAATAAGGGGTAGGCCATTTAGAACGGAGATGAGGACGAACTTTTTCAGTCAGAGAGTGGTGAAGGTGTGGAATTCTCTGCCTCAGAAGGCAGTGGAGGCCAGTTCGTTGGATGCTTTCAAGAGAGAGCTGGATAGAGCTCTTAAGGATAGCGGAGTGAGGGGGTATGGGGAGAAGGCAGGAACGGGGTACTGATTGAGAGTGACCAGCCATGATCGCATTGAATGGCGGTGCTGGCTCGAAGGGCTGAATGGCCTACTCCTGCACCTATTGTCTATTGTCTATTGTCTATTATCACCAATCAAGCCAGCATATAAACCCTTCCTGCACACACACACATTGCCAGATTGTTCTTAGTCCTCATGCAAGACCCTCCAGCATTCTCTCTTGGGCTGATTTCCCATTGCCGACCCTGTCTGCTCCCGACCTTCATGCCTCGTCGTCGCCCTGGTGAACGCCTCAGTCTTCTGTCCCCGACCACGAGCAGGTAGAAATAAAGCTCATTCTAAAACTACTTCCTTGGTTCTGTGAGCTGCATCTGGGTCTACCTGCACTATTATTAACCTATTATTACTATTATTATTACACTATTCTTGTTTGTTTATTTGTCTGTTTCATTTTTTAATATATACTGAATTTTCTTTTATAACCATATAACCATATAACAACTACAGCATGGAAACAGGCCTGTCCGGCCCTACCAGTCCACGCCGACCATTCTCCCTGACCTAGTCTCATCTACCTGCACTCAGACCATAACCCTCTAATCCCCTCCCATCCATATACCTATCCAATTTACTCTTAAATAATAAAATCGAGCCAGCCTCCACCACTTCCACCGGAAGCCCATTCCATACAGCCACCACCCTCTGAGTAAAGAAGTTACCCCTCATGTTACCCCTAAACTTTTGTCCCTCAATTCTGAAGCTATGTCCCCTTGTTGGAATCTTCCCCACTCTCAAGATATCCACGTCAACTCTGTCCGTCCCTCTCAAAATTTTAAAAACCTCTATCAAGTCCCCCCTCAACCTTCTACGCTCCAAAGAATAAAGACCCAACCTGTTCAACCTCTCTCTGTAGCCTAAGTGCTGAAACCCAGGCAACATTCTAGTAAATCTCCTCTGTACCCTCTCCATTTTGTCGACATCCTTCCTATAATTTGGCGACCAGAACTGCACACCATACTCCAGATTCGGCCTCACCAATGCCCTGTACAATTTTAACATTACATCCCAACTTCTATACTCGATGCTCTGATTTATAAAGGCAAGCATACCAAACGCCTTCTTCACCACCCTATCCACATGAGATTCCACCTTCAGGGAACAATGCACAGTTATTCCCAGATCCCTCTGTTCCACTGCATTCCTCAATTCCCTACCATTTACCCTGTACGTCCTATTTTGATTTGTCCTACCAAAATGCAGCACCTCACACTTATCAGCATTAAACTCCATCTGCCATCTTTCAGCCCACCCTTCCAAAATTATTGGTTTTACTGATGAGCCAAATGCAGGCAGGTGAGATTAGTGTGGATGGGACATGTTGGCAGGCTTGGACAAGTTGAACCGAAGGGCTTGTTTCAAAGCTGTATGACTCTATGACTCCACTATGTTCACATATCTATTGTGCTGCTGCGAGTAAGAATTTAATTGTTCCATTTCAAGATACTTGACAATAAAACACTCTTGACTACAATAAGTTCATAGGTTTCTATGTGATCAGAGCAGAATTAGGCCATTTGGCCCATAAAGTCTACTCCGCCATTCAATCATGGCTGATTTATCTCTCCCTCCTAACCCCATTCTCCTGCCTTCTCCCCATAACCCCTGATACCCGTACTAATCAACAATCTATGTCCGCCTTGAAGATATCCACTGCTTTGGCCTCCACAGCCTTCCGTGGCAATGAATTCCACAGATTCACCACCCTCTGACTAAAGAAATTCCTCCTCGTCTCCTTCCAAAAGGTATTTGTCCGTTTGTTTTATATATATATACAGTATACTGAACTTTTTTTTATTGTGGCTTTTCAGAGTACTATGTTTACTTATTCTGTTGTGCTGCTGCAATAGACAATAGACAATAGGTACAGGAGGAGGCCATTCGGCCCTTCGAGCCAGCACCGCCATTCAATGTGATCATGGCTGATCATTCTCAATCAGTACCCTGTTCCTGCCTTCTCCCCATACCCCCTGACTCCGCTATCCTTAAGAGCTCTATTTAGCTCTCTCTTGAATGCATTCAGAGAATTGTCCTCCACTGCCTTCTGAGGCAGAGAATTCTACAGATTTACAACTCTCTGACTGAAAAAGTTTTTCCTCATCTCAGTTCCAAATGGCCTATCCCTTATTCTTAAACTGTGGCCTCTGGTTCTGGAATCCCTGAACATTTGGAACATGTTTCCTGCCTCTAACATGTCCAATCCCTTAATAATCTTATACGTTTCGATAAGATCCCCTCTCATCCTTCTAAATTCCAGCGTATACAAGTCTAGTCGCTCCAGTCTTTCAACATTCGACAGTCCCGCCATTCCGGGAATTAACCTAGTAAACCTATGCTGCACGCCCTCAATAGCAAGAATATCATTCCTCAAATTTGGAGACCAAAACTGCACACAGTACTCCAGGTGCGGTCTCACTAGGACAACTGCAGAAGGACTTCTTTGCTCCTATACTCAACTCCTCTTGTCATGAAGGCCAACATGCCCATACGAATTTCATCGTTTCATTTCAGGACATAAGACACTAAAACACTCTTGACTCCATTGGATGTGGGAAAAGGAGGCATATGAAGAAAAATTCAGTGCAATACAAAGTCACACTCCCCATCGCTTGGTTTGGAATTGACAGAAACAAAGAAACATAGAAACATAGAAACAAAGAAACATAGAAAATAGTTGCAGGAGGAGGCCATTTGGCCCTTCGATCCAGCACCGCCATTCATTGTGATCATGGCTGATCATCTACAATCAGTAACCTGTGCCTGCCTTCTCCCCATATCCCTCGATTCCACTAGCCCCTAGAGCTCTGTCTAACTCTCTTTTAAATTTATCCAGTGAATTGGCCTCCACTGCCTTCTGTGGCAGAGAATTCCACAAATTCACAACTCTCTGGGTGAAAAAAGTTTCTTCTCACCTCAGTTTTTCAAATGGCCTCCCTTTTATTCTTTGACTGTGGCCGCTGGTTTCTAAACATAATGAAATGAAGTGTTCTTTGCTCTTTGTCACACAGGCTAACGAAGCCCATGACATCCCCATGACATCCCAACATCATCTGTAAAATGGGCTATTTTGGGACATCATTAATTTATATAAACTGGGTCATAATTCATGTTCAGGCTAATCTCTCATGAAGAAACTCTCTCTCTCGCTAATAGATGGCTTTTGCAATTCTCCAATTGGCCTTAAACTATAAATTAGATCGGATTTAACACTCACTCCCAACAAAATTGAAATCAAATTAAAATCATTTTGCATTCTTCACTGGCACTGGCTTTTGGAAACCACTTTAAACTAGATTGAAATCATACACCAGGCGTATTCAGTAATAGAGGGTTAAAGGCCAATTAGGTTTCCTGCTTTCTTTAATCAGTTTTCTAAAATTAAAGAAACATAACTCGCACGATAAAACAAACACAACAAAAACTTTTCACTGTATCTCAGTACACCTGACAATAAACTAAATTAAACGTGCTAAACTAAACTAAATTAAAAGTGTACGAAAGAACCGCAGACACCGAACATAGACACAAAGTGCTGGAGTAACTCCACAGGACAGGCTGCATCTCTGGAGAGAAGGAAAGGGTGACGTTTCAGGTCAAGACTCTTCTTCAATCTGACGAAGGGTCTCGGCCCGAAACGTCGCCCATTCCTGTTCGGCAGCTGCTGATATCCTGCTGAGAATTTTGTGGCATTTTCTATTTATCTCCCTGCATTTATGGAAACCTCCAGTATTTGCCCCAAGTTGCAGCAGTGATTATATTTCACCCTGAAGCACACATTGGAGGGGTGTCGAAGCAATGAAGTTTTCTCCACAAAACCGAGTACTTCTTTTTCGGCCATGCCCCTCGAGTCCTTCCAAATCCTATTAAGCAGGGCGGCTTTATCACAGGCTGGAAGGTGGCAGAGAACAACGCCCAAGCAACACTGCCACCAGTGACCCACCAGCTTCAATTACTGTAGTCATTTGAAGACGGAATGACGGAGAGGCAGTGGAGACCATCAACAACGTCGCCAGCTGGGTGGCAGTGTGAACTGTGAGGAAGATGCTATGAGGTTGCAGGGTGACTTGGACAGGTTGTGTGAATGGGCAGATGCATTGGCAGATGCAGTTTAATGTGGATAAGTGTGAGGTTATCCACTTTGGTGGTAAGAATAGGAAGGCAGACTATTATCTGAATGGTGTCAAGTTCGGAAAAGGGGACGTACAACGAGATCTGGGTGTCCTAGTGCATCAGTCACTGAAAGGAAGCATGCAGGTACAGCAGGCAGTGAAGAAAGCCAATGGAATGTTGGCCTTCATAACAAGGGGAGTTGAGTATAGGAGCAAAGAGGTCCTTCTGCAGTTGTACAGGGCCCTAGTGAGACTGCACCTGGAGTACTGCGTGCAGTTTTGGTCTCCAAATTTGAGGAAGGATATTCTTGCTATTGAGGGCATGCAGCGTAGGTTTACTAGGTTAATTCCAGGAATGGTGGGACTGTCATATGTTGAAAGACTGGAGCGACTAGGCTTGTATACACTGGAATTTAGAAGGATGAGAGGGGATCTTATCGAAACGTATAAGATTATTAAGGGGTTGGACACGTTAGAGGCAGGAAACATGTTCCCAATGTTGGGGGAGTCCAGAACAAGGGGCCACAGTTTAAGAATAAGGGGTAGGCCATTTAGAACTGAGATGAGGAAAAACTTTTTCAGTCAGAGAGTTGTAAATCTGTGGAATTCTCTGCCTCAGAAGGCAGTGGAGGCCAATTCTCTGAATGCATTCAAGAAAGAGCTAGATAGAGCTCTTAAGGATAGCGGAGTCAGGGGGTATGGGGAGAAGGCAGGAACGGGGTACTGATTGAGAATGATCAGCCATGATCACATTGAATGGCGGTGCTGGCTCGAAGGGCTGAATGGCCTCCTCCTGCACCTATTGTCTATTGCCAGGCCAGACCCACCCCTGCAATATCCCCTTTGTCAACCAATACCACGCAGAAGTGTAGGAAGGAACTGCAGATGCTGGTTTGCATCAAAGATGGACACGAAAAGATGGGGTTACTCAGCGGGCCAGGCAGCATCTCTGACTCAAGAGTCTGATGAAGGGACTCGAAACGAAACGTCACCCATTCCTTTTCTCCAGAGACGCTGCCTGGCTGTCTGAGTTACTCCAGCATTTTGTGGCTAATTCCATCTGGTGTGTACCTTTCATAGAACTTCCACTTTTGTCCTCTCTCTTCGTGTTACAAACCCAGAATTGTCGAGTCATACAACATGAAGCTGGCCCTTTGGCCCATCATAATGGCACGGTGGCGCAGCGGCAGAGTTGCTGCCTTACAGCGAATGCAGCGCCGGAGACTCAGGTTCGATCCTGACTACGGGCGCCGTCTGTACGGAGTTTGTACGTTCTCCCCGTGACCTGCGTGGGTTTTCTCCGAGATCTTCGGTTTCCTCCCACACTCCAAAGACGTACAGGTATGTAGGTTAATTGAGTGGGTAAATGTAAAAATTGTCCCTAGTGTGTGTAGGATAGTGTTAATGTGCGGGGATCGCTGGGCGGCGCGGACCCGGTGGGCCGAAGGGCCTGTTTCCGCGCTGTATCTCTAAATCTAAATCTAAATCTAAAAATGCTGGAGTAACGCTGCGGGTCAGGCAGCATCTCTGGAGAGAAGGAATGGGTGACATTTCAGGTTGAGACCCTTCTTCAGACTCCTTCTAAAATTCTGTTTCTATAATTTTGCTTGTGTACAGTACAGTTGACAAATCAAAATAGGACGTACAGGGTAAATGGTAGGGAATTGAGGAATGCAATGGAACAGAGGGATCTGGGAATAACTGTGCATTGTTCCCTGAAGGTGGAATCTCATGTGGATAGGGTGGTGAAGAAGGCGTTTGGTATGCTTGCCTTTATAAATCAGAGCATCGAATATAGAAGTTGGGATGTAATGTTAAAATTGTACAGGGCATTGGTGAGGCCGAATCTGGAGTATGGTGTGCAGTTCTGGTCGCCAAATTATAGGAAGGATGTCGACAAAATGGAGAGGGTACAGAGGAGATTTACTAGAATGTTGCCTGGGTTTCAGCACTTAAGCTACAGAGAGAGGTTGAACAGGTTGGGTCTTTATTCTTTAGAGCGTAGAAGGTTGAGGGGGGACTTGATAGAGGTTTTTAACATTTTAAGAGGGACGGACAGAGTTGACGTGGGTAGGCTTTTCCCTTTGAGAGTGGGGAAGATTCCAACAAGGGGACATAACTTCAGAATTAAGGGACAAAAGTTTAGGGGTAACATGAGGGGTAACTTCTTTACTCAGAGGGTGGTGGCTGTATGGAATGGGCTTCCGGTGGAAGTGGTGGAGGCTGGCTCGATTTTATTATTTAAGAGTAAATTGGATAGGTATATGGATGGGAGGGGATTGGAGGGTTATGGTCTGAGAGCAGGTAGATGAGACTAGGTCAGAGAGAGTGTTCGGCGTGGACTGGTAGGGCCGAACGGGCCTGTTTCCGTGCTGTAATTGTTATATGGTTATATGATTTTACTGAGTTGTACGCAAAACAAAAAAATTCACTGCACAGGTGACAATGAAGCAACAGTGAAGCATTGAAGGCGCAGGTGGCATCTTTTTATAACATCAGTCATTTTATGACCTTATCAAGTCAGCTATCGCAGTGAAGAGAAGCTAAGCTTCAGTGGATAGCGCAGGATTAATGAGCACTCACATTCAACAGTACAAGAAATGACATGGGGATGAGGAGAAAAAGGGAATAATTACTATCAAAGATCAGTCAGATGTTCAAATAACAATGGGCAATGTTCACAAAGCAAAAGTCAACAGTCTGTCTTTGATATCCAGAGAATATTGGACCCTTGGCTGATAAATAAAGTTTGAAAAATAACCCAGATAAGAAAAAAGAATGGCAGAGACAGAAGTTTCACTATTTACGCACACGCACACGCACACACACACGCACACGCACACACACACACACACACACACACACACACACACACACACACACACACACACACACACACACACACACACACACATACATACACACACACACACACACACGCGGACACACACACGCACACACACACACACACACACACACACACACACACACACACACACACACACACACGCACACGCACACACACACACACACACACACACACACACACACACACACACACACACGCACACGCACACACACAGAGAGACACACACACACACACACGCGGACACACACGCACGCACGCACGCACACACACACACGCACACGCACACGCACACGCACACGCACACAGACACACACACACAGTTCAACTTCTAGAATGTCAATAGATTGACTGAGGCAACGTCCCCACAGACTGATGCCTTTTCGAAGAGATTCTGCATTGATAGTTATCACGTGTTTTGTGTGCTCACATTCAGAGATTGTCTGTTTATCCAATTTTGCGCCAAATCCTGTTTAATCTCACAGCCTCGAGTAAATAGAATTGGACTGGCAGTTCTTTTGGGTAAGTGAAAGTAGTGAAACATGCATGGAATCACAACGAAGACAGTCGCAACATGCTGGAATCACTCAGCGAGACCCGAAGAAGGGTCTCGACCCATAACGTCACCCGTTCCTTCCCTCCAGCGATGCTGCCTGTCCCGCTGAGTTACTCCATCATTTTGTGTCTGTCTTCGGTGTAAACCAGCATCTGCAGTTCCTTCCCACACACGGCATCACAATCAGATGTTTTGATTTTTTTTTTGGAATTAAATAGATTTTTTGCAGTGTTACGAAGAGGTAACAAAGGATTACACTTTATCTCAAGGTAGCTCAGATTAAAGTTTTTAAATAATGATACAGAGCTGATTTAAGCAAGGATGTTGTGAGGCACTCCAAGTCACAGAGGTGGATGGGCGAGGAGAGGGTCGTAGGGTCACTGGTAGGTCCACACGTCATAAGGTCATAAGTGATAGGAGTAGAATTAGGCCATTCGGCCCATCAAGTCTACTCTGCCATTCAATCATGGCTGATCTATCTCTCCCTCCGGCGCTGCATTCGCAAAGAATTCCACAGATTCACCACCCTCTGACTAAAGAAATATCTCCTCATCTCCTTCCTAAAAAAAACGTCCTTTAATTTTTTTTGATTTTTTTTTTAGATTTAGAGATACAGCGTGGAAACAGGCCCTTCGGCCCACCGTGTCCGCGCCGCCCAGCGATCCCCGCACACTAACACTATCCTACACACACTAGGGACAATTTTTACATTTACCCAGTCAATTAACCTACACACATGTACGTCTTTGGAGTGTGGGAGGAAACCGAAGATCTCGGAGAAAACCCACGCAGGTCTATTCTAAGGCTGTGACCTCTAGTCCTAGACTCTGCCACTAGTGGAAACGTCCTCTCCACAGGGAGAGAGTAAGGAGCAAACAGCAGAATCATTCAGACTGAGAGAAGCCGTTTAAACCCATTACAGTCGCCTGACTTTGATGGGAGTTAGCTTCTGCACCTAGCACAAGGAAACATTTAATTGCTGAGGAATTAATGATTTTTTTTTCCACCTTTGCCAACAGTGTTACAATTAAGCAAATATATTCCAACGATTTAATTTTCTCTACCCGTATAGTTTCAAAAACCATTCGGAATACCATTAAAGGTAAATATAAATACTGGAGTAGTAACTGTGCGGTTAATGGTCAGGGCAGCTGGTAGTGCTGCTTCCTCTCAGCGCCAGAGACCTAGGTTCGATCCTGGCCTCGGGTGCTGTCTGTGCAGAGTTTGCACGTTCTCCATGTGACCGCGTGCGCTTTCTGTGAGTGTTCCGGTTTCCTCACACATTCCCGAAGGTGCCCTGGTTCTGGACTCCCCAACAATTATCCTGCATGTTGGGTTGAAGGGGAGACAAAAAGTTTTAATAGGTACCTGAGAGACAGCTTTTTCACACAGTGGGCGCTGGGTGTGTGGGAACGAGCTGCCAGAGGAGGTAGTTGAGGCAGGTACCATAACAACATTTAAAACACATTTGGACAGGTACATGGATAAGAAAGGTTTAGAGGGATACTAGACCAAGTGGACCCCGTTGGGCCCTAATCTCTCCTGCATTGGTGCAGCACCCTCTCCCCCCCCCCCTCCCCTCTCCGCCCCTTCCCTCCACTTCTCCCCTGCCCCCTCCCCTCCCCCTCCCTCCCTCCTGCCCCCCTCCTGCCCCCTCCCCTCCCCCTCCATCCTCCCCCCTCCCTCCCCCCCTCTCCATCCCCCTCAACCCCCCTTATCCTCCCTCCTCCCTCACCGATGCAGGAAAAATCATCCCGATGGTTGGGGGAGTCCAGAACCAGGGGCCACAGTTTAAGAATAAGGGGTAGGCCATTTGGGACTGAGATGAGAAAAAACTTCTTCACCCAGAGAGTTGTGAATCTGTGGAATTCTCTGCCAAAGAAGGCAGTGGAGGCCAATTCTCTGAATGTTTTCAAGAGAGAGTTAGATTTAGCTCTTCGGGCTAACAGAATCAAGGAAAATGGGGAGACAGCAGGAACGGGGTCTTGGTTTTGGATGATCAGCCATGATCACATTGAATGGCGGTGCTGGCTCGAAGGGCCGAATGGCCTACTCCTGCACCTATTTTCTTTGTTTGTACGTTGCTATGTTTCTATGACCCGCTGAGTTACTCCAACACTTTGTGTCTATCTTTGGCATCATCCAGCAACTGCAGTTCTTTATTTCAATAAAGGGTTTTGTGGTTGCAGCAACATCTGGCCCATTGGATGAAATGTTACTCTATCAAAACAGTCTAATCTCCAGAACATGAGACTAGGTTGGTGTCCTTACTTATTTACAGCATGTATTTAAGTGCCACAGGCAGTCGTACACCAGAACGCCACGTGTAGAATATGGGCCGCACGGTGGAGCAGCGGAGACTAGTAGCGGTAGCTTTGCAGCACCAGAGACCCTGGTTCGATCCTGACTATGTTTCCATGTTTCTAACCCATGTCCTCTGGGTCTTGATTGCCCTGCACTAGGTACAAGGACTCACCCTATTCCCCCTCACGATCTCCCTATGAAATCTTCCCCCTCTCACCTTAAACCTATGTCCTTCCACTTTCATTTAATTAAAGGCTAATGCCAAGCAGCCACTTCACGGCTGGAGTACCATCCTTCTCAAAATATCAAACTGAACACGAGCGTAAATCATCCAGATCTAATATGTGAAGTCTGGGCAATTAAAGGACTCTCATAAGATATGAATCTGTTCGGCATAATGCGCTGCAGGTCATTGCACATGGGCCTGTAACTGTATAACTTGTATTGGCCATGAAGGGGAAGAGCTTTACCGATTAATCACGTTGCACTTTGACTTAATATTTACACAATACTGTAACTCATCGTTTGGGAGTCACAGATAAAGAATGCATCTGCACTCATCAGTTGCTAAGCTCTTTAATTTATTTCAAGGATTATTGAAGCAAAACTTTTCTACATTTTAGTTTAGTTTAGTTTAGTTACGCAGCACAGAAGCAGGCCCTTCGGCCCACCGAGTTGGTGCCGACCAGCGATCCCCGCACATTAACACTACCCTACATACACTAGGGACAGTTTACACTTATACCAAGTCAATTAGACAATAGACAATAGGTGCAGGAGGAGGCCATTCGGCCCTTCGAGCCAGCACCGCCATTCAATGTGATCATGGCTGATCATTCTCAATCAGTACCCCGTTCCTGCCTTCTCCCCATACCCCCTGACTCCGTTATCCTTAAGAGCTCTATCTAGCTCTCTCTTGAATGCATTCAGAGAATTGGCCTCCACTGCCTTCTGAGGCAGAGAATTTTACAGATTCACAACTCTCTGACTGAAAAAGTTTTTCCTCATCTCAGTTCTAAATGGCCTACCCCTTATCCTTAAACTGTGGCCCCTTGTTCTGGACTCCCCGTACATTGGGAACATGTTTCCTGCCTCTAACGTGCAATTAACCTGCAAACCTGTACGTTGTTGGAGTGTGAGAGGAAACCGAAGATCTGAGAGAAAACCCACGCAGGTCACGGGGAGAACGTACGAACTCCGTACAGACAGCACCCGTAGTCGGGATCGAACCCGTGCCTCTGACACTTCAAGGAAGCAACTCTACCACTGCGCCAACGAAGTTATAAACAAATTGTGTTTTTTTTTGCCTAGATTAATTTTGGAATTACAACTCTTTAAAGAAGAATAAAAGTTCTGAAACAAGATGCAGGGGGGAAAAAAGATCATCGTTCTGACCCTCTCCAGAGTCTCCACATCATTCATGTAATGGGGGCGACCAGAACTGTACACAATACTCCAAATGTGGCCTAATCCAAGTCCCAGACAGCTGTATCGTGAATTCCTGACTCTGATACTTAATGCCCCGACCATTGAAGGCAAGCATACCATATGCCTTCTTTGCCACTCCATCCACTTGCGTTGCCACTTACAGGGAACTTTGCACTCCGATCGAAGATAGACACAAAAAGCTGGAGTAACTCAGCGGGACAGGCAGCATTTCTGGAGCGAAGGAAAGGGTGACGTTTTGGGTCGAGACCCTTCCTCAGATCCCTCTGTACATCAATGTTATACCTCCTTTCCACCTTTCAGTGTATAAATTTAAGGCCGAGGTAGACAAATTCTTGATTAAGACAGGTGTCAAGGGTTATGAGGAGAAGGCAGGAAAATAGGATTCGGAGGCAGAGATTAGCAGAGATTAGCCATGATTGAATGGCGTAGTAGACCCGATGGGCCTAATTCTACTCCTGTAACTTGTGAACTTGTGAGCTTGTAATACCTGATTCTGGAAGTTATGCATTTATAAACCTCTGTACGTTCTCCCCTCACATCCTCTCCCCTCACCTCTCCCCTCGCCTTCTCCCTCACCTGCCCTCTCCCTTTCCTCAGCCTATCCCTTCTCTCATCCCCACTTCCTTCCTTCCAACTACTCCCCCACTTCCCTCCCTTACTCCATACTCTCTCTTTCCTTACCTCGTCCCTAAATCCCCTCCCTCCCCTCATCCCTAAACACCATTCCTTCTCTCATCTGCTCCCTTCCTCACCCCCTCCCTCCCTACTTCCTTTCTTTACCACCTACCCCTCCCTCGACACCCTCTCTCCCCTTCCTCATCCCTAAAACCCCTCCCTTCCCTCATCTGCTCCCCCCCCCCTTCCTTTACCACCACCCATTCCTCTCATGATTTTATGCACCTCTATAAGATCTCATTGTAATCTATGCATCAAGCACAATTCTCCCATTAATCAAGCTAGAAATAAAACTCAAAACCAAACAAGGCTGTGGAGGCCAAGTCAGTGGCTATTTTTAAGGCAGAGATAGATTCTTGATTAGTACAGGCGGGGAGAGGGAGCAGATGGGGGAAGGGAGGGTTTTTAGGGATGAGGAAGGGAAGGGAGGGTGTCGAGGGAGGGGTAGGTGGTAAAGAAAGGAAGTTATGGGAAGAAGGCAGGAGAATGGAGAAGTTATGGGGAAATTATGGGGAGAAGTCAGGAGAATGGAGTTAGGAGGGAGAGATAGATAGGCAATAGACAATAGGTGCAGGAGGAGACCATTCGGCCCTTCGAGCCAGCACCGCCATTCAATGTGATCATGGCTGATCATTCACAATCAGTACCCCGTTCCTGTCTTCTCCCCATACCCCCTGACTCCACTATCCTTAAGAGCTCTATCTAGCTCTCTCTTGAATGCATTCGGAGATCAGCCATGATTGAATGGCGGAGTGGACTTGATGGGCCGAATGGCCTAATTCTGCTCCAATCACCTGTGAACATATGAACGTAGGAGACAAGGGCCAAATATTCCAACCTCTAGTCTCACCAACAGAACAAAGGCAGAACAAATGTCATTGCACTACCCTCTAGGAGCCCAGGAGAAGGATTTCTGAACTGAAGCATAAAATAGATAATCATTTGGGGGCTTCTGGATATGAATTTTGATTTGGTTTTTTTATTAATTATTATTAAAGACAGTATGTGTTACCCAGAGGCCAAAGAAGACAATATATAGAGTTGTTAAAATGACCGACTCAGCATTTCACTGCAGTTGGTCGTTATTGGACAACATGCTTTCAATAAAGTCTTGATTAACCCATTAATACAATATCCCCTGGATAATCTCAAACTATTTCAATAACCGTTCTTATCCTTCCTTTCCTAAAACTGGAGCCTTAACTAAACAAGAGACACGAGATTAAAAAAATAATAAAAAGAAGTGCTTATGATAACATGGTTTAAATTAATTATGAATAATTAAAAACCCTAACTTGAATTATTTTAGCAATATTTTTAATTAGTCTCAGGAACTGGTGCGCGACAATGCTGACAGCTATATTCTGCACTCTGTATCTTCCTCTTTGCTCTACCTATTATACATGAGTATGGCCTGGTTGTATTTATGTATGGAATTATCTGATTTGTTTGGATAGCATGCAAAACACTTTTCAATGGTTCAATGGTCCTTTATTGTCATGTGTCCCATTTAAGGTGCAGTGAATTTTGATTTACCGTACACCCATACCAGAGAAAAGCAACAAGATACCCAACTACATAAAAGTTAACATAAACGTCCACCACAGCGTCCCGTCCCACCCACATTCCTCACTGCGATGGAAGGCAATAAAGTCTAATCTTCTTCCCTCCTTATTCTCCCACGGACAGAGCAGTCGAACCATTCGCGATCGGGGCGATCGAAGCTCCTGCGGTTGGAGCTCCCGAAGGCAGTCCCTAACCAAGGGACCGCCAGCTCCACGATGCGAAGTCCGCAGGCTCCCGCGGTCGGAGCTCCCGAAGTCGGTCACCAGCAAGAGGCCGCCAGCGCGGACGGAGATACGACACGGGGACAAAATCGCATCTCCGACGAGGAAAGAGATTTTTTAAAGTTTCCCCCAACCCGGCACCGATGATCAAGGAAAGGTGGAGCCCACAATGGTCCATTGTTGGCTGTGGAGGAGGTGGTAACGTTGGGATATACAGGTGGTGCGGCGGTAGAGTTGCTGCCTTACAGCACCAGAGACCCGGGTTCGATCCTGACTACGGGTGCTGTCTGTACGGAGTTTGTACGTTCTCCCCGTGACCTGCGTGGGTTTTCTCCGAGAAGCTCTGGTTTCCTCCCACACTCCAAAGACGTACAGGATAGTAGGCTGATTGACTTATTATAAATGTACCTTGTCCCTACTGGGTGTGGGATCGTGTTAATGTGCGGGGATCGCTGGTCGGCGCGGGCGGTGGGCTGAAGGGCCTGTTTCCGCACTGCATCTCTAAACTAAACTAAACTAAACTAAACATGGAAGTCAACACTGTTCGTATCCATGCTCTCCCCTGACCCTCAGTCTGAAGAAGGGTCTCGGCCCAAAACGTCACCTATGCCTTTTCTCCAGAGATGCTGCCTGACCCGCTGAGTTACTCCAGCTTTTTGTGTCTATCTTCAGTGTAAACCAGCACCTGCGGTTCCTTCCCACAGATATACTTGTCTTAACTCGCTCTAGACTACAGTGTTAGTACAAATGAATGCAACAGCCTTGATATAATTTATGTAAAAAAATGAACATACAAATTTGGAGGTGGATGCTTCTATGTCCTTCCAGCTTGTATCACCCTCGTTCTGCACTTTATTAATCCAACTGTGGCACAACTTCCAATTCCTCTTTTTTTTTTTTTAAATCACAAAAATTAGTGGCTAGATTCAGCACCATGAAACAGTTCAACAAAAAAGTACAACTTTCCAAATATATCAGCAGTTTTATAGAAACTAATTAAATGTATGACCTAAGGAGTGTAGAATAATGTTAATAAATAATTCAGTTTAAATACTGAACTGAATTATTAGGGTCGGCGCGGTGGCGCAGCGGTAGAGTTGCTGCCTCACAGCGCCAGAGACCCGGGTTCGATCCTGACTACGGGCGCCGTCTGTAGGGAGTCTGTGCCTTCTCCCTGTGGCCACGTGGGTTTTCTCCGGGTGCTCTGGCTTTCTCCCACACTCCAAAGATGTGCAGATTTGCAGAAGGCAGTGGAGGCCAAGTCTCTGAATGCATTCAAGAGAGAGCTAAATAGAGCTCTTAAGGATAGGGGAGTCAGGGGGGTATGGGGAGAAGGCAGGAACGGGGTACTGATTGAGAATGATCAGCCATGATCACATTGAATGGCGGTGCTGGCTCGAAGGGCCGAATGGCCTCCTCCTGCACCTATTGTCTGTTGTCTATTTGTAGGTTAATTGGCTTTGATAAAAACTGTAAATAGTCCCAAGGATGTAGGGTGGTGCTAGTGTACAAGGTGATTGCTGGTCGGTATGGACTCGGTAGGCCGAAGGGGCTGCTTCCACACTCTATCTCTGAACTCTAATGTCTAAAGTAAAGTCTAAAGTTAAAAGTCTTAGCTTGAGTTTTAGAGATACAGCGCGGAAACAGGCCCTTCGGCCCACCGAGTCCGTGCTGACCAGTGATCCCCGCACACTAGCACTATCCTACACACACTGGGGACTACTTACCATTTTACCAAAGCCAATTAACCTACCAACATGTACGTCTTTGGAGTGTGGAAGGAAACTGAAGCACCCGGAGAAAACCCACGCAGTCACGGGGAGAACGTACAAACTCCGTACAGACAGCACCCGTAGTCAGGATGGAACCCGGGTCTCCGGCGCTGTGAGGCAGCAAATCTACTCAGTAAGTCGTGCTAAAGGGCTGATTAAGTCAATGTAGAATTTACTTAAGATGACAAAAACGTCTATTTCCAGCATTTATATTTACAATCGGTAATAATTTTAAAGCAACCCTGACTGATAAGCACATTTCCATAACAATCTAGGTTACTAGGTTAATTCCCGGAATGGCGGGACTGTCATATGTTGAAAGACTGGAGCGACTAGGCTTGTATACACTGGAATTTAGAAGGATGAGAGGAGATCTTATCGAAACGTATAAGATTATTAAAGGGTTGGACACGTTAGAGGCAGGAAACATGTTCCCAATGTTGGTGAAGTCCAGAACAAGGGGCCACCGTTTAAGAATAAGGGGTAGGCCATTTCGAACTGAGATGAGGAAAAACTTTTTCAGTCAGAGAGTTGTGAATCTGTGGAATTCTCTGCCTCAGAAGGCAGTGGAGGCCAATTCTCTTAATGCATTCAAGAGAGAGCTAGATCGAGCTCTTAAGCATAGCGGAGTCAGGGGGTATGGGGAGAAGGCAGGAATGGGGTACTGATTGGGAATGATCAGCCATGATCACATTGAATGGCGGTGCTGGCTCAAAGGGCCGAATGGCCTCCTCCTGCACCTATTGCCTATTGTCTAATCGGGTGTTTAAAAATCTCTGATCCAGGACTGCTCTGTATTCTGTAACTCAAAATGCAATCTCTTTTCAAAACATCCGATCTTGCCTTTGTTACATCAGTCCTCAAAATATCGCAGCATCTGGCCCATCGTGTGTTATGAGAAAATGTGGAAATAAACGAGAGTCCTCTATTTGTTCCATAAGGTCACTATCTAACCATGCCTCAATGGCCAAGGCATTAAATGTCAAACTGAAGAGGGAAATTCTTCACAAGTAATTAGTGAAGGGCAGCAGTAGCAAAATCTTACTGCTCCCGTTATTGCCTGAGAGATCCTTTTAATCACCGTCCTTATGGGCTGTTGCGGCTCACTTGGTAGCTCCTTTAGCAAGCTCGAAAGCAATGTTTCGGAAGGAACTGCAGATGCCGGTTTACACCGAAGACAGGCACAAAATGTTGGAGTAACACAGCGGGACAGGCAGCATCTCTGGAGAGAAGGAATGGGTGACGTTTCGGGTCTGAAGAAGTGCCTCGACCCGAAACGTCACCCATTCCTTCTCTCCTGAGATGCTGCCTGACCCGCTGAGTTACTCCAGCATTTTGTGAAATAAATACCTTCGATTTGTACCAGCATCTGCAGTTATTTTCTTACACTTTCCCTTTATACAATACAATACAATACAATATATCTTTATTGTCATTGTACCCAGGGGTACAACGAGATTGGGAATGCGCCTCCCATACGATGCAATAATTTAGGTAATTTAGACAGCAGCAACCCAACGAAACGAAACAGTTGTAACAGTTTTGGACAGGGTAAAGTGCAAGTTGTGGCCATCCGGCTCAGCAGGACCGGTTCATAGCAGCTATGGCCCTGGGGATGAAGCTGTTCCTGAGTCTGGAGGTGCGGGCATAGAAGGCCTTGTATCGTCTGCCTGATGGAAGGAGTTCGAACAGACTGTTGCAGGGGTGTGAAGAGTCTTTGTGGATGCTGGTGGCTTTTCTGAGGCATCGTGTGTTGTAGATGCCCTCCAAGTCTGGTAGCTGTGTTCCGATGGCCCTCTGAGCTCTATGGACTACCCGCTGTAGAGCTTTCCTTTCTGCCTCCGTGCAGCTGAGGTACCACACAGGGATGCCATGCGTTAGGGTGCTCTCTATGGTGCAGCGGTAGAAGGTCGTCAGCAGCTGTTGGGGTAGACCAGACTTTTTCAGTGTTCTTAAGTAGAACAGTCTTTGTTGTGCCTTCTTGACCAGCGCAACAGTGTTATTGGACCATGTTAGGTCCTCCGAAATGTGAGTGCCCAGATATCATGTATCTGTACACTGTTTGTAGGAAAGGACTGCAGATGCTGGATTAAATCGAAGGTGGTGTAACTCAGCCGGACAGGCAGAAGGAGGGTCTCGACCCGAAACGTCACCCATTCCTTCTCTCCAGAGACGCTGCCTGTCCCACTGAGTTACTCTAGCATTTTGTGTCTGTCTTCAAAAGCAATGTTTCAACGTGAGGACTCCATTCACCTTCTCCAGCCATGGTAGAGTTGGTACAATCTTCCACGTTTAACTGTAGGTAGCCACAGCTATATTATAATTAATAACTTTAAGAAACGTCATTTGGTCATTTTTCTCATGCAATAAGCATAGTGGTCTACACATTAGACACACAAAATGCTGGAGTATCTCAGCGGGTCAGGCAGCATCTCTGGAGATTAGGAATGGGTGACGTTTCGGGTCGAGACCCTTCTTCAGACTGAAGTGTGGTGTACACAGTATTGTGCAGTTTTACACGAATCGTTAAATTTCAATGTAAATTCAATTATGATGAAAAACCAGGGACTAGTTCTACGTTATCCCACTTTTGCATTCATCCACTCCCGACACACGAGGGGCGATTTACAGAGGGCCAATTAACCTGCAGACCCACACGTCTTTGGAGTGTGGGAGGAAACCGGAGCACCCAAAGAAAGCCCACTCGGTCACAGGGAGAACGTACAAACTCCATACAGACAGCACCCATAGACAGGATCAAACTCGGGTCTCTGGTGCTGTAAGACAGCAACTCTACCGCTGGGCCACCATGACACCCTCATCCTATCCACATACCTGTCCAAATGTTGTTAATGTACCTGCCTCTTCTGGCAGCTCGTTCCAAACACCTACCACTATGAAACTATGAAAAAGTTGCCCCTTAGGTTCTTGTTAAATCTTGCCCCTCTCACCTTAAACCTATGTCTTCTGGTTCTTGATTCCACTACTCTGGGTGAAAGACTCTGAGCATCGACCCTGTCTACGCCCCTCATCTATTTCCCTCATCTAGTTTTGTTTTGAGATTGGGCGAGCAATAGACAACAGACAATAGACAATAGGTGCAGGAGGAGGCCATTCGGCCCCTCGAGCCAGCACCGCCATTCAATGTGATCATGGCTGATCATTCTCAATCAGTACCCCGTTCCTGCCTTCTCCCCATACCCCCTGACTCCGCTATCCTTAAGAGCTCTATCCAGCTCTCTCTTGAATGCATTCAGAGAATTGGCCTCCACTGCCTTCTGAGGCAGTGAATTCCACAGATTTACAACTCTCTGACTGAAAAAGTTTTTCCTCATCTCAGTTCTAAATGGCCTACCCCTTATTCTTAAACTGTGGCCTCTTGTTCTGGACTCCCTCAACATTGGGAACATGTTTCCTGCCTCTAACGTGTCCAACCCCTTAATAATCTTATACTTTTCGCTAAGATCTCCTCTCATCCTTCTAAATTCCAGTGTATACAAGCCTAGTCGCTCCAGTGTTTCAACATATGACAGTCCCGCCATTGCGGGAATTAACCTAGTAAACCTACGCTGCACGCCCTCAATAGCAAGAATATCCTTCCTCAAATTTGGAGACCAAAACTGCACACAGTACTCCAGGTGCGGTCTCACTAGGGCCCTGTACAACTGCAGAAGGACCTCTTTGCTCTTATACTCAACTCCTCTTGTTATGAAGGCCAACATTCCATTGGCTTTCTTCACTGCCTGCTGTACAGAGTGGATCTTGGACTGAGTTGGGTAGAAAACCCTTTGAAAGGGTGAACACAGGTGGCCTGCAGATGCAGGATGGTGTGTCTTAGGGGAAATTGGGTGATGTTCAAAGTATGGACATGAATGAAAAATGTCAAAGAAGCAATCGCAGGAGTTCATTGGGATCCAAATCAAGCTCAACTTGGAAAGAACAATTTTCTTTGGACTGAAACAGTGCCTGGAGTCCATGAAATTAGAAAACGTTCGCTCTTCCAAGTAAACCCTCGTGATACATTGAAGGACACATTGGCAGATTTTGAACAGTATTACAACAGCTGAAAGCCTTCTTTTTAGGGACATGAAATCTATTCCAAAACCAGCACATAACTGAGTTAACTACAGCACTCAAAATCTATCCTAGTTATAGACAATAGACAATAGGTGCAGCAGGAGGCCATTCGGCCCTTCGAGCCAGCATCGCCATTCAATGTGATCATGGCTGATCATTCTCAATCAGTACCCTGTTCCTGCCTTCTCCCCATACCCCCTGACTCCGCTATCCTTAAGAGCTCTATCTAGCTCTCTCTTGAATGCATTCAGAGAATTGGCCTCCACTGCCTTCGAGGCAGAGAATTCCACAGATTCACAACTCTCTGACTGAAAAGGTTTTTCCTCATCTCAGTTCTAAATGGCCTACCCCTTATTCTTAAACTGTGGCCCCTTGTTCTGGACTCCACCAACATTGGGAACATGTTTCCTGCCTCTAACGTGTCCAACCCTTTAATAATCTTATACGTTTCGATAAGATCTCCTCTCATCCTTCTAAATAACAAGCCTAGTCGTTCAAGTCTTTCAACATATGATAGTCCCGCCATTCCGGGAATTAACCTAGTAAACCTACGCTGCACGCCCTCAATAGCAAGGATATCCTTCCTCAAATTTGGAGACCAAAACTGCACACAGTACTCCAGGTGCGGTCTCACCAGGGCCCGGTACAACTGTAGAAGGACCTCTTTGCTCCTATACTCAACTCCTCTTGTTATGAAGGCCAACATTCCATTGGCTTTCTTCACTGCCTGCTGTACAGAGTGGACCTTGGACTGAGTTGGGTAGAAAACCCTTTGAAAGGGTGAACACTCAGCTGAATGTAGGGCATATCCAGAGGAATGGTGGGATATGGATCACATTCAGGCAGATTAGTTTATATGGCATCCTGTTTGACGCACTCATTGTGGGCCGAATGGCCTGTTCCTGTGCTGCAATGTTCTACGTTCTATGTTCTTTCACTGTCCTGAATGACTGTTCATTATTTTAAGACCATGAAACCCCACGTCTGCCTTGCCGAGCCCCAGAGAATTCTTCTAACTCTGCACCAGCTCGCTGCGATCCACTTATTACCCTGTGTAAGAAAATAACTGCAGATGCTGGTGCAAATCGAAGGTATTTATTTCACAAAATGCTGGAGTAACTCAGCAGGTCAGGCAGCATCTAGGAGTGAAGGAATGTGTGACGTTTCGGGTCGAGACCCTTCTTCAGTCTGAAGAAGGGTCTCGACCCGAAACGTCACCCATTCCCTCTCTCCTGGATGCTGCCTGACCTGCTGAGTTACTCCAGCATTTTGCAATACCTTCGATTTGTACCAGCATCTGCAGTTATTTTCCTACATATCTAGGTTTAAGGTGAGAGGGGAAAGGTTTAAGAGGAATGTGAGGGGCAACTTTTTCCACACTGAGGGTAGTTGGTGTATGGAACAAGCTGCCAGAGGAGGCATTTGAGGCAGGTGCTAAAACAACATTTAAAAGACCACGGAACAGGTACATGGAATGGAAAGGTTCAGAGGATCATGGGCCAAATGCGGGCAGGTGAGATTAGTTTAGATGGAGCTTGTTTGTCGGCACGGGCAAGTTGGGTCGAAGGGCCTGTTTCCGGCTGTATGACTCTAAGATCAAAAGCACAAGAATGTTCAATAACAATTTATAAGGCAAATAGTGTGAACAGACGTTCCTGTTACCATGGAGATCAACACCAGTGCATTAGTTAGAACATAAGATCATAGAAAATAGAAACAGGAGCGGGTTATTCAGTCTCTGGTGCTTGTTCCTCCATGAGTTTATTAGTGTCTGGCTTACATGTGCGGACTCTAATTTTGGTCTCTCTAATCAGCAGATACATCAAATTTATTTCTCATCTATTAAGCAGCTCCATAATTGTAAACGTCTTCATATCTTTACCACACAATGTCACACACTGTTAAAGATCCATGGCCTACAGTATTTATACAAATTGTGGAGATTTTTCCCACATGTGATGATATAAAATTGTTGGCTGGAAATGTGAAGCTGTGGTCTGCTTAATCTACATTTATTCTATTTTAATAAGGCGATGCACAATTAGGTTGCAAAGATTATCTATAACAGTTATGTTAAAATATTAAAATATAACAGCTATATTAAAACTTTAAATTTGTGGCACGGTGGCGCAGCGGTAGATTTGCTGCCTCACAGCGCCAGAGATCCGGGTTCGATCCCGACTACGGGTGCTGTCTGTACAGAGTTTGTACGTTCTCCCCGTGACCTGCGTGGGTTTTCTCCGGGTGCTCCGGTTTCTTCCCACACTCCAAAGACTCACAGGTTTGTAGGTTAATTGGCTTGGTCTAAATGTAAATTGTCCGGAGTGTGTATGTAGGATAGTGTTAGTGTGTGGGGATCATTGGTCGGCATGGACTCGGTGGGCCGAAGGGCCTTTTTGCACACTGTACCTCTACCTGTACTAGACTAAACTAAACTGCAGTGTCAGAAAAATTGCATTTTAGGGATTTTTACACATTCTGCTGCTTCTGGCAAATAAGGAGATACAAGGAACTGCAGGTGTTGGTATACAAAAAAAGATACAAAGCGCCGGAGTAACTCAGCGGGTCAGGCAGCATCTCTGGAGAACATGGATAGGTGACGTTTCACAGAGTGCTGGAGTAACTCAGCGGGTCAGGCAGCATCTCTGGAGAACATGGATAGGTGACGTTTCGGGTAGAGACCCTTCTCAATCTGAAGAAGGGTCCTGACCCAAAAGTCACCTATCCATGTTCTCCAGAGATGCTGTCTGTCCCGCTGAGTTACTCCAGCATCTTGTGCCTACCTTGATGAGTGATAGGTGGATACAGGTGAGGGAGGTGGGTGAGTCTGAAGAAGGGTCCCGAACTGAAAGGTCATCTGTCCATTCCTTCCACAGATGCTGCCGGGCCCACTGAGTTCCTCCAGCACTTTTGTTTTTCATTAAAAGGTTAATACCTTGCTCAAGTAACTAGGGAGCTCAAGGACTATGTGCTGCAGGGGAAGAGTCTTAGAAATTGCTGGAAGGCAGAAAATGCCATGTTTATCCATGACATTCCTGGCAGCTGGATTGTTTTGTTTAGTTTCGTTTAGTTTACATAGAAACATAGAAACATAGAAAATAGGTGCAGGAGTAGGCCATTCGGCCCTTCGAGCCTGCACAGCCATTCAATATGATCATGGCTGATCATCCAGCTCAGTAACCTATACCTGCCTTATCTCCATACCCCCTGATCCCTTTAGCAAAAAGGGCCAAATCTAACTCCCTCTTAAATATAGCCAATGAACTGGCCTCAACTACCTTCTGTGGCAGAGAATTCCACAGACTCACCACTCTCTGTGTGAAGAAATGTTTTCTCATCTCGGTCCTAAAAGACTTCCCCCTTATCCTTAAGCTGTGACCCCTGGTTCTGGACTTCCCCAACATCGGGAACAATCTTCCCGCATCTAGCCTCTCCAACCCCTTAAGAATTTTATATGTTTCTATAAGATCCCCCCTCAATCTTCTAAATTCCAGCGAGTACAAGCCTAGTCTATCTAGTCTTTCTTCATATGAAAGTCCCACCATCCCAGGGATCAATCTGGTGAACCTTCTCTGTACTCCCTCTAAGGCAAGAACGTCTTTACTCAGGTTAGGAGACCAAAACTGCACACAATACTCCAGGTGCGGTCTCACCAAGGTCCTGTACAACTGCAGTAGAACCTCCCTGCTCCTAAACTCAAATCCTCTTGCTATGAATGCTTTCTTCACTGCCTGCTGCACCTGCACGCTTGCTTTCAATGACTGGTGCACCATGACACCCAGGTCATGTTGCATCTCCCCTTCTCCTAATCGTTCACCATTCAGGTAATACTCTGCTTTCCTGTTCTTGCCGCCAAAGTGGATAACCTCACATTTATCCACATTATATTGCATCTGCCATGCATTTGCCCACTCGCCTAATCTATCCAAGTCACTCTGCAGCCTCCTAGCATCCTCCTCGCAGCTAACACTGCCACCCAGCTTCGTGTCATCCGCAAACTTAGAGATGTTGCATTCAATTCCCTCGTCCAAATCATTAATATACACTGTAAATAACTGGGGTCCCAGCACTGAGCCTTGCGGTACCCCACTAGTCACTGCCTGCCATTCTGAAAAGGACCCGTTTATTCCTACTCTTTGCTTCCTGTCCGCCAACCAATTTTCTATCCACCTCAACACTGAACCCTCAATACCGTGTGCTTTAAGTTTGTACACCAATCTCCTATGTGGGACCTTGTCGAAGGCCTTCTGAAAGTCCAGATATAACACATCGACTGGTTCTCCCTTATCCACTCTACTAGTTACATCCTCGAAAAATTCTATAAGATTCGTCAGACATGATTTGCCTTTTGTAAATCCATGCTGACTTTGTCCGATGATTTCACCACTTTCCAAATGTGATGCCATCACATCTTTAATAACTGACTCTAGCATTTTCCCCACTACCGATGTTAGGCTAACTGGTCTATAATTCCCCGTTTTCTCTCTCCCTCCCTTTTTAAAAAGTGGGGTTACATTAGCTACCCTCCAGTCCTCAGGAACTACTCCAGAATCTAAGGAGTTTTGAAAAATTATCACTAATGCATCCACTATTTCTGAGGCTACTTCCTTAAGCACTCTGGGATGCAGCCTATCTGGCCCTGGGGATTTATCTGCCTTTAATCCATTTAATTTACCTAACACCACTTCCCGACTAACCTGGATTTCCCTCAGTTCCTCCATCTCATTAGACCCCCGGTCCCCCGCTATTTCCGGCAGATGGTTTATGTCTTCCTTAGTGAAGACAGAACCAAAGTATTTGTTCAATTGGTCTGCCATCTCCCTGTTCCCTATGATCAATTCACCTGTTTCCGACTGCAAGGGACCTACATTTGTCTTAACTAATCTTTTTCTCTTCACATATCTATAAAAGCTTTTGCAGTCAGTTTTTATGTTCCTTGCCAGTTTTCCCTCATAATCTATTTTCCCTTTCCTAATTAAGCCCTTTGTCCTCCTCTGCTGGACTCTGAATTTATCCCAGTCCTCTGGTATGCTACTTTTTCTGGCTAATCTGTATGCTTCATCTTTTGTTTTAATACTATCCTTGATTTCCCTTGTTAGCCACGGATGCACTACCTTTCCTGGTTTGTTCTTTTGCCAAACTGGGATGAACACTTGTTGTAGTTCATCCATGCGACCTTTAAATGCCTTCCATTGCATGTCCACCGTCAACCCTTTCAGCATCAATTGCCAGTCTATCTTGGACAATTCACGCCTCATACCCTCAAAGTTACCTTTCTTTAAGTTCAGAACACTTGTTTCTGTCACTCTCCATCCTAATGAAGAACTCCACCATATTATGATCACTCTTGCCCAAGGGGCCTCGCACAACAAGACTGCTAACTAACCCTTCCTCATTACTCAATACCCAGTCTAGAATGGCCTGCTCTCTCGTTGGTTCCTCGACATGTTGGTTTAGAAAACCATCTCGCAAACATTCCAAGAAATCCTCTTTCTCAGCACCCCTGCCAGTTTGGTTCACCCAATCTATATGTAGATTGAAGTCACCCATTATAACTGCTGCACCTTTGGTGCATGCATTTCTAATTTCCTGCTTGATGCCATCCCCAACCTCACTAGTGCTGTTAGGTGGCCTGTACACAACTCCCACTAGCGTTTTCTGCCCCTTAGTGTTTCGCAGCTCTACCCATATCGATTCCACATCCTCCAAGCTAATGTCCTTCCTTTCCACTGCTTTAATCTCCTCTCTAACCAGCAACGCTACCCCACCTCCTTTTCCTTTCTGTCTATCCCGCCTGAATATAGAATATCCCTGGATGTTGAGCTCCCAGCCCTGGTCACCCTGGAGCCATGTCTCTGTAATCCCAACTATATCATAATCATTAATAACTATCTCCACATTTAATTCATCCACCTTATTCCGAATACTCCTTGCATTGAGACACAAAGCCTTCAGGCTTGTTTTTAATAACACTCTTGCCCCTTATATAATTATGTTGCAAAGTGGTCCTTTTTGATTTTTGTCCTGGATTTGTCTGCCTGCCACTTTTACTTTTCACCTTGCTACCTATTGTTTCTACCCTCACTTTATACCCCTCTGCCCATCCCCCTGCCATATTAGTTTAAATCCTCCCCGACAGCACTAGCAAACACCCCCCCAAGGACATTGGTTCCATTCCAGTTCAGGTGCAGACCGTCCTGTTTGTACTGGTCCCACCTCCCCCAGAACTGGTTCCAATGTCCTAGAAATTTGAATCCCCCCCCTTGCACCATTTTTCAAGCCACGTATTCATCTGTAATATCTTCCTATTTCTACTCTGACTAGCACGTGGCACTGGTAGTAATCCAGAGATTATTACCTTTGAGGTCCTACTTTTAAGTTTATCTAGGGATGAGTCTTAGAAATTGCTGGAAGGCAGAAAATACCAAGTTTATCCATGACATTCCTGGCAGCTGGATTGTTTTGTCTAGTCTCGTTTAGTTCAGAGATACAGCGTGGAAACAGGCCCTTCATCCCGAGTGAACCAGCAAGTATAATGTAGTGTCGTGCAGCACACCAGCATTGTCACACATACACTAGGGACAACTTACAATTTTACCGAAGCCAATTACCCTACAAAATGCTGGACATCTTTGGAGGGTGGGAATGAAACCGGAGCGCCCGGAGAAAACCCCACGAGGTCACAGGGAGAACGTACAAACTCCGTACAGGCAGCACCCGTAGTCAGGATGGAACCCGGGTCTCTGGCGCTGTGAGGCAGCAACTCTACCGCCGCGCCACCGTGCCAGCCCCCACTATCTCTGGAGCAAATAGTGCCTCGTCTACAGAGTGATCTCCAGCACGTTCACTTTTTGTTTCAGATGTCGAGATTTACGAAGCGGCGGTTGATAAATCTGCAACGATGAAGCTGTAGGAAGCATACATTTCACAAGTCCTGTTGCTGCCAAGCTCACTACACATATCACATGCATCACAGCTCAAATTATCCATCTCTTACAGATTTGTGTTTTTTTTGCTGTAAAGCCACTAAATCAAATAATAAAAACCTGTATTTACAACTGCAATACTTCAATTTCTCTTCAATAAAATGATCTTCCTGCTTTCTTATCTTCGTGCTTCTCATCAATTTCAGCTTTCTCTTTTCACTCTGATATCTAAGGGCGCAGCGGTAGAGTTGCTGCCTTAGGGCGCCAGAGGCCCAGGTTCGATCCTGACTACGGGTGCTGTCTGTACGGAGTTCGTACGTTCTCCCCGTTATCTGCCTGGGTTTTCTCCCGGTGCTCCGGATTCATCCCACGCTCCAAAGGCGTGCATGTTTGTAGGTTGACACAAAACGCTGGAGTAACTCAACGGGACAGGCAACATCACTGGAGAGAAGGAATGGGTGACGGTCATATTGGCTTTGGCAAAATTGTCGCCAGTGTGCCGGGACAGTGCTAGTGCCGATGGCTGGTCGGCGCGGACTGGGTGGGCCAAAGGGCCTGTTTCCACGCTGCACCTCGAATGTAAAGTAAGGCTTGTACTCGCTGGAATTTAGAAGATTGAGGGGGGATCTTATAGAAACTTACAAAATTCTTAATGGGTTGGACAGGCTGGATGTGGGAAGATTGTTCCCGATGTTGGGTAAGTCCAGAACAAGGGGTCACAGTTTAAGGATAAGGGGGAAGTCTTTTAGGAACGAGATGAGAACGTTTTTTTTCACACAGAGAGTGGTGAATCTGTGGAATTCTCTGCCACAGAAGGTGGTTGAGGCCAGTTCATTGGTTATATTTAAGAGGGAGTTAGATGTGGCCCTTGTGGCTAAAGGGATCAGGGGGTATGGAGAGAAGGCAGGTACGGGATACTGAGTTGTATGATCAGCCATGATCGCATTGAATGGCGGTGCAGGCTCAAAGGGCCGAATGGCCTACTCCTGCACCTATTTTCTATGTTTCTATGTTTTGTATGTAAACTTAAAAAGTCTCCTCAATGCTGCCACAAGCAAGATTGATTCTTCATTGTACCTGTACTTCACAGCAACGGTGCATAAGACAATAAAGCCTTGAAATACTTCGATGCACAGCATCGCAGGGGAAGTGAAGGTTACGGAGAGCTGCACTATCCAAGCGTTGCTTCTGGGGACGTAAGATTGACTGAATGTATAATTTTGAAGACTGATGACATTATTACTGCCAAGGGCATCTCCTTCATCATGAACGTTGGTTAGCTTATCTGGAGATTATTTGTACATGGCTGGTACCCTAGGTTATATTGCACTGAGCAAAGGGGTTCTGCCACATTTAGTATCTGTCAATTCACTCTGCACTCTATTTTGTCACTTGCCTCATGTTCGGAAAAACAGTGTGGTTTAGTCTGTCTAATGGGATCTGTCTTGACATTCATTCAACGCACAAGATGGATTTTTTTTGGGGGGGTTACATAGAAACATAGAAACATAGAAAATAGGTGCAGGAGTAGACCATTTGACCCTTCGAGCCAGCACCGCCATTCAATATAATCATGGCTGATCATCCTAAATCAGTAACCCATTCCTGCTTTCTCCCCATATCTCTTGATTCCCTTGGCCCTGAGAGCTGAATCTAACTCTCTCTTGAAAGCTGAATTTAACTCTCTCTTGAAAGCATGCAGTGAATTGGCCTCCACTGCCTTCTGTGGCAGAGAATCCCAGATTCACAACTCTCTAGGTGAAAAGTTTTTTCCTCATCTTAGTCCTAAATGGCCTACCCCTTATTCTTAAACTGCGACCCCTGGTTCTGGACTTCCCCCAACATCGGGAACATTACTTACGGGAACGTTACGTATAATGATAGATCGAAGTGTAGCTGCTGGCAAGAAAAGGTTTGAGACAGGAATATGACTGTAGTTGGTGCGATTTCAAGGAGGAAATTAGAGTTCTGTTTCATATATAGTTTAGTTTAGGTTTGAAACAGTGCAGAAACAGGCCCTTCGGCCCACCGAGTCCGCGCCGACCAGCGATCCCTGCGCATTAACACTGTCCTACACACACTAGGGACAATTTACATTTATACCAAGCCAAATAACCTGCAAACCTGTGTCGTCTCTGGAGTGTGGGAGAAAACCGGAGATCCTGGAGAAAACCCACGCAGGTCACAGGGAGAGCGGGCAAACGCCTTAAAAGGCAGCACCCCGTGGTCAGGATGGAAGCCAGGTCTCTGGCGCTGTGAGGCACCAACTCTACCGCTGCGCCACCGTGCCCTCTATGATTCACAGGGCTTTTTGCGTACTGCCATTTGTATTGTTAAAGGAATATCCAGCCCGATTATTAATGCAGAAGCAAGGAATTACAGATGCTGGAATCACACAAAACACAAAGTGTAAGATGAGTAGGTTCACTCTGAGGCAGTACACAAGAGTGTAAGAAGAGTAGGTTTACTCTGAGGCAGTACACCAGAGTCACCACATTCCCCAGCGCCATCCCGTACCCTTCAAGCTTTAAATTTATTGAGTCTTAACATTTTTACTTTAGCTTAGTTTAGAGATACAGACCAGAATCAGGCCCTTCGGCTCCCCGAGCCCGCGCCGACCAGCGATCCCCGCACACTATCACTATCCTGCACACACCAGGGGGCAATTTACAATTTTACCAAAGCCAATTAACCTACAAACCCGCACATCTTTGGGAGGAAACCGGAGCACCCGGATATAACCCCGCGGGTCACGGGGAGAACGTACCAACTCTGTACAGACAGCGCCCGTGGTCAGGATCGAACCTGGGTCTCTGGTGCTGTGAGGCAGCAACTCTACCGCTGTGCCACCGTGCCGCCCTTGGCATAGGACAGCACAATACAGGGACAGGCCCTACGGCCCACAACGCCTATGCTGCTGAACACGAAGCCAAGGTGAACTAATCTCCGCTGCCTGCACATGATCCATATCCCTCCATTCCTCCAGACGCTATCATACCTCCTATACCTCCATATCTTCGTGCCTCCCAAAAAGCCTCTCAAATGCCACCATTGCTCATAAACAGAGTGCATGATTGGAAATTAAATGGAGGGAAAATAGAACTCTGTGTAGTGAATGGGGAGGGGTCTGATGGAAATAGCAAGTTTACATTTCAACCAGTGAACTACATGTGAAGTGGGCGGTCACGGTGGTGCAGCGGTAGAGTTGCGGCCTTACAGGGAATGCAGCGTCGGACAATAGACAATAGACAATAGGTGCAGGCCATTCAGCCCTTCGAGCCAGCACCGCCATTCAATGTGATCATGGCTGATCATTCTCAATCAGTACCCCGTTCCTGCCTTTTCCCCATACCCCATGACTCCGCTATCCTTAAGAGCTCTATCTAGCTCTCTCTTGAATGCATCCAGAGAATTGGCTTCCACTGCCTTCTGAGGCAGGGAATTCCATAGATTCACAACTCTCCGACTGAAAAAGTCTTTCCTCATCGCAGTTCTAAAAGGCCTACCCCGGGTTCGATCCCGACTACGGAGTTTGTACGTTCTCCCCGTGACCTGCGTGGGTTTTCTCCGAGATCTTCGGTTTCCTCCCGCACTCCAAAGACGTACAGGTTTGTAGGTTAATTGGCTTGGTAAATGTAATAAAAATTCTCCCTAGTGGGGGTAGTGTAGTGTTAATGTGCGGGGATCGCTGGTTGGCGCGGGCCCTGTAGGCCAAAGGGCCTGTTTCCGCACTGTATCCCTAAACTAAACGAAACTAAAATAACTAAATACATTTACCATTATTACCTGGTGATTGTGAGAATTTGATTCACAGCAGGGATCAGTAAGGAGAAAAATAATGACTTAAACTAGTAATGACTTAAGCTGGTAATCTTTACACACCTTGTACTGTGCCAGTGGGTTTTCTTTCTATCTGTTTAAGCAGATGGAGTGGCTGTGCTTACCTGAGAGGTGGAGACCATCATTGACACAAGATTAGACTTTACCTGTGGGAATCTGACAGAGCAGAAAAGGGCACAAGTGAAATAATATAACAAATAAGCTATTTGGATATATTGACAGTCAGATTAACAGCGAACTCAGCGACTTACGTTTAAGAAACAATTAGACAGGTACATGGATAGGGACAGGTTTAGGGGGATATGGGCCAAACGCAGACAGGTGGGACTAAGTGCACCAGGTTGTCGATGCACAGTAAGGTGGGAGATGTTTTCATAAGTTCAAACTGTATAGGAGCAGAAAAAGGCCATTCATCCCTTGGAGATCTTATCGAAACGTATAAGATTATTAAGGGGTTGGACACGTTAGAGGCAGGAAACATGTTCCCAATGTTGGGGGAGTCCAGAACCAGGGGCCACAGTTTAAGAATAAGGGGTAGGCCATTTAGAACTGAGATGAGGAAAAACTTTTTCAGTCAGAGAGTTGTGAATCTGTGGAATTCTCTGCCTCAGAAGGCAGTGGAGGCCAATTCTCTGAATGCATTCAAGAGAGAGCTGGATAGAGTTCTTAAGGATAGCGGAGTCAGGGGGTATGGAGAGAAGGCAGGAACGGGGTACTGATTGAGAATGATCAACCATGATCACATTGAATGGCGGTGCTGGCTCGAAGGGCCGAATGGCCTCCTCCTGCACCTATTGTCTAAGTCTACTCCGTCGTTCAATCATGGCTGATCTATCTTTCTCTCTCAACCCCATTCTCCTGCCTTCTCCCCATAACCCCTGACAACTTGTACTAATCAAGACTCTATCATTCTCTGCCTTAAAAATATCCATTGACTTGGGTCATCAAGGCCTTCTGTGTTAATGAATTCCACAATTCCACAATTCCACAAATTTGAAGGCTATCGCACAAAAAAAACACCATTTATGGTGATATTTTCGGCTTAGACCATAAGACCATAAGCCAGAGGAGCAAAATTATGCCATTCGGCCCATCGCATCTGCTCTGCCATTCAATCATGGCTGATCTATCTTTCTCTCTCAATGCCATTCTCCTGCCTTCTCCCCGTAACCTTTGACACCCTTACTCATCAAGAATCTATCAATCACCGCTTTAAAAATACATATTGACTTGGCCTCCACTGCCGTCTGTAACAATGAATTCCACAGATTCACCGCCACTTCATGACATGTTTTTGAAAACCCAGAGAGGAGGGGTAGAAGTGGGGTTGTTAAATAGCTTAGAACCTTTCAAGGAGAAGGTGAATAAAGATGGAGTGAAAGACATTTTGAAAGGAAGACTTAAGGTAGTTTCAAGTGGAGATGAAGCTCAAACGTACAAGATTATTAAGGGGTTGGACACGTTAGAGGCAGGAAACATGTTCCCAATGTTGGGGGAGTCCAGAACAAGGGGCCACAGTTTAAGAATAAGGGATAGGCCATTTAGAACTGAGATGAGGAAAAACTTTTTCAGTCAGAGAGTTGTGAATCTGTGGAGTTCTCTGCCTCAGAAGGCAGTGGAGGCCAATTCTCTGAATGCATTCAAGAGAGAGCTAGATAGAGCTCTTAAGGATAGCGGAGTCAGGGAGTATGGGGAGAAGGCAGGAACGGGGTACTGATTGAGAATGATCAGCCATGATCACATTGAATGGCGGTGCTGGCTCGAAGGGCCGAATGGCCTCCTCCTGCACCTATTGTCTATTGTCTATTGAATAAAGATGGAGTGAAAGACATTTTGAAAGGAAGACTTAAGGGTGTTTCAAGTGGAGCTGAAGCACTAGTATGGATCTCTTGGGCTGAATGGCCTCCGATAATTTTTTTAATGTTACATATTCCTGAAATCTGACTCCCTGCAATATTGCTACTGAAAAATCGTGATGGTTGCAAGATCATAAAATGTGCGGTAACATTTTCAGTCAGACATTTTCAAATGTGGAGTCATTTGCAATAAAATAAGAAGAAATTGGTAGAAGACAAAACAAACGACTTCTTAAATAATCTTATGTCAAATTCAGAAGAAAAAAAAATGCAGCATTTAACAATGTCACCAGTGCCTACAATTCAATAAATAGATAAAAACAATTTCAGAAATGCCCTGGAATAGATTAATCAGCCACCTGGATACCTTGAACTCACCATTTGGTGGGAACAGCCCTGTTAATAAACGCTAAGAGATAATATTTCTAATTTTAGCTCCCATTCCTGTCAAAAAGAACAGTAATGAAGCAAAGCTGGCCTAAATAAACCTTGAAGTGCTACGTCAATGATCCAAAACAGTGATCAAGAGCTGCATTGCACCGAATAGCAGCTCAGGCAGAAAGCCAGGGCTAAATTTCAACTGTTCCCTCCCACTCCAGGCACTCATTTTCTCTTTGGTGGTTTTAACTTTAGTTGCGGTAATTTAGTTTAGTATCGGGATACAGCATGGAGACAGGCCCTTCGGCCCATTGACTGCAATGCTGGTCTTCGGTCACCCGTCAACAGTAGTTCCATGTCATCCCGCTGCCAACATTAAACTAAACCAAATGCAGGCTCGGAGATTGCTTCGCTCAGCACCTGCGCTCGGTCCGCGTTAACCAATCTGATCTCCCGGTGGCCGAGCACTTTAACTCCCCCTCCCACTCCCAGTCTGACCTTTCTGTCATGGGCCTCCCACTCTCACTCCCAGTGCCATAGTGAGGCCCACTGGAAATTGGAGGAACAGCACCTCATATTTCGCTTGGGCAGCTTGCAGCCCAGCGGTATGAACATCGACTTCTCCAACTTTAGATAGTTCCTCTGCCCCTCTCTTCCCCTCCTCCTTCCCAGATCTCCCTCTATCTTCCGGTCTCCACCTATAACCTTCCTTTGTCCCGCCCCCCTGACATCAGTCTGAAGAAGGGTCTCGACCCGAAACGTCACCCATTCCTTCTCTCCCGAGATGCTGCCTGCCTTGCTGAGTTACTCCAGTATTTTGTTAATAAATACCTTCGGATTTGTACCAGCATCTGCAGTTATTGTCTTATACTTCTTAAACTAAACTAAACACACTCGTGACATTTTTTTTTTAACAGGAACAATTATAACCAAGGCAACTCTGGTGTCAAATCTGTTTTAGTTTAGTTTTTAAAGATGCAGCATGGAAACAGGCCTGTCGGCCCACCGAGTCCACGCTGACCATTGATCACCTGTTCGCACTAGTTCCATTTTATCCCACTTTTGCATCCATTCCTTACACACTAAGGGCAATTTACAGAGGCCAATTAACCTAGAAAGCCTTCGGAAGAAGGTCCAGGAGCCTGAAAACCATGAGCACCCGGTTCAAGAACTGCTTCTTCCTAGCAATCATCCTAATGAACACAACACAACACTAACCTCAGCGACTGTGATCTCCCACGGACTGTGTCTTTGGTTGCATTACGGACTTTGCTTTTACACTGTTATGGCTGCCTTGCAATCACCAATACTGCAACCACAAAGAGAGAGCTAGATAGAGCTCCTAAGGATAGTGGAGTCAGGGGGTATGGGGAGAAGGCAGGAACGGGGTACTGATTGAGAATGATCAGCCATGATCACATTGAATGGTGGTGCTGGCTCGAAGGGCCGAATGGCCTCCTCCTGCACCTATTGTCTATTGCCTATTGTCTAAGTCAATACTTGATCTTTGGGGTACCTGGAGAATGGAAAGGGATTATGTGGATGCACATTGGTCCCTGAAGCAGCAACTCATGAAGGTGCAGGAAGATGCCAATTCATAAATAAGAGGAGATCATACATCATAATACCTCATATAAGAGTAAGGGTGGCACGGTGGCGCAGCGGGAGCGTTGACTCAGTGGGATGAGGGGCCTGTTTCCACGCTGTGTCTCTAAACTAAACGAAAGTAAGTTTAGTGTAGTTTAGGTTAGTTTAGTTTAGTTTAGTTTAGTTTAGTTTAGTTTAGTTTAGTTTAGTGTAGTTTAGTTTAGTTTAGTTTAGTTGAGTTTAGTTTAGAGATGCAGTGCGGAAACAGGCTCTTCGGCCTACCGAGTCCGCACTGACCAACGATCACCCATTCACACTAGTTCTATATCATCCCACTTTCTCATCCACTCCCTACACCCTAGGGAAATTTACAGATGCCAATTAATCTACAAACCCTCACGTCTTTAAGGTGTGGGAGGAAACCGGAGATCCAGATGAAACCCACGCCGTCACAGGGAGTACGTGCAAACTCCATACAGACAGCACCCGAGGCCAGGATTGAACCAGGGTCTCTGGCGCTGTGAGGCAGATGAAATTCACTATTGTGCTGAGAATCTATTACATTTCCCAGTTGCCGAATATAACCAATGGCACCTGACGACGTATGCATTTAATAGTGTTCCATTAGCCCGTAAAACCTATCAATGATCTGAGCGTTTAAACGTTGGCGTGTAAGCCATTTGTGCAAGTGGAAATTGGCAGGATAGGTTAATTTAAAATATCAGGAATAAATGTTCAGTGTTGGAAACAGATGCGTTGCCACAAGTTCAAGCCAAGTTTATATATGGAACAACAAAAAAACCTGGCTCGAGCACATTTAGAGAAGTAAAGAGGCAAAATAGTTCAATGCCAGGTTCAAAAGTTATTTGGTACAGCTTGCAAAGTGTCCTGTGCTGATTTACAATTCAATTGCATCCATGTCCTTGTGCTGCCTGCTCTGCTCTGCTTTGTCTGTAAACACCCAGCACGGGACAATAAAAAAAAACAACAGAAAATTATGCATCATATTAGTTTATAAGCTCATAAGCTCATAAGCTAGATAGAGCTCTTAAGGATAGCGGAGTCAGGGGGTATGGGGAGAGGGCAGGAACGGGGTACTGATTGAGAATGATCAGCCATGATCACATTGAATGGCTCAAAGGGCCGAAGGGCCTCCTCCTGCACCTATTGTCTATTGTCTACTGTCTAAGTCATAGGAGCAGAATTAAGTCATAAGGTCATAAGTTCATAAGTGATAGGAGGTGTTCGTTGGTGTTTAGTTGGTGTTTGTAGTGTTTAATAGTCTGATGGCTGTAGGGAGAAGCTGTTCCTGAACCTGGACGTTACAGTTTTCAGGCTCCTGTACCTTCTTCCCGATGGCAGGAGTGAAATGAGAGCGTGGCCAGGGTGGTGTGGGTCTCTGATGATGCTGGCTGCCGTTTGAGGCAGCGACTCCTGTAGATCTCTTCGATGGTGGGGAGGTCAGTACCCGTGATGGACCGGGCAGTGCCCGCTACTTTTTAGATTTAGATTTAGAGATACAGCGCAGAAACAGGCCCTTCGGCCCACTGAGTCCGCGCCGCCCAGCGATCCCCGCACATTAACACTATCCTACACCCACTAGGGACAATTTTTACATATTACCCAGTCAATTAACCTACAAAACTGCACGTCTTTTGGAGTGTGGGAGGAAACCGAAGATCTCGGAGAAAACCCACGCAGGTCAAGGGGAGAACGTACAAACTCTGTACAGACGGCGCCCGTAGTCAGGATCGAACCTGAGTCTCCGGCGCTGCATTCGCTGTAAGGCAGCAACTCTACCGCTGCGCCACCGTGCCGCCCTATTTGCAAAATCCCCTATGTTCCTGGGCGTTGGAGTTGTTGTTAAGATCAGTTCTACTGCCTCCCTTAATTGTCTTCACGATGCTGACTAGGTCTGTGACTTATTCACACTTTTGTTAACAAACAATACTTTATCAGCAACAGCTTGCATCTCGATGCTTCACACCGGTGGTGGAGCCTCACACATCATCTGTATTTTGAACAGCAGCAAAAATATTTTCGTGAAGTATTGTTGATTTAAGATTCTTTGGCAGGGGGCTGACGATTTGTTGATGCCGCCGATCGGCTTTGAGAGACTCCGACGACACTTCAAGAGAACCATACTTTCAACCTTCCATTCACATGGCGTTCTGTTGTGTCAACAGCTCGCTGTGAATTCCTTCTCAAACCCCATTACTTCACAAGCTCAACACTGAGCCCTGGCACATTCTTCATCTCTTGTGTAAATGCCATATGTCTACCATCTGCATGGAACTCGAAGCAAGACTTTGGTTCAGAAGTTGCATTGCAATGTGCTGATACAATAACATTGTCAAGCTGGGAGAGGGCGCAGAGAAGACTTACGAGGATGTTGCCGGGACTAGAGGGTCTGAGCTACAGGGGGAGGTTGAGTAGGCCGGGACTCACACACAGGGTGGTGGGTGTATTTAACGAGCTGCCGGAGGAGGTAGTCGAGGCTGGGACTATCCCAACGCTTAAGAAACAGTTAGACAGGTACATGGATAAGACATGTTTAGAGCGGTATAGACTAAACATGGGCAGGTGTAGCTGGAACATGTTGGTCGGTGTGGGCAAGTTAGGCCAAAAGGCCTGTTTCCACGCTGTATCACTCTATTCCTTAAAGTGCAGGAGGATGAGGGGTGATCTTATAGAGGTGTATAAAGTCATGAGAGGAATAGATCTGGTAGATGCACAAAGTCTCTTGCCCAGAGTAGCGGAATCAAGAACCAGAGATGATGGATTTAAGGTGAAGGGGAAAAGATTTAATAGGAATCTGAGGGGTAACTTTTTCCACACAAAGGGTGGTGGGTGTATGGAACAAGCTGACAGAGGAGGTAGTTGAGGCTGGGACAAAACCAATGTTTAAGAAACAGTTAGACAGGTACATGGATAGGACAGGTTTGGAGAGATGTGGACCAAACGCAAGCAGGTTTTGGTTTAGATTAGAGATACAGCGCGGAAACAGGCCCTTTGGAGCACCGAGTCCGCACTGACCAGCGATCCCCGCACACTAACACTATCCTACACACACTAGGGACACAACGTGAAGTGTAGATGGAGTGGGTTGTTGGGTAGTCCGGTCTGTGTGATGGACTGGGCTACATTCACAACTCAATGCAGTTTCTTGGGGTCTTGGGCAGAGCTGTTCCCAACACAAACTGTGATTCCACCCGACAGTACATTTTCTACGGTGCACCTGCAGAAGTTAGACAATAGACAATAGACAATAGGTGCAGGAGTAGGCCATTCGGCTCTTCGAGCCAGCACCGCCATTCACCGTGATCGTGGCTGATCATCCACAATCAGTACCCCGTTCCTGCCTTCTCCCCATACCCCTTGAAGTTAGTTAGAGTCATGGAGACACAGTCATACAGCACGGAAACAGGCCCTTCAGCCCAACTCCTCCATACCAGCCAAGATGCTCCATGTATACGAGTCCCATTTGCCCATGTTCATCCCACATCCCTCTAAACCTTTCCTATCCTAGACTTTACTTCAGACTTTACAATTTAGAGATTCAGCACAGAAACAGGCCGTTTGGCCCAGCAAATCCACACGGACCAGTGATCACGCCATATACTAACACTATCCTGCACACAAGGCCCAGACTTCTAAGATCAGACGAGGTTGGTCTTTTTTTCAAGCTAGTACAGCCATTACAGGCTAGTACAGCCATTACAGTCTAGTACAGCCATTACAGTCTAGTACAGCCATTACAGGCTAGTACAGCCATTGCAGGCTAGTACAGTTATTACAGGCCAGTACAGTCATTTGTTTCATTTAAGAAATAGTTGGACAGGTGCATGGACAGGACAGGTTTGGAAGGTTATGGACCAAATGCAGGCAAGTGGGACTAGGGTAGCTGGGACATTGTTGGCCGGTGTGGGCGAGTTGGGCCGAAGGGCCTGTTTCCATACTGTATCACTCTATGACTCTATGACTCTAAGGGCCAATGTACAATTTTTTACTGAAGACAATTAACGGACAAACCAACATTTGCAGTTCCTTCCCACACAAATTGGTGACCTGTATCAGGTTAGATTTCTTTTCAGCTCGGTATTGAACAGAGTTATTTCCCACTTAGTCTGCCGATATCCAGTTGTGGTGTTCAGCATGGTTAAGCTTGCAGTGAACTAACTTAATTATCGATCATTATATCCTGTTTGTGTCGGTCTAAGGAAATAGGATCTCTGAGCCAGGGCAAAATATCTCCAAACGCCAAAGGTTTAATACGCTAATTAACTCTTTCAAGCAGCATGACAGGAGATATTTCCAGCCCAGGCATCATTTGAAAACTTAAGGGGAATGTGTTATTTTGAACTTCAAAGGTAGGGGTATCGAAAATGGCGACATTGGTTTAAGGGGAGAGGAAGGTGCCTTAAAGGGAATTCGTAGGAAAGGTTGACACAAAATGCTGGAGTAACTCAGTGGGACAGGCAGCATCTCTGGGGAGAAGGAATGGGCGACGTTTCAGGTCGAGACCCTTCTTCAGACTGAGAGTCAGGGGAGAGGGGAACAAGAGATACAGACGGTGACATAGAGAGATATAGAACGAATGAATGAAAGATATGCAGAAAAGGGAACGATGATAAAGGACAATTTGGACACAAAATCTATATACTAAAATGCTCGTTTGTTTGTTTGTTCCTGAACTACAGTCAAAACGGTACACGATAGCACGACAATTTTAGGCCCACCTTACTCACCATCGTCCCTTTGGTGCTAATGGAAGAAGTTTCATTGAAATCGGTGTTATATTTTTTAAGTTATTCACATTTTCAAGTTTAAATCTATCTCCTAGGGAGGGAGGGAAGGGGGGAGGGAGGGGGGAGAGGGGAGGGGAGAGAGGGGGAGGAGAGGGGGAGGGAGGGGGAGGGAGGAGGGAGGAGGGAGGGGGAGGGAGGAGGGAGGGAGGAGGAGGGCGGATAAGGGAGGGTTGAAGGGGATGGAGTGGGGGGGAGGGGAAGGGAGAGGGGAGGGAGGGGGGAGAGGAGGGAGGGGGAGGGAGGAGGGAGGGGGAGGGAGGAGGGAGGGAGGAGGAGGGCGGATAAGGGAGGGTTGAAGGGGATGGAGTGGGGGGAGGGGAAGGGAGAGGGGAAGGGGGGAGGGGGAGGGAAGGGGGAGAGAGGGGGAGGGGAGGGAGGAGGGAGGGGGAGGGAGGAGGGAGGGGAAGAGACGGGGGAGGTGGGAGGGGGGAGAGGGGAGGGGGAAAGGAGAGGGAGGTTTGGGCCCAAAGGATTCACTCGATCTAGTGTTTTATAAAATTTTAACAATCAATAAGTCTATACATCATTTTAAGACAATTTATCACAGAAATTTTTTATAAAATTTAAAAACATAAAAACATAGCAAATAGGTGCGGGACTAGGCCATTCGGCCCTTCGAGACAGCACCGCCATTCAATATGATTATGGCTGATCTTCCAAAATCAGTACCCCGTTCCTGATTTCTCGATACCCGTTTTTGCTTCGACGAACAATAACTCTATACATTCGCTAAAATTGAACAGGTTTAATATTTAAAAAATGATCATCATTTAAAAGAAAATAATAATTAGACGCTAGACAGCTGGCGTATGTCAAAAAGGCACTGGTTTAACAAGCAGGGAGTGTGTGTGACGGACTAGAGCCTGCCAACAGGCTTACACTGGTGGTTGACAGTGTAACTGAGTGTGTGCCACGGCTATTGACTGGGGCTTCAGACTACAGGGAGACAGGCACTAATTAACATGTTCTTTTGACAGTGTAATATCATCTGGAGTCACAGTGACAGATTTATACGCGTATGGGTCAGCAGCCAGGATCAGAAGCCAGAAATAGACCTGGCCAAGGAGAACTGGGGGATATTACATCCTTTCTCACACACACACACATGGAGAATTATGTATTTATTCACAAAATGCTGGAGTAACTCAGCAGGTCAGGCAGCATCTCAGGAGAGAAGGAATGGGTGACGTTTCGGGTTGAGACCCTTCTTCAGACTGATGTCAGGGGGGGGGGGCCTCAAATTTGAGGAAGGATATTCTTGCTATTGAGGGCGTGCAGCGTAGGTTTACTAGGTTAATTCCCGGAATGACGGGACTGTCATATGTTGAAAGACTGGAGCGGCTAGGCTTGTATACACTGGAATTTAGAAGGATGAGAAGGGATCTTATCGAAACATATAAGATTATTAAGGGGTTGGACACGTTAGAGGCAGGAAACATGTTCCCAATGTTGGGGGAGTCCAGAACAAGGGGCCACAGTTTAAGAATAAGGGGTAGGCCATTTAGAACTGAGATGAGGAAAGAAATTTCAGTCAGTGAGTTGTGAATCTGTGGAATTCTCTGCCTCAGAAGGCAGTGGAGGCCAATTCTCTGAATGCATTCAAGAGAGAGCGAGATAGAGCTCTTAGGGATAGCGGAGTCAGGGGGTATGGGGAGAAGGCAGGAAAGGGGTACTGATTGAGAATGATCAGCCATGATCACATTGAATGGCGGTGCTGGCTCGAAGGGCCGAATGGCCTCCTCCTGCACCTATTGTCTATTGTCTACTTTCTATTGTCACCCATTCCTTCTCTCCTAAGATGCTGCCTGACCCGCTGAGTTACTCCAGCATTTTGTGAATAAATACCTTCGATTTGTACCAGCATCTGCAGTTATTTCCTTACACGACCTGGAGAATTATGTAGGCACACTAGCAGGGACCGCACGGTGGTGCAGCGGTAGAGTTGCCGCCTCACAGCGCCAGAGACCCGGGATCGATCCTGACTACGGGTGCTGTCTGTACGGAGTTTGTACGTTTTCTCCCCGTGACCTGCGAGATCTTCGATTTCCTCCCACACTCCAAAGACGTACAGGTTTGTAGGTTAATTGGCTTGGTACAAAAACGCAAAATTGTCCCCGGTGTGTGTGTGTGTAGGGTGGTGTTAGTGTGTGGGGATCGCTGGTCGGCGCGGACTCGGTGGGCCGAAGGGCCTGTTTCCGCGCTGTATCTCTAAACTAAACTAAACTAAACTAAGGCAAGGTAAAGCAATTGGTGTGTGTGTGTGTGCATCAGAGCAGTGAGCTGACGTTGGCACTTACAGACTCACTGGCAGGTGAACCTCCAGTCTCCCTAGTCGAGAGAAAGCACTTACCAGCAGGGGCAGGGAGAGAGCTGAGGACTCAGAGCAGCAGATGAAACGATCTGGAAATTAGTTGTCCTCTGCACCACACAGCTCAGAGATGAAGTTACAAAAGGTGAAATGTCTCAACCCCAGTAAAATTAATATTGGATGAAAAATTAAATTCAGCTTATTACAATCAAAAGTTCAAAGAATTTATTAAAGCAGCGAATGTCTTTGCACTCAGATTGTTTTGAAGAGCTTGGGCGTGCTGCCATCTTCTGCTTTAGTTGGCCATTGCAGGACTGCAGGAGAGTTGTTTGTGGGAAGGAACTGCAGATGTTGGTTTACATTGAAGGTAGACACAACATACCTGAGTAACTCAGTGGGTCAGGCGGCATCTCAGGAGAGAAGGAATGGGTGACGTTTCGGGTCGAGACCCTCCTTCAGACTGAGAGCCAGGGGTGAGGGAATCTAGAGATATATCGAAGGGTAAGGTGTGAAAATGACAGATCAAGGCAGATGTTGATCAGGAAATGTAGAATGGTTCAATGATCATCGCCTATTCATGTTGTATAAGAAAATAACTGCAGATGCTGGTACAAATCGAAGGTATTTATTCACAAAATGCTGGAGTAACTCAGCAGGTCAGGCAGCATCTCAGGAGAGAAGGAATGGGTGACGTTTCAGGTCGAGACCCTTCTTCAGACTGATGAAGGGTCTCGACCCGAAACGTCACCCATTCCTTCTCTCCTGAGATGCTGCCTGACCTGCTGAGTTACTCCAGCATTTTGTGAATAACCGCCTATTCATGTGCTCCATAGATGCTGCCTGACCCACTGAGTTTCCCCAGCACTTTAGTTTAGTTTAGAGTGGAGATACAGCGTGGAAACAGGCCCTTCATCCCATCGAGTCCACGTCGACAATCGATCACCCATTCCATCTCACACACTAGGGACAATTTGCAGAAGACAATTAATCTATAAACTTGATGATCTTTGAGATGGGGGAGAAAGGAAGCACCCGGGAAAAACCCACGTAGGTCATGGGCAGAACGTGCAAACTCCGTACAGACAGCGCCCGTAGTCAGGATCGAACCCGGGTCTCTGGCGCTGTAAGGCAGCAACTCTACCGCTGTGCCTCCGTGCCGCCAGTACATGGCGTCTTTTTTTTTGTAAACTAGCACCTGCAGTTCCTTTTATCCCTGATAAATCACACTTGACTAGAAGCAGAGACACAGTAGACTGCAGATGCTGGAACCTTGCGGATAGGACTGTTCGGAGGATTATCCCGTTCCCTCCACAACTCCCTAGTCAACTCATCCCTTCCCACCCAAACCGCCCCCTCCCTGGTTAACTCATCCCTTCCCACCCAAACCACCCCCACCCTAGGTATCTTCCCCTGCAACCGCAGTAGATGCAACACAATAGACAATAGACAATAGACAATGGACAATAGGTGCAGGAGGAGGCCATTCGGCCCTTCAAGCCAGCACCGCCATTCAATGTGATCATGGCTGATCATTCTCAATCAGTACCCCATTCCTGCCTTCTCCCCATACCCCCTGACTCCGCTATCCTTAAGAGCTCTATCTAGCTCTCTCTTGAATGCATTCAGAGAATTGGCCTCCACTGCCTTCTGAGGCAGAGAATTCCACAGATTCACAACTCTCTGTTTTTCCTCATCTCAGTTCTAAATGGCCTACCCCTTATTCTTAAACTGTGGCCCCTTGTTCTGGACTCCCCCAACATTGGGAACATGTTTCCTGCCTCTAACGTGTCCAACCCCTTAATAATCTTATACGTTTCGATAAGATCCCCTCTCATCCTTCTAAATTCCAGTGTACACAAGCCTAGTCGCTCCAGTCTTTCAACATATGACAGTCCCGCCATTCCGGGAATTAACCTAGTAAACCTACGCTGCACGCCCTCAATAGCAAGATACCTGTCCCTATTTCTCCTCCCTCGACTCTGTCCAGGGACCCCGACAGTCCTTTCAGGTAAGGCAGAGGTTCACTTGCACCTCCTCCACTCTCATCTACTGTATCCGTTGTTCAAGATGCGGACTCTTATAGATCGGTGAGACCAAACACAGACTGGGCGATCGTTTTGTGGAACATCTTCGTTCAGCCCGCCTGAACCAACCTGATCTCCCGGTTGCTGGACACTTTAATTCTCCTTCCCATTCCCACACTGACCTTTCTGTCCTCGTTCTCCTCCATTGTCAGAATGAGGCTAAACGCAAATTGGAGGAACAGCATCTCATATTTCGCTTGGGCAGCTTACAGCCCAGTGGTGTGAATATTGATTTCTCTCACTTCAGGTAGCCCCGGCATTCCCTCTCTCTCTCTATCCCTCCCCCACCCAAGTCGCACCAGCTTCTCATTTTCACCCTACAAACAGCTTACCATGGCCTGATTCCTTTATCATCGTTATTTTTTTGCAAATCTTTCATTCATTGTTCTTTATCTCTCCACATCACCGTCCATATCTCTCATTTCCTTTATCCCTGACAGTCTGAAGAAGGGTCTTGTCGTGAAACGTCACCCATCTCTTCTCTCCAGAGATGCTGCCTGTCCCGCTGAGTTACTCCAGCTTTTTGTGTCCATCTTCGGTTTGAAACAGCATCTGCAGTTCCTTCTTACACAGGTACATGGATAGGACAGGTTTGGAGTGACATGGGCCAAACGCAGGCAGGTGGGACTAGTGTAGCTGGGACATGTTGCACGGTAGCCCAGCGGTAGAGTTGCTGCTTTACAGCGAATGCAGCGCCGGAGACTCAGGTTCGATCCTGACTACGGGTGCTGCACTGTAAGGAGTTTGTACGTTCTCCCCGTGACCTGCGTGGGTTTTCTCCGAGATCTTCGGTTTCCTCCCACACTCCAAATGACGTACAGGTATGTAGGTTAATTGGCTGGGTAAATGTAAAAATTGTCCCTAGTGGGTGTAGGATAGTGTTAATGTACGGGGATCACTGGGCGGCACGGACTTGGAGGGCCGAAAAGGCCTGTTTCCGGCTGTATATATATGATATGATAGATATGATATGATACGTTGGTCAGTGTGGGCAAGTTGGGCCGAAGGGCCAGTTTCCACACTCTATGACTATGCTTGTGCCAAACTAGATGCCAAATTAAACCAATCACCCCAGCCTGTCCATAATCCACATCACTCCATTCCCTGCATATCCATATGCCTGTCTAAAACCTTCGTAAATGCCACTATCATATCTGAAATCAGCACACACAAGGAAGCATTGCTATTTTCATTTCCGAAGGATATCAAGGGCCGGGCGTAAAATTGGCCATTTTATCCTAAAAGCATTGCAGCCTCCCACGAAACAAAATCACAAAAACTTGCTTGATGGAGCCTTAAAATCAAATCTTGCTTCTGTGTCCTCTGATATAAAGGAGGCACATGGATTGTACATCAATCCGAGATTCTTCACCTCAGATCTAAAGCTTCTAAAGACAATTCCTGCGAGAGTTTTCAAAGTGGAAAAAGATAATGGACATTTTCCAAATAACCAGCCTTCTTCAATATGCTGCTGCATTGCATCGAGGAGAAGATAAAAACCTACGAGATGTTGTTTGAAACAATTGCACATGCAGATGGTACCGACAATAATAGCTAAAAAATGAGAGGCGTCATCTTGTCACATTTAATGGATGGGAGAGGGGTTGTTTTTTTTAAATCTCTATAAATCTGTTTGCATTTTGTTCCAAGAATTCAGCATTTATTTAATTTTACAGATCACCGGTGGTTATATAATTCAGAACAATCTGATTTTGCTTTACCCACTGTTGAGTGCAGTACATTTTGGATAAGGTCGAATATTGCTTTCTTTGAGGCCTTTCTGAAGCTGAATATTGGATCGATTGAAAGATTGCGCCTGAAAACAGGCCCTTCGGCCCACCGAGTCCGTGCCGACCATAGACCACTCCTGGAGTTTAGAAGGATGAGAGGGGATCTTACAGAGACATATAAAATTATAAAAGGACTGGACAAGATAGATTCAGGAAAAATGTTCCCGGTGTTTGGGGGAGTCCAGAACCAGGGGTCACAGTTTAAGAGTAAGGGGTAGGCCATTTAGGACTGAGATGAGAAAAAAGTTCTTCACCCAGAGAGTTGTGAATCTGTGGAATTCTCTGCCACAGAAGGCAGTGGAGGCCAATTCACTGGATGTTTTCAAGAGAGAGTTGGATTCAGCTCTTAGGGCTACCGGAATCAAGGGATGTGGGGAGAAAGCAGGAAAGGGGTACTGATTGTGGATGATCAGCCATGATCATATTGAATGGCGGTGCTGGCTCGAAGGGGCAAATGGCCTCCTCCTGCACCTATTTTTCTATGTTTCTATCCCTTAGTTATCACCTCTTCCCCAGCCAACAATGGGCCATTGTGGGCTCCACTCTTCCTTGCTCATCTGCTGCCAGCCCTGCTTGTTCTGGCCTTTTCTTACTTCCAGTTCGCTCCCCTCTACTTTCAGTCTGAAGAAAGGTCTCGTCCCGAAACGTCACCCATCCTCATCCTCCAGAGATGCTGCCTGACCCACTGAGTTACTCCAGCACTTTGTGTCGATCACAGGAAAGATAATGCAGATAATGGAGACTGTGCCTCATGACATAGGCATCGTGGCCTGGATAGAGTGGATGTGGAGAGGATGTTTCCACTGGTGGGAGAGTCTGGGACCAGAGGGCACAGCCTCAGAATTAAAGGACATTCCTTTAGGAAGGAGATGAGGAGGAATTTCTTCAGTAAGAGGCTGTTGAATCTGTGGAATTCATTGCCACGGAAGGTTGTTGTGGATCCAAGTCAATGGATATTTGTAAGGCGGAGATAGATAAGATTCTTGATTAGTGCGGGTGTCAGGGGTTATGGGGAGAAGGCAGGAGAATGGGGTGAGGAGGGAGATATAGATCAGCCATGATTGAATGGCGGAGTAGACTTGATGGGCCGAAGGGCCTAATTCCTCTCCTATCACTTCTGAACATATGAACAATTGGGCAGAGGATTCCTGCAGTCAGGTTGTGGAGCTATTTTAGAGCAAAGTTGAACAACAAGCTGTCTTCAACATCAGAGCAATGTTATTCTCCACTAGGGATCTCTTGTTGCTGATGTTGTTGTAAATAATCCATGACCAACACTCAGATCTTTTACCTCACCGGGGACTGCGAACGCTGGAATCTTGGCATCTTGAGCCTCCGGCCTCGCGTTTCATTCTCTTCTCACCTGACCTGACACCAATTTTGCCTCATTTTCATTTCTGGCCTTTGTTCACCCATCTGCCCATCAACCCCCTCACCTGTATCCACCTATCACTTGCCAGACTTTATTCTGCCCCCACCATCTCTCTTCCATCCTTCTCTCCCCCCCCCCATTAGAATCGATCTGAAGAAGGGACCCGACCAAAACGTCACCTATCCATGTTCTCCATAGCTGCTGCCTCACTGAGTTACTCCGGCACTAGTTCATTGCTCGCATCTTTGAAAATTATGGTTAAGTTTATTTTTTAATTAGTGCATGTTTGATATCCATACCTTAAGAAAAATAGTACTGACAAATTCATATGTGTAGGAAGGTACTGCAGATGCTGGTTTAAACCGAAGATAGACACAAAAAAGTTGGAGTAACTCAGCAGGACAGGCAGCATCTACAGTCTGAAGAAGGGTCTCGACCCGAAACGTCACCCATTCCTTCTCTCCAGAGATACTGCCTGTCCCGCTGAGTTACTCCAGCTTTGTGCATCTTATTCATATGGCAGGATAGGGCTTCAGTTAACACTAAGCTGGAAAGGATGCAAAGAAGATTTACAAGGTGTTGCCAGGACTCGAGGGCCTGAGCTATGGGGCGAGGTTGGGCAGGCTAGGACTTTACTCCTTGGAGCGCAGGAGGCTGAGGGGTGATCTTATAGAGTTGTATAAGATCATTAGAGGGTGAATGCACAGTCTTTTTCCCTGGGTTGGGGAATCAGAAACGAGGAGGCATAGGTTTAAGGTTAGCTGGCAAAGGTTTAATAGAAAACATGTTCCCAATGTTGGGGGAGTCCAGAACCAGAGGCAACAGTTTAAGAATAAGGGGTAAGCCATTTAGAACGGAGATGAGGAAAAACTTTTTCAGTCAGAGAGTTGTAAATCTGTGGAATTCTCTGCCTCAGAAGGCAGTGGAGGCCAATTCTCTGAATGCATTCAAGAGAGAGCTAGATAGAGCTCTTAAGGATAGCGGAGTCAGGGGGTATGGGGAGAAGGCAGGAACGGGGTACTGATTGAGAATGATCAGCCATGATCACATTGAATGGTGGTGCTGGCTCGAAGGGCCGAATGTCCTCCTCCTGCACCTATTGTCTATTGTCTATTGTCTATAAAGGCAAACCTTTTCACACTGAGGATGGTGGGTGTAAGGAACGAGCTGCCAGAGGAGGTAGTTGAGGCAGATGTAACAACAATATTGGAAAGGCACTTGGTCAGGAATGTGGATAGGAGAGATTTAGAGGGATCCGGACCAAATGCGGGCAAACGGGACATGTTTAGATGGGACATTTTGGTTGGCAAGGACGAGTTGGGCCGAAGGGCCTGTTTCCATGCCCTGTGACTCCACTACTCTATCAATAGAACAAATGCATTTATTTATAAAGCAGGCATATTACCATATTAATTTGTTCCAGCAGTCACGATCATTTGAGAGTCATGTGAATATGAGAGCCCTCTAGAATCTCGTGACAAGTCAAGAGTGTTTTATTATCATATGAATCGAAACGAAGCAAAGAAATTCTTACCTTCAGCAGCGCAACTGATTTGTAAACAGAGTGCTCAATAAATAATATAGTAAACAAACATAAAACAGGAAGCTCAATAAATAAAGAAAAGCAATATCGTGCAAAAAAACAAACAAAGCACAAAGTCCTCATAGTTTGGAGTTTAGTTGGAGTAATTTCTTTTGTTCTTAAACAAGGGAAAGAATTGGTTAAAACAAATACACCGTGGGGTGACACGGTGGCGCAGCGGTAGAGGTGCTGCCTTCCAGCGCTTGCAGCGCCGGAGACCCGGGTTCCATTCCGACTACGGGCGCCGTCTGCACGGAGTTTGTACGTTCTCCCCGTGAACGCGTGGGTTTTCTCCGAGATCTTCGGTTTCCTCCCACACTCCAAAAATGTACAGGTTTGTAGGTTAATTGGCTTGGGTATAAGTGTAAATTGTCCCTGGTGCGAGTCGGATAGTGTTAATGCGCGGGGATCGCTGGTCGGCGCGGACCCGGTGGGCCGAAGGGCCTGTTTCCGCGCTGTATCTCTAAACTAAACTGCTGGAGGAACTCAACGGTTCAGGCAGCATCTCTGGAGGACATGGATAGGCAACGTTTTGGGTCGGTCCACTTCTACAGACTCTTTGGTAATCTTTGGTAACTCAAGAAGGATTCCAACCCTAAACGTTATCTGCCCATTCCTTCCACGGATGCTGCCTGACCCAATGAGTTCCTCCAGCATGTTGTGCTTTGGTCATGGTTCCAGCATTTGCAGTCCCTTGTTTAGCTCAGTTATTGTCACGTGTGCCGAGGTACAGTGAAAAGCTTTTGTGGCGTGCTATCCAGCCTGCAGAAAGACAATACATGATTACAATCGACCCATTTACAGTGTAAAGATACATGATAATGGAAGGTATTTATTCACAAAATGCTGGAGTAACTCAGCGGGTCAGGCAGCATCTCAGGAGAGAAGGAATGGGTGACGTTTCGGGTCGAGACCCTTCTTCAGACTGATGTCAGGGGGGCGGGACAAAGGAAGGATATAGGTGGAGACAGGAAGACAGTGGGAGAACTGGGAAGGGGGAGGGGAAGAGAGGGACAGAGGAACTATCTAAAGTGGGAGAAGTCGATGTTCATACAGCTGGGCTGCAAACTGCCCAAGCGAAATATGAGGTGCTGTTCCTCCAATTTCCAGTGGGCCTCACTATGGCACTGGAGGAGGTCCATGACAGAAAGGTCAGACTGGGAATGGGAGGGGGAGTTGAAGTGCTCGGCCACCGGGAGACCAGATTGGCCAACGCGGACCGAGCGCAGGTGTTGAGTGAAGCGAATGGAATAACGTTTAGTGCAAGGTAAAACCAGCAAAGTCTGATCAAGGATAGTCTGAGGGTCTCCAATGAGGTAGATAGTAGTTCAGCACCAATCTCTGGTTGTGGTAGGATGGTTCAGTTGCCTGATAACAGCTGGGAAGAAACTGTCCCTGAATCTGGGAAGAAACTATTTCCTTTGCTAATTTTTATTGATGTAGAAGAATATTTTACTTTCAGGAAACATTGTAGGAATCTACGAAGTAGTTTTTGAAATGCTATTGAGAAAGTTTCATTGAGAATCTTTTTCATCAATGTAACAAATAGAAGCTCATTATTTGGTTCATATTGAATTTGGAAGATTAGTGTTTGAAGAGCCAGTGCCAACTGATCCTTTATTTTGCTAAATTCCATATGAATTGAGATGTGCTCTACTAAATCAACTAGTCAACAAACTTGTGTAGGGAGGAGCTGCAGATGCTGGTTTAGGTCATAATTGATAGTAGATGAATTAGGCCATTCGGCCCATCAAGTCTACTCTGCCATTCAATCATGGCTGATCTATCCCTCCCTCCAAACCCCATTCTCCTGCCTTCTCCTCATAACCCCTGACACCCGTACTAATCAATAATCTATCTATCTATGCCTTAAAAATACCCACTGACTTGGCCTCCACAGCCTTCTGTGGCAGAATTCCACAGATTCACCACCCTCTGACTAAAGAAATGTCTCCTCATCTCCTTCCTAAAAGAACGTCCTATAATTCTGAGGCTATGACCTCTAGTCCTAGACTCTCCCACTAGTGGAAAAATCCTCCCCACATCCACTCTATCCAAGCCTTTCACTATTCTGTACATTTCACTGAGGCTCCCTGTCCTTCTAAACTCCAGCGAGTACAAGTCTAGTGCTGTCAAATGCTCATCATAGGTTAACCTACTCATTCCTGGGATCATTCTTGTAAACCTCCTCTGGACCCTCTCCAGAGCCAGCACACCCTTTCTCAGATATGGTGCCCAAAATTGCTCACAATATTCCAAATGCGGTCTGACCAGCACCTTATAGAGCCTCAGCATTACATCCCTTTAAAACCCACACAATTACATCAGCATCAATTGCAGATTAACCTTTGGGAAATACTGCACCAGAACTCACAAGTCCCTTTGAACCTCCGATTTCTGGATTCTCTCCCCATTTAGAAAATAGTCCATGCCTTTATTGCTCCTACCATAATGCATGACTCCACACTTTGCTACACTATTCCATCTGCCACTTCTCTGCCCACTCTCCCAACCTGTCCAAGTCCTTCTGCGGAAACCCTGTTTTCTCCACACTACCTGCCACTCCACCTATTTCCGTATCATCCGCAAACTTGGCCACAAAGTCTACAATCCCCCCGTCCAAATCATTAATATACAACGTGAGGAGTAGCGGCCCCAGCACCGAGCCCTGCGGAACTCCGCTAGTCACTGGTGGCCAACCAGATAAAGCCCCCCTTTATTGCCACTCTTGGTCTTCTGCCATCCAGCCAGCCTGCTGTCCATGCCAGTATCTGCCCTTTGATACCATGGGCTCTCATCTTCCTTAGCAGCCTCACGTGTGGCACCTTATCAAAGGCTTTCTGGTCATCTAGGTATACAACATCTACTGACTCTCCTTTATCTGTCCTGCTGTTTACTTCTTCAAAGAATTCCAGCCAATTTGTCTGGCAAGACCTCCCCTTCACAAAGCCATGCTGACTTCAGCCTATTTTATCGTGAATTTCTACGTTCTCCGTAACCTCATCCTTTACAATGGACTCTAAAATCTTACCAACCACCGAAGTCAGACCGACCGGCCTATAGTTCCCACTATTCTGCTTTGCTCCCTTCTTGTGCAGCGGGGTAATATTGGCAATTTCCCAATCATCAGGGACCACTCCTGACACTAGTGATTTTTGAAATATCACTATCAATGCCTCCACAATCTCTAAAGCACCAAAGATAGACACAAAAAGCTGAAATAACTCAGCGGGTCAGGCAGCATCTCTGGAGAGAAGGAATGGGTGACATTTTGGGTCAAGATTCAAGAGTGTTTTATTGCCATATGTCCCAGACAGAACAATTAAATTCTTACTTGCAGCAGCACAACAGTATATGTAAACAAAGTACACTTTAAATGATTTAATAAACGGAAAAAAAAAAAGTTCAGTGTGTGTATATACATATATCTATGCAGTGTGTGTATATAGAAACTTACAAAATTCTTAAGGGGTTGGACAGGCTAGATGCAGGAAGATTGTTCCCGATGTTGGGGAAGTCCAGAACAAGGGGTCACAGTTTAAGGATAAGGGGGAAGTCTTTTAGGACCGAGATGAGAAAGTTTTTCTTCACACAGAGAGTGGTGAATCTGTGGAATTCTCTGCCACAGAAGGTAGTTGAGGCCAGTTCATTGGCTATATTTAAGAGGGAGTTAGATGTGGCCCTTGTGGCTAAAGGGATCAGGGGGTATGGAGAGAAGGCAGGTACGGGATACTGAGTTGGATGATCAGCCATGATCATATTGAATGGCGGTGCAGGCTCGAAGGGCCGAATGGCCTACTCCTGCACCTATTTTCTATGTTTCTATGTTTCTATACACAGATATGGGAGGTAGACACAAAATGCTGGAGTAACTCAGTGGGAAGGCAGCCTCTCTGGAGAGAAGGAATGGGTGACGTTTCGGGTCGAGACCCTTCTTCAGACTAGTGTAAGAAAATAACTGCAGATGCTGGTACAAATCGAAGGTATTTATTCACAAAAGGCTGGAGCAACTCAGCAGGTCAGGCAGCATCTCAGGAGAGAGGGAACGTCACCCATTCCTTCCCTTCTTCAGACTGATCAGTCTGAAGAAGGGTCTCGACCCGAAACTTCACCCAATCCTTCTCTCCCGCGATGCTGCCTGACCCGCTGAGTTACTCCAGCATTTTGTGTCTACCTTCAATTTAAACCAGTATCTGCAGTTCATTCCTGCACTTCTAAATATATATGGGTGTTTCCGTAAATACAGCACCCAGTAGTGAAACTGAAGGTCTTCAAACTTCCAGGTTATTTTCCTGTTTTTCATGTAATAGTCCCATTGTTTCATATCCTGTATTTTAAGTAGTATAGATCATGGTGCATAGCCAAAATAATGGGATGAAGCAAAAATAAATAAATCTGTGTAAGAAATCAGTATAAGAGACAGTGTCCCATATGTCTTATAAATTTAAAAAATGTTCTCGCTTTTGTTTTCAAATTTAGAAATTATTAAATTTTGGTCAAATCTTGGTCGATTTTGATCACAAATTAGCCTCAAAAGGATCATAGATAGGCCCATTTTTCATGCTGAATTATGGTATTTCATTACGATTTAATAACTTTCGAATTTGGCCACTCGTGTCACAGGTTGGTAGACAAAAAATGCCGGAGTAACTCAGCGGGTCAGGCAGCATCTCCGGAGAGATGGAATGGGTGACTTTTTGGGCCGAGACCCTTCTTCAGACAGGTTGGTACCCTTATTTACGGAAACACCCATATCACACGTAGACATACACATTAAAAACAAACAGACAATACTAGTACATCTGAGGAAGGGTCTCGACCCGAAACGTCACCCATTCCTTCTCTCCCGAGATGCTGCCTGACCCGCTGAGTTACTCCAGCACTTTGTGTCTGTCTTTGACAAACTTGTTCTATATCTGGAGATGCCCAATGAATATGGAAGTGATTCTCTGACATTTGATATTCCTTGATTACAGTGCATGTTAATAGTTGCATTTCATGCATTTCAACTAATGCAAAATGTAAATTATTTGCCTGAGCCCAGTATTGATTAGCACGATGTTTCAAACGAGCCATCATTTCGCATTCGAGAGGCTTGTGAATGAGGAGTTATTATCCACATAACACAGGCAAATGCTGCTGCAACCACATTATGGACTAATGATGTAAGAGCCCAAATAAGTCTTTGCAAATGCCTGACCTTAGCAAGGCAGTAACATTGTCAAGGTTAGCTCTCACAGGTTTCTGTTGAAGATCTGATTGAAATTCTGCTGCATGTGGCTAGTTTTTCCTCAGCTATTCCGCAGCGAACTCTCTCTCACGGAATTCATGAATAAATTTGGTCCATTGACCCTGCAATCTGCTCCCTGAAGATTCCGAGCAATCTTTGCGGAATTTTCCTTTCAGTACAGAGAGCAAACCCTTTTGGACAATAATTTCATCCGTCGCCAACAGTGAATGTTGCAGGAAGGAACTGCAGATGCTGGTTTACATCGAAGATAGACACGGAGTGCTGGAGTAACTCAGTGGGACAGGCAGCATCTCTGGAGAGAAGGAATGGATGATGTTTCGGGTCCAGACCCTTCTTCAGACTGAGAGTCAGGGGAGAGAGGGAGTTGCAGAGATATGGGTGGGTAAGGTGTGAAAACGAGAAATCAAAGGGGACGTAGTTCAAGGAAAATGTAGAATAGATCATTGTTAATAGACAATAGACAATAGGTGCAGGAGGAGGCCATTCGGCCCTTCGAGCCAGCACCGCCATTCAATGTGATCATGGCTGATCATTCTCAATCAGTACCCCGTTCCTGCCTTCTCCCCATACCCCCTAACTCCGCTATCCTTAAGAGCTCTATCTAGCTCTCTCTTGAATGCATTCAGAGAATTAGCCTCCACTGCCTTCTGAGGCAGAGAATTCCACAGATTCACAACTCTCTGACTAAAAAAGCTTTTCCTCATCTCAGTTCTAAATGGCCTACCCCTTATTCTTAAACTGTGGCCCCTTGTTCTGGACTCCCCCAACATTGGGAACATGTTTCCTGCCTCTAACGTGTCCAACCCCGTAATAATCTTATACGTTTCGATAAGATCTCCTCTCATCCTTCTAAATTCCAGTGTATACAAGCCTAGTCGCTCCAGTCTTTCAACATATGATAGTCCCGCCATTCCGGGAAATAACTTAGTAAACCTACGCTGCACGCCCTCAATAGCAAGAATATCCTTCCTCAAACTGGGGGAAGTTGACAACAAAGCATGTAAAGATAACATTTAATCAGGAGGACAGTCAGACTGGTCGGAGAACTAGGATGGGGGAGGGATGGAGAGAGGGGGCGGGGGAGGATGGGATGGAATACTAGGCCAGCAGCACATGTACTGAGTGCTCTTTCTACAGATGCAATTAAACTTATGTTAATTTTGCCAATTTCCGTTGAGGTCGCTGAAATGTTTTGTCAAGAGTCAAGAGTGTTTTATTATCATAAGCCCCGAAACAGAACAATGAAATCCTTACTTGCAGCAGCACAACAGATATGTAAACACGTGTAGGAATCTTTGTCCCACCCCTCCCCTGACATCAGTCTGAAGAAAGGTCTCGACCCGAAACGCCACCCATTCCTTCTCTCCAGAGATGCTGCCTGCCTGTCCCGCTGAGTTACTCCAGCATTTTGTGTCGACCTTAGATATCTTCTTCTTCTGTCGTACGTCTTTTAGACCTGCAGGTCCGTTGAGGCGAGTCAGGCCAATGTGTTATCGTCCAGGTCAATCGGACCTCGTTCACCATTTGGTGGCCGGTATTTGGGGCAACTGGTGACCACGTGCTCCACTGTCTGTGTTGGGTCCGGAGAGACGGAATGGGTGACATTTCGGGCCGAGACCCTTCTTCAGACAGTTTGGTACCCTTATTTAAGGAAACACCCATATCAATAGTCAATAGTCAATTTATTTGTCACATACACATAAATGTGCAGTGAAATGAAAAATTACCCGCAGTTCAACAATAAGACCAAAAAGAATAATCAATAAAAATGCAATAACACATACAATCATAAACTAACACCAAACAAAAGAAACATCCATCACAGTGAGTCTCCTCCAGTCCCTCTTCACTGTGATGGAAGGCCAGAATGTCTTTTCTCTTCCCCTCCGTCTTCTCCCGCGGTCAGGCTGTTGAAGTTGCCACGTCGGGGCGGTCGGGGTTCCCGACATTGAAGCCCCCCACCGGGCGGAGAAAATCCCGCGGCCTATTTCAGGCGGCGGCGGACGGTGAAAGGTCCGCGACGGGCCGACCCAAGCCCCGCGATTCGGGGCAGGCGAAGACGCTGCCGCTACCGGAGCTCCCGATGTCAGCCCCCACCCAGGGGCCTGCGGGCTTCCGACGTCCAGGCGGCCCGCGCCAAAACCTCCGGAGACGAGTCGCAGCTGCTCCCGCAGCATCCGAAGGCAGCCACATGTAGACATACATATAAAAATCAAACAGACAATACTAGTACATCTGAGGAAGGGTCTCCAGAATGGGGAAGACAAAGAGAGCCTCTACGCGGCCTCCCCCCCTCGTAAGCCCTCAAAGGGAAACTAATGTCTTTGCCACGTCTGCAGACTGCAAAACGCCACGCCTCCCCAGGCCAGGCGCCACCATCAAATGCCGCCAACTGTCGAGGCTTAGCGGTACTGCAGCTCAACGTTGAAGGCCCTACTACCACTGCCAAGCTCAACGTCATCGAACAGATTGCCATCAAAACCTTAGATATGTAAACATGGTACTCTGTAAAACCCGTAATAGATAAACAAGAAAATGTTTAGTGCATATACAAAAAAGCAAACAATTAAATTAATAGACAATAATAATGCAAAAATAATGTCCCCAAGTCTATAGAGTTTGGAGCCTATTTGGAGGTTGTAGTCTATAGAGTTTGGAGCCTATTTGGAGGTTGTAGTCTATAGAGTTTGGAGCCTATTTGGAGCCTATTTGGAGCCTATTTGGAGCCTATTTGGAGGTTGTAGTCTATAGAGTTTGGAACCCATTTGGAGGTTGTTGTGTTTAATAGCCTGATGGATGGCAGCGAGAAGCTGCTCCTGAACCTGGCCGTTACAGTTTCCAGGCTCCTGTATCTTAGGGCAGCACAGTGGCGCAGCGGTAGAGCCGCTGCCATGCAGCACCAGAGACCTGGGTTCGATCCTGACTACGGGTGCTGTCCGTACGAGATTTGTACGTTCCCCCTATGACCTCGTGGGTTTTCTCCGGGTGCACCGGTTTCCTCTCACGCTCCAAAGACGTGCAGGTTTTGTAGGTTAATTGGCTCTGGTAAAGATTGTAAATTTTTCCTAGTGTGTGTAGGATAGTGTTAGTGTGCGGGGATCACTGGTTGGCGCGAACTCAGTGGGCCGAAGGGCCTGTTTCCGCGCTGTATCTCTAAAAGACTAAAGAAAGACTGAAACCCTTCTTCCTGAAGACAGGATGAAAGAACTGCTCGTTCAACTGCTACTTTAATCATTGTGGCACAGCAGATTAAGCAGATAACATTATTGACTATATGCTATTTACAAACAGCAGCACAGTGTAACATTCAACAATAGACAATAGACAATAGGTGCAGGAGGAGGCCATTCGGCCCTTCGAGCCAGCACCGCCATTCAATGTGATCATGGCTGATCATTCTCAATCAGTACCCCGTTCCTGCCTTCTCCCCATACCCCCTGACTCCGCTATCTTTAAGAGCTCTATCTAGCTCTCTCTTGAATGCATTCAGAGAATTGGCCTCCACTGCCTTCTGAGGCAGAGAATTCCACAGATTCACAACTCTCTGACAGAAAAAGTTTTTCCTCATCTCCGTTCTAAATGGCCTACCCCTTATTCTTAAACTGTGGCCCCTTGTTCTGGACTCCCCCAACATTGGGAACGTGTTTCCTGCCTCTAACGTGTCCAACCCCTTAATAATCTTATACGTTTCGATAAGATCTAACAAGATTTAATGTTGCTTCATATTTTAATACCTAATGAATATTATGAAAAGTTTTGGTGAAGAATTTCTCTGGAATGCTGGAGGCGAGACCTGATGGAAGTCTGTAAAAATATTATTGAATATAAAATAATTCTGGCAAGCTAGAAAAAAGAAGCATAGTGTTTATACACTTATGGGAGGCAGAGATATGATAGATAGTCAGACATCACTCATCCACACGTTACACACTGAGGGCAATTTACAGAGGCCAATTAACCCACAAACCTGCACGTCTTCAGGATGTGGGTAGAAACCAGTGCACCCTGAGGAAACCCTCAGATTTAGAGGGATATGGACCAAACACGGGCAGGTGGGACTAGTGTAGATGGGACATGTTGGGCGGTGTGGGCAAGTTAGGCAAAAAGGCACTGTTTCTATGCTGTATCACTCTATGACTTTACAACTCAATAACTGGATGTACCAAGGGATATTGTAAAGTCCACACTACTGAAATTGTTCAATTTTGTTCCTTCATCTCTTTCTGTTGACATCTTTTCCCATGACATCCTTTGTTTGCTTTCCCCAATTGCCTTTTAAATCAGTTTTGATTAAAATGTAATGTTTTAACTTGCCTTCAGCTTCGTGTTTATTTCCCCCTCAATCTCTTGTGGGCTCTCACTGTTCGGGAAAACAAAAAGCTTCCGAGAACTTTCAATAAATCTTCGTTCACACGTGGAATGCCTCGGTTGTGTCTCTTCATCAACGTGAGGAAGATTTAAAGTCTCCTGTCGTTTAGTGGTGAAGACCTAGCATTTCTTTGTCTTATCATCTCCCACAACATAGCACCAGCTTTCCCTAGCACAATGTTTCCCTTTGCTGAACTTTAATTCTATGTAAGGGCACATCAAAGAGGATCTGACATGGACAACGCACATTGCCGCACTGGTGGGTAAGGCAAAGCAGCGCCTTTACCACCTCAGACAGCTGAGGAAATTCAGAGTGTCTCTGAGGATCCTTCATTGCTTCTACTCTGGGGCTGTAGAGAGCATCCTGTCCGGCAACATCACAGTCTGGTTTGGGAACAGCTCTGCCCAGGACAGGAAGGCCCTGCAGAGAGTAGTGCGTTCGGCAGAACGCACCATAGGAACTACACTCGTCCCCCTGCAGGACCTATACATCAGGAGGTGCAGATCCAGAGCAAGCAACTTTATGGGGGACCCCTACCACCCCAGTAACGGACTGTTCCAGCTTCTACGGTCAGGCAAACGCCTCCGCTGTCACGCTGTGAAAACGGAGAGGATGAGACAGAGTTTCTTCCCACAGGTCATCAGGACTGTTAACTATTATAACTCCAGGGACTAAATTTTGTCTTCTTTGTATTAACTTTAATTTATATCCTGTAACTGTAATTCTTTTTTTGCACAATCCGCAGGCATTGCCACTTTCATTTCACTGCACATCGTGTATGTGTATGTGACAAATAAACTTGACTTGACTTGACATCATATTCCGCAACAAATCTACTAATAAACACAATCGATCTCAACTGTTCAATGGGATCAATGGTAGTTCATGGTGACGGGGACCTAAGTCAGTGAACTTCTTTTTTGGCAACGCAGCGGGTCAGGCAGCATCTCTGGAGTAGAGGAATGGGTGACGTTTTGGAACGAGACCCATCTTGAGGCTGAGAGTCAGGGGAGAGGGGTTTATGGGAGTTGCAGAGGTGTATCAATCTGAAGAAGGCCCTCGATCCGAAATGTCATCCATTCCTCTTCTCCAGAGATGCTGCCTGTCCCGCTGAGTTACTCCAGCACTTTGTGCCTATCATTGGTGTAAACCAGCACCTGCAGTTCCTTCCTGCAGTTCTTTCTTTTGCATATAGTTCAGTGGCAATACATTAGACACAATGATACTAAGTACTAGAGTGTAAGATAGAAGACTATACTGAGTCTGCACACCAGAGTCACCACGGTTTAGGCACCATCTTGTACCCTTCAAGTCTGAAATTATTTTTAAATTTAGCTTAGTTCAAGCTCAGAGATACAGAACGGAAACAGGCCCTTCGGCCCACTGAGTCCACGCCGACCCAATGATCCCTATATACTAGCTCTATCCTACACACACTAGGGACAATTTAGTGTCACCTGCACCCACCATCAGGATTGAACACGGGTCTCTAGCGCTGTAAGGCAGCAACTCTACCACTGCGCCACCGTGCCACCCAAAACCCCTAAACTAAACGACGCTGAACTAAAAACCCAGTGTGACAGTAAACGCATGAAACACGATGGTCATGGGGTTCTTTAAGATGACCGACGTTATGTTTCAACTTCTAAACCCCAAAGGCTTCTTTGAACCTTAATGGTTCAAAAATCCCTAATGAGACTAATGATCGCAGCTTGGATAATTTGTGCAGGAAAATAACTGCAGATGCTGGTACAAATCGAAGGTATCACAAGATGTTGGAGTAACTCAGCTGGGTCAGGCAAAATCTCAGGAGAGAGAAGGAATGGGTGATGTTTCGGGTCGAGACCCGAAGGGTCTTGACCCGAAACGTCGCCCATTCCTTCTCTCTCCAGAGATGCTGCCTGACCCAGTTGAGTTACTTCAACATCTTGTGATAGCCGCTTGGATAATTGTGAGCTTAGAGAGGATACCTATTCACATGTATGTCATTTAAGTTTTAATATTGTCAGGTAGCTAAAAGCCAGATTATTACAAAAATTCTCTTCCTCAACATTCTCATCCGACACATTCAAACTAAATGAAACATCTACACAGTTTTATTGTAAAAATAGTACGTGAACATCATTATGTGGGCCAGTTATGTAAGATTTTATGCTAATATATGCAGATTTTAGCTGAATAGATTCTTTTTGCTTTAACTCAACACCATAATGGCAACAGCTCGATTTATACTAGCAGCAAGATTAAAGCTGTTTTTACGAATACTTTTAAAGGTCAATGTACCAGAGGCATATTCCTCATTAATGTTGTGCAGGGAAAAGTGACAATGTCCTTTAAAGAACAATATGATATTCACATGGACCAGTATTATATTGAAATGTCGAAACATTTCCTACAAATTAAATCTGGCAAAGTGGCTGTTCAACGCATTTAACAATATAAAACCCGAGCAGTGAAAGCTAAGAGGGGATTAAATCGAATGTGTACCATTACGGTTTTTATAGACAATAGGTGCAGGAGGAGGCCATTAGGCTCTTCGAGCCAGCACCGCCATTCAATGTGATCATGGCTGATCACTCTCAATCAGTACCCCGTTCCTGCCTTCTCCCCATACCCCCTGACTCCGCTATCCTTAAGAGCTCTATCCAGCTCTCTCTTGAATGCATTCAGAGAATTGACCTCCAATTTATAGGGAAGGACAATGCAGGAAAAATGTCCCCTATGTTGGGGGAGCCCAGAAACAGGGGTCACCAGTTTAAGAATAAGGGGTCGGCCATTTAGGACTGAGATGAGGAAACACGTTTTCATCTGGAGAGTTGTGAATCTGTGGAATTCTCTGCCACAGAAGGCAGTGGAGGCCAATTCACTGGATGCTTTCAAGAGAGAGTTAGATTCAGCACTCAGGGCCAAGGGAATCAAGGGTTATGGGGAGAAAGCAGGAATGGGTTACTGATTTTGGACGATCAGCCATAGTCATATTGAATGGCGGTGCTGGCTCGAAGGGCCGACTCACATACTTATTTTCTATGTTTCTATGACAAGGGCCTTGAATTCCTACAAGGTTTTCCTTTTTGGAGTCACTGCCTCACAGCACCAGAGACCCAGGTTTGATCCTGACATTGGTTGTTGTCTGTGTGGAGTTTGCACGTTCTCCCCGTGATGTCGTGGGTTCATCCGGGTGCTCCGGTTTTCTCCCACGCCCCAAAGACGTGCAGATAGTTCCTCTGACTTCTCCAACTTTAGATAGTTCCTCTGACTTCTCCAACTTTAGATAGTTCCTCTGCCCCTCTCTTCCCCTCCCCCTTCCCAGATCTCCCTCTATCTTCCTGTCTCCACCTCTATCCTTCCTTTGCCCGCCCCCCTGACATCAGTCTGAAGAAGGGTCTCGACCTGAAATGTCACCCATTCCTTCTCTCCTGAGATGCTGCCTGACCCGCTGAGTTACTCCAGCATTTTGTGAATAAATACCTTCGGTTTGTAGGTTAATCTGTAAATTCCCCCCATGTGTGTCGGGAGTGGATGAGAAACCGGGAGAAACAGAGAACTAGAGTGAACGGGTGATTGATGGTCGGCGCGGACCCGGTGGGCCGAAGGGCCTGTTTACTTGCTGTATCCCCAAACTAAACTAAACTATTCTGTACTGCTACATAAATGGAAGATCAGTGGGTACACTAGAAAAACAGGATAAGTGTTGATTGTACACATTTCTGGAGTTTCTCTGGAGATCATGTCCGTGGAATCCCAGGCAGATAGCTCTGCTGTGTCATTGATCAAGGCCATTAATATAAAATTAATTAATGAGGAAGACCTTTAAAAAAGATACCTTAAAGTGAGGAGCCTTTGGAGTATGGTTTGCCACAGGTGCTTGTTGAGGCAAAATAATTTCTTCCTCCTTTCACAGTCATAGAGTCATAGCGTGATACAGTGTGGAAACAGGCCCTTCGGCCCAACTTTCCCACACCAGCCAACATGTCCCAGCTCCATTAGTCCCACCTGCCCGCGTTTGGCCCATATCCCTCCAAACCTGTCCTATCCATGTACCTGTCTAAATGTTTCTTAAACGTTGGGATAGTCCTCTCTGGCAGCTCGTTCCAAACATCCACCGCCCTTTGTATGAAAAGGTTACCCCTCAGATTCCTATGAAATCTTTCCCCCCTCACCTTAAACCTATGTCTTCTGGTTCTCGATTCCCCTACTCTGGGCAAGAGACTCTGTGCTTCCAGGAAGCAAAATGGATAAATACTTGAAGCCAAGTTCAATGTTGGACTATGGGACTGTTGGGTTTGGATCATGCATGCTTGTGGACGCTGGTGGGAATGCCAGATCGGCATAGTGTTGGGAACCTTCTCAAAGGCATTGCTGAAGTCTATATAAACTACATCGACCACTCTGATCTAGGAATGGCACAGTGGTGCAGTGGTTTCCAAGCTGTATGATTTTAGACTTTAGACGGGTTTGTAGGTTAATTAGCTTCTATAAAATGTCCCTAGAATGTAAGATCAAACAAGTGCACAGGGTGAACGTTGGTCGGCGGGAAAGGACTCGGTGGGCCGAAGGGCCTGTTTCCACACTGTATCTCTAAAACTAGTGCATCACGGTGGCGCAGCGGTAGAGTTGCTGCCTTACAGCGAATGCACAGTCGGAGACCCGCGTTCGATCCCGACTACGGGCGCCGTCTGTACGGAGTTTGTACGTTCTCCCTGTGACCTGCGTGGGTTTTCTCCGAGATCTTCGGTTTCCTCCCACACTCCAAAGACGTACAGGTTTGTAGGTAAATTGGCTTGGTAAATGTAAAAATGGTCCCTAGTGTGTGTAGGATAGTATTAATGTGTGGGGATCGCTGGTCGGCACGGACCCGGTGGGCCGAAGGGCCTGTTTCCGCGCTGTAAATCAAACCTAACCTAAAATCTAACTTACCCAGGGGTCCTTGAATGCTTGCACCAAAGATACTAGAGAAACAAGATGGACCACTCCGTTGAAATCGGGTATACTGAAGAGTAAAACGCAACGGGGCCATTTTAGTAAGCGAAACCCGCCGTTCGCTATGCCTCTCGCAGTGGAATCAGTCATTTGGGGGAACGGTATGTGTGATGATACCATTAAAATGCAGAATATATCTCATCTATCAATTCACAGATTTTTGTTATGTTTCTTTTTAAATGTTTCTGCAGGTTCCTGCCTACTAAAATGAGGGACTACGGTTTTTAGGGTCGAGTGGTCTATCTTGTTCCTCTAGTATACACTGGAATTTAGAAGGATGAGAATACACTGGAATTTAGAAGGATGAGAGGAGATCTTATATAGACAATAGACAATAGACAATAGGTGCAGGAGTAGGCCATTCAGCCCTTCGAGCCAGCACCGCCATTCAATGCGATCATGGCTGATCACTCTCAATCAGTACCCCGTTCCTGCCTTCTCCCCATACCCCCTCACTCCGCTATCCTTAAGAGCTCTATCCAGCTCTCTCTTGAAAGCATCCAACGAACTGGCCTCCACTGCCTTCTGAGGCAGAGAATTCCACACCTTCACCACTCTCTGACTTCGAAACGTATAAGATTATTAAGGGGTTGGTCACGTTAGAGGCAGGAAACATGTTCCCAATGTTGGGGGAGTCCAGAACAAGGGGCCACAGTTTAAGAATAAAGGGTAGGCCATTTAGAACTGAGATGAGGAAAAACTTTTTCAGTCAGAGAGTTGTGAATCTGTGGAATTCTCTGCCTCAGAAGGCAGTGGAGAACAATTCTCTGAATGCATTCAAGAGAGAGCTGGATAGAGCTCTGAAGGATAGCGGAGTCAGGGGGTACGGGGATAAGGCAGGAACGGGGTACTGATTGAGAATGATCAGCCATGATCACATTGAATGGCAGTGCTGGCTCGAAGGGCCGAATGGCCTCCTCCTGCACCTATTTTCTATTGTCTATTGTCTATCTTAGGCTCGCACTAGGGTCCAGGAAATAGCTTGGAGTACCTCGTTCGCCAGGCAAGCAAATTCCATTCTGACAGCTCCACGTTCAGCACAGATTAGCATTGGGTTCCCCATTCCCAGCCCCAGTTCTGCTGAAGGTATTGGGTGGTTCAGTCGGGACCGGTTAAAGGTCTGGAGATAATTAAGTGTCTTCCTGCCAAAATTTAAAAATAAAAACACCATTGCAATATGAAGTAAATTCACCACCTCACCTTGGGAAAGCGATGGGCAACGATGACTGAAAATAAAATCACAAGTATTATGCACAGGCTTGAGTGAGAGTGCAAGGTAATTGTGTGTAATTACTGGTACGGCTGACGGGTTAACACCTACATACCTCTCCTACATTCTACTTCAATGACTGCACGTCATTGACTGTCATGCACCCTGGAGTGTCCAGTCATGAACAATAAATGTACGTTTTCCTTTTTTTCCCCTCTGTGTACTGAAAGCAAACCCAGAATGGTCACAAGGTCATAAGTGATAGGAGCAGAATTAGGCCATTCGGCCCATCAAGTTTTGTAAACCTTGTAAAGCGTCTTTGAGCGCTATATAAATGTAATGCATTATTATTATTATTATTATTATTATTATTAAGTCTACTCTGCCATTCAATCAGGGCTGATAATAGACAATAGACAATAGGTGCAGGAGGAGGCCATTCGGCCCTTCGAGCCAGCACCGCCATTCAATGTGATCATGGCTGATCATTCTCAATCAGTACCCCGTTCCTGCCTTCTCCCCATAACCTCTGACTCCACTATCCTTAAGAGCTCTATCTAGCTCTCTCTTGAATGCATTCAGAGAATTGGCTTCCACTGCCTTCTGAGGCAGAGAATGCCACAGATTCACAACTCTCTGACTGAATTTTTTTTTCCTCATCTCAGTTTGAAATAGCCTACCCCTTATTCTTAAACTGTGGCCTCTTTTTCTGGACTCGCCCAACATTGGGAACATGTTTCCTGCCTCTAACGTGTCCAACCCCTTAATAATCTTATACGTTTCGATAAGATCTCCTCTCATCCTTCTAAATTCCAGTGTATACAAGCCTAGTCGCTCCAGTCTTTCCTTCCTAACCCCATTCTCCCCATAACCCCTGACACCTATACTAATCAAGAATCTATCGATAGGTGGACACAAAATGCTGGAGTAACTCAGCGGGTCAGGCAGCATCTCGGGAGAGAAGGGATGGGTCGAGGCCCTTCTGCAATCTGCTCCCATTCCTTCTCTCCCGAGATGCTGCCTGACCCGCTGAGTTACTCCGGCATTTTGTGAATAAATACCTTCGATTTGTACCAGCATCTGCAGTTATTTTCTTACACTAGTGTAAGGGTTGATCACTGGCTCGGCACAGGCTCGGCACAGGCTCGGCACAGGCTCGGCACAGGCTCGGCACAGGCTCGGCACAGGCTCGGCACAGGCTCGGCACAGGCTCGGCACAGGCTCGGCACAGGCTCGGTGGACTAAAGGGCCTGTTTCCGTGCTGTATCTTTTAAGTCTGAAGTAAAGTCTAAAGAAGTTTCAACAAGACTGGCAATCAGTGAGTCCTTCCATGAGTGTTAAAACTAAGTTCTCTAAACTACATTAAACTCAGTTCACCAAGGTACAGTGAAAAGCTTTTGTTGCGTGCTAACCAGTTAGCGAAAAGACCTTACATGATTTCAGTCATTACAGAGCCATTTACAGTGCACCACCGTGCCACCTTGAAGGGTACCTAAAATGTGGCAACACTTAGTTCAGTTTAGTTTATTGTCACGTGTACCGAGGTACAGTGAAAAGCGATGTTTGGTGTGCGCTATCCAGTCAGCGGAAAGACCAGACGTGATAGATTACATCAAATTAGAGAATTCAACATTTTTATTGGAATAGCTAAATTTGGAACAATGTTTCTCTCTCCACAGATGCTGCCTGACCTGCTGAGTGTTTACAGCACTTACTGATTTTAATTCAGATTGTCTTCAGCTGCTGTCCCTTGCTAGTGTTTCAGTCTAAGGTTTGCCTTACATAATGGGCGGCACGGTGGCGCAGCGGTAGAGTTGCTGCCTTACAGCGAATGCAGCGCCTGAGACTCAGGTTCGATCCTGACTATGGGACCTGCGTGGGTTTTCTCCGAGATCTTCGGTTTCCTCCCACACTCCAAAGGCGTACAGGTATGTAGGTTAATTGACGGGGTAAATGTAAAAATTGTCCCTAGTGTGTGTAGGATAGTGTTATTGTGCGGGGATTGCTGGGCGGCGCGGACTCGGTGGGCAGAAGGGCCTGTTTCCGCACTGTATCTCTAAAATCTAAAAAAAATAATAAACAAGACTTGTTACAGGCAAGAGATCGGGCGCGTGGACTGCACGCGGCCCTACAGCGGTGGGGCAGTGGGGGGGGGACACCACGGCGAGGCTTTGGCCAGGCCGACCCTGCAACGTCTCCATGACAACGGGCCTTCACGGCCAGCTCAACACCCCTACACTCACAACAACTGGGACATGAAAATGGCGCCAAACTGGCGACCCTGCACGCTGTCTCAGTGTACTGCTGCTGTACACCTGTACTGTATCAGAGATGCTTATCTAATACAGGTGCTCCTCAGCTTCCCATGGGGTTCCGTTCCGAGGAGCCCAACGGAAACCGGAAGTATTGTAAGTGGAAGTGCATTGTGATGCACGCGAGCACGTGGCCGGAAGCGAGCAGCGGTTCGCTAAGGGGTCGCTGCCGTTTGCACCTTCGCAAAGTCAAACTATCGCAAGTCGAAGCATCGTTAGCCAGGGAGCACCTGTACGTGTCTAAGTGTTTATGTAGAGCGACACACGTACTGAACTGTATTTAGATTTCGATTTAGAGAGAGATACAGCGCGTAAACAGGCCCTTCGGCCCACCGGGTCCGCTCCGCCCAGCGATCCCCGCACACTAACACTATGCCACACCCACTAGGGACAATTTTTACATTTGCCAAGCCAATTAACCTACATACCTGTACGTCTTTGGAGTGTGAGAGGAAACCGAAGATCTCGGAGAAAACCCACGCAGGTCACGGGGAGAACGTACAAACTCCGTACAGACGGCGCCCGTAGTCAGGATCGAACCTGAGTCTCCGGCGCTGCATTCGCTGTAAGGCAGCAACTCTACCGCTGCGCCACCGTGCCGCCCATGCAAAAATGAATTTCACTGTAACAAATAACGTGCCATAACATACCATACTTTTGTCGCCATTAACCCCACATCACTCCAGTTATGGTTTCAACTATTTAATTATTTTCTCTAGTAAAACTCTAACTAAATCAGAACCGTTGACGATTGGCAAAAACTCTTCAACTCCCCCACTTAACTCATGTAGTTAAAATAATTGCAACATTACAAGGACATCTATTTCACATTGCTCTGCATTAATAAAACCAAAACAAAATTCAATTAGATTTTGCATTTCTCCCCATGTTTCTCTTGAGTTCACAGCGGTAGACTCTAACGCGGGAATGACGAGAGACTCCAGATCCACGTGAGACGGAGCACTTATGTGTGAGGAAGATGCTGTTCTCAGTGAGTAACACTTTACTGATGCACCTGGAAAATTACACAAACTTGGGCGGTCACGGTGGCGCAGCGGTAGAGTTGCTGCCTCACAGCGCTTGCAGCGCCGGAGACCCGGGTTCCATCCCGTCCACGGGTGCCGTCTGTACGGAGTTTGTACGTTCTCCCCGTGACCTGCGTGGGTTTTCTCCGAGATCTTCGGTTTCCTCCCACACTCCAAAGACGTGCAGGTTTGTAGGTAAATTGGCTTGGTATAAATGGTAAATTGTCCCTAGTGGGTGTAGGATAGTGTTAATCCACGTTAGTGGGGATCGCTGGTCGGCGCGGACCCGGTGGGCCGAAGGGCCTGTTTACAACTCAACTCTGACTGAAAAAGTTTTTCCTCATCTCCGTTCTAAATGGCCTACCCCTTATTCTCAAACTGTGGCCCCTGGTTCTGGACTCCCCCAACATTGGGAACATGTTTCCTGCCTCTAACGTGTCCAACCCCTTAATAATCTTATACGTTTCGATAAGATCCCCTCTCATCCTTAGTACGGGTGTCAGGGTTTATGGGGAGAAGGCAGGAGAATGGGATTGAGAGGGAGAGATAGATCAGCCGTGATTGAATGGTGGAGTAGACTTGGGCCGAATGGCCTAATCCTGCTTCTAGAACGTATGAACTTACAACAGTAACACTGATAGCAATCTCCTCTCAATGGCCTGCATAAAATGCAGCAAAAACCATGGTGGAGTGTCTGTGTGCTGTGTTGCAGGGGAACACTGCCATCTGTGTGCTGTGTTGCAGGGAACACTGCCATCTATTGTGTACTCAGCAGGAATGAAAGGATGGAGACACAAGGACGACAAATTTAGACTAGTTTAGCTTAGAGATACAGTGCGGAAACAGGCCCTTCGGCCCACCAAGTCTGCACCGACCAGCGATCCCCGCACATTAACACTATCCTACGCCCACTCGGGACAATTTACAATTTTTACCGAAGCCAATTAACCAAAAACCTGTACGTCTTTGGAGTGTGGGAGGAAACCGGAGCACTCGGAGAAAACCCATGCAGGTCACGGGGAGAACGTACAAACTCCGCACAGACATTACCCGCAGCCAGGATCGAACTGGCGGTGCTGTGAGACGAGAAAAAAAGAAAAACAATCACTAGTCACTGATCCTGAAAACTAAAGTTCCCCAGAATAGGACATGCCCCCCTCAATCCTCCGTGTTTCAACAATGATCTACTGCAAACACACAAAACTAATTTGCAATTTTTTAGAACTGTGTTGGTACCAGTTTCACCAGCACCTGATTAAACGGGACGTAACATTTTAAATTGCTTTTTTGGGAAGGTCAATTTATTTTTGAACGTGTACATTTTTTAATCGATGCTGTCTGTCGTTAGTACGTTTTCAACTCCGTACTGAGTGCCCCCGGGTTTATCCCACACGGCACGTCGTGCCAATTTCTAATTCGATTCCTTTGTGCACATTGATCGCTGTTATGCTGACTAAAGCTGTCAAAAGCAGATGACTCTCTCAGCATGAATGAGTTCTGATCTGATGGAGAGCGATGCTTCTCAAGATGGGTCCAGGTGGGAAATGTTTGATGAAAGATTTAGCTCCATAACACCGATAATTAACAGCCCATGTCTTTCAGTTGATCGATTGATCATTGATCGGCTTGGGTGAAATCCCGCCCCATTGCACCAATGTAAATACCCACGCACTGCAGTCAGTGGAGAATTCTACGCGGACACGATTGATTTTCCGCGAATAGACACTGCAGGACAACTTAGAGGTGCTTCATTCATCGATTGGATTCCAGGATCTGAAAATACTATCACAATCTAGATACCTACCGGAGGTACCTGCCAAATTACCTCGCACACTCGAAGGACATAGAGGTTTGTAGGTTGTAGGTTTTAAACCAAAGATAGACCACAAAAAGCTGGAGTAACTCAGCGGGACAGGCAGCATCTCTGGAGTTAGAGAAGTCAGTGCTGCACTGTAAGGAGTTTGTACGTTCTCCCCGTGACCTGCGTGGGTTTTCTCCGAGATCTTCGGTTTCCTCCCACACTCCAAAGACGTACAGGTATGTAGGTTAATTGGCTGGGTAAATGTAAAAATTGTCCCTAGTGGGTGTAGGATAGTGTTAATGTGCGGGGATCACTGGGCGGCACGGACTTGGTGGGCCGAAAAGGCCTGTTTCCGGCTGTATATATATGATATGATATGATATGATAATATTCATAATTGGCTTCGATAATTCGGTAATTGTGAAAAAACATTGGCTTTAGTGTGTGTAGGATAGTGCTAGTGTAGTATAGATCACTGGTCCATGTAAATAGGTAAAACTAGTGTATAGGTGATCGCTGGTCGGCATGGACTCGGTGGGCCGAAGGGCATGTTTCCATGCCATATCTCTAAATAGAACAGTACAGTACGGAAACAGGCCCTTCGGCCCACCGTCCGCGCCGACCAGCGGTCCCCACACATTAACACTATCCTACAATAGTCAATAGTCAATTTACTTGTCACATACACATAAATGTGCGGTGAAATGAAAAATTACCCACAGTCCAACAATAAGACCAATAAAAATAAGCAATAAAAATATGCAATAACACATACAATCATAAACTAACACCAAACAAAAGAAACACCCATCATACACACACACACCTGCAATTTTACCGAAGCCAATTAACCTACAAACCTGTACGTCTTTGGAATGTGAGAAGAAACCGGGTCACCCGGAGAAAGCCCACACGGTCACGAGGAGAACGTGCAAACTCCGTACAGACAGCGCCCCCGGTCAGGATCGAACCCGAGTCTCTGGCGCAGTAAGGCAGCAACTCTTCTGCCGTGCCTCCCCTGCCCAAAAACCAACCCTTTTAATAAACAAGTAAGTTGGCATGGAAGGTTACAGGAGATGCTCAGTGAACCATGTTTCTCTCACTACTCATCCCACTGTTAAATAGAATAAATATATACATCGCCATGAGCTATGTTTGTGACCTTAGGACATCCTTAATGCACTTTACAGACAATAAAGCACTTTGGCAATGTAGTCTCTGTGATGTTGGAGTTTAATCTTATCTGGGTCAGTGGAACTATGTGAAAGCATTGAAGGGATGTGACCATGCTTCACTGAACCAACAATCTCCAACTGACTGTGTTCCCACCAAGGAAGTGATATCATATCATCATATCATATATATACAGCCGGAAACAGGCCTTTTCGGCCCACCAAGTCCGTGCCGCTCAGCGATCCCCGTACATTAACACCATCCTACACCCACTAGGGACAATTTTTACATTTACCCAGCCAATTAACCTACATACCTGTACGTCTTTGGAGTGTGGGAGGAAACCGAAGATCTCGGAGAAAACCCACGCAGGTCACGGGGAGAACGTACAAACTCCTTACAGTGCAGCACCCGTAGTCAGGATCGAACCTGAGTCTCCGGCGCTGCATTCGCTGTAAAGCAGCAACTCTACCGCTGCGCTACCGTGCCGCCCGGTACTTGTTGGTTAATGAGGTGCACCGATCCAAACCAGGTAGAACAACTGCGTCTCTTCATCAAGTAGCAAAATGTCAGTGACTGATGGATATCCAGGTGAAATACCAAGAGAATTCAAAGCTGGGGCCACCTTGCCTGAACCATCCCACCACAACCAGAGAGCCGTGCTGAACTACTATCTACCTCACTGGAGACCCTCGGACTATCCTTGATCGGACTTTGCTGGCTTTACCTTGCACTAAGCGTTATCCCCTTATCATGTATCCATACTGTAAATGGCTCGATTGTATCATCATGTATCACCTTGCCCCATCATAATGGCTCATGTATCATCTTGCCGCCCGCCGGCTGGTTAGCACGCAACAAAAGCTTGTCACTGTACCTCCGAGATCTTATCGAAACGTATAAGATTATTAAGGGGTTGGACACGTTAGAGGCAGGAAACATGTTCCCAATGTTGGGGGAGTCCAGAACAAGGGGCCACAGTTTAAGAATAAGGGGTAGGCCATTTAGAACGGAGATGAGGAAAAACTTTTTCAGTCAGAGAGTTGTGAATCTGTGGAATTCTCTGCCTCAGAAGGCAGTGGAGGCCAATTCTCTGAATGCATTCAAGAGAGAGCTGGATAGAGCTCTTAAGGATAGCGGAGTCAGGGGGTATGGGGAGAAGGCAGGAACGGGGTACTGATTGAGAATGATCAGCCATTATCACATTGAATGGCGGTGCGTACAGGCTCGAAGGGCCGAATGGCCTCCTCCTGCACCTATTGTCTATTGTCTATTGTGACAATAAACGGAACTGAAGCTAAATTCCTTCTTCTATGATTCTCAATTTAACTGAAATCGCACCGCAGAAATGGGGTGTGAATTTCTAATGCTGACCTTTCTTTCATAGAGCGTGCAAGAAAATAACTGCAGATGCTGGTACAAATCGAAGGTATTTATTCACAAAATGCTGGAGTAACTCAGCAGGACAGGCAGCATCAAACGATCGTCTGAAGAAGGGTCTCGACCCGAAACGTCACCCATTCCTTCTCTCCTGAGATGCTGCCTGACCTGCTGAGTTACTCCAGTATTTTGCGAATACATTTCTTTCATAGAGAGGTTGAAATGCACCTTGTAAATCTTAATACACAGGAACCAAATCAAAGTGGACAAATCTGCATGTGCTGCAAATCAGAAATAAAGGCAGAAAATTACGGGAGGCGTAGATAGGCGTCTCAATGTCTGAAGAAGGGTCCCAATCAGAAACGTCACATATCCATATTCTCCAGAGATGCTGCCTGACCAGTTGCTAAGATAGGTGGAGGGGCAATAGACAATAGACAATAGGTGCAGGAGGAGGCCATTTGGCCCTTCGAGCCAGCACCGCCATTCAATGTGATCATGGCTGATCATTCTCAATCAGTACCCCGTTCCTGCCTTCTCCCCATACCCCCTGACTCCGCTATCCTTGAGTTCTATCTAGCTCTCTCTTGAATGCATTCAGAGAATTGGCCTCCACTGCCTTCTGAGGCAGAGAATTCCACAGATTCACAACTCTCTGACTGAAAAAGTTTTTCCTCATCTCCGTTCTAAATGGCCTACCCCTTATTCTTAAACTGTGGCCCCTTGTTCTGGACTCCCCCAACATTGGGAACATGTTTCCTGCCTCTAACATGTCCAACCCCTTAAGAAATCTTATACGTTTCGATAAGATCTCCTCTCATCCTTCTAAATTCCAGTGTATACAAGCCTATACAATCTTAATACACAAGAACCAAATCAAAGTGGACAATTCTGCATGTGCTGCAAATCTGAAATAAAGGCAGAAAATTACGAGAGGCATAGATAGATAGATAGGGTAGACAATGTCTGAAGAAGGGTCCAATCTGAAACGTCACATATCCATATTCTCCAGAGATGCTGCCTGACCTGTTGCTAAGATAGGCAGAGGGGCAAGCAGAGTAGAGGAAGCAATGACAATGCAGAACAGCTTGGGAGAGTAGGCAGAGAAGTGGCAGATGGAATTCAGTGCAGCAAAGTCCGGAGTCATGCATTTTGGTAACAAGAATAAAGGCGCAGATTATTTTCTAAATGGAGACAGAATCCAGACATCGGAGGAGCAGAGGGGCCGGGGAGTGCTGGTGAAGGACCTTAAAAAACCTTGAAACCTTGACATCGAAGATAGACACAAAATGCTGGAGTAACTCAGAGGGTCAGGCAGCATCTCTGGAGAGAAGGAATGGGTGACGTTTTGGGTCGAGACCCTTCTTCGGACTGATGTCGGGGGCGGTACAGAGGTAAAATGTAGTCGGAGACAGTAAGACTGGTCGGAGTACTGGTAAATGGGGAGGGGATGGAGAGAGAGGGGTAGCAAGGGCTACTTGAAGTTAGAGAAGTCAATGTTTATACCGCTGGGGTGTAAGCTGCCCAAGCGAAATATGAGGTGCTGTTCCTCCAATTTGCGCTGGGCCTCACTCTGACAATGGGGGACAGAAAGTGTAAGAAAATAACTGCAGATGCTGGTACAAATCGAAGGTATTTATCTCACGAAATGCTGGAGTAACTCAGCGGGTCAGGCAGCATCTCAGGAGAGAAGGAATGGGTGACGTTTCGGGTCGAGCCCCTTCTTCAGACGAAGGGTCTCGACCCGAAACGTCACCCATTCCTTCTCTCCTGAGATGCTGCCTGACCCGCTGAGTTACTCCAGCGTTTTGTGAAATAAATACCCAGGACAGAAAGGTCAGTGTGGGAACGGGAGGGGGAGTTGAAGCGCTGAGCAACCAGGAGATCAGGTAGGTTTAGGCGGACTGAGCGGAGGTGTTCAGCAAAACGATGGCCGAGCCTGCGCTTGGCCTCGCCGATATACAGGAGTCCTCACCTGGAACAGCGAACACAGTAGATGAGGTTGGAGGAGGAAGGTGCAAGTAACCCTAATTGTTGAGTGCTATCTAGTCAAAGAACAAAGTATACATGAATATAATGAAGCCGTCCACAGTGTACAGATAAAGGATAAAGAGACCACCTTTAGTGCAGGATATGATCTGATAAAGTCCAACTAAATATAGTTCAACGGTCTGCAAAGATACATGTTCAGTTTTTCCCTTCTGCAATGCTCTAACTTGCTATAGTCCTGCATTCATGCAAAACCATCATGAAATTCGAGGTATAATGTATATCTTATATTTAAACTTCCATTAATTAAGAAGGTACAGGAGCCTGAAAACTGTGCCCACCAGGTTTAAGAACAGCTACGTTAGACTTTAGATTTTAGACATTTAGAGATACAACGCGGAAACATAGAAACATAGAAACATAGAAAATAGGTGCAGGCCATTCGGCCCTTCGAGCCTGCACTGCCACTCAATATGATCATGGCTGATCATCCAACTCAGTATCCCGTACCTGCCTTCTCTCCATACCCCATGATCCCTTTAGTCACAAGGGACACATCTAACTCCCTCTTAAATATAGCCAATGAACTGGCCTCAACTACCTTCTGTGGCAGAGAATTCCACAGATTCACCACTCTCTGTGTGAAAAAAAAAATTCTCATCTCGGTCCTAAAAGACTTCCCACTTTTCCTTAAACTGTGACCCCTTGTTCTGGACTTCCCCAACAGCGGGAACAATCTTCCCGCATCTAGCCTGTCCAACCCCTTAAGAATTTTGTAAGTTTCTATAAGATCCCCCCTCAATCTTCTAAATTCCAGCGAGTACAAGCCGAGTCTATCCAGTCTTTCTTCATATGAAAGTCCTGCCATCTCAGGAATCAATCTGGTGAACCTTCTCTGTACTCCCTCTATGGCAAGAATGTCTTTCCTCAGATTAGGAGACCAAAACTGTACGCAATAGACCAAAACTGTACGCAATTACAGTCTCTTCGGCCCACCGAGTCCGCGCCGACCAGCGATCCCCGCACACGAACACTAACCTACACCCACTAGGGACAATTTACAATTTTTACCGAAGCCAATTGACCAAAAACCTGTACGTCTTTGGAGTGTGGGAGGAAACCGGAGCACCCGGAGAAAACCCACACAGGTCACGGGGAGAACGTACAAACTCCGTACAGGCATCACCGGCAGCCAGGATCGAACCCGGGTCACTGGCGCTGTGAGACGAGAAAAAAAAAGAAAAACAATCACTAGTCACTGATCCTGAAAACTAAAGTTCCCCGGAACGTGAATGGAACATGGTGCCTGCCTCTGTCATCATTGATCTATGCTTTGCAAGGGTAAGATACCACGGTTGTTCTCTCGTACACTTAGAGGCACACCACAGACAGGTTTTAAGATTTTTTAGATTTAGAGATACAGCGTGGAAACAGGCCCTTCGGCTCACCGAGTCCGCGCCGCCCAGCGATCCCCGCACATTAACACTATCCCAAACACACCAGGGACAATTTTTACATCTACCCAGTCAATTAACCTACACACCTGTACGTCGTTGGAGTGTGGGAGGAAACCGAAGATCTCGGAGAAAACCCACGCAGGTCACGGGGAGAACGTACAAACTCCGTACAGACGGCGCCCGTAGTCAGGATCGAACCTGAGTCTCCGGCGCTGCATTCGCTGTCAGGCAGCAACTCTACCGCTGCGCCACCGTGCCCGCCCTTGTAACTTGTGCCAGTTGAGTTCACACGAACAACAATGAGATCAATGGAATGAATATTAATATGGTTTTCACATCCTCAACAAACAAGGTGACCTTGGATTTATTGCATTCCGTCAGGGTGACAACTGATCAATATGGTGCCTTTAATAGTTAATGTTATCTGATAAAGTTGTCGTATTACCATCCTTCATTGACGATTGTTTTCTGCAATCCAGCATCCCTGTCGCACTTCACTGTCAAGGCATTTATATCTATCTATGTTCTTTTCTGCACTGAATAAATGTTATTTTCCAGCTAAAGGTACTTCATATCTGAGATCGCAAGTCAGGGACTATGATAAATGCAGGCGGCACGGTGGCGCGGCGGGAGGTTTAGCGCCTCACAGCGCCGAGAGACCCGGGTTCGATCCCGACCTCGGGTGCTGTCTGTGCGGAGTTTGTACGTTCTCCCTGTGACCTGCGTGGGTTTCCTCCAGGTGCCCCAGTTTCTACCCACATCCCATAGACGTGCGGGTTTGCAGATAGACAATAGACAATAGACAATAGACAGTAGACAGTAGACAATAGACAATAGGTGCAGGAGGAGGCCATTCGGCCCTTCGAGCCAGCACCGCCATTCAATGTGATCGTGGCTGATCATTCTCAATCGGTACCCCGTTCCTGCCTTCTCCCCATACCCCCTGACTCCACTATCCTTAAGAGCTCTATCTAGCTCTCTCTTGAACGTATTCAGAGAATTAGCCTCCACTGCCTTCTGAGGCAGAGAATTCCACGATTAATTGGTCATTGTAGATTATCTCTCGTGTGTAGGGAGTGGATGTGCAAGTGGGATAACATGGAACTAGCGTGAACGTGTCATCGCTGGCGTGGAACCGGTGGGCCGAAGGGCCTGTTTCCATGCTGTATCTCTACACTAAACTAAACGGGAGGCACGGTGGCGCAGTTGCAGTCCTTTACAGCGCCGGACACCCGGGTTCGATCCCGACTACGGGTGCTGTGTGTACGGAGTTTGGACGTTCTCCCCGTGACCTGCGTGGGCTTTCTCCGAGATCTTCAGTTTCCTCCCACACTCCAAAGACGTACTGTACAGGTTTGTAGGTTAATTGGCTTGGTATGAATGTAAATTGTCCCTAGTGTGCGTAGGATAATGCGAATGTGCGGGGATCGCTGCTCGGTAAAGACAGCACCTGAGACCACACCTGGAGTATTGCGTACAGTTTTGGTCTCCTAATCTGAGGAAAGACATTCTTGCCATAGAGGGAGTACAGAGAAGGTTCACCAGATTGATTCCTGGGATGGCAGGACTTTCATATGAAGAAAGACTGGATAGACTCGGCTTGTCCTCGCTGGAATTTAGAAGATTGAGGGGGGATCTTATAGAAACTTACAAAATTCTTAAGGGGTTGGACAGGCTAGATGCAGGAAGATTGTTCCCGATGTTGGGGAAGTCCAGAACAAGGGGTCACAGTTTAAGGATAAGGGGGAAGTCTTTTAGGACCGAGATGAGAACGTTTTTTTTCACACAGAGTGGTGAATTCTCTGCCACAGAAGGTAGTTGAGGCCAGTTCATTGGCTATATTTAAGAGGGAGTTAGATGTGGCCCTTATGGCTAAAGGGATCAGGGGGTATGGAGAGAAGGCAGGTTCGGGATACTGAGTTGGATGATCAGCCATGATCATATTGAATGGCGGTACAGGCTCGAAGGGCCGAATGGCCAACTTTTGCACCTATTTTCTATGTTTCTAACTCGCGTAGTAGTTCTACTGTTACGCCACCGTGCCACATCCTAGACCAGGCAGCATCTCTGGAGAAAAAGGATGGGTGGCATTTCGGGTCGGGAACCCTTCATCTTCTTCTGCGGTCTGTAGGAGGGTCCTGACCCGAAACGTCCCCCATCCTTTTTCTCCAGAGATGCTGCCTGACCCGCTGAGTTACTCCAGCACTTTGTGTCTCTCTCTGGTATGAACCAGCATCTGCAATTCTTTGTCTCTTCACACCCCAGCCGGGCTGATGTGAATTAATGGCACAAAATGTTTCTTCACAAGCCTTAAATGTCATAACAAATGGCACCCATTAACCGATCAATAACTACATGTTACCACATGTAAATCGAATTATTTCGTTCAACTTCTTATGCTTGCAATAATAGTCTGATTTGTAATTGTCAATTCTCCATCAATAAAAGACCATGGTGCAAATCTCAGCTGACCTTTTTGACCTTTTTCAGCATCACAAGCAATTCTGAAATATTATTATCTTGTCATAGTTTTGGCCCCTGCTGTTGACAGATGGAAGGCAGTAGGAAGGTTGCTGATAATTCCTTTGTCTTTATGGAATTAAAGAAGGAGGGGGAGGAATAAGAAGTTTGGAATTTTAAAAAGGCAAAGAAATTAACCGAAGCCTAATATTTGTTCTTGCTTTGTCATAGAGACATAGAGTCATAGGCATACAGCAAAGAAACAGGCCCTTCGGCCTAACTTGGTATGCCAGCCAACATGCCCCATCTACACTAGTCCCACTTGCCTGCGTTTGGCCCGTATCCCTCTAAACCTGCCCTATCCATGCACAGTACCTGTCTAAATGTTTCTTAAACGTTGGGATGGTACCTGCAAAGTCTTGGACTTCCCCTGATGTACAGATCGGGGCAGTTGAAGCTCCTGCGATCGGAACGGTCGAAACTCCCGTTGGAGATCCCGAAGTCGGTGTAAAATTAGAGCCTTTAAAAGATATGGGGAGGAAAGGCTGAGAGGATGTTTCCACTAGTGGGAAAGTCCAGGACTGGAGGTCATAGCCTCAGAATTAAAGCGCGCTCTTTTAGAAAGGGAATGAGGAGGAATTTCTTTAGTCAGAGGGTGGTGAATCTGTGGAATTCTTTGCCACAGAAGGCTGTGGAGGCCAAGTCAGTGGATATTTTAAAAGCAGAGATAGATAGGTTCTTGATTAGTACGGGTGTCAGAGGAGAAGGCAGGAGAATGGGGTTAGGAGGGAGAGATAGATCAGCCACGATTGAATGGCGGAATAGACTTGATGGGCGAATGGCCTAATCTGCTCCTATTACTTATGACCTTATGATAATTTACATTTTGTAGGAATCCTAATTTGCAGGTCGCTGGGAAAATATTATTCTGCAATGAATGATACTTTTTGTCATTTATATTCCTCATTCTGTGGTTCTCTAGTAGATTTTATCTTCCAGATATACATATATAATATGTCTTCACTGACCCAATCGGAGTCCGATTAAAATTCTGGTTGACAACTAGACTCTGAAATGCCAGTGTAGTATTGAGTACAATGGAGCAGATGCAGAAATAATATGTGAGATCTTACTATGTTTTCTTAGAGCAAAGAGTGCAGTGAATATTAATTTAAGATAAGCCATCTAGGTCTGCTTCCTTCACTCCCCTCAGGGCATCAGTATTCACTCACAACATTCATTTATTCTGCAGCAGCCGATGAAAGCCAGCAGGCCGTCCATGTTAAATTCATCCCAGCACGGCCTTGTTTCTGTGAGCCTGCAATGGTGCTGGCTTTGTGGAGAATGACTTAGAGCTGCTGCCTCAAAGCGCCAGAGACCCAAGTTCAGTCCTCACTACTAGCTCGCAAGTTATAGGAGTAGATTTAGGCCGCTCGGCCCATCGAGTCTACCCCGCCATTCAATAGACAATAGGTGCAGGAGAAGGCCATTCGGCCCTTCGAGCCAGCACCGCCATTCAATGTGATCATGGCTGATCATTCTCAATCAGTACCCCGTTCCCGCCTTCTCCCCATACCCCCTGACTCCGCTATCCTTAGTAAAGGCAATTTCTCTCCGCGGCATGGAGCTGGATAGAGCTCTTAAGGATAGCGGAGTCAGGGGGTACGGGGAGAAGGCAGGAACGGGGTACTGATTGAGAATGATCAGCCATGATCACATTGAATGGCGGTGCTGGCTCGAAGGGCCGAATGGCCTCCTCCTGCACCTATTATCTATTGTCTATTGTCTATTGTCCAGAGACGCTGCCTGACCTGCTGAGTTACTCCAGCGTTTTTGTGATACCTTGGATGATAAAGTGTTGTGAGTCAGGACAGCATTGAACTCGTTGAGTCGCCAAGATATCTACTTCTTGTTGTCGTCCGTGCTTTGATACTTTAAGTGCTTTTGTGCAGATTACTGCAATCACGCGCAGTCATGAATCAATGTGTTTTGTGTGAGGAGTCGTAATCGTGGGCTGGACACTGGGATATCAAACACGCAATGAAAATTCTCAGCGGGACAATCAATTTCAGCTCTTCCGCACTTGAACAGAGGGGCTCGGTGGAGCAGCGGGTGGAGCTGCTGCCTCACAGCGCCAGAGACCCAGGTTCCATCCTCACCCCGGGCGCTGACTGTGTGGAGTTTCTGCACGTTCTCCCTGCGACCACACATGGGCGCTCCACAGTTTCCTCCCCCATCCTAAAGACGTGCGGGTTCTCAGGACGGTCGGCCCTCTGTAAATTGTGCAGGGAGTGGATGTGAACGTGGGCAAACATAGAACTAATGTGAACGGGCGATCGATGGGCGCGGTGGGCCGAATGGCCTGCTTCCAAGTTGTGTCAATAGATAATAGGCAACAGACAATAGGTGCGGGAGGAGGTCATTCGGCCCTTCGAGCCAGCACCACCATTCAATGTGATCATGGCTGATCATTCTCAATCAGCACCCCGTTCCTGCCTTCTCCCCATACCCCCTGACTCCGCTATCCTTAAGAGCTCTATCCAGCTCTCTCTTGAATGCATTCAGAGAATTGGCCTCCACTGCCTTCTGAGGCAGAGAATTCCACAGATTCACAACTCTCTGACTGAAAATGTTTTTCCTCATCTCCGTTCTAAATGGCCTACCCCTTATTCTTAAACTGTGGCCCCTGGTTCTGGACTCCCCCAACATTGGGAACATGTTTCCTGCCTCTAACGTGTCCAACCCCTTAATGATCTTATACGTTTCGATAAGATCTCCTCTCATCCTTCTAAATTCCAGTGTATACAAGCCTAGTCGCTCCAGTCTTTCAACATATGACAGTCCCACCATTCCGGGAATTAACCTAGTGAACCTGTGCTGCACGCCCTCAATAGCAAGAATATCCTTCTTGGGATAAAAGAAATGGTGCTGACTTTAGACTTTGGAGACACAACATGGAAACAAGCCCTTCAGCCCACCGAGTCAGCGCCAACCAATGTTCACCCCACACACTCCACAATCCTACACGCTAGGGACACTTTACAATTTTTACCAAAGCCAATTAACCTACAAACCTGGACGCTTTTGGAGTGTGGGAGGAAACTGAAGCACCCGGAGAAAACCCACGCGGTCACAGGTAGAACGTGCAAACTCCGTACAGACAGCACTGGTTGAGGAGGGACCCCATTGAAACTTACAAAATAATGAAAGGCATCGATAGAGAAGATGCGGAAAGGATGTTTCCACTGGTGGGAGAGTCTAGGACCAGAGGTCACAGCCTCAGAATTAAAGGGCGCTCTTTTAGAAAGGTGATTAGGAGGAACTACTTTAGTCAGAGGGTAGTTAATCTGTTGAACGCATTGGCACAGAGGGCAGTGGAGTCCAAGTCGGTGGATATTTTTAAGGCAGAGAGAGAGAAATTCCTGATTGGAACGGGTGTCAATGGGTTATGGGGAGAGGGCAGAAAAATGGAATTGGGAGGCAGAGATCAGCCATGATTGAATGGCGGAGTGGACTCGATGGGCCGAATGGCCTAATTCTACTCCTATAACTTGTGAACTATGTATCTGCGCCCTGAAAATGGCTCAATTGTAATCATGCCTTTCTGCTGAGTGGATAGCACGCAACAAAAGCTGTTCACTGTACCTCGCTCGGTGCGCGGGACAATAAACTCAAGTGTAAACTGTGAAAGCCGAGGTAGTACAAAGGAGTCTGTGACACCAACAAAGTCACGAAAGTTCACCGACCTTCTCAGCATGTGTGCTACAGGTACAGACCTTCTCAGTCCTACCTTCTCAGCATGTGTGCTACAGGTACAGACCTTCTCAGTCCTACCTTCTCAGCATGTGTGCTACAGGTACAGACCTTCTCAGTCCTACCTTCTCAGCATGTGTGCTACAGGTACAGACCTTCTCAGTCCTACCTTCTCAGCATGTGTGCTACAGGTACAGACCTTCTCAGTCCGACCTTCTCAGCATGTGTGCTACAGGTACAGACCTTCTCAGTCCGACCTTCTCAGCATGTGTGCTACAGGTACAGACCTTCTCAGTCCTACCTTCTCAGCATGTGTGCTATCTATATACTAAACCTCTTGTTTGTTTGTGACAGGACTACGGCCAAAACGGTACATGATAGAGCGACAATTTTAGGCCCACCTTATTCACCATCATCGCTTTAATGGTAATGCAAGTAGTTTTATTGAAATTGGAGTTATATTTTTTAAGTTATTCACATTTTAAAGTTTAACTCTTATCTCCTAGGGAGGGAGGGGGGAGGGGGGGTGGATAAGGGGGGTTGAGGGGGATGGAGAGAGGGAAGTGGGGAGGGGAGGGGAGGGGGGGGGGAGGGGGGGGGTAGGAGAGGGTGCTGAACCAATGCAGGAGAGATTTGGGCCCAACAGGTCCTCTTAGTCTGGTATAAATTAAAATAGGCTTGATAGCCATACATGTAATGAGCACCATTTATAGTTTTAATCTTCTGTACAGCAGGGGAAGTCTAAGAATAAACTTGGGACTATACATGTCTTGCAAGTTTAGGCACAAAAGTGTTTTCATGGAAATTCAAGAGAGAGAGAGAGTTGAAAGAACGAGAGTCAAGAGTGTTTTATTATCATACTAGACCCAGTGGACCCGTTGGGCCCAAAACTCTCCTGCTTTGGTGCAGCACCCTCTCCTCCCCCCTTCCCCCTCCCCTCCCTCCCTCACTCTCCCCCTCCCCCTCCTTCCTCCCCTTCCCTCCCCCCTCCCCCACTCTCCCCTCCCCTTCCCATCCCTTCCTCCTCCCCCTCCCTCCCCCTCCCCCTCCCCCTTCTCCTCCCACCTCCCTCCACCCCCATCCCCCTCCCCCCACACTCCATCCCTCCCTCCTCTCCCACTCCTCCCTCCACCTCCTCCCCTTCCCATCTCTTCCTTCTCCCCCTCCCTCCCTCCCCCCCTCCTCTCCCATCCCTCCCTCCACCTCCTCCCCTTCCCATCCCTTCCTTCTCCCCCTCCCTCCCCCCCTCCCCTCCCCTTCTTCTCCCACCTCCCCCCACTCCCCCCTCCCCCCCCCACTCCATCACTCCCCCCTCCCTCCCTTGTAGATAGATTTTAACTTTAAAATGTGAATATCTTTTAAAAATATAACACCGATTTCAATGAAACTTCTTCCATTAGCACCACAGGGACAACGGTGAGTAAGTTGATGGGCCTGAAATTGTCGTGCGATCGTGTACCGTTTTGGCTGTAGTTCAGGAACAAACAAATAAACAAACGAGTCTTAGTATATAAACATAGCACAAAAAGTAAGGAAATTTGTGTTTGGTAGATTATTTCTTTGTTGTAACAATGCTTCTTGGCAATAAATCTTATACTGTTGGAAAGCCTGTTTATTTCCCTTTTAAATGGTGCCACATTTGTAAGGAACATGCATTTGTGGGATGAGCAGCAGAGCTGAGTATGTGGGTTGCGCCCATGAAAAATCTGCCAAATCTTCTCTGCCAATGCCAAACAGCTTATTCTGCCATTGACTCTTGTTCGGTGTTGTTTGGTGGATTGGATGATTGAAGTCTGAAGAAACAAAACATATTGGCAATTTAACAATTTATTCATTTAATAAACAGGAGCCTCAGTAGCGTGTGGAAGAACCATACACAGCCACAACAGCCTGGCACCTCCTCCTCATGCTGGTCACCAGCCTGGTCACACACTGTTGTGGGATGGCATCCCATTCTTCAACCAGCATTTGTCGCAAGTCAGCCAACGTGGTTGTGTTGGTCACTCTGGCACGAACAGCACGCCCAAGCTGATCCCACAAGTGTTCAATGGGGTTGAGGTCAGGACTGCTGGCAGGCCATTCCATCCTCTCCACTCCCAAATTCTGGAGGTAGTCTCTGAGAAACCCTACTCTGTGGGGGCGAGCATTGTCATCTTGGAGGATAGAGTTCGGTCCCAGACTGTGGAGATATGGGATTGCCACTGGTTGCAGAATCTCATCTCGATATCTCTCTGCATTGACATTGCCTCCAATGATGACAAGCCTCATTTTTCCAGTGAGGGAGATGCCGCCCCACACCATCACACTGCCTCCACCAAAAGATGTTACTCTATCGGTGCAGCAATCAGCATAGCGTTCTCCGCGTCTATCTCCACACTTTGACCCTATGATCCAACTGCCGTAGGCAGAATCTGGACTCATCGCTGAACATAACGTTCCTCCACATGTTCAGGTTCCAGTGCACGTGTTGCCGACACCAGCGCAAATGGGCCTGACGGTGAAGGGCAGTCATGGCAGGCCTCCTGGCAGCCCTATGAGACCGGAGATCGGCTGCGTGCAGTCTGTTCCGAATTGTCTGGGCAGAGAGCCGTCGGCCATATCGTCCTGCAAACCTTGACTGCAAATCTGTAGAAGACAGTCTACGGTTCCTAAGTGCTGACAGGGTGAGGAAACGGTCTTCTTCGGGTGTCGTCTTCTTGGGTCGCCCACTTCGCGACCTGTCTCTGACATCCCCCATTATATGGAACTTGGCCTTCACTTTGGAGATGGTACTAGGGCTCACTCCAAATAATGCCGCAACTTGGTTTTGCGGAACACCAGCTTGAAGTTGCCCTATCGCACGGGCCCTATCCAGATCAGTCAAACGTGGCATGCCGATTCTTGGAGCAGACACCTACTGACCACTGTAGCAGGGCCCATGCTCACAGATGCTGCCAATCAGGTGCCAATCAGGCACCTGATTGTCAGCACCTGGGGGTACCAGAAGCTCAAAACAAGAGTCAATAGCAACAGCAGAATAAGCTATTTGGCATTGGCAGAGAAGATTTGGCAAATTTTTCATGGGCGCAACCCATATACTCAGCTCTGCTGCTCATCCCACAAATGCATGTTCCTTACAAATGTGGCACCATTTAAAAGGGAAATAAACAGGCTTTCCAACGGTATAAGATTTATTGCCAAGAAGCATTGTTACAACAAAGAAATAATCTACCAAACACAAATTTCCTTACTTTTTGTGCTATGTTTTTAGATGTCCCCAAACGGGATATTGAAATTCTTACAGCACAACAGGTAGGTAAACATAGTACTCTGTAAAACCCGTAATAAACAACAAGATAGTTTGGTATACACCGATCAGCCAAAACATTATGACCTGATGAATCAAAACATTATGACCACCTGCCTAATATGCTGTTGGTCCTCCGTGTGCAGGCCCATACGCAGCAGGGTGCGATGCACTGTGTATTGTGACACATTCCTCCCGTGACCACCATTAATATTTTCTGTGACTTGTGCCACAGTCGACCTTCTGTCGGTTCGGACCAGACGGGATAGCCTTCGTTGCCCTCGCGCATCGATGAGCCTTGGGCGCCCAACACCCTGTCTGTCGCCGGTTTGTGGTTTGTCCCTCCTCGGACCACTGTCGGTCGGTACTCACCACTGCTGACCAGGAGCACCCCACAAGCCTTGCCGTTTCAGAGATGCTCTGACCCAGTCGTCTGGCCATAACAATTTGGCCCCTTGTCAAAGTCACTCAGGTCTTTACTCCGGCCCATTTCTCCTGCATCCGACACATCAACCTCAAGAACTGACTGTTCACTTGCTGCCTAATATATCCCACCCCTTGACAGGTGCCATTGTAACAAGATAACCAATGTTATTCACTTCACCTGTCCGTGGTCATAATGTTTTGGCTGATCAGTGTATATTAAAAAGCAAACAGATAAATAAATAGACAATAGTAGTTAATTATAGTAAGAGACACCACAAATTAGTGGCATGAAATAAGCTAAGTATCATCAGAAGCCCGTCTAAAGTAGGTTAGATTATTGCGGGCGGCACGGGTTTGATCCTCTGGGGTTGTCTGTGTGGTGTTTGTACCCTCAACATGTGACAGCGTGGGTTTTCTCCGGGTGCTCCGGTTCCGTCCCACACTCCAAAGACGTGCAGGTTTGTAGGTTAATTGTCAATTGTAAACTAGTGTGTGTTGGGTAGTACCAGTGTACGGGGTGATCGCTGGTAGGTACGGACTCAGTGGGTCGAATGGCCCGTTTCTGCGTGTCTCTGCAAATTAAACTAAACTATTGCACTACATGCTGCAGTCTTGCTGTATATATCTCCACAATGGTATTTTATCAAGCTGTTACGAGTAACAAGTCCCCAATCAGCTTTAACTGTACGCAGCAAAAAGTATACGATAATCAATGATACAATAAGTTAACAGTAATATTAGGTAAACAACACATTGAAGACTTCTTCGGTTATCAGTTCAAAGATGAGTCCACATTAAAACTATCCAAGCCTCCAAATCAGGCCAACAAATGTGCTTTGCTAAACTGAATCTTACAACGGAATCAAGGGATCTGGGGAAAAAGCAGGAACGGGGTACAGATTTTGGATGATCAGCCATGATCATATTGAACGGCGGTGCTGGCTCGAAGGGCCGAATGGCCTACTACTTCACCTATTTTTCTATGTTTCTAACTCAATCCACCTGCATTCAATTTTCTTCATGTGACTTATTGAGAGAGCAGATATATAGTAGAAGTACAGTAATCAAATAAGTATCGATGAAATACGATGAAATTCTGAAGAAGGGTCTCGACCCGAAACGTCACCCATTCCTTCTCTCCTGAGATGCTGCCTGACCTGCTGAGTTACTCCAACATTTTGTGAATAAATACCTTCGATTTGTACCAGTATCTGCAGTTATTTTCTTATAAATACGAGGGTGTGGGCTAGAGGGAGAGGTTGAGTAGGCTGGGACTCTATTCCTTGGAGCGCAGGAGGATGAGGGGTGATCTCATAGAGGTGTAAAAAATCATGAGAGGAATACATCGGGTAGATGCACAGAGTCTCTTGCCCAGAGTACGGGAATGAAGGATTAGAGCACATAGGTTCAAGGTGAAGGGAAAAAGATTTCATAGGAATCTGAGGGGTAACTTTTTCACACAAAGGGTGGTGGGTGTATGGAACAAACTGCCAGAGGAGGTAGTTGAGTCTGGGACCATCCCAACATTTAAGAAACAGTTAGGCAAGTACATGGATAGGACAGGTTTGGAGGGATACGGACCAAGCGCAGGCAGGTGGGACTAGTGTAGCTGGGACATGTTGGCCGTTGTGGGCAAGTTGGGCCGAAGGGCCTGTTTCCACGCTGTATCGCTCTATGACACGAAGTAAAAATAGGAAATGCTTTGAGGGAATATTCTGAGGATGATTCCAGTGCAATATTTTGCTTTGGTGAATGATAAAGAATGTTTTAACGTTCTAACTAAACTTGCATATTATTATTGAAGTTTGTTTTATGTCACTGAACTTGCATATATCCTAATGTTTGAACATCTTTGATCTTTCAATGCCCATCTACAGGCAATAACCCGTTCAGATCAAACATACTGCGCAGTTATAAAGTCAAAATCGTCTTTTCAAGTTTGCATGGTTCCTTGACATCTCAAATCTCAGATCATTGTCTTTGATCATGCTGATGTCTGGATCTGCATTTGGGAGTAACGTGAATGTATAATCCAGCAGGCCATTTCCACAAAACTACAAACACGTCAGAAATGTTCCCTTAAAATTCAACCCCCTTAGTCAGAAGGTGGTGAATCTGTGGAATTCTCTGCCAACAGAAGGCTGTGGAGGACAAGTCAGTGGATATTTTTAAGGCAGAGATAGATAGATTCGTGATTAGTACGGGTGTCAGAGGTTACGGGGAGAAGGCCGGAGAATTAGGTCAGATCAGCCATGGTTGAATGGTGGAGCGGACTTGATGGGCCGAATAGCCTAATTCTACACCCAACACTTATGACCTTATGACCTAAAATGGTGCATCATTTTCATTCCGACTGGTCACGTGCTTTCCATCATATCTTGAAGCGATGACATCGAGTAATCACACCAGCTTAGTCTAGTCGGTAATTGTATGCAGGGAGGATGTGGAGGCTTTGTAACTTGTTCATGTACCTGTCTAATTGTTTCTTAAACGTTGCCATAGTCCCTGCCTCAGCTACCTCGTCAGGCAGCTCATTCCATACACCCACCACCCTTTGTGTGAAAAAGTTACCCCTCAGGTTTCTATTAAATCTTTCTCCCTTCACCTTAAACCTGTGTCCTCTGGTTCTCAATTCCCCGACTCTGGGTACGAGATTCTGTGTCTCCCCGATCTATTCCTCTCATGATTTTATACGACTCTTTCAGATCACCCTTTATAAACAATAAACAATAGACAATAGACAATAGACAATAGGTGCAGGAGTAGGCCATTCAGCCCTTCGAGCCAGCACCGCCATTCAATGTGATCATGGCTGATCACTCTCAATCAGTACCCCGTTCCTGCCTTCTCCCCATACCCCCTCACTCTGTTATCCTTAAGAGCTCTATCCAGCTCTCTCTTGAAAGCATCCAACGAACTGGCCTCCACTGCCTTCTGAGGCAGAGAATTCCACACCTTCACTCTCTGACTGAAAAAGTTCTTCCTAATCTCCGTTCTAAATGGCCTACCCCTTATTCTTAAACTGTGGCCCCTTGTTCTGGACTCCCCCAACATTGGGAACATGTTTCCTGCCTCTAATGTGTCCAATCCCCTAATTATCTTATATGTTTCAATAAGATCCCCCCTCATCCTTCTAAATTCCAGTGTATACAGTGTATACAAGCCCAATCGCTCCAGCCTTTCAACATACGACAGTCCCGCCATATCCTCCTACGCTCCAAGGAATAGAGACCCAGCCTACACCAAACTCTTCCTATATCTCAGACCCTCTAGTAATACTGGCAACATCCACGTAAATCTTCTCTGCTCCATTCCCAACTTGACAAAATCTTTCCTATAACATGCTGCCCGGAACTGAACAAAATACTCTAAATGCGGCCTCACCATCGTTCTATGACATCCCAACATGCAGGTACAGCAGGCAGTGAAGAAAGCCAATGGAATGTTGGCCTTCATAACAAGAGGAGTTGAGTATAGGAGCAAAGAGGTCCTTCTGCAGTTGTACAGGGCCCTAGTGAGGCTGCACCTGGAGTACTGTGTGCAGTTTTGGTCTCCAAATTTGAGGAAGGATATTCTTGCTATTGAGGGCGTGCAGCGTAGGTTTACTAGGTTAATTCCCGGAATGGCGGGACTGTCATATGTTGAAAGACTGGAGCGACTAGGCTTGTATACTCTGGAATTTAGAAGGATGAGAGGGGATCTTATCAAAACATATAAGATTATTAAGGGGTTGGACACGTTAGAGGCAGGAAACATGTTCCCAATGTTGGGGGAGTCCAGAACAAGGGGCCACAGTTTAAGAATAAGGGGTAGGCCATTTAGAACGGAGATGAGGAAAAACCTTTTCAGTCAGAGAGTTGTGAATCTGTGGAATTTTCTGCCTCAGAAGGCAGTGGAGGCCAATTCTCTGAATGCATTCAAGAGAGAGCTAGATAGAGCTCTTAAGGATAGCGGAGTCAGGGGGTATGGGGAGAAGGCAGGAACGGGGTACTGATTGTGAATGATCAGCCATGATCACATTGAATGGCGGTGCTGGCTCGAAGGGCCGAATGGCCTCCTCCTGCACCTTTTGTCTATTGTCTATTGTCACTTATAGCATTGGCAACTAGCGAAAATATAATTCCAGCAAAAAGCTAATTCTTTTTTATTATCTATATATATATGTGATTTGATCTTTTAACCACGTGTATAGACTTCTTTATTTCCTTTGGGCTTTTCTTGACGGTGTGATTTGAAGATTCTAATCTCTTCTAGTTTTGTGAAGCATTTCTTGTTTTTCAGCTATTTGGTCTAACGTGATTAACTTTATCTCTTCTGGTTTTGTTTTCTTTCTGTTGAAAACCAGTGTCCGATGGAGGGAAGGGGAAGGCAGGAATGAAAAAGAAAGAGACGTCACAGGCAGATCGGGTGGTCAAAAAGACTTTCAGCACATTGGCCTTCATCAATCAGAGTATTGAGTATGGAACTTGGGAGGCCATGTTAGACAATAGACATAGAAAATAGTAAATAGGTGCAGGAGGAGGCCATTCGGCCCTTCAAGCCAGCACCGCCATTCATTGTGATCATGGCTGATCGTCCACAATCAATAACCCGTGCCTGCCTTCTCCCCATATCCCTTGATTCCACTAGCCCCTAGAGCTCTATCTAACTCTCTTAAATCCATCCAGTGATTTGGCTTCCACTGCCCTCTGTGGCAGAGAATTCCACAAATTCACAACTCTCTGGGTGAAAAAGTTCCTTCTCACCTCAGTTTTAGATTTTTTTTAACATTTAGAGATTAAGCGCGGAACCAGGCTCTTCGGCCCACTGAGTCCGCGCCGCCCAGCGATCCCCGTACATTAACACTATCCTACACACACTAGGGACAATTTTTACATTTACCCAGTCAATTAACCTACATACCTGCACGTCTTTGGAGTGTGGGAGGAAACCGAAGATCTTGGAGAAAACCCACGCAGGTCACAGGGAGAACGTACAAACTCCGTACAGACGGCGCCCGTAGTCAGGATCGAACCTGAGTCTCCGGCGCCGCATTCGCTGTAAGGCAGCAACTCTACCGCTGCGCCACCGTGCCGCCCATGGTGGAAATGGCCTCCCCTTTATTCTAAGACTGTGGCCCCTGGTTCTGGACTCGCCCAACATTGGGAACATTTTTCCTGTATCTTGCTTGTCCAGTCCTTTTATAATTTTATATGTCTCTATAAGATCCCCTCTCATCCTTCTAAACTCCAGTGAATACAAGCCTAGTCTTTTCAATCTTTCCTCATATGACAGTCCCGCCATCCCAGGGATCAATCTCGTGAACCTACGCTGCACTGCCTCAATTACAAGGATGTCCTTCCTCAAATTAGGAGACCAAAACTGTACATAATACTCCAGATGTGGTCTTACCAGGGCCCAATACAACTGCAGAAGAACCTCTTTACTCCTATACTGAAATCCTCTCGTTATGAAGGCCAACATGCCATCAGCTTTCTTCGCTGCCTGCTGTACCTGCACGCCAACTTTCAGTGACTGGTGTACAAGGACACCCAGGTCTCGCTGCACCTCCCCCTTACCTAACCTAACACCATTGAGATAATAATCTGCCTCCTTGTTTTTGCCACCAAAGTGGATAACCTCATATTTATCTATATTATACTGCATCTGCCATGCATCTGCCCACTCACTAAACCTGTCCAGGTCACCCTGCAACCTCCTAATAACCTCTTCACAGTTCACACTGCCACCCAGCTTTGCGTCATCCGCAAACTTGCTAGTGTTACTTCTAATTCCCTCTTCCAAATCATTAATATATATGGTAAACAGTTGCGGCCCCAACTGTTGCAGTTGTATAAGACGTTGGTGAGGTCACATTTAGAGTTTTGTTATTCCGTTCTGGTCACCATATTATAGGAGTGATGTTGTCAAGCTGGAAAGGGCGCAGAGAAGATTTACGAGGATGTTGCCAGGACTCGAGGGCCCAAGCTACAGGGAGAGGTTGAGTAGACTGGGACTCTATTCCAAGGAGCGCAGGAGGATGAGGGGTGATCTTACAGAGAGGAATAGATTGGGTAAATGCAGTCTTTGGCCCAGAGTAGGGGAATCGAGGAGCTAGGTTTAAGGTGAGGGGGGGAAATATTTCATAGGAACCTGAAAGATAACCTTTTCACACAAAAGGTGGTGGGTGTATGGAACGAGCTGCCAGAGGAGGTAGTTGAGGCAGGGATTATTGCAATGTTTAAGAAACATTTAGACAGGTGCATGGATAGGACAGGTTTGGAGGGATATGGGCCAAACGCAGGCAGGTGGGACTAGTGTAGCTGGGGCATGTTGGCCAGTGTGGGCAAATTGGGCCGAAGGGCCTGTTTCTGCACGGCATGACTCCACGAATCCAAGGGGTGAAGAGGAGAGCAGAACTTCCCCGACACTGGGAAATTATAATTAGCACACAAGGAACATCGGAGAGACCTGGTACTGGGGATTTTCGAAGAAACTTGCAGAAAATAAACTAATAAACAACTAAATGGGGTGGAATATGTAAAAGTTGATGTTCATGAGACATAGGAGTAGAATTAGGCCATTCGGCCCATCAAGTCCACTCCGCCATTCAATCATGGCTGATTTATCTCTCCCTCTCAACCCCATTCGCCGGCTTTATCCATGTAACCTTTGACACCCACACTAATCAAGAACCTGTCAATCTCTGCTTTAAAAGTACCCAAAGACGCAGGTGCTGTCTGTACGGAGTTTGTACGTTCTTCCTGTGACCACGTGAGTTTTCTCCAGGTGCTCCAGTTTCCTCCCACTCTCCAAAGACGTGCAAGTTTTGCCGGTGAGTTTGCTTCTGTAAGTTGTCCCGAGTGCATAGGATAGAACTAGTGGTGATCGCTGGTCTGCGCAGACTTGGTAGGCCGAATTTGAGGAAGGATATTCTTGCTATTGAGGGTGGGCAGCGTAGGTTTACTAGGTTAATTCCCGGAATGGCGGGACTGTCATACGTTGAAAGACTGGAACGGCTAGGCTTGTATACACAGGAATTTTGAAGGATGAGAGGAGATCTTATCGAAACGTATAAGATTATTAAGGGGTTGGACACGTTAGAGGCAGGAAACATGTTCCCAATGTTGGGGGAGTCCAGAACAAGGGGCCACAGTTTAAGAATGAGGGGTAGGCCATTTAGAACTGAGATGAGGAAAAACCTTTTCAGTCAGAGAGTTGTGAATCTGTGGAATTCTCTGCCTCAGAAGGCAGTGGAGGCCAGTTCTCTGAATGCATTCAAGAGAGAGCTAGATAGAGCTCTTAAGGATAGCGGAGCCAGGGGGTATGGGGAGAAGGCAGGAACGGGGTACTGATTGAGAATGATCAGCCATGATCACATTGACAATAGACAATAGACAATAGAAAATAGGTGCAGGAGAAGGCCATTTGGCCCTTCGAGCCAGCACCGCCATTCAATGTGATCATGGCTGATCATTCTCAATCAGTACCCCGTTGAATGGCGGGCTCGAAGGGCCGAATGGCCTCCTCCTGCACCTATTGTCTATTGTCTATTGAAGGGCCTGTTTCCGTGCTGTACTGAATATCCTAAACTGAAGTTGAAACTACACATCTTTGAGTAAGTAGCCGAATTATTGTGATTCTTATTGAATTATGAAGAGTTACTGCTTTGAACAAGAAGCCAGAACGCACTTCTGTTTAATCAGCACGGATATATGGGTGGTATTGCTCATTACACTGTGTTCTTAGCCACTCCATGTCTGCAGCAATTACGTTAACCAACTGAATCTGTGGGGATACAGGGAGACTGCAAGTGATCACAGTGTGCAGAATGACGATTACACTTTGCAGTGGTGAGCGAGGGTTAGTGTTCACTGCCAAGGCCATGAGATGCACCGGTCTGAATTCTGGTCTCCTAATCTGAGGAAAGACATTCTTGCCATAGAGGGAGTACAGAGAAGGTTCACCAGATTGATCCCTGGGATGGCAGGACTTTCATATGAAGAAAGACTGGATAGACTCGGCTTGTACTCGCTGGAATTTAGAAGATTGAGGGGGGATCTTATAGAAACTTACAAAATTCTTAAGGGGTTGGACAGGCTAGATGCAGGAAGATTGTTCCCGATGTTGGGGAAGTCCACAACAAGGGGTCACAGTTTAAGGATAAGGGGAAAAGTCTTTTAGGACCGAGATGAGAACGTTTTTTTTCACATAGAGAGTGGTGAATCTGTGGAATTCTCTGCCACAGAAGGTAGTTGAGGCCAGTTCATTGGCTATATTTAAGAGGGATTTAGATGTGGCCCTTGTGGCTAAAGGGATCAGGGGGTATGGAGAGAAGGCAGGTACAGGATACTGAGTTGGATGATCAGCCATCATATTGAATGGCGGTGCAGGCTCGAAGGGCTGAATGGCCTACTCCTGCACCTATTTTCTATGTTTCTATGTTTCTATGAATCTCACCTCTGCCTTCCCCTTCCCCTGTTTGGAAGTGTCTTATTGCAAAATCTGTACTCCCCACATCCCCACATCCCGAATGTACATCAAAAGAAAATCTGTTCAAGAGTGGCTACTCTGTGGAACTGATTGCCACAAGAGGGCTGTAGACTCCAAGTCAGTGGATATTTTTAAGGCAGAGATAGACAAATTCTTGGTTAGAACAGATGTCAGGTCTTATGGGGAGAAGGCAGGAGAATGGGGTTAGGAAGGAGAGATAGACCAGACGTGATTGAATGGTGAAGTGGACTCGATTGGGCCGAATGGCCTAATTGTACTCCTACAACGTGAACTTGTGAAAATCAGAATCATGTTTAAAAAAATGTTTTTAAATGAAAAGTATTAGGTCTTAAGATCATAAGAAATAGGCCATTCGGCCCATTAAGCCTTCTCCACCATTCAATCGTGGCTGATCTATCTCTCCCTCCTGACCTGATTCTCTCCATAACCCCTGACACCCGCACTAATCAAGAATCTATCTAAGATAGTCACAAAATGCTGGAGTAACTCAGCGGGACAGGCAGGTTAGAAGGAATGGGTGACGTTATGGGTCGAGACCCTTCTTCAGACTCCATCTAGATTCTTCAGAGTCTTTGTCTCTCTGCCTTAATTAATACACCAATAAGTTGTGCAAACGTTCTCTTTATGTGGAACTAAAAAGTATAGTCAGTGCGTACCTTCTATATCTCTGGTTACCCTTTCCCCTGCCTCTCAGTCAGATTTAGGGTCTCGAACCATCTGATTCATGGATTGGCAGGACTTTCATATGAAGAAAGACTGGATAGACGCGGCTTGTACTCGCTGGAATTTAGAAGATTGAGGGGGGATCTTATAGAAACTTACAAAATTCTTAAGGGGTTGGACAGGCTAGATGCAGAAAGATTGTTCCCGATGATGGGGAAGTCCAGAACAAGGGGTCACAGTTTAAGGATAAGGGGGAAGTCTTTTAGGACCGAGATGAGAATGTTTTTTTTCACACAGAGAGTGGTGAATCTGTGGAATTCTCTGCCACAGAAGGTAGTTGAGGCCAGTTCATTGGCTATATTTAAGAGGGAGTTAGATGTGGCCCTTGTGGCTAAAGGGATCAGGGGGTATGGAGAGAAGGCAGGTACGGGATACTGAGTTGGATGATCAGCCATGATCATATTGAATGGCGGTGCATGCTCGAAGGGCCGAATGGCCTACTCCTGCACCTATTTTCTATGTTTCTATGAACCAGATCGTCACCTACTCCTTCTATCCAGAGATGCTGCCTGTCCCACTGAGTTACTCCAGCTCTTTGTGTCTATCTTCGTTGTAAACCAGCATCTGTAGTTCCTTCCGACACACACAGTTAGTATATGGGAGGGATTTGGATTTTTAGGATAAATAAAAATATATCAGCATCTGGTAAGACATCGAGATGTGTAGTTGAGGGTCAACAAGCTAGTCCATAAATAAATATATAAACACATTAATTATCTGATGATAAGCTAATCATCACATTGGTTGTACGTAATCATGGCATCTTTCAAGCTGTCGAGTTCAAAAGCTCGCTAAATGTTTGAGACTATGTTTGTATTGCAGATGTGCAGAGTGAACATGTATCATTATAAAAGGTTATTGAGGAGATCAGACCGAAGACAGACACAAAAAGCTGGAGTAACTCAGCGGGACAGGCAGCATCTCTGGAGAGAAGGCATGGGTGACGTTTCAGGTCGAGACCCTTCTTCAGACTGGTTAAGGGAAACGAGAGATACAGGCGATGATGTAGAGAGATAAAGAACAATGAATGAAAGATTATGCAAAAGAGTAACGATGATAAAGGAAACAGGGCATCGTCAGCAGCTTGTTGGGTGAAAACGAGAAGTTATTGCGACTTGGGTGGGGGAGGGATAGAGAGAGAGGGAATGTCGGGGCTACCTGAAGTGAGAGAAATCAATATTCATACCACTGGGCCGTAAGCTGCCCAAGCAAAATATTATCCTCCAATAGCCTGGGATATATTTCACTTGAGCCCAGTGACATATATGTGTTCAAAGATGATAAAACTCTCAATACTCTCCCTTTTTCAGTTCATCCCGTCCAATATTTCACACTCGCTTGTCTCAACTATAACAGAAAAAAATTGTTAGAGGTTTAAATCAGTACCCCATATTATCTAGGGCACTAACATGCACAACATGTTAACATGACTAACATGCACCTTTGCGATAGAGACTGTCACTGCCGCATTGGTCTCTTCAGCCACAAGCCGAGGTGTGGAGCAAGCAGCCAACTAGGGTGCATCACCCATGGTCAGCCATGACCGAGGGGGCCTAAGAAGAACATGCATAAAAAGAGACAGGAGGGAAGCAGAAAAATGTGAATTGAGGACTTGTGCTCGAATCTGCACGGCTTAATTTGGAATTGTAATTGTAATGGAACAGTACAGCCCAGGAACAGGCCCTTCGGCCCGCAATGTCCATGCCCAACAGGATGCCAAGCTAAACCAATCTCCTCCGCCTGCATGTGGGGCCCATGTCTCTTTGTTTCCTGCAAGTCAAGTCAAGTTTATTTGTCACATACACATACACGATGTGCAGTGAAATGAAAGTGGCAATGCCTGCGGATTGTCCATTAGTCTATCTTAGCTTTATGGGATTTTAAAAATAATGCATGGAAACAGGCCCTTCGGCCCACCGAGTCCACGCCGACCATCAGTCACCCCTTCACATGGGGTTTTGGAATCAATCCATTACGAAGTATTCGATGAGCCATAAAACATTTATTAAACCTGTGCCGAATGAGCAGCACACCTGTGTGTTCCAGCACACCTGTGTGTTCCAGCACACCTGTGTGTTCCAGCACACCTGTGTGTTCCAGCACACCTGTGTGTTCCAGCACACCTGTGTGTTCCTCCCTTCGACTAACAGACTAACAACTAACCAAACAAGCAACTAACTAACTATTTATTCACAAAATGCTGGAGTAACTCAGCAGGTCAGGCAGCATCTCGGGAGTGAAGGAATGGGTGACGTTTCGGGTCGAGACCCTTCTTCAGACTAAAGAAGGGTCTCGACCCGAAACGTCACCCATTCCTTCTCTCCCGAGATGCTGCCTGACCTGCTGAGTTACTCCAGCATTTTGTGAATAAATCGATTTGTACCAGCATCTGCAGTTATTTTCTTTAACTAACTAATTATGTCCGCGACTCCAGTCCTACCTAAATCCTGGACTGGATTACAAAGTGGAATGTGTACCATGCGTAGGATATGTGGTGAAGGTTATACAGACAGAGATAAATATGGGTGATCTACACATGGGTTACATAGAAGCATAGATCAGGTCGGATCAGCCGCGCACATTGCTTTAGAGCTACAGAGCGGAAACAGGCCCTTCGGCCCATTGAGTCCACGCCGACCAGCGATCCCCACACAGAAACATAGAAAATAGGTGCAGGAGGAGGCCATTTTTGCCCTTCGAGCCAGCACCGCCATTCATTGTGATCATGGCTGATCATCCACAATCAGTAGCCAGTGCCTGCCTTCTCCCCATATCCCTTGATTCCGCAAGTCCCTAGAGCTCTCTCTAACTCTCTCTCAAATTCACACAGTGAATTGGCCTCCACTGCCCTCTGTGGCAGAGAATTCCACAAATTCACAACCCTCTGGGTGCCATTTTTTTTTCTCGCCCCAGTTTTAAATGGCCTCCCCTTGTCACCTGCTTTCCAACTTTCTCACCCACTCTCTCCACACAAGGAGCAATGTAAAGGGGCCAATGAACCTACAAAGCCACATACCTTTGGGATGTGGAAGGAAACCCATGCAGTCAGAGGGAGAACGTGCAAACTCCACGCACACAGCCCCCCGATGTCAGGATCGAACCCTGGTCTCTGGCGCTGTAAGGCAACTGTAAGGCAGCAGCTCTACCAGCTACGCCAGTTGAATAAAAAGTTGGTGGATTATTTTTTTACGAGTCAAGTATTAAGGCACTGATCATTGTAGCATGAAGCACAGTATCACTTTTTCTGAATCTCATTTTACGGCCCATTGTGGTATTTTTCCTCAAATTATTCTAAGTACGAAACTTGATCTGGTTTTCAGGACAAGACTGCCATCTAGGGATGTTTTGCAAAATATTTTCCATTTTATCTACAACTTTTAAATATTACTCTTTGCATTTATAATATTCTTGCACAAGTAACTTTTTAGTTTAGTTTAGAGATACAGCGCGAAAACAGGTTCTCTGGCCCACCGAGTCCGCACCGACAAGCGATCCCCGCACACTAACCCTAATCCTACACGCCAGGGGTATGAAGAAGGGCCTCGACCAAGGGGTCACAGTTTAAGGATAAGGGGGAAGTCTTTTCGGACCGAGATGAGAAAGTTTTTTTTCACACAGAGAGTGGTGAATCTGTGGAATTCTCTGCCACAGAAGGTAGTCGAGGCCAGTTCATTGGCTATATTTAAGAGGGAGTTAGATGTGGCCCTTGTGGCTAAAGGGATCAGGGGGTATGGAGAGAAGGCAGGTACGGGATACTGAGTTGGATGATCAGCCATGATCATATTGAATGGCGGTGCAGGCTCGAAGGGCCGAATGGCCTACTCCTGCACCTATTTTCTATGTTTCTATGACCCAAAACGTCACCCATTCCTTCTCTCCAGAGATGCTGCCTGCCCCACTGAGTTACTCCAGCTTTTTGTGTCTATCTAGGGTCAAGAGAAAAGTTTAAGAATGTTTATTAATTAGTCTTAAATCTGAATGTGTCCCATAAGCAAAGATAGACACAAAATGCTGGAGTAACTCAGCGGGTCAGGCAGCATCTCTGGAGAGAAGGAATGGGTGACGTTTCGGGTCGAGACCATTCTTCAGACTGATGACGTTTCGGGTCAAGACCCTTCTTCAGACTGATAAACATAAGCATCCTATAAGCATTCTGACATATTGCTGCAAAGAACATTTTTTAATTGGTCTTTTTTGTTTGGATTACCAGGCTTAGTATCTATAATGCTAGATCCATTCTCTGCAGACATAATTACACCAAGTCTATGTTATAAACCAAACAATATCTTTACTCCCTGTGCATTAAATAAAGTCCTTGCTCATATGCGGACAATTCACAGGGCGGCAGGGTGGCACAGCGGGTAGAGTTGCTGCAGCACGTCACCAGGTACCCGGGTTCCATCCTGACCTCAGGAGCTGTCGGTGTGGAGTTTGCATGTTCTCCCTGTGACTGTGTGGGTTTCCTCCGAATGCACTGGTCTCCTCCCATATCTCAAAGACGTGCGGGTTTGTAGGTGAATTGGCTCCCAATGATTCCTAGTGTGTAGGGGTGCAAAAGTGCAATGTCTTATATTCTGGTAAGGGTGTATACATAGGCATAATGTCTATGCGTGTGTCAATGTGCGTGTGTGTGTGTGTGTCAGTGTGTGTGTCACAGTGTGTGTGTCACAGTGTGTGCACCTGAGTGGATGAACAGTTTTTATTTTTTTCACTTTTTGACTGGTATTTTATTATTTTTTATCTTCTACATTTGAGCTCCACTCAGGCAGTGTTGCCTGGATATTGTTGTTTGCTTCAATGGCAATAGATAGATAGACAGACAGACAGACAGACAGACAGACAGACAGACAGACAGACAGACAGACAGACAGACAGACAGACAGACAGACAGACAGACAGACAGACAGGCAGACGGACGGAGAGACGGAGAGACGGAGGGACGGAGGGACGGAGGGACGGAGGGACGGATGGATGGAGGGACGGAGGGATGGATGGACGGATGGACGGATGGACGGATGGATGGATGGATGGATGGATAGATAGATAGATGGACACATAGATGTGTGTTTTATCAATTCAATCTACCACCAGAAATTTGATTTAATGCTATTCATAAAGTAGTCCAGCATACACTTGTTTTTATTAAACCAGCCTTCAAGGACAAAGACAATCATCTATTCTAATTATCCCTGAAATAAACACGTTGGACTACAGGTCCACCGCTGATTTCCCGGCACCCTTGGTTTCAGAGCCTTGCTGTATGGTCCGTTTTTCCAGACCAACAGAGGTCAGTCACGGCCTTGGGGTCTGAGATAGTCGCAAAGTCGGCCTGGGGAGTTGGCCATGGGAACGGATCAGCCGGCTTGGGCCGGGCCGGGGTTCCAGAGCCCCTGCCCTGCACGGGGTAAATTCGGCCCTCCGATCAGCTGTGAAAGAAACGATGAGGTCAGGATCGCCCGCCCGGCCTAGGCACCCCATTTTCGGGAGGGGAACTTCCAGGGGGGATCTTGTCTGGACTAAGGGGAGGGTTGTGGGGGGGGGGGGGGTAACCACCAGTTGCCAGAAAATGGGGGAACCTCATTGATACTTACCGAATAGTGAAAGGCCTGGATAGAGTGGATGTGGAGCGGATGTTTCCTCTAGTGGGAGAGTCAGGGACCAGAGGTCACAGGACGTATCTTTAGAAAGGAGATAAGGAGGAATTTTTTTCGAGGGTGGTGAATCTGTGGAGTTCATTGACACAGAAGTCTGTGGAAGCCAAGCCAATCTATATTTCTATGGTGGAGATAGATAAATTCCTGATTAGTGCAGGTGCCAGAGGTTATGGGGAGAAGGCAGGAGAATGGGGTTGAGAGGGAAAGATAGATCAGCCATGATTGAATGGCGGACTGGACATAATGGGCTAAATGGCCTAATTCTGCTAAAAGAAGTTATAAATCCTCTTATACATTATACATAAATTCCCGAAATGGCGGGACTGTCATATGTTGAAAGACTGGAGCGACTAGGCTTGTACACACTGGAATTTAGAAGGATGAGAGGGGATCTTATCGAAACGTATAAGATTATTAAGGGGTTGGACACGTTAGAGGCAGGAAACATGTTCCCAATGTTGGGGGAGTCCAGAACCAGGGGCCACAGTTTAAGAATCGGGGGTAGGCCATTTAGAATGGAGATGAGGAAAAACCTTTTCAGTCAGAGAGTTGTGAATCTGTGGAATTCTCTGCCTCAGAAGGCAGTGGAGGCCAATTCTCTGAATGCATTCAAGAGAGAGCTAGATAGAGCTCTTAAGGATAACGGAGTCGGGGGGTATGGGAAGAAGGCAGGAACGGGGTACTGATTGAGAATGATCAGCCATGATCACATTGAATGGTGGTGCTGGCTCGGAGGGCCGAATGGCCTCCTCCTGCACCTATTGTCTATTGTCTATTGTCTACATTTCACACCTCAGGGAAAAAGTACCAGCACAGTGTGGAAGCGTCAGTATTCCACCGAACGGTCCATTGAATTTTTTTTTTTTATGGTGACCCAATGCTGGAAACATTCATCTTAAAAGCAAATGCAAAATCAAAGAGAATTGCAACGGGCGTGAGATTCTGTGCAATCGTTTTGTCTGCGGAAAATGGTGGTTGTGAGAAATGGTGCCCAGAGAAATGTAGAGAAATAAATATCAAAATATTCGGAAATAAATATCTGATATTCACAAAGTGCTGGAGTAACTCAGCAGGTCGGTCAGCATCTCGGGAGAGAAGGAATGGGTGACGTTTCGGGTCGAGTCCCATCTTCAGACTGATAGTTGGTTGTATATTTGGCTCAAATGGCAATTAAGGGGATTGAGGTTTTGAATTTAGTGATTTTGCAACATCAACACTAGCCACAAGGACTGCTGAAATCTCTGAAGTCTTGTTCACTCAACACATGGATAATCAGAAGATATCACAGAGCAAGGGTAAATTTGGTCATGTTGCAAGATGACCTTGAATTACAAATTGAAGGTATTTATTCACAAAGTGCTCGAGTAACTCAGCAGGTCAGGCAGCATCTCAGGAGAGAAGGAATGAGTGACGTTTCGGGTCGAGACCCTTCTTCAGACTGATGTCAGGGGGGGCGGGACAAAGGAAGGATATAGGTGGAGACAGGAAGACAGTGGGAGATCTGGGAAGGGGAAGGGGAAGAGAGGGACAGAGGAACTATCTAAAGTTGGAGAAGTCAATGTTCATACTGCTGGGCTGCAAGCTGCCCAGGCGAAATATGAGGTGCTGTTCCTCCAATTTCCGGTGGGCCTCACTATGGCACTGGAGGAGGCCCATGACAGAAAGGTCAGACTGGGAATGGGAGGGGGAGTTGAAGTGCTCAGCCACCGGGAGATCAGGTTGGTTAAGGACTGAGCGCAGGTGTTGGGCGAAGCGATCACAGAGCCTGCGCTTGGTTTCGCCGATGTAAAGAAGTTGACATCTAGAGCAGCGGATGCAATAGATGAGGTTGGAGGAGGTGCAGGTGAACCTCTGTCTCACCTGGAAAGACTGTTTGGGTCCTTGGATGGAGTTAATGGCAGCGTCTGTATCCCAAGTAGTTTAGTTTAGAGATGCAGCGTGGAAACAGACCTTTCGGCCCACCAAGTCCACGCCGCCCAGCAATCCCCGGGACACGAGTTCTATCCTGTACACACAATAGGGTCAATTTTACAGAAGCCAATTTACCTACAAACCTGCACGTCTTTGGAGTGTGGGAGGAAACCGGAGCACCCGGAGTAAACCCACGCAGTCACAGGGAGAACGTGCAAACTCCGTACTGCCAGCAGGAGTGGCGGCGCCTTGCGGCTGCGGCTCACCGGCAGTCTGTCCGTCTTTTTCTTTCTTTGTGTATTGTTAGCGTTTAATGTATGTAATGTAATGACCGATTTTTAGCTCTGTATATGTGGGGGGTGGTGGGGGTGGTGTGGGAAACCTTTTGTTTTAAATCTCCTCCTCAACGGAGATGCGACCTTTACCGTGTCGTATATCTCCGTTCGCGCTACGGCCTAACACCGTGGAGTTGGCGGCCTCCAGCTGGGATCGACCTTGAAGGCTCCGGTCGCAGGGCCTGGACTTACCATCTCGGAGGCTTCGGCCGTGGGCCCTGCAGACCGCAACATCGGGAGCTCGCAGGTCCCTGGCTGGCGACCGGCTTTCGGGAGCTCCAGCCCTAGCAGCTTCGACCGCCCCAAATCGCGAGGCTCGATCGACCCGTTCGCAGGACCTTCATCTCCCTGCTCGGCTCGGCCTGCGACCTTCCATCGCCCGGCGGGGGCTTCGAGAGTCGGGAGCCTCGAGGCAGCAGTGTGACTGCCTGACCGCGGGAGAGGAACGGAGGAGATAAGACTTTTCTTTGCCTTCCATCACAGTGAGGGTGTGTCTGGAGGAATCACTGTGATGGTTGTCTGTGTTAAACTTGTGTGTTTGTGTGTCTTGTGCCCTTTATTGTTTGTGACTGCATGGTAACGACAATTTCGTTCAAATTTATTTTTGAATGACAATAAAAAGCAATTCAATTCATTCAACCTGTAGTCAAGATGAAACCCGGGTCTCCGGCGCTGTGGGGCAGCAATTCTACCGCCGTGCCACCGTGCCACCCTGAAGGGGGCTCAATGTAATGTAAAAGAGACAATGATACTAAGCAGCAGAGTGTGGAGTTTGTCACCATGACTTCAGTGCAAGGTCATTTTGCAATAAAGACGCCTGATTTTTTTTTGTGGTTTTCTTTAATAAAAAGCTGTGATTGTAAAGGCTTTGTCCTATTTAGTAAACAGTTTCCCACATTTAAATTGCAGAAATAATAGCTTTTCAAAACTTTACAACTGGTTTAAAATGAATTCTTAACATCTTCAAACTGCAATCTATCATAATGCGCCTCATAAGTTTTAAATTTTAACGGGAAGGATCACAATGGTCATCGTTTTGTCCTTTCGTGAAAAACGTATCGGTCGGATCACCAGCGTTCAAATGAACAGGTCCCATGTCTCGATCAGTAAACAGACCGAGATACATTCCCTTATTAAGGACCAGAATATAACAGCAAGGTTGTAACGCTGAGGCTTTATAAGGTGCTGGTCAGGCCACATTTGGAATATTCTGCGCAGTTTTGAGCCCCACATCTGAGGAAGGGTGTTCTGGAATTGGAGAGGATCCAGAGGAGGTTTACAAGAAACGATTGGGTTAATGTAGGAGGAGCGTTTGATAGCTCTGGACCTGTACTCGATGAAGTAAGATGAGGAGTCATTTCTTTAGTCAGAGGGTGGTGAATCTGTGGGATTCACTGCCACAAATGGCTGTGGCGACCAAGTCATTGGGTATTTTTAATGTGGGGATTGATAGGTTCTTGGTCAATGATTACAGGGAGAAGGCAGGTGAACGGGGTTGAGAGGGAAAAGCAGATCAGCCATGGCAGAGCAGGCATGAAGGGCTGAGCGGCTTAATTCTGCTCCTCTGTCTTATGGTCCAATGGAAAAAACAAGTCACCAACCTAAAGACCCGCAGCCTGATATACCAGACGTCCTTCAGCGATATTATTTTGTCTTCCAAATCCCATCATTGAACTGGGTTTTACGAACAGAGCAATACAGGAAAGAAAGAGTTGCGTTACGAAAGGATGTTATTGATCTTGCTAGGCAGCACATATACCAAAGACGTACAGGTATGTAGGTTAATTGGCTGGATAAATGTAAAAATTGTCCCTAGTGGGTGTAGGATAGTGTTAATGTACGGGGATCGCTGGGCGGCACGGACTTGGAGGGCCGAAAAAGCCTGTTTCCGGCTGTATATATATGATATGATATGATATGATATGACTCCTGCGGAAGAACAAAGAACCCTGGAAGGAGCTGCAGTTCCATGGTCTTCATTCAAAGTGCTTATTGGCATCTGGTTTTTTCATACTATACAACGGCTCCACCAGTTTATTGTGAACTTGCGACAGACCTGAGAAAGATACAGAAACAAAATCGAGTGCAGCACTGTAGCAACATTTAACTATTTAGATAACTATATATATATATATATATATATAAGTATAAGAAAATAACTGCAGATGCTGGTACAAATCGAAGGTATTTATTCACAAAATGCTGGAGTAACTCAGCGGGTCAGGCAGCATCTCAGGAGAGAAGGAATGGGTGACGTTTCGGGTCGAGACCCTTCTTCAGTCTGAAGATGCTGCCTGACCTGCTGAGTTACTCCAGCATTTTGTGACTATACATATATATATATATTTATATACATATATGTATTGTTATCTAATATGTCTATTATCTAATTTATCTAAATATAAGGGGTGGCACGGTGGCGCAGCGGTAGAGTTGCTGCCTTACAGCCCTTGCAGCGCCGGAGACCCGGGTTCGATCCCGACTACGGGTGCCGTCTGTACGGAGTTTGTACGTTCTCCCCGAGATCTGCGTGGGTTTTCTCCGAGATCTCCGGTTTCCTCCCACACTCCAAAGACGTACAGATTTGCAGGTTAATTGGCTGGGTGTAAGTGTAAATTGTCCCTAGTGTGTGTAGGGTCGTGCTAATGTGCGGGGATCGCTGGTCGGCACGGACGCGGTGGGCCGAAGGGCCTGTTTCCGCGCTCAACTAAAACTAAAAAGCGTTGCAATTTCATGGCAATGGCCACTGACAATTCAGATGAACCAAATAAATTCCCGACCCGAGGAAAGCAAGAGAAACATAGAAACATAGAAAATAGGTGCAGGAGTAGGCCATTCGGCCCTTCGAGCCTGTACGCACCGCCATTCAATATGATCATGGCTGATCATCCAACTCAGTATCCCGTACCTGCCTTCTCTCCATACCCCCTGATCCCTTTAGCCACAAGGGCCACATCTAACTCCCTCTTAAATATAGCCAATGAACTGTCCTCAACTAACTTCTGTGGCAGAGAATTCCACAGATTCACCACTCTCTGTGTGAAAAAAAACTCTCTCATCTCGGTCCTAAAAGACTTCCCCCTTATCCTTAAACTGTGACCCCTTGTTCTGGACTTCCCCAACATCGGGAACAATCTTCCTGCATCCAGCCTGTCCAACCCCTTAAGAATTTTGTAAGTTTCTATAAGATCCCCCCTCAATCTTCTAAATTCCAGCGAGTACAAGCCGAGTCTGTCCAGTCTTTCTTCATATGAAACATGTTGATAGGCGAAAACAGAACTAAACCGCGGAAACAAGAGGGAATGAAATCTTGAAAGAATCTCAAGCAAATGTACAGGTTTGGCACATTACATGACATATCAGTACACAGCAGCTGCAAGCAGAGTAAACAGAATGCTTCATCTTATTCCTGCTTGCCAACGGTGTGGGAGAGACCTGGCTCGGATATCAGAGCAGCGTGGGAGGGCTGTACTTTCCTTTCAGTTTCGGGTCAGGTTAGTTTATTGTCACGTGTACCGAGGTACAGTGAAAAGCTTTTTGTCGCGTGCTAACCAGTCAGCGGAAAGACAATGCACGATCACGATCGAGCCATTTACAGCGTACAGACACATGGTAAGGGAATAACGTTCAGTGCAAGGTAAAGCCAGTAAAGTCCGATCAAAGATAGCCCGAGGTGGGCAGTAGTTCACCACTGCTCTCTGGTTGTGGTAGGATGGTTCAGTTGCCTGATAACAGCCGGGAAGAAACTGTCCCTGAATCTGGAGGTGTGCGATTTCACACTTCTGTACCTTTTTTTCCCGATGGGAGAGGGGAGGAAGAGGGGGTGGCCAGGGTGCGACTGGTCCTTGATTGTGCTGCTGGCCTTGCCGAGGCAGCGTGAGATATTCCTGATACTTTTCCTTCCAGGGCAAATCAAGTTGTTTAGTTGGTACCTCCTACATATTCATTCCCAGCCAAACTACAGCAGAGTGGCTGCAGAGGACAATAGACAATAGACAATAGGTGCAGGAGGAGGCTATTCAGCCCTTCGAGCCAGCACCGCCATTTAATGTGATCATGGCTGATCATTCTCAATCAGTACCCCGTTCCTGCCTTCTCCCCGTAACCCCTGACTCCGCTATCCTTAATAGCTCTATCCAGCTCTCTCTTGAATACCAACTGCACACTGCACCACAGATAGACACAGAGTGCTGGAGTAACTCAGCAGGTCAGCCAGCATCCCTGGAGAACAAGGATGGATGACGTTTCGGGTCAGGACCCTTCCACCCTCTGCTTTCAGTCTGAAGAAGGGTCCCGACCCGTCACGTCACCCATCCTTTCTCTCCAGAGACGCTGCCGAACCCGTGAGTTACTCCAGCACTTTGTGTCTATCTTTGGTATAAACCAGCATCTGCAGTTCTTTACAAAGTAGACCATAGCCTCTCTCCCAGACCAGTCCAACAGCATTTGCCAGACCCCTGACTGCAACCACCGAAGAGGGCATAGACAGAAGGCTGTTTTACTTTCAGTTTATTTCGTTCTAATTTTAGTTTGAGAGACACAGGGTTATACAGTTGGAAACAGTGCAATAACAAGGGGAAACTGGCCTTTCATCTATAGACCTTAGAGATACAGGGCGGAAACAGGCCCACTGAATGCACGCCCCCCCACACACATGTCCTATCCTGCATATTAGGGACAACTTATAGAAGCCAATTAACCTACAAACCTGCACGTCTTTGGAGTGTGAGAGGAAAGCGGAGAAAACCCACGTAGGTCACGGGGAGAACGTAAAAAGTCCTCACAGGCAGCACCCATAGTCAGGATCGAACCCGGGCCTCTGGTGCTGTGAGGCAGCAACACTACCGCTGCGCCACCGCGCCGCCCCAGAAAACGTACAAACTCTACACAGACAACGCCCATAGTCAGAAGAGTCTGTAGAAGGGTCTGGACCCGAAACATCACCCATTTCCTCTCTCCAGAGATGCTGCCTGTCCCGCTGAGTTACTCCAGCATTTTGTGTCTATCTATAGTCAGGATGTTTGCACTTATCTCGATCTACTTGCAAAATCTCTGAGCACATACCATCCATGTAAGACTGATTGGTCCAAGATGGCATGGAATATAGGTTATTTTAGAAACATTCAAAGCCGTTTCAAAAGGAAATCAGCGCCAATATGTAACTGATGAAGACAACGCCCTCACATCACATGGCCTGGCCTCTGGTAATCAATCAGCAAAGGTTACTTCCTTAGAAGGCTTAGGAGGTTCGACATGTCCCCAACAACTCTCACCAACCTCCGCACACGCGACGTAGAAAGCATTTAATCGTGCTGCATCACAGCGTGGTTTGGGAACAGCTCCATCCAAGGCCGCGAGAAATTGCTGAGAGTTGTTGACCATTGCCCAGACCATCGCCCAGACCAACCTCATCGACTCCATCTACACTTCACGTTACCTCAGCAAGGCCAGCAGCCCAGACCATCACACAAACCAACCTCCCCTCCATCGACTCCATCTACACTTCACGTTACCTCAGCAAGGCCAAACCAAGGGCCAGTCTCACCCCCGGTCACTCCCCCTTCTCCCCTCTCCCATCGGGCAAGAGGTACAGAAGTTTCATAACGCACACCTCCAGATTCAGGGGCTGTTCCCAGCTGTTATCAGGCAACTGAACCGTCCTCATTCAACCTCATTTGGGACCATCACTTTCAAATATTGATTTCTCTCACTTCAAGTAATCCCGGCATTCCCTCTCTCTCCATCCCTCCCCCACCCAAGTCGCACCAGCTTCTCGTTCTCACCCAACATACAGCTAACAATGTTACCATTCTGCATATCTTTCATTCATTGTACTATATCTCTCTGCATCATTGTTTATTTCTCTCGTTTCCCTTTCCCCTGACCCCCAGACTGAAGAAGGGTCTCGACCCGAAACGTCACCTATTCCTTCTCTCCAGAGATGCTGCCTGTCCCGCTGAGTTACTCCAGCATTTTGTGCCTTTCTTCGGTTTAAACCAGCGTCTGCAGTTCCTTTCTTCACATCGGCCTTTCTTTGTTAGGACTTTATTGGCCACTATCTTGCACGTTATTCCCTTTAACCTGTATCTGTACACTGTGAACGGCTGGATTGTAATCATGTATCGTCTTTCCGCTGACTGCATAGCACGCTGCAACAACAAAAAAGCTTTTCGCTGAACCTCAGTACTCATGACAATACATTATTTATCTGTGGAATTATTAAGGGGTTGGACACGTTAGAGGCAGGAAAGATGTTCCCAATGTTGGGGGAGTCCAGAACCAGGGGCCACAGTTTAAGAATAAGGGGTAGGCCATTTAGAACGGATATGAGGAAGAACTTTTTCAGTCAGAGAGTTGTGAATCTGTGGAATTCTCTGCCTCAGAAGGCAGTGGAGGCCAATTCTCGGAATGCATTCAAGAGAGAGCTGGATAGAGCTCTTAAGGATAGCGGAGTCAGGGGGTATGGGGAGAAGGCAGGAACGGGGTACTGATTGAGAATGATCAGCCATGATCATATTGAATGGCGGTGCTGGCTCGAAGGGCCGAATGGCCTCCTCCTGCACCTATTGTCTATTGTCTATTGTAATTGATTATATTTTGGCCTAAGAACTGTTGTGAGAATTAACTACCTTTAAAGTAGCGGACAGTTTTCACACGGAGTTCCAAAGTAGCGTCTTCATCACAAACAAACAGTGTCCTGGGGTGTTGCTGCAGGCTGGAGATGGTGCACATGTGGTTCACGCCGACTTCTATCGCTTTGTGCAGAGCCAAGGACTTGTGGGCTCCTGTGATAAGGATCAACACCTGCAAAGATAAAAGGATGGAATGGAATGGAATTCTTTGTGAGCAGGTATGCAAATAGTCGCCACGTAAAGGGCACCAACAAAGTTACAAAACATCCCATGCCGGGTCCCCTCCTTTGTTCCCCCCCCCCCCCCCACCCCTTCACTCCTCCTCCCCTCCCCCCCACAACCCCTCCCCCCCCTTAGCTGGGGTTGGGTCCTCCTTTGTTCCCCCCCACCCCCCTCCCCCCTCCCCTCCCCCTTCAATCCTCCTCCCCCCCCCCCCCTCCCCCACGGTCCCCCCCCTAGCTGGTGTCGGGTCCTTCTTTGTTCCCCCCCACACCCCTCCCCTCCCCTTCACTCCTCCTCCCTTCCCCCCCACACCCCTCCCCTCCCCCTTCACTCCTCCTCCCTTCCCCCCCACCACCCCTCCCCCCCCCCCCCCCCCTCTAGCTGGTGTCGGGTCCTTCTTTGTTCCCCCCCACACCCCACCCCTCCCCCTTCACTCCTCCTCACCTCCCCCCCCCCAACCCCGTCGCGGTCCCCCACGCTGGGGCCAGGCACTCCTTTGTTCTCCCCCTCTGTCCCCCCTCCCCTCCCCCTTCCCTCCTCCTTCCACCCCCCCCCCCCCCCCCCCCCCAGTCCCACCACGCTGGGGCCAGGCACTCCTCTATTCTCCCCCTCTGTCCCCCCTCCCCTCCCCCTTCCCTCCTCCTCCCCCCCCCCCCCCCCCCACAGTCCCACCACGCTGGAGCCGGGTCCTCCTTTGTTCTCCATCCTCTGTCCCCCCTCCCCTCCCCCTTCCCTCCTCCTTCCCCCCCCCCCCCCCCACCCCCCACAGTCCCACCACGCTGGAGCCGGGTCCTCCTTTGTTCTCCCCCCTCTGTCCCCCCTCCCCTCCCCCTTCCCTCCTCCTTCCCCCCCCCCCCCCCCAACAGTCCCACCACGCTGGGGGCAGGCACTCCTCTGTTCTCCCCCTCTGTCCCCCCTTCTGTCCCCCTCCCCTCCCACTTCCCTCCTCCTTCCCCCCCCCCCGCAGTCCCACCACGCTGGAGCCGGGTCCTCCTTTGTTCTCCCCCCTCCGTTTCCCCTCCCTCCCCCACGGCGGTCTCCCCAGGCTGGGTCTTCTTTTATTCCTATTGTTCTCCATTGCACTCTAAGTTTGCTTCTCCTTGGAAGTGCAGGAGGAAGTCAAAAGATAGGAAGACAGATGTTGAAAAAGAACATTAATAAGAGCAGGGCTAGAGTGCTGGAGTAACTCAGCGGGTCAGGCAGCATCTCTGGAGAACATGGATAGGTGGCGTTTCGGGAGACCATTCCCTAATTGGCAGTGGAAATGGGTAGCATAGAGCTAGTGTAAACGGATAATCAATGGTCATCGTGGATTCGGTGGGACAAAGGCCCAATTTGCACGTGGTATCAGTCAATCAAGCTAAACAATAGACAATAGACAATAGGTGCAGGAGGAGGCCATTCGGCCCTTCGAGCCAGCACCGCCATTCAATGTGATCATGGCTGATCATTCTCAATCAGTACCCCGTTCCTGCCTTCTCCCCATACCCCTGACTCCGCTATCCTTAAGAGCTCTATCTAGCTCTCTCTTGGATGCATACAGATAATTGGCCTCCACTGCCTTCTGAGGCAGAGAATTCCTCAGATTCACAACTCTCTGACTGAAAAAGTTTTTCCTCATCTCCGTTCTAAATGGCCTACCCTTTATTCTTAAAACTGTGGCCCCTTGTTCTGGACTCCCTCAACATTGGGGACATGTTTCCTGCCTCTAACGTGTTTTTCACTGTACCTCAGTACACGTGACAATAAGCAAAAGAAACGCATGTGCTTTGCCTTGAGTTTCCTACAAAGTATAAACCAAACTTCCATTTCTTTACCTCTCTGGCATCCATTATTGTGCCTACTCCAACAGTCAACGCCATGGTAGGAACTTTAGAGGTGTCTCCATTAAAGAATCTAGCGTTGGCCAATATTGTATCCATGGCCAAAGTCTTCACTCGTGTGCGGGATACGAGACTGGACCCAGGCTCATTGAAAGCAATGTGACCATCTGGACCAACACCTGTAACACAGCCAAACAACAAACAACTTGTGTGGGAAGGAACTGCAGATGCTGGTTTAAACCGAAGATAGACACAAAAAGCTGGAGTAACTCAGCGGAAACGGGCAGCATCTCCGGAGAGAAGAAATGGGTGACATTTCGGGTCGAGACCCTTCAAAAACAACTTGTAGTGTTCACTCCAAGGCAATCTGTGGGGATTGGAGCAGTGTTCAACTCACAGTGGCGCAGCGGTAGAGTTGCTGCCTTACAGCGAATGCAGCGCCGGAGACTCAGGTTCGATCCTGACTACGGGCGCCGTCTGTACGGAGTTTGTACGTTCTCCCTGTGACCTGCGTGGGTTTTCTCCGAGATCTTCGGTTTCCTCCCACACTCCAAAGACGTACAGGTTTGTAGGTTAATTGGCTGGGCAAATGTAAAAATTGTCCCCAGTGGGTGTAGGATAGTGTTAATGTGCGGGGATCGCTGGGCGGCGCGGACCCGGTGGGCCGAAGGGCCTGTTTCTGCACTATCTCTAAATCTAAAAATCTAAAAACTTAGCTCCACTATTTCATCTTTATGGCCTCTTTTCACTTCCCAATCAATTGAAACATGCCATGTCTATTCAACAAAGCCTTTGATAATCTTAAGGAGCTAAAGTAGATTTTCCCTTTTCAAAGGAACAAACTTTTTGTTCTCTTGTGATTGTCAATTGATTTATGGTGCTTGATTGTAAAACTTTGACATCCTTGCAGTGCCTCTTTCAATAGAGTCAAACTCAGGCAGCATGGAGACAGCCCAACCTGTCCATGCTGACCAAGATGCCCCTTCTAAGCAAGTCCCATTTGCCCACGTTTGACCCAAGTCAAGTCAAGTCAAGTCAATTTTATTTGTATAGCACATTTTAAAACAACCCACGTTGACCAAAGTGCTGTACATCAGTTCAGGTACTAAGAAACGAACATAAATGGCACACAAACATAACAGCACATACATAAACAGTTCCCAGCGCCCCCTCAGAGGGCCTCAAACGCTAGGGAGTAGAAATAGGTTTTGAGCCTGGACTTAAAGGAGTGGATGGAGGGGGCAGTTCTGATGGGGAGAGGGATGCTGTTCCACAGTCTAGGAGCTGCAACCGCAAAAGCGCGGTCACCCCTGAGCTTAAGCCTAGACTGCGGGATAGTGAGTAGCCCCAAGTCGGCCGACCTGAGGGACCTGGAGATAGAGTGGTGGGTTAGAAGATTTTTGATATGGGGGGGGGGGGGGGGGGGGGGGGCAAGCCCGTTTAGGGCTTTGTATGTGAATAGGAGGAGCTTGAAGTTGATTCTGTACCGTACAGGGAGCCAGTGGAGAGAGGCCAGAATCGGGAGCCCAGATCCCTCTTAACTTTTCCTATCCATGTGCCTGTCCAAATGTCTTTTAAATGTTGTTGTAGTACCTGCCTAATCTGTCTCCTCCACATACCTACCACCCTCTGTGTGGAAGAGATGCCCCTCGGGAAAGATGCAGAGAATGGGCGGCACGGTGGCGCAGCGGTAGAGTTGCTGCCTTACAGCGAATGCAGCGCCGGAGACCTGGGTTCGATCCCGACTACGGGTGCTGTCTGTACGGAGTTTGTACGTTCTCCCTGTGACGTGTGTGAGTTTTCTCCGAGATCTTCGGTTTCCTCCCACACACCAAAGATGTACTGGTTTGCAGGTTAATTGGCTTGGTGATTGTAAAAGTTGTCCCTAGTGGGTCTACAGTAGTGTTAATGTGCGGGGATCGCTGGTCGGCGCCGAAAGGGCCTGTTTTCGCGCTGTATCTCTAAACTAAACTAAAATGGAGGGATATGGATTAAGTTCAGACAGATTAGTTTAACCTAGCATCATGTTCTGCGTGGCTATTGTGGGTCAAAGGGTCTGTTCCTGCACTGTGATATTCTGTGTTCTATGAAGTAATAAAGCTATCAGTAATTGATGTACAGGATACATGCGAAGATGCTGGAATAACTCATAGAAAACATAGAAAAAATAGATATAGAAAATAGGTGCAGGAGTAGGCCATTCGGCCCTTCGAGCCTGCACCGCCATTCAATATGATCATGGCTGATCATCCAACTCAGTATCCCGTACCTGCCTTCTCTCCATACCCCCCGACCCCTTTAGCCACAAGGGCCACATCTAACTCCCTCTTAAATATAGCCAATGAACTGGCTTCGACTATCCTCTGTGGCAGAGAATTCCACAGATTCACCACTCTCTGTGTGAAAAAAAACTTTCTCATCTCGGTCCTAAAAGACTTCCCCCTTATCCTTAAACTGTGACCCCTTGTTCTGGACTTCCCCAACATCGGGAACAATCTTCCTGCATCTAGCCTGTCCAACCACTTAAGAATTTTGTAAGTAACTCAGCGGGACAGGCAGCATCTCTGAAGGGAAGGAATGGGTGATGTCTCGGGTCGAGACCGTTCTTCAGACCCGACCCGAAACGTCACCCATTCCTTCTCTCCAGAGAGGCTGCCTGTCCCGCTGAGCTTTTTGAGTCTATCTTCTGTTTAAACCAGCATCTGATGGTAGCTTCCTTCCTACAGGATGCATGTATTAGTTGTGTAGTTTACTGCACATTACCTCCAACAAACAGCTCGATTCCTCCTGTCGACTTGATTTTCTCCTCAAAAGCCTTGCACTCAGCCTCCAGGTCAGGAGCAGTCCCGTCCAGGATGTGGGCATTTTCAGGCAGGATATCCACATGGTTAAAGAAATTGTTCCACATGAAACAGTAAAAGCTTTCCGGATGGCCCCTCGAAAGTCCTGCCAGGGAAGTATAGCAACGCCAGTTATCCAGCACAGCACGGCAACAGGCCCTTCAGCCCGACGTGCCCATACTGACCACGATGTGCCACCTACGCTAGTCCCACCTGCCTGCATCTGGCCCCTACAGTAAACCCTTGCAATAACAGACGTCTCTAAAGCAGATCTCGGTTACAGCGGACCATTGCTTCGTTCACACCTCCTTCTCGCCACCCCCACCCCCCCACACACTTTTAGTTTAGTTTAGTTTAGAGATACAGCGCGGAAATGTGACCTTGTGTCCCGCGTGTCCTCACCGACCAGCGATCCATGCACACCAACAGTATCCTACACACACTAGGGCCAATTTACAATTTTTACCATAGCGAAATAACCTACAAACCTGCACGTCTTTGGAGTGTGGGAGTAAACCAGAGCACCCGGAGAAAACCCACGCAGTCACAAGGGAGAACGTACAAACTCCGTACAGACAGCACCCGTAGTCAGCCATGATCCTATTGAATGGCTGATTAGTCAATAGACAAAAGACAATGGGTGCAGGAGGAGGTCATTCGGCCCTTCGAGCCAGCACCGCCATTCAATGTGATCATGGCTGACCATTCTCATCAGTACCCCGTTCCTGCCTTCTCCCCCATACCCCCTGACTCCTCTATCCTTAAGAGTTGCTGCCTTCCAGCACCAGAGACCCGGGTTCCATCCTGACTATGGGCGTTGTCTGTACGGAGTTTGTACGTTCTCCAGTTTCCTCCCACACTCCAAAGGTTTGTAGGTTAATTGGCTTTGGTAAAAAATTGTAAATTGTCCCTAGGGATCTTATCGAAACGTATAAGATTATTAAAGGGTTGGACACGTTAGAGGCAGGAAACATGTTCCCAATGTTGGGGGAGTCCAGAACCAGGGGCCACATTTTAAGAATAAGGGGTAGGGCATTTAGAACGGAGATGAGGAAAAAAAAATTCACCCAGAGTTGTAAATCTGCGGAATTCTCTGCCTCAGAAGACAGTGGAGGCCAATTCTCTGAATGCATTCAAGAGAGAGCTAGATAGAGCTCTTAAGGATAGCGGAGTCAGGAGGTATGGGGAGAAGGCAGGAACGGGGTACTGATTGAGAATGATCGGCCATGATCACATTGAATGGCGGTGCTGGCTTGAAGGGCCGAATGGCCTCCTCCTGCACCTATTGTCTATTGTCTAGTGTGTAGGGTGGTGTTAATATACAGGGTGATCGCTGGTCGGCGTGGACTCGGTGAGCCAAAGAGCTTATTTCCGCGCTGTCTCTCTAAAGTCGAATGCTGAAGGGCCTGATTCTCCTCGTCGGGCTACTATTTCTAAAATGAATGGATCAATAGACAATAGACAATAAGTGCAGGAGGAAATTGCTGAGCATTTGGATAGCAGTAACGGGATCATTCCGAGTCAGCGTGGATTTACGAAGGGGAAATCATGCTTGACAAATCTACTGGAATTTTTTGAGGATGTAACTAGGAAAATTGACAGGGGAGAGTCAGTGGATGTGGTGTACCTCGACTTTCAGAAAGCCTTCGACAAGGTTCCACACAGGATATTAGTGGGCAAAATTAGGGCACATGGTATTGGGGGTAGGGTACTGACATGGATAGAAAATTGGTTGACAGACAGAAAGCAAAGAGTGGGGATAAATGGGTCCCTTTCGGAATGGGAGGCAGTGACCAGTGGGGTACCGCAAGGTTCGGTGCTGGGACCCCAGCTATTTACGATATACATTAATGACTTAGACGAAGGGATTAAAAGTACCATTAGCAAATTTGCAGATGATACTAAGCTGGGGGGTAGTGTGAATTGTGAGGAAGATGCAATAAGGCTGCAGGGTGACTTGGACAGGTTGTGTGAGTGGGCGGATACATGGCGGATGCAGTTTAATGTAGATAAGTGTGAGGTTATTCACTTTGGAAGTAAGAATAGAAAGGCAGATTATTATCTGAATGGTGTCAAGTTAGGAGTAGGGGGAGTTCAACGAGATCTGGGTGTCCTAGTGCATCAGTCACTGAAAGGAAGCATGCAGGTACAGCAGGCAGTGAAGAAAGCCAATGGAATGTTGGCCTTCGTAACAAGAGGAGTTGAGTATAGGAGCAAAGATGTCCTTCTACAGTTGTACCGGGCCCTGGTGAGACCGCACCTGGAGTACTGTGTGCAGTTTTGGTCTCCAAATTTGTGGAAGGATATTCTTGCTATGGAGGGCATGCAGCGTAGGTTCACTAGGTTAATTCCCGGAATGGCGGGACTGTTGTATGTTGAAAGGCTGGAGCGATTGGGCTTGTATACACTGGAATTTAGAAGGATGAGGGGGGATCTTATTGAAACATATAAGATAATTAGGGGATTGGACACATTAGAGGCAGGAAACATGTTCCCAATGTTGGGGGAGTTCAGAACAAGGGGCCACAGTTTAAGAATAAGGGGTAGGCCATTTAGAACGGAGATGAGGAAGAACTTTTTCAGTCAGAGAGTGGTGAAGGTGTGGAATTCTCTGCCTCAGAAGGCAGTGGAGGCCAGTTCGTTGGATGCTTTCAAGAGAGAGCTGGATAGAGCTCTTAAGGATAGCGGAGTGAGGGGGTATGGGGAGAAGGCAGGAACGGGGTACTGATTGAGAGTGATCAGCCATGATCGCATTGAATGGCGGTGCTGGCTCGAAGGGCTGAATGGCCTACTCCTGCACCTATTGTCTATTGTCTATTGTCTATTGAATCTGGACAAGATACCACAGAGAGTCACAAACAACTCAGTTCATACACAACCTGTTCCATACAAGTTGTGTAGCAGCAGGCTCACCCACATATTCATCCATGTTGAAGGTTTTCACATATTTGAAAGACAGATCTCCATTTCTGTAATATTCAATGAGCTTTTTATAACTTCCCAATGGAGTGCTTCCTGCAGAAAGATATTAACGTCAAGAGTCAAAAGTGTTTCATTGTCACAAATACCGGCAACAGAACAATGAAGTTCTTACTAGCAGCAGCTCAACAGACCCGTGAATGTAATAGCACAGATACAAATACATTGAAGACAGACACAATAAGGTGGAGTAACTCAGCGGGACAGGCAGCATCTCTGGAGAGAAGGAATGGGTGACGTTTCGGGTCGACTCCCTTCTTCAGAATATATTATAAGGTCATAGGTCATAAGTGATAGGAGCAGAATTAGGCCATTCGGCCCATCAAGTCTACTCCGCCATTCAATCGTGGCTGATCTATCTCTCCCTCCTCACCCCATTCTCAATCAGTACCCCATTCTCAATCAGTACCCCATTCTCAATCAGTACCCCATTCTCAATCAGTACCCCATTCTCAATCAGTACCCCATTCTCAATCAGTACCCCATTCTCAATCAGTACCCCATTCTCAATCAGTACACCATTCTCAATCAGTACCCCATTCTCAATCAGTACCCCATTCTCAATCAGTACCCCATTCTCAATCAGTACCCCATTCTCAATCAGTACCCCATTCTCAATCAGTACCCCATTCTCAATCAGTACCCCATTCTCAATCAGTACCCCATTCTCAATCAGTACCCCATTCTCAATCAGTACCCCATTCTCAATCAGTACCCCATTCCCAATCAGTACCCCATTCTCAATCAGTACCCCATTCTCCTGCCTTCTCCCCATAATCTCCGACATCTGTACTAATCAAAAATCTATCAATCTCTGCCTTGAAAATAGTCATTGACTTGTCCTCTACAGCCGTCTGTGGCAAAGAATTCCACAGATTCACCACCCTCCGACTAAAGAAATTCCTCCTAATCTCCTTCCTAAAGGAACGTCCAGTTATAATTGAATAACATTAATGCTGGTGCTGAAACTGATCCTTAGTGCAACCAAAGATATGGGGCAGGTAGACATCAGCATGCAAATTCTGCTTTTAATGCTGAAAATAAATTAAAAGAAATCAGTTCAAGAGAGAGTTAGATTTAGCTCTTAGGGCTAAAGGAAACAAGGGGTATGGGGAGAAAGCAGGAACGGGGTACTGATTTGAGATGATCAGCCATGATCATATTGAATGGCGGTGCTAGCTTGAAGGGCCGAATGGCCTACTCCTGCACCTATTTTTCTGTATCTATGTTTCTAACTCAGTGGGTCTGGCAGCATCTCAGAAGAACATGGATAGATGACGTTTCAGGTTGGGGCTACTCTTCAGACCTGAAGTAACTCAGCGGGTCAATGTGAAGAAGGGTCTGTTTCTCCAGGGGCCGCAGTTTAAGAATAAGGGGTAGGCCATTTAGAACGAAGATGAGGAAAAACTTTTTCACTCAAAGAGTTGTGAAGCTGTGGAATTCTCTGCCTCAGAAGGCAGTGGAGGCCAATTCTCTGGATGCTTTCAAGAGAGAGTTAGATAGAGCTCTTAAGGATAGCAGAGTCAGGGGATATGGGGAGAAGGCAGGAACGGGGTACTGATTGTGGATGATCAGCCATGATCACGGTGAATGGCGGTGCGTACAGGCTCGAAGGGCCGAATGTCTTACTCATGCACCTATTGTCTTCCTGATTTCCAAGAGTTTCGTGCTTTATCTCTATTTACACGAGCACTCAACTCAAAACCTCAATCATTAAATATTACTTTTGTTTAGCGTTAGAGCACGGAATCTGGCCCGAGGGTCCACCAAGTCTGTGCCGACCATTGATAACCCATTCACACCAGTTCTACGTTGTCCCACTCTCTCATCCACTCCCTGCTCACCAGGGGGGCAATTTACAGAGAGCCGATTAACCTACAAACCCGCACGTCTTTGGGAGGGGGGTGGAAAGCGGAGCACGCAGAAAACCTACGCAGTCAATAGACAATAGGTGCAGAAGTAGGCCATTCGGCCCTTACGAGACAGCACCGCCATTCAATGTGATCATGGCTGATCATTCTCAGTGTATAGATACATGATAAGGCTATAACGTTTAGTGCAAGGTAAAGCTAGCAAAGTCTGATCGCAGGGGGAACGTGCAAACTCCACACAGACAACACCTGGGGTCAGGATTGAAACTGGGTCTCTGGTGCTTTGAGGCAGCAGCTCTATCGCTGCGCCACTGTGCCGCCCATTAGAAAACCTATAGCAGTTTATCAGTTCAGTTTACTGTCATGTGTGCAAAGCTTTTGTTGCGTGCTATATAGTCAGCAGAAAGACAATACACGATTACAGTCGAGCCATTTACAGTGTATAGATACATGATAAGGCAATAACGTTTAGTGCAGGGGTGGCCAAACCGTGGCTCGCGAGCTACATGCGGCTCTTTGACCTTTAATATGCGGCTCGTGGAAATATGTTGGCTGAGCTCCTTTTTTCATCACAGTTAATATAAAAGGTAAATAAGAAAAAATGTCAAGCTTTATAATTATTTACCGGGTATGAATTGAGACCCCATTGGAATAAAACGTGAGTTTAATGTTCAGGGTTACTAAAAATATTTAAGAATTTAAATACTGATTTTAATGCTAAATCTGAGTGAGGCATTGTCCTTTAGTGCTGGGGGAGGGAATGGTGGGGGGCAGAGGGATTAAAGACAGTTCAGGTCAGCAAGGGTTACAGGGGAATGTCAGAAGACTGAGGTCATGGGTAAGGGGGTTAAAGATTTGGGTGCGCCGGGGGGTGAGGGTGGTCACAGATGGCTTAATGAGACTAGGCCCGACCGCACTCACGTCAGTGTAACACAAGACGTTGAACTGTGCAGACCTAGTTGGTACACTTCGGATACAAGTTTTATTTAAAGTGTCTGTGAAAATCTTGTGAAGGAAGAGGGCGTCATCGAATTGTAAGAAACTAAAATATGAAGATGAAAACAGAAATTTTAAGCCAGAGTGGGAGGAAGATTTTGCATTCACCGTTAAAGGAGGTAAACCTTTGTGCCTTATCTGCCATGTGTCACTCAGTCATTACAATTTATATAAAATTTTTGTAACAAAATGTGTATGTGTAACAAATGTGTAACAATAAAAACGTATGTGTCAATTTTGTTCGTGTCTTGCGGCTCTCAAACCTCTGAACTTTATCGTATGTGGCTCTTACATTCAGCAAGTTTGGCCACCCCTGGTTTAGTGCAAGGTAAAGCCAGCAAAGTCCGATCGAGGATAGTCCGAGGGTCACCAAAGAGGTAGACGGTAGTTCAGCACTGCTCTCTGGTTGTGGTGGGATGGTTCAGTAGCCTGTCAGCACAGAGTCCATTCAGCTTAAACGTCATCCACTTACCGGTGGGCAAGCCCAGGGTGAAGTATCTCTCTGGCCCAGGATTGAACTGAATGATCTGATTGCGGATATATTTTGCAGCCCATTCGCTGGCCTTCGTCTCATCCTCCAATATAATCAATTTCATTCTTAATTTTCCTGAAGAACTGAGGCGCAGCAGATATCAAATCACAATCTGCCAGAAAGCAATCGGTATAAGTAGTCAATATGTGCAGGAAGGAACTGCAGATGCTGGTATGTACTGAAAATTGACACAAAGTGCTGGAGTAACTCAGCGGGTCAGTCAACATCTCTGAATAAAAAGGATGGCCGACCCTTCTTCAGATCTATCCAAGTAGTCATTATAGAAGTTGGGAGGTTATGTTGCAGTTGTATAAGATGTTATAGTGAGGCCACATTTAGAGTATTATGTGCAGGAAAGAACTGCAGATGCTGGTTTAAATCGAAGATAGACACAAAATGCTGGAGTAACTCAGCAGGACAGGCAGCATCTCTGCAGAGAAGGAATGGGTGACGTTTCAGGTCGAGACTCTTTTTCGGAGTATTATGTTCAGTTCAGTGCACCATGTTACAGGAAAGACATTGTCAAGCTGGAAAGGGTTCAGAGAAGGTTGCCGGGACGAGAAGGTCTGAGCTATAGGGAGAGATTGAGCAGGCTAGGACTCTATTCCCTGGAGCGCAGGAGGATGAGGGGCGTCCTTACAGAGGTGGACAAAATCATGAGAGGAATAGATGGCACGGTGGTGCAGCGGTAGAGTTGCTGCCTTACAGCGAATGCAGCGCCGGAGACTCAGGTTCGATCCTGACTACGGGCGCCGTCTGTATGGAGTTTGTACGTTCTCCCCGTGACCTGCGTGGGTTTTCTCCGAGATCTTCGGTTTCCTCCCACACTCCAAAGATGTACAGGTATGTAGGTTAATTGACTGGGTAAAATGTAAAAATTGTCCCTAGTGTGTGTGTGTAGGATAGTGTTAATGTGCGGGGATCGCTGGGCGGCACACACTCGGTGGGCCGAAGGGCCTGTTTCCGCGCTGTATCTCTAAATCTAAATCTAAAAAAATCAAGATCTGGTAGATGCACAGAGTCTCTTGCCCAGAGTAGGTGAATCAAAAACCAGCGGACATAGGTTTAAGGTGAGGTGGGGAAAGATTTAATAGGAACATGAGGGGTAACTTTTTCACACAAAGGGTGGTGGGTGTATGGAACGAGCTGCCGGAGGAGGTAGTTGAGGCAGGGACTATTGCAACCTTTAAGAAACAGTTAGACAAGTAAATGGATAGGACAGGTTTGGAGGGACACGGGCCAAACGCAGGCAGGTGGGAGTAGTGCGGATGGGACATGTTGGTCATTGTGGGCAAGTTGGGCTGAAGGGCCTGTTTCCACACTGTGTGATCCTATGACGATCTTTCAACAAGTGCAGATTCTTGCTGTTACATTTACATCCATTCGTATGTTGAAAGACTGGAGCGACTAGGCTTATATACACTGGAATTTAGAAGGATGAGAGGGGATCTTATCGAAACGTATAAGATTATTAAGATTATTAACCCCTACCTGAGGCTGCCGCTGCCGACCGAGGCCTCTTCACCGCCGCTGTCGCCCACGTCCTTCCCGACCCCTTCACCGCCGCCCACGCCCTCCCCGGCCATCCGCTGACCGGGCCGACCGCCACTTTCCCGGGCTCCAGGTCCCCGCGGGCCTCCCCCAGCGACTGTGCTGACCCGCGCCGCTCCACCGCCCAGCAGTAGGTCACAGCCGTCGCTGTACCCGGCCCCCGGGACCAACAACAGGCTGCAGCTCCACCCGGCCCACAGACACCACGCTGGGCCCACACACACCGCGCTGGGCCCACAGACACCGCGCTGGGCCCACAGACACCGCGCTGGGCCCACACACCCCAAGCTGGGCCCACAGACACCGCGCTGGGCCCACACACACCGCGCTGGGCCCACACACACCGCGCTGGGCCCACAGACACCGCGCTGGGCCCACAGACACCGCGCTGGGCTCACAGACACCGCGCTGGGCCCACACACACCGCGCTGGGCCCACAGACACCGCGCTGGGCCCACACACACCGCGCTGGGCTCACAGATACAGCGCTGGGCCCACACACACCGCGCTGGGCCCACAGACACCGCGCTGGGCCCACACACACCGCGCTGGGCCCACAGACACCGCGCTGGGCCCACACACACCGCGCTGGGCCCACAGACACCGCGCTGGGCCCACACACACCGCGCTGGGCCCACAGACACCGCGCTGGGCCCACACACACCGCGCTGGGCCCACAGACACCGCGCTGGGCCCACACACACCGCGCTGGGCCCACACACACCGCGCTGGGCCCACAGACACCGCGCTGGGCCCACAGACACCGCGCTGGGCTCATACACCCCAAGCTGGGCCCACACACACCGCGCTGGGCCCACAGACACCACGCTGGGCCCACACACACCGCGCTGGGCCCACACACACCGCGCTGGGCCCACACACACCGCGCTGGGCCCACAGACACCGCGCTGGGCTCATACACCCCAAGCTGGGCCCACACACACCGCGCTGGGCCCACACACACCGCGCTGGGCCCACACACACCGCGCTGGGCCCACACACACCGCGCTGGGCCCACACACACCGCGCTGGGCCCACACACACCGCGCTGGGCCCACACACACCGCGCTGGGCCCACAGACACCGCGCTGGGCCCACACACACCGCGCTGGGCTCATACACCCCAAGCTGGGCCCACACACACCGCGCTGGGCCCACAGACACCACGCTGGGCCCACACACACCGCGCTGGGCCCACACACACCGCGCTGGGCCCACACACACCGCGCTGGGCCCACAGACACCGCGCTGGGCTCATACACCCCAAGCTGGGCCCACACACACCGCGCTGGGCCCACACACACCGCGCTGGGCCCACACACACCGCGCTGGGCCCACACACACCGCGCTGGGCCCACACACACCGCGCTGGGCCCACACACACCGCGCTGGGCCCACACACACCGCGCTGGGCCCACACACACCGCGCTGGGCCCACACACACCGCGCTGGGCCCACACACACCGCGCTGGGCCCACACACACCGCGCTGGGCCCACACACACCGCGCTGGGCCCACAGACACCGCGCTGGGCCCACACACACCGCGCTGGGCCCACACACACCGCGCTGGGCCCACACACACCGCGCTGGGCCCACACACACCGCGCTGGGCCCACACACACCGCGCTGGGCCCACAGACACCGCGCTGGGCCCACAGACACCGCGCTGGGCCCACAGACACCGCGCTGGGCCCACACACACCGCGCTGGGCCCACACACACCGCGCTGGGCCCACACACACCGCGCTGGGCCCACAGACACCGCGCTGGGCCCACAGACACCGCGCTGGGCCCACAGCCCCCACCAGGCAGAGCCCTTCAGCACTGCTGGGTCCTACTGCCCACCCCCTACTACAGGTAACCACAGCAGGGGTTCCACTGGGTCTCCCCCTTCCCCCTCTAGCCAGGCACAAAGGTCCTTATGCCCCCCTCTGCCCAGCTAACCCACCACCCCCCCACCATACATCCCCTCCCCCTCCACCTGCCCCCCTGCCTCCATCCAACCCCAACCCCCACCATTGCCGGGTGTTCACCATCCCCCCTGACCTCCCCCTTCCAGACACCGAACGGTCGGTCCTCAGCAGAGGCCTTACCTTTGTTCCCCTCCGCCCCCACATCAACGAGTTCCGCGTCCGCCATGACGTGGAGCTTTTCTTCGGCCGCCTCCGCCTCCGAGCATTTTACCACGGTAAGGAGTCCCGACCCCCCACTAATGACCCCTTCTCCCGTCTCCTCCTCTTGGACCCCCCCCCCCCCGTTTGGCCAACTACCCTCACTAGAACTTTTTATCTCCAACTGCCGGCGTGAAATTAACCGCCTCAAATTTTCCACTCCCCTGACTAACTCCAACCTCTCCCCTCCTGAACGTGCAGCCCTCCACTCACTCCGCAACAACCCGGACTTAATCATTAAACCCGCTGACAAGGGAGGGGCTGTGGTAGTCTGGCGTGCTGACCTCTACCGGACCGAGGCCAGACGACAACTATCAGACACCTCTTCCTACCTATCCCTGGACCATGACCCCACCGATAAACACCAGACCTTTATCAGCAGCACCATCACTGACCTCATCATCTCCGGCGATCTACCCCCCAATGCCTCCAATCTCATAGTTCCCCCGCCCCGCACGGCCCGATTCTACCTCCTACCTCCTACCCAAAATTCACAAACACAACTGTCCCGGCAAACCAGAGGCGTAGCTATGGGCACTCGCATGGGCCCTAGCTACGCCTGCCTCTTTGTCGGGTACGTCGAACAATCCCTGTTCCAGACGTACACCGGCCCCATCCCCGAACTCTACCTCCGCTACATCGACGACTGCATTGGTGCTACCTCTTGCACCCATGCAGAACTCACTGATTTCATACACTTCACCTCCAATTTCTATCCTGCCCTTAAATATACCTGGACTATCTCCGACATCTCCCTCCCGTTTCTGGACCTCACCATCTCCATCACAGGGGACAGACTAGTGACGGACATTTACTATAAACCCACTGATTTGCACAGCTATCTGGACTACACTTCTTCCCACCCGGTCCCCTGCAAAAAGTCTATCCCCTACTCCCAATTCCTCCGTCTACGCTGCATCTGCGCCCGGGATGAGGTGTTTCACACTAGGGCTTCCGAGATGTCCTCGTTCTTCAGGAAAAGGGGCTTCCCCTCCTCCATTATAGATGAGGCTCTCACTAGGGTCTCTTCTACATCCCGCAGCTCCGCTCTTGCTCCCCCTCCCCCCACTCGCAACAAGGACAGAATCCCCCTCGTTCTCACCTTCCACCCCACCAGCCAGCGGATCCAACAAATCATCCACCAACATTTCCGTCACCTACAACGGGACCCCACCACTGGCCATATCTTCCCATCCCCTCCCCTCTCTGCATTCCGCAGAGACCGTTCCCTCCGTAACTCCCTGGTCCACTCGTCCCTTCCTACCCAAAACCACCCCAGCTCTGGGCACTTTCCACTGCAACCGCACGAGATGCAACACCTGTCCCTTTACCTCCCCCCTCAACTCCATCCAAGGACCCAAACAGTCTTTCCAGGTGAGACAAAGGTTCACCTGCACCTCCTCCAACCTCATCTATTGCATCCGCTGCTCTAGATATCAACTTATTTACATCGGCGAAACCAAGCGCAGGCTCGGCGATCGCTTCGCTGAACACCTGCACTCGGTCCATATTAACCAACCTGATCTCCCGGTGGCCGAGCACTTCAACTCCCCCTCCCATTCCCAGTCTGACCTTTCTGTCATGGGCCTCCTCCAGTGCCATAGTGAGGCCCACCGGAAATTGGAGGAACAGCGCCTCATATTTCGCCTGGGCAGCTTGCAGCCCAGTGGTATGAACATCGACTTCTCCAACTTTAGATAGTTCCTCTGTCCCTCTCTTCCCCTCCTCCTTCCCAGATCTCCCTCTATCTTCCTGTCTCCACCTATATCCTTCCTTTGTCCTGCCCCACTGACATCAGTCTGAAGAAGGGTCTTGACCCGAAACGTCACCCATTCCTTCTCTCCCGAGATGCTGCCTGACCTGTTGAGTTACTCCAGCATTACTCTAAGATTATTAAGTGGTTGGACACGTTAGAGGCAGGAAACATGTTCCCAACGTTGGGGGAGTCCAGAACAAGGGGCCACAGTTTAAGAATAAGGGGTAGGTCATTCAGAACTGAGATGAGGAAAAACCTTTTCAGTCAGAGAGTTGTGAATCTGTGGAATTCTCTGCCTCAGAAGGCAGTGGAGGCCAATTCTCTGAATGCATTCAAGAGAGAGCTAGATAGAGCTCTTAAGGATAGCGGAGTCAGGGGGTATGGGGAGAAGGCAGGAACGGGGTACTGATTGAGAATGATCAGCCATGATCACATTGAATGGCGGTGCTGGCTCGAAGGGCCGAATGGCCTCTTCCTGCACCTATTGTCTATTGCAGACGCTGGTTTGCACAAAAGGACACAAAGTGCTGGAGTAACTCGTCGGGTCAAGCAGCATCTCTGGAGATCGTAAGAGTCTCGGTCCCTACCCGAAACGTTGCAACTTATCCATGTTCTCCAGAGATGTGTAGGATGAGACTAAGAAGGATCTGAAGAAGGGTCTCGACCCGAAACGTCACCCATTCCTTCTCTCCAGAGATGCTGCCTGACCCGCTGAGTTACTCCAGCACTCCGTGTCCTTCTCAGTTCACACCTTACCTTGTTATAAGCCACAGTCTCTTTATTCCCGAGGGGTTTCCTTCTCCGTTCCTACCCTGGAGAGAGAGAGAGAGAGAGAGAGAGAGAGAGAGAGAGAGAGAGAGAGAGACAATCATATGACTTCACTGCCGGTCAGATGATCTCGATGGAGAAGTGAAAGAAATCAAAGCGTTGTCATCATGTTTGCAAAGTTCAACCAGAAAAACCATTAACCTTTTCCTGTAAGCAGAACCTGCTGATGCTGGTTTACACCGAAGATAGAATGGAGTAGCTGGAGTAGATGCTGGAGTAGATGCTGGAGTAGATGTTGGAGTAGATGTTGGAGTAGCTCATTGGGTCAGGTAGGCAGCATCTATGGAGAAAAAGAATAGGTGACGTTTGGGGTCGAGTCTGGGGAGAGGGAAACGAGAGACATGGAAAGGTCACTAACCTTTCATTGGACAGGGATCTTGCACGCAAGAAGTTACAATATATTTCAAATCTGGTTCTGGTTCTGGTTGATTACCGCACAAACTTTGTTTCTACTCAATAACTGCTGATAGTTCTACTCAATAACCAAAGTCTGTAGTCTCTTTTTTGCTCTGGTTTATTTTCACCCACATGTTTAGACCGTAATGGCGTGTCCTTATTGTTTTGATGTGTTTATGCTTTATTCTTAATTGTTAATTGTATGTTTGTGTTGTCATTTGTGAGCGGAGCACCAAGGCACATTCCTTGTATGTGCACATACTTGGCCAATAAACTTATTCATTCATTCATTCATTCATTCAAGCACCTCATAAGTGGTTATCTATCTCGCACAGGTCGGAGTGAGTAGAGTAGTGATTACATTTTGGAGTGGGCTTTTTTGACCAAGTTGAGGCGATCTAGTTGCTCAATCCCCTTTTTAAATGACTGAACATCGGGACTGTGTTGGGTGGTGACATATTCCATTCCCTTATTGTCAGAATTAGAATTACCTTTATTATCATCCAAAAAAACCAAGTCTTTTGGACGAAATTCCGTTACCCACAGTCCAACAATAAGAGCAATAAAAATATGCAATAACACACACAATCACAAACCAACACAAAACAAAAAAAAGAAACATCCATCACAGTGAGTCTCCTCCAGTCACCTCCTCACTGTGATGGAAGGCCAGAATGTCTTTTCTCTTCCCCTGCCGTCATCTCCCGCGGTCAGGCTGTTGGAGTTGCCACGTCGGGGCGGTCGGGGTCATGGAAGCCCCCGCCGGGCGGAGAAAATCCCGCGGCCTGTTCCAGCCCGCGCCGGACGGTGAAAGGTCCATGGCGGGCCTACCCAAGCCCCGCGATCCGGGGCGGGCGAAGACGCTGCCGCTGCCGGAGCTCCCGATGCCGGCCCCCACCCAGGGACCTGCGGGCTTCCGACGTCCTCGCGGCTCGCGTGCCGGAGCTCCGAAGGCAGCCAGCTCCGCAGATGGTAAGTCCGGTCCGCGGGCTCTGCGAACCAGAGCCCCGGGTGGTCCCAGCTGGAGGCCGCCAGCTCCAGGTGTTTGGCCGATGGTAGGCCGCAGCGGGAACGGAGACACCACCCAGAAAACAAAGGTCGGGTCTCTGTTCGGAAGAGAAAATTTACAGTTCCCACCCCCCCCCCCCCCCCACACATAACACACAACCACAAAAAACACTACATCACATCTACACACTACAATTAAGACAAAAACAACAAAAAAACACAAAGACAAATGGACCGCAGGTAAGCCGCAGCTGCTAGGGCATTTTAGTCCTAGGGTAAAGGGAATATTGGTAGCAAAGTTTATTGAATCTCCACACAATAAACCCACTATATTCCAAATTGAACTTGATCCTGTATCTGTATACTCTGGATGGCTTGATTGTAATCATGTACAGTCTTTCCACTGACTGGATAGCACGTAGCAAAACAGCTTTATATTGTGCCTCGGTATCGGTACATGTGATTATAATGAACTAAAGTAAACTAAACTAAACCTGCATCTCAGAACAAAGGTGGCACAGTGATATGCGAATGGGAAGGGCAGTTAAAAGGGTTAGCAACTGGGAGATCCAGCAGGCCTTGGTGGACTGAGTGCAAGTGTTCGGAGAAGTAGTCTACGCTTGGTCTTGCCGATATACTGGAGGCCACATCGGGAACACCGGATGCAGTCGGTGAGGTTAGAGGAGATGCAGGTGAACCTCTGTCTCACCTGGAGGAACTGCTGGGGTCCCTGGATGGAGGTGAGGGTGGAGGTGCAGTGGACAGGTGTTGCATCTCCTGCGGTTGCAGGGGAAAGTACCTTGGGAAGGGGGTGGCTTGGGTGGGGAGGGACGAGTGGACATGGGAGTTGTGGAGGGAACGGTCTCAGCGGAAGGTGGAAAGAGGTGGGGATGGGAAGATGTGACTGGTGGGTGGGGACCACGTTGAATGTGGTGGGAATGTCGTGGGATGAGGCGGCTGGCAGGATGAAAGGTGAGGGACCAGGGGACCTCTACCTTAGTCTGTCTAGGGGAGAGAGAGCAGGGGACAATGGTTTATAGAGGAGGCACGGTTGAGGGATCCATCTTTGACAGCAGGGGGGGGGGGGGGGGTTACCATGTTTACTAAAGAAAAAGGACGTCTCGGATAGCCTAGAGTGGAAAGCCTCATCTTAGAGTCATAGAGTGGAAACAGTACCTTCGGCCCAACTTGCCCACACTGGCCAACATGTCCCAGCTACAATAGTCCCACCTGCCTGCGCTTGGTCCATGTCCCTCCAAACCTGTCCTACCATAAGGTTAAAGGAAATCCACCCACCACCCTTTGTGTGAAAAAGTTACCCCTCTGATTCCTATTAAATCTTTTCCCCTTCACCTTAAACCTATCTTGGGAGCAGATGCGGTGGCATCATTGCAAGGGGCAAAAGGGGTGTAGTCCAGATAATTGGACTGATGAGGTCTACTATAAACCCATTGATCCCCAGTTTTCTGAGCTACACCTCCACCCACCCTGAACCCTATTGCTTGCTAGTGTTTCCCACAACCCTCACCCTCCCGTCTACTTTCAGTCTTGATGTTTCGGATTCCAGCATCCAGGTTCTCTTGTGCGACCAAGGTTCCAGGGCAGGAGGTAGGTCTATTCGAAGAGTTGTGCAAAGATGGCCAATGTTTCTCTCCCAGAACTCCCGGTCATAAACAAAGGTCCACATGATCTACCCCAAGTGGAGTTGGTGAATTGAATAAATGTCCAACAAGATGCATGGGTTGCCTGCCAAGCCAACAAGTTACACAGGTGTATAAAACCGTGAGGGGATTAGATAGGGAAGATGCACAGAGTTATTTACCCAGAGCAGGGGAGTCAAGAACCAGAGGACATAGGCTTGGGATGAGAGGGTAAAGATTAGCCAGGGCTTTTTCACACAGTGGGTGCTACATATATGTATTGAGCTGTCAGAGGATATATAAGAAAATAACTGCAGATGCTGGTACAAATCGAAGGTATTTATTCACACAATGCTGGAATAACTCAGCAGGTCAGGCAGCATCTCAGGAGAGAAGGAATGGGTGACGTTTCGGGTCGAGACCCTTCTTCAGACTGATGTCAGGGGGGGCGGGACAAAGGAAGGATATAGGTGGAGAAGGAAGATAGAGGGAGATCTGGGAAGGGGAGGGGAAGAGAGGGACAGAGGAACTATCTAAAGTTGGAGAAGTCTATGTTCATACCACTGGGCTGCAAGCTGCCCAGGCGAAATATGAGGTGCTGTTCCTCCAATTTCCGGTGGCCCTCACTATGGCACTGGAGGAGGCCCATGACAGAAAGGTCAGACTGGGAGTGGGAGGGGGAGTTAAAGTGCTTGGCCACCGGGAGATCAGTTTGGTCAATGCGGACCGAGCGCAGGTGTTGAGCGAAGCGATCGCCGAGCCTGCGCTTGGTCAGAGGAGGTAGTTGAGGCGGAAACTATAACAGTTAAAAGATATTTGGATAGGTATATGGATAGGAAAGGTATAGAAGGATATGGTCCAAATGTGGGTATATGGATGGGTACTAATGTAAATGGGTCTTCTTGGTTGGCATGGAGAAGCTTGGCCGAGGGGCCTGTTTCCGTGGTGTATCACTCTTTGATTCCAGGTTATTTAGCCCTGGAGATATTGAGCATCTTGAATGTCGATGGAGCTTCACTCATCCAGATAGATGTAATGTAGATGCAACATTTTCCTTGCGCAACTTGAGGATGGTAGAAAATTAAATGCACCACTTCCTGCAGAATGCAATCTCTGCTAAATATGGTGGCTACGATAACTTAGTGAGGTGTCCATTGATATGTCTACCCAATAGTGACTCTGATTATTAGTTTAAGAAAATAACTGCAGATGCTGGTACAAATCGAAGGTATTTATTCACAAAATGCTGGAGAACTCAGCAGGTCAGGCTTCATGTCAGGAGAGAAGGAATGGGTGACGTTTCGGGTCGAGACCCTTCTTCAGACTGACATCAGTCTGAAGAAGGGTCTTGACCCGAAACGTCACCCATTCCTTCTCTCCTGAGATGCTGCCTGATCTGCTGAGTTACTCCGGCATTTTGTGAATAAATACCTCTGATTATTAGTTTAGTTTTAGTCCAAACTAGAAGCTGGTTCCACAACATGAAGATAGGCCCTTTGTCCCACCAAGTCCACGCCAATCATTGATCACTCATTCACACTAGTTTTATATGATTCCACTTTCTCATCCGACACACTTGGGGCAATTTGCAGAGGGCCAATTCACCTGCAGACCCGCACGTCTTAGGGATGTGGGAGGAAACCAGAGCACCCGGAGGAAGCCCACGCGGTCACAGAGAGAAGGTGCAACTAGTAGTGGGAGCAATTCATCAACAGTGATATATTTGAATAGTTGACTCTGTTTTGTTTGAGATGATCATTGCCATGGATTTCATTGACCTAAATATTACCTGCCAAAGCTGGGTGCTGCCTGAATCCTGCTACATGCAGGCTATAGATAATTCATTATTTAAAGAGTCTGAAGAAAGGTCCCGACCTGAAACGTCACCTGGAAATTCCCTCCCCAGATGCTGCTTGACCCACTGAATGTAGTTTAGAGATACAGAGGCAGCGCAGGAATAGGCCCTTTGAGTCTGGGCCGACCAGCGATCACCCCACGCACTGACACGATCCTATGAAGAAAGATCATTCATATGAAGAAAGACTGGATAGACTCGGCTTGTACTCGCTGGAATTTAGAAGATTGACGGGGGATCTTATAGAAACTTACAAAATTCTTAAGGGGTTGGACAGGCTAGATGCAGGAAGATTATTCCCGATGTTGGGGAAGTCCAGAACAAGGAGTCACAGTTTAAGGATAAGGGGGAAGTCTTTTAGGACCGAGATGAGAAAGTTTTTTTTCACACAGAGAGTGGTGAATCTGTGGAATTCTCTGCCACAGAAGGTAGTTGAAGCCAGTTCATTGGCTATATTTAAGAGGGAGTTAGATGTGGCCCTTGTGGCTAAAATGATCAGGGGGTATGGAGAGAAGGCAGGTAGGTACAGGATACTGAGTTGGATGATCAGCCATGATCATATTGAATGGCGGTGCAGGCTCGAAGGGCCGAATAGCCTACTCCTGCACCTGCTTTCTATGTTTACACACACTAGGAACAATTTGTAATCTTTACCAAAGCTAATCAAGCTACAAACCTGTAGGTCTTGTGTGCGGGAGGAAACCAGAGCACCCGGGGAAAACCCACGCGGTCACGAGGAGAACATACAAACTCCATACAGACAGCACCTGTAGTCAGGATCGAACCCGGGTCTCTGGCGCTGTAAGGCAGCAACTCTACCGCTGTGTAACTGTGCTGCCACTAGTTCCTCAGGCACTTTGTGTTTCTCTCATTATTTGAAGAGGTACATGTGGAATGAACATTGAAACAGTTATATATTTGTGGCTGGGAACAGAGTCCGGGAACAGATTGCTAGTACATTTCCTGCATCTTTTAAACTCATTAGGTTTACAGGAAACACCAGTAAAACAAAAATGAAACAGAAGTATGTCGGGCTATTAATAAATAACATCCATTAGTACAGAAAATCTGCTAGGCCAGCACTAACGAAGTCCCAAAGGTGAGAGTTTTACTGATTATAGTTACAAATTAGGTATGGCAGTAACACAAGACATTGGTAATCAGCATTTTGGTTAATATAACTGTTGGGTCAGAGTTTAAAGTCAGCAAATCCCCAAAAATTTATTTCGTTTAGTTACAAATTCCTTCTGTTCCCTTCCGAGATATTTAAGAATGCTTGCCCAATAAATGCCAGCCTGTCCCGACCCAAAACATCACCTTATCCATTCCCTCCGCAGATACTGCCTGGCCCACTGAGTTACCCCAGCACTTTGTGTTTCACTCAAGATTGCAGCATCTGAATGCATTCAAGAGAGCTCTTACGGATAGCGGAGTCAGGGGGTATGGGGAGAAGGCAGGAACGGGGTACTGATTGAGAATGATCAGCCATGATCACATTGAATGGCGGTGCTGGCTCGAAGGGCCAAATGGCCTCCTCCTGCGCCTATTGTCTATTGTCTATTGCAGTTTAATTTGTCCATGTGGGCTGCTTTCCCGAGGCTACGATGAGGAGTCTGAGATGGACTGGGTTACGTCCACAACTCTGCAATGGTACTTTGCAAAGCAGCTGAAGAGTAACAATGGTTTTCTCACCTGTCGAGGTGAACTAAACGTTATTCCCTTATCACATATCTGTACACTGTAAGTGGCTCGATTGTAATCATGCATTGTTTTTTCGCTGACTCGTTCATAAATTCAATAGGTCGTAAGTGATAAGAGCAGAATTAGGCCATTCGGCCCATCAAGTCTACTCCGCCATTCTGTGCATCTGTGGAAATCTCTGCCTCAGAAGGCAGTGGAAGCCAATTATCTGGATGCTTCCAAGATAGAGTTAGATAGAGCTCTTAAGGGATATGGGAGGAAGGCAGGAACGGGGTACTGATCGTGGATGATCAGCCATGATCACAGTGAATGGCGGTGCTGGCTCGAAGGGCCGAATGGCCTACTCCTGCACCTATTGTCTATTGTCATGGCTGATCTATCTCTCCCTCCTAACCCCTGACACCCATACTAATCAAGAATCTATCTATCTCTGCCTTTAAAATATTCGCTGACTTGGCCTCCACAGACTTCTGTGGCAAAGAATTCCACAGATTCACCACCCTCTGACTAAAGAAATTCCTCATCTCCTTCCTAAAAGAACGCCCTTTAATTCTGAGACTATGACCTCTAGTCCTCGACTCTCCCACTAGTGGAAACAGGTTAGCATGCAACAAAAGCTTTTCACAGTACCTCGGTACACGTGACAATAAACTAAACCGAAACTTTCAAAGTAAAGCTCCCTCTTTCAAGTATTAATGAAATAAATTATGCCTTGCTCTCTTGACACCAATTACACAAGCAAAATTATTCACCATTCTAAAAATAGGAGTCAAAATGCCCTATGGAACAAATTCCATCATAACACGCACCAGTTTTATCTCTCTCAATACTAACAAGCAGCAGATGTTAAATTAAAACATGTGTAGGAGGGAACCGCAGATGCTGGTTTAAACCGAAGATAGACACAAAATGCTGGAGTAACTCAGCAGGACAGGCAGCATCTCTGGAGAGAAGGGAATGGGTGACGTTTTGACCCTTCTTCAGACTAGAGTCAGGGGAAAGGGAAACGAGAGATATAGACGGTGAAATAGAGAGATATAGAACAAATGAATGAAAGATATGCATAAAAGTAATGATGATAAAGGGAACAGGCCATCGTCAGCTGTTTGCTAGGTGAGAACGAGAAGCTGGTGCGACTTGGGAGGGGGAGGGATGAAGAGAGGGGAAATGCAGGGGTTACTTGAAGTTAGAGGAGTCTATTTATCATAACACTGGGTTTCAAGCTACCCAAGCGAAATATGAGATACTGTTCTTCCAAATTAAAACATTATTGTTTTACATATATTCTATCGCAAAACAGAAAAAGGCATTGAATATAATCTTTGAACACGGATTGGAAAATAGTTATCATATTTTGAGATAAATCTCAAACAAGTTTCAAAGGTCACATAATACCATAGTAGGAAGCAAGACACTTACCAGACACTTGACTAAACAGCAAGTTGGTAAAGTTTAAGGTGATAATTTACCGGCAACTCCAAGCCTGCAGTTCCCAGCCAGGCAAGTTCAAAACCTTAGCTACTTCATGAAGGGCTCACACAGGAAAATGAGTGGACAGGAAAGGAGGCTATCGGCACTGGGTAATTACAACTAGGCGTGTTGCACGTATTTAGACTTCTAACTTGTATCTTTTGACCCTTGTGCGCAATGGTAAAATTGACAGGAAATCAACGCGGAGAAACGGGAATATTATGACACAGCCTTAATGCTAGAGACATGTGTTTCTTCAAAGACAAATCTTACCTCAAATTCTTTGATGACCCCCTCAACAAACGAAACTAAGCAAGAAGTCACTTATTTTTCATTTGTAATTCTCCTTTAAATGATTATTTATTATATTGCGCTTGGTCCGCGTTAACCAAACTGATCTCCCGGTGGCCCAGCACTTCAACTCCCCCTCCCATTCCCAGTCTGACCTTTCTGTCATGGGCCTCCTCCAGTGCCATAGTGAGGCCCACCGGAAATTGGAGGAACAGCACCTCATATTTCGCCTGGGCAGCTTGCAGCCCAGTGGTATGAACATCGACTTCTCCAACTTTAGATAGTTCCTCTGTCCCTCTCTTCCCCTCCCCTTCCCAGTTCTCCCTCTATCTTCCTGTCTCCACCTATATCCTTCCTTTGTCCCGCCCCCCTGACATCAGTCTGAAGAAGGGTCTCGACCCGAAACGTCGCCCATTCCTTCTCTCCCGAGATGCTGCCTGACCTGCTGAGTTACTCCAGCATTTTGTGAATAAATACCTTCGACATACCAGCATCTGCAGTTATTTTCTTATATTATTTTAAAGATTAATGCCAATTCAAGATTTATTCCTATACCATTATTTATTATTCAATAATAAACAGATTTATTATTTATTTATTAAATAATAAAAAAAATATTTATTATTGGGTGAATGCTTTTGGAAAATTCTCCGAACATCAGTACTAATTATTTAGCACACAAGTTGCAAGATCCTTTTCTCATGGTCTAATTAGCCGATGCCAATTAAATAATATCCCCCTCCCACTAATAAAAACAGGACTGGCAATCTTGAAAGCCATTTTGTGTATTTTGTGGGTCTTTTCTTTTAACCACTTAAATTTTATTTATTTTTATATATTAAAAAATACTTTATTCCAGTAATAAATGTTTACAAAAACATTTTCTTTTCAGAAACTCCATCCGACATTCCTGGAGGTTATACATTCAATGCAGATGTTTATTGCCAAATTTACACAGTATCCCTTATTTGGAGGGGCGTCTCTCTCCACCACACCCTGCCCCCCATGTCCAGCAGCGGAAGGACCCCAGACTGTGGTCCTCCCCCACAGGGCCTTGGCGTTGGCTGCACTGAGCTTCAGTGCGTCCCTCAGCACGTACTTCTGCAGTCTGCAGCGGGCCAGTCGGCAACATTCCTCGACCAACAGCTCGCTCCGCTGGGAGGTCAACAAAGCTCGGGCAGACCAAAGAGCATCTTTCACCGAGTTGATGACCTTCCAGCAGCACTCGATGTCAGTCTCTGAATGCTACTGTCCCTGGGAACAGTCCGTAGATCACAGAGTCCTCTGTGAAGGAGCTGCTCGGAATAAATCGTGACAGGGACCCCTGCAAACCTTTCCAGACTCTCTTAGCAAATCCACACTCTGTGAAGAGGTGGGCCACCGTCTCCTCTCCATAGCAGCCGTCCCGAGGGCAGCGTGCGCTGGTAGTCAGGTTCCGGCGGTGCAGGAAGGATCTGACTGGGAGGGCTCCCCTCACCGCCAGCCAAGCCAGGTCTTGCTGCTTGTTTGGTGAGTTCTGGCAATGGGGCATTTTGCCAGACAAGCTGGGCAGTCTGCTCTGAGAACCACGCCACAGGATCCATGGAGTCATTCCCCTGCAGTGCCTTAATTGCAGCGAATTGTGGACGCAGCCAGACCATCACACAAACCAACCTCCCTTCCATTGACTCCATTTGTACCTTATGCTGCCTCAGCAAGGCCAGCAGCATAATCCCTGGCCACTCCCTCTTCTCTTCTATTGGAGAAAAAGGAATAGAAGTGTGAAAACACACACCTCCAGATTCTGGGACAGTTTCTTCCCTGCTGTTATCAGCTCAATCAACCAGAGAGCAGTCCTGGACTACTACCTCTTCGGGAGCCCGTGGACTATCTTTGATCGGACTTTGCTGGCTTTACCTTGCACTAAACGTTATTCTCTTATCACGTTATCACACTGGAATTTAGAAGGATGAGAGGAGATCTTATCGAAACGTATAGGATTATTAAGGGGTTGGACACGTTAGAGGCAGGAAACATGTTCCCAATGTTGGGGGAGTCCAGAACAAGGGGCCACGGTTTAAGAATAAGGGGTAGGCCATTTAGAACGGAGATGAGGAAAAACCTTTTCAGTCAGAGAGTTGTGAATCTGTGGAATTCTCTGCCTCAGAAGGCAGTGGAGGCCAATTCTCTGAATGCATTCAAGAGAGAGCTAGATAGAGCTCTTAAGGATAGCGGAGTCAGGGGGTATGGGGAGAAGGTAGGAACAGGGTACTGATTGAGAATGATCAGCCATGATAACATTCAATGGTGGTGCTGGCTCGAAGGGCCGAATGGCCTCCTCCTGCACCTATTGTCTATTGTCTATTGTATCGATACACTGTAAATGGCTCGATTGTAATAGTGTATTGTCTTTCCGCTGACTGGTTAGTACACAACATAATTTTTTCACTGGTCCTGTGACAAGTGACAATAAACTATACTGAAAAATAACTGAACTGAACTAAAGGACAAGCCAATTGGTTTAAATTGATATATATTTTTTAATTTGCACTTATATATTTCTATTTATCTTTCTTAATGAAGAAAATGTGTAAACGCAATTAAAAATTGTAGTTGAAAGGCAGAGCATCACTGGAGTTCTAGTCATGTTCTGTTGCAAATCTTTGTCCAAATCAATTTATACTTTTTGCAATATCCCTCCATTGAAATGTAACACCTTGATTTGTTACATCGGACTCATGAAAATGAACAATTCTGACTCCAGTGGCATTAATTTTTTTGTAAAGATTAATTTAAACTTTAGTTTTATGTTGTATATGCAGGAGCTGATGTGCCCTCTCAACATATGTGCAAGGGCATGAATACTACTATCGCCTGCTCAGTAATACCTCCGAGTTCGACGTCACAATGGGAACCCAATGGATCTGTGCCTGCGCAGTTGGGGCCCGTTGATCTAAGACAGATGCTCCCCGACTTACGATGCTTCGACTTACGATATTTTGACTATGCGATGGTGCAAATGGTGGGGGGGGGGGATAAGGGGGGTTGAGGGGGGATGGTTGAGGGGGGATGGAGTGGGTGAGTGGGGATAAGGGGGGGTTGAGGGGAGATGGAGTGGGTGAGAGGGGAAGATTTTAGATTTTTTTTTTAGATTTTAGAGATACAGCACGGAAACAGGCCCTTCGGCCCACTGGGGCCGCGCCGTCCAGCGATCCCCGCACATTAACACTATCCTATTCACAAAATGCTGGAGTAACTCAGCAGGTCAGGCAGCGAGATGCTGCCTGACCTGCTGAGTTACTCCAGCATTTTGTGAATAAATACCTTCGATTTGTACCAGCATCTGCAGTTATTTTCTTATACTTCTTAACACTATCCTACACACACTAGGGACAATTTTTTTTTATTAACATTTTTGCCCAGCCAATTAACCTATATACCTGCACGTCTTTGGAGTGTGGGAGGAAACCGAAGATCCCGGAGAAAACCCACGCAGGTCACGGGGAGAACGTACAGACTCCGTACAGACGGCGCCCGTAGTCGGGATCGAACCTGAGTCTCCGGCGCTGCATTCACAGTAAGGCAGCAACTCTACCACTGCGCCACCGGAAGGGGGGGAGTGGGAGGGGAATGGGGGGGGGAGGTGGAGAGTAGGGGAGGGTGCTAGACCAATGCAGGAGAGGTTTGGGCCCAATAGGTCCACCCTTTTTTAGTCCCCAATTAAACCTGCTGGCATTGCTGCCTCATTCACGAGGCGGGGATGTGAGTAGAAGAAACGCATCAGTCTGATCACAGAGGACCCTGCTGAGGATACAAATGGAAAATGCGCAAAGGTTTGGTTTTCCTGTCCGAGACAAGATACATTTGTAAAAGAGGGAGTACAGTAATCGTTCATCTGATTGATTCTTAAGAGGGCAAGGAAACCTTTTTTTCCCCTCCCCCGTTGGGCAGCAGCTACAGAAGCTTTCAAGAGCATACCATCAAATTCAAAAACAGCTTCATCCCTGCTGTTGAAAGATTCTTGAATGGGCTTCTCAAACGCCAAAGATGTATTTATATCCCCATCTTCCAATCGACCACACTGCTGCCCTTGCACTTTTTTTTAAATCTGTTTTTGCTCTGGAACTATAATATCCAGTATCCAAAAGCACCAATCGACGGTATTGTTTATGGCATGCTCCCCACCTGCCTGATGAGTTTGGTGCCAAAAACGTTGAAGTGAAAAAAGTGGCATGACGCAGGGAAACGGCAACTTGTTGTTTGGCACCCCATCCGTCACTCCGATTAACCCCTTTCTTCGCAACCTCGTGCACAGAGCTGTATCATTGCATGCCATTTACACCGGGCCAGACTACGCAAAACCCGGCCGGCTTTTTCCATTTCACCCACACATCATCCCCACAGTTCCAATCAACCTTTGTATCCTGTTAACTGAATATTACCTTCTCAAAGCCACCCGTGTCTTGCGCCAGACTAATCATGAGCAATAATTAACACATTAACAATCATTTGAACACATTGAAATTTAAGAAAAACTGCCTAGTGGTTAACCATAGGGATAAATCCAATTTATTTAGCATTGCTCAGAAGACAGGATTACCAGGTCACCAAAATATCTTTTATTCCGTCATTTGTTGAACATCACACATTTCTTTTTCATGATACTTGAATATATTTTGCACTGAAATAATACGTTAATGTAACAGACCATGTCTGAGCAGCTTTGTTGACAGACATGCCTTTCTTGCATTGAAAGTCAATGGTGTAAGTCAATGCAAGTATGTCAAGGTATGCAACCAATAAGTAATGTAAACCCACACGCAGATAGAAATTCCAAACATTGCCACACTAAGTGATTTCAGTCTATTGCACACGTTTAAAAATCTTCTTTAAAAGAACCATTTTATTGCATTTTTTCCCCCACCACCAATCCCTCCCTGTCCGATAACTAGATTAGCAGACTTACTTCCTAGACCTACCTCACCTGAGCCAGCTATCAACCGGTGCCTTCAGTGAAAACTCATGGGATAAAGGAGGGCATTGTTTAACAGACAGCACCAAGAAATTCTAAAAGTACAACGATTTGCAATGCTGAGGGGAAAAACGAATCATTGTTTAAAATGGGGTGAAAAGGGGAAGAGAAATCAATTTAAAAAAATGACCAAGCGAATTCATAACTTCTTGTTTTAATGTGTAGTGAGTTGTTGCTTAGGTCATTTAGTAGAAGTGTAACTGCCAAATGGCTTAACATTTTAAAGAGTTGCTATTGTTTTGCACTAGGTGATGAGTGTTGCCACAGACATTAAAGGAAGTGCAAAGAATCCCTGAACTAAGGGCAACTTCTTTCTTATCCTCGCTTGGCATTTTATTCCATGGTTTCATTTGGTTTTTTCCTCTGCTCTTTATAAACCATTGCACTAACGCCACTATAAGTGAGAGATACAAACATCAGGACTGGAATAAAATCTATCCAATTTCAGTATCAAAGCTGAATCCATTTCAATAAAAGCCCCCCACACAATTTGTTTTCGACACCATCTCTAAACCCATTTCCTCGCCAAGATTAACTTGCAATACTTCATAAATAGGCTTCGCATTAATGTGCAGATAGGAACTGCAGATGCTGGTTTAAACTGATGGTAGACACAAAAAGCTGGAGTAACTCAGCGGGTCAGGCAGCATCTTTGGAGAAAGGGAATAGGCGATGTTTCTTTCAGGTCGAGACCCTTCTGCCGACAGAAGAAGGGCCTCAACCCGAAACATCATCTATTCCTTCTCTCCAGAGATGCTGCCTGACCCGCTGAGTTACTCTAGCTTTTTGTGTCTATCTTTAGTCATCAATGTCCTGGCCAATAAAGCAAAGGCCACAAAAAATTAGTCTGCAATAGCAATTTGGCAATCTGAGTGTTATGTGAAGATTTATGATTTTCTCAAGAGTTTTCTGGGGGGAGGTATTGGTGCAGTGGAAACAAAACTGGAATTAAAAACCGATCATCATTTCTTTGTCGTTAAATGCCTCTGAAAATGGCTCCCAATAACAGCTTTCAACTACTGATTTCCACCAACTGGGGTTTCCACTCAATGCTAGAACATGATTTTGCCTCAAACTTGCTTGCCCGTTTTTCACTCAAATTTCTTCATATGCTTGAAAGCTGAAAAATATATTAATTTAAATTATGATCCAGACATTTCAGTGTAGTTAATATGACAGCCACTGAGAGGTATCTTGACCACAATTGATTAGGCTGGAAGTAAAAGCAACTTGCCAGTTTCAAATGCTTAACACAGAAGCTTTGTGTAATGATAAATCATTGGCAACATCAGAAAACCGCTAAAAAATGTCTTCGTCATCCTCATCACTCAGGAAGTCTTCTTCAACCTCGATACCTTGGAAAAGCCTACAAGAGAAACACAAAAAGTTATATTCTGGGAACGCACTGTTAGTGACAGTTAGCTGCGGTTCAGCAGGTAGCATTCACTACTAAAGGCTCAAAGGTTGCGAAAGTCATACACCAGTGTGTTAAGCAGAAAACAAAGTTTGCCACTCCCTACGGTACCAATGTAGACACCGCTGTTGGAAGTAGTATCATTATAAAGAGACCTGTCTAAGCGGTCATAAGTGATAAGTAGACTTTGGCCATTCAGTCCATCAAGTCTACTCCGCCATTCAATCATGGCTAATCTATCTCTCCCTCCTAACCCCATTCTCCTGCCTTCTCCCCATAACCCCTGACACCTGTACTAATCAAAAATCTATCTATCTCTGCTTTAAAAATATCCACTGTCTTGGCCTCTGCAGCCTTCTGCGGCAAAGAATTCCACAGATTCACCACCCTCTGACTAACGAAATTCCTCCTCATCTCCTTCCTAAAAGAACGTCCTTTAATTCTGAGGCTGTGACCTCTAGTCCTAGACTCTCCCACTAGTGGAAACATCCTCTCCACATCCACTCTCTCCAAGCCTTTCACTATTCTGTATGTTTCAATGAGGTCCCCCCTCATTCTTCTAAACTCCAGCGAGTACAGGCCCAGTGCCGACAAACGCTCATCATAGGTCAACCTACTCATTCCTGGGATCATTCTTGTAAACCTCCTCTGGACCCTCTCCAGAGCCAGCACTTCCAGTGTTGGAAGATTGGTGTGTTCTACTTGTCGTACAATAAACATGACTAAAACTGGTTATAAACACAAAAAGCTGGAGTAACTCTGGAGATGTTTTGAGTCAAGACCCTTCCTCAGACTCTAAAACTCTTCTAAAACTGTTCTCAAAATCTCTGTAAAGCGTCTTTGAGTATATGAAAAGCGCTATATAAATAAAATGTATTATTATTATTATTATTATTAAAACTGGTTACCTGGCCACGATTACATTGCTGTTTGTGAGAGCTTTCTCTATGCAAACTGGCTGCTGTACTTATTAATTTACGAAAGTTATTTCACTTAAAAGTGTGGTGGCATTATGGCACAGCTGGTCGAGTTGTTGCCTCACAGCACTAGCGACCCAGGTTCGATCCTGATCTCAGATGCTGACTGTATGAAGTTTGCATGTTCTCCCTGTGACTGCTTGGGTTTGCTCCAGGTGCCCGGGCTTCCTCCCATTATCCCAAAGACATGCAGATTTTTAGGTGAATTGGCCTCTAAATTGCCCCCAGTGTATAGGGAGCTGATGTGAAAGTGGGCTGATATAGAACTTGTGTGAACGGGCGATTGATGGTCCGTGTGGATTTAGAGATACAGCGTAGAAACAGGCCCTTCGGCCCACCGGGTCCGCGCTGCCCAGTGATCCCCGCACATTAACACTATCCTACAACCACTAGGGACAATTTTTACATTTGCCCAGCCAATTATCCTACAAACCTGTACGTCTTTGGAGTGTGGGAGGAAACCGAAGATCTCGGAGAAAACCCACGCCGGTCACGGGGAGAACATACAAACTCCATACAGACGGCGCCCGTAGTCAGGATCGAACCTGAGTCTCCGGCGCTGCATTCGCTGTAAGGCATCAACTCTACCGCTGCGCCACCGTGCCGTTTGGGTGGGGCAAAGGCCTGAATCCATGCTATATCTTTCTATCTATCCATCTATTCATTTGCTGTAGTGCACTTTCAGACTCCTGTTATAAAGGATGGTACTTGGGAGTTTTAAATTACATCTTTAACCACATTCCAATTCCTGGTCACCATTCGTTCGCACATCTTCTCCTCCTGAAATCTTTCAAGTCCCTCTACCTTCGAGTTATTTGCATCCCTGCCTAAGCAAATGCTATCCCTTTCTCAAAATATCCCATATGGTTTCTAGTATTATACAATGTATTACAACTCTCAGAAGGAATAAGGGTGATAACAACCACCTAAATGCAAGGGCACTATTTTTCTGATGCTTAAAAAGACTGTTGAAATATTAATACAATAAAAGATTGTTGAAATATTAATATAATAATTATACAGACTATCCTTGATCGAACTTTGCTGGCTTTACCTTATTCTCTTATCATGTATCTGTACACTGCAAGTGGCTTGATTGTAATCATGTATGTTCTTTCCGCTGACTGGATAGCACGCATCAAAATCTTTTCACTGTACCTCGGTACGCGTGACAATAATAAACTAAGCTAATAATTATATTTCTTGCATGCTTGCACATCTTCAGAAGACTTATAGGACCTGCTGTTTACTGTACAAATGTTCCCCAGCTTATGATACTCTTGTATATTACGTGGCACAGTGGTGCAGCGGTAAAGTTGCTGCCTTACAGCGCCAGAGACCCAGGTTCAATCCTGACTATGGGTGCTGTCTGTTCAGAGTTCATACCTTCTCCCTGTGACCACGTGGGTTTTCCCCGAGTGCCCTGGTTTCCTCCCACACTCCAAAGAAGTACAGTGCTCCCCAGCCTACGATGTTTCGACTTGCAATAGTTCGACTTTGCGGTGGTGCAAACGCCAACGACCCGTAGCGAGCCGCCGCTCGCTTCCGCCCACGTGATCACGCGTATTAAATGCATTTCGACGGACGATATTTTCAGGTTTCCGGTGGGTTTCTCGGAACGGAACCCCATCGTAAGCTGAGGAGCATCTGTACTTTGTGTTCAGTAAAGATCTCTATCACCTACACAAATCAGCCACTAACTAATACCGCAAGCTTCTAGAATAGACAGTGAAATAATATCACATTATTAATATAGAAGGCAATAGACAATAGGTGCAGGAGTAGGCCATTCGGCCCTTCGAGCCAGCACCGCCATTCAATGTGATCATGGCTGATCAAGGAAACTCACCCATTGAAACACGGTGAGTTGGAATCACTGAAATGTCCATATGGATCCAGTCTTGGTAGTGGACAATTGCAAAGCCAACAGAAGTAGTGTTTACAGCCAGTGCAAGTCATCTTATTGCATCCATTCATCTTCTGCAAAGACATACGAGTAACAAGTGTTTTATTGTCACATGTACCGTAACCGAAATGGAACAATGAAATTCTTACTTGCAGCAGCACAACAGAATATGTAAACATAGTATTTGGTGGACAGCATTATGAACCACAAAAAGAACTTTAATATACAAAAACCAAAGGTACATAGCGCAAGGACGGCACGGTGGCTTAGCGGTAGAGTTGCTGCCGTACAGCGAATGCAGCGCCGGAGACTCAGGTTCGATCCTGACTACGGGCGCCGTCTATACAGAGTTTGTACGTTCTCCCCGTGACCTGCGTGGGTTTTCTCCGAGATCTTCGGTTTCCTCCCACACTCCAAAAGACGTGCGGGTTTGTAGGTTAATTGACTGGGTAAAATGTAAAAATTGTCCCTAGTGTGTGTAGGATAATGTTAATGTGCGGGGATCGCTGGGCGGCGCGGACTCGGTGGGCCGAAGGGCCTGTTTCCACGCTGTATCTCTAAAAAATAAAAAAAAAGGACGCAAACAACCTGTCTTCCTCTCATCCGAGGAAGAATGTGCTGGCCCTGGAGAGGGCCCAGTCTACAAGAACGATCCCAGGAGTGAGTGGGTTAACTGATGATGCGTGTTTGACGGCACTGGGCCTGTACTCGCTGGAGTTTAGAAGAATGACGGGGGGGGGGGACTTCATTGAAACGTACTGAATAGTGCAAAGCTTGGAGTGGATGTGGAGAGGATGTTTCTCCCAGTGGGAGAGTCTAGGACTAGAGGTCACAGCCTCAGAATTAAAGGACGTTCCTTTAGGAAGGAGATGAGAAGGAATTTATTTAGTCAGAGGGTGGTGAATCTGTGGAATTCTTTGCCACAGAAGGCTGTGGAGGCCAAGTCAACCGATCTTTTTAAAGCAGAGATAGATTGATTATTGATTAGTACGGGTATCTGGGTTTATGGGGAGAATGAGGTTTGGAGGGAGAGATAGATCAGCCACGACTGAATGGTGGAACAGACAATGGGCCAATTGTAGTAGGGGGGAGAAAGCTAGGTGGAGGCACAACAAAGCCTGGCAAGTGATAGGTGGATAGAGGTGAGGGCAGGTTTTGGTTGGCTGGTTACCAAGTAGGCCTTGATGGGCCAAATGGCCTAATTCTGCTCCTATTACTTATGACCTTATGAACCCCCCCCCAAGTCCCTGGTGCAATCAAGGCAGTTCATAGTTTAGTTTGAGTTTATCGTGTTCAATAGTTGTTTTGGAAGAAGCTGTTCCTGAACATTACAGTTTTCAGGTTCCTGTACCTTCATGCCGATGGCAGGAGTGAAATGAGAGCCTGGCCAAAGTGTTGTGAGTCTCTGATGATGCTGGCAATCAGATAATATTATCTACTGAAGTATACGTTATATCATTTGATAATATAATCAAATCTGAAAGATGCTATTAAAATTCAAAGGAGAAACAGAGGTTCAGAAAATGGCGTAGTCCAGTAATATAACTATGTTGCAATAAAATGCAGTAAGTGTATTTGGGCTAATCAACCGACCTGTATGTTTGTGAAACAGCGAGGACATGGCTTTGAGTTCTTCTCCAGCCAATCCTGGCTGCACAACTCCTCCACTGCTTTTTCAATGACTCGTCGACCATACGTCTTTTCCAGAAGTTTTTTCCCAGATTCATCCGATCCCAGGTACTCATCCCGCAGCTCAGTAAGTTTCTCTGTAAAGAAAACGCCAAGTAAAGACTCAGAAATAAGGAGCTCACAAATTACATTTCTATTCCCACACACCTCGACAAACATGAATAAGCAAAGAGGTCCTTCTGCAGTTGTTAGGAGCAAAGAGGTCCTTCTGCAGTTGTTAGGAGCAAAGAGGTCCTTCTGCAGTTGTTAGGAGCAAAGAGGTCCTTCTGCAGTCGTTAGGAGCAAAGAGGTCCTTCTGCAGTTGTTAGGAGCAAAGAGGTCCTTCTGCAGTTGTACAGGGCCCAAGTGAGACCGCACCTGGAGTACTGTGTGCAGTTTTGGTCTCCAAATTTGAGGAAGGATATTCTTGCTATTGAGGGCGTGCAGCGTAGGTTTACTAGATTAATTCCCGGAATGGCAGGACTGTCATATGTTGAAAGACTGGAGCGACTAGGCTTGTATACACTGGAATTTAGAAGGATGAGAGGGGATCTTATCGAAACGTGTAAGATTATTAAGGGGTTGGACACGTTAGAGGCAGGAAACATGTTCCCAATGTTGGGAGAGTCCAGAAGCAGGGGCCACAGTTTAAGAATAAGGGGTAGGCCGTTTAGAACGGAGATGAGGAAAAACTTTTTCAGTCAGAGAGTTGTGAATCTCTGGAATTCTCTGCCTCAGAAGGCAGTGGAGGCCAATTCTCTGAATGCATTCAACAGAAAGCTAGATAGAGCTCTTAAGGATAGCAGAGTCAGCGGGTATGGGGAGAAGGCAGGAACGGGGTACTGATTGAGAATGATCAGCCATGATCACATTGAATGGCGGTGCCGGCTCGAAGGGCCGAATGGCCTACTCCTGCACCTATTGTCTATTGAATAACAGTGGTATTCACTTTCTGCATCGGTTCCGGCCCCTTCTTTATTGCCCCTGAGATTGGATGGAGATAGTAGCAGTCCCACCCACCCCCAAGCAGGTGGGACTAGCATAGATGGGACTTGTTGGTCGCCGTGGAAAAACTTGGCCGAACGGCCTTTTTCCATGTTTTATGACTCTATTTAATGATCCTATTCTTTATGAAATTAATTTTCCTATTACTCATTCTTATGTTTCAGTTGCAAGGAACAAAATATTACAGCTTCTAATGACTTCCTTCTTGCTCAAAATGACCAAAACACCAGAGATGAATTTCAAGTGCAAATTTGAGTCATTGAGCTACACAGCGTGGAAACAGGCCCTTTGGCCCAACTTGCCCACGCCAACCAACATGCCCCAATCTACACTAGTCCTACTTGCCTGTGTTTGGCCTATATTCCTCTAAACCTATCCTATCCATGCACTTGTCAAAATGTTTTTTTAATGTTTTTTTAGACAGTACCTGCATAATTTCTGATAAATTGCAAATTGTGCGCTGATGAAAGCTTGTTATTCTGAAACTCCCTTTCCCCTTTCCTGTCCCCTTCCACCTATATCACTTCTTCTGGCTTTCCATTTTGCAACTCTTCTCTCCTTGTCTCACAGCCTTTTGTTTTCATCCTATATCTGGCATTTGTCCACCCATCTGACAAATCAAAACCCCTCTCACATGTATCCACCCATCACTTGCCAGCCTTTGTCCAACCCCCTCCTCAATCTTAATGGTCCCCACCCAAAACGACGGCTATCCACACTTCTTTTGTAAACTAGTATCTGCAGTTCCTTGCGTCAGTATGTATCACTAGCCCTTTGTTTGCGGTCTGCAATTCAGTTTCTCAACATAGTTTTAACTTAGGTTACACAATAGTGAACCAGACATTCTGTGATAAATTCATTTAACTGTAAAGCCAACAAGTTAATGTTCTTAAAAAAATCCACGATTATTTTCTAATGCTAGTTAAAAACAAAAATTCTTTAAAGATGTGCCCTATTGTGCTGCTCATAGAAAATAGTGATGACGTAGTTGCTTGCGTAGTAATAGGTGAAAAGGGACAGGGAAGGTCTCCCTTTCCCCTTTAGTTTAAAAACTATTAGTTTAAAAACTATTCTTGCTATTGAGGGCGTGCAGCGTAGGTTTACTAGGTTAATTCCCGGAATGGCGGGACTATCATATGTTGAAAGACTGGAGCGACTAGGCTTGTATACACTGGAATTTAGACGGATGAGAGGAGATCTTATCGAAACGTATAAGATTATTAAGGGGTTGGACACATTAGAGGCAGGAAACATGTTCCCAATGTTGGGGGAGTCCAGAACAAGGGGCCACAGTTTAAGAATAAGGGGTAGGCCATTTAGAACTGAGATGAGGAAAAACTTTTTCAGTCAGAGAGTTGTGAATCTGTGGAATTCTCTGCCTCAGAAGGCAGTGGGGGCCAATTCTCTGAATGCATTCAAGAGAGAGCTAGATAGAGCTCTTAAGGATAGCGGAGTCAGGGGGTATGGGGAGAAGGCAGGAACGGGGTACTGATTGAGAATGATCAGCCATGATCACATTGAATGGCGGTGCTGGCTCGAAGGGCCGAATGGCCTCCTCCTGCACCTATTGTCTAACTAGTTTAAAACAGTTCAATAATTCTTCAAAACATTTTATATGTGGTATCTGTCTGCATATTTTAATTTAACAATATAGGAACTGATTTCTTCCCAGCTGTTATCAGGCAACTGAATCATCCAACCACAACCAGAGAGCAGTGCTGAACTACTATAGACAATAGGTGTAGGAGTCTACCTCCATCTACCTCTTTGATGACCCTCGGACTATCCATGATCGAACTTTGCTGGCTTTACCTTCCACTAAACGTCATTCCCTTATCATGTATCTATACACTGTAAATGGATCGATTGTAATCACGTATTGTCTTTCTACTGACTGGTTAGCACGCAACAAAAGCTTATCACGGTACCTCAGTACACATGACAATAAACTAAACTAAACCAAGATGTTACGTACAATATAACGATTTTTTTAAAAAGGCCAAGTGAAAACATGATCTTACCTGACTTTAATTTACAGGGGGAGATTCCATGGTAGGCCATTTCACACAGCGCACAAAACGCATAACGGCATCCTGGACAAACGCCCATGGTGCTGCAAGGCTCGAGCAACACTACTGACCTGCAAACGTTACGAGGGCAATAAGCCACATCTGACATGAGGTCTAATGTAGACTGAAGGAGCAAGCGATCGTACCGTGCAAACATCTCCTCCTCCACTAGATCTTTGACCTGCAAAGATGCAGCATTTTTAAAACATAAAAAATTGAACACCTCAATAGTTGCTCCTTTGCGTTTTTGGACCTTTTTAAATAAACATGCATTACGGAATGCACCATACATAAAGGGCGGCACGGTAGCACAAGGGCGGCACAGTGGCGCAGCGGGTAGAGCTGTTGCCTCACTGCGCCAGAGACCCGAGCTCGATCCCAGTCTTTGCTGTGTGAAGTTTGTATGTTCTCCCCGTGATCACATCGGTTTCCTTGCTGTTGAGGGCGTGCAGCGTAGGTTTACTAGGTTAATTCCCGGAATGGCGGGACTGTCGTATGTTGAAAGACTGGAGCGACTAGGCTTGTGTACACTGGAATTTAGAAGGATGAGAGGGGATCTTATCGAAAACGTTTTCGGTCAGAGAGTTGTAAATCTGTGGAATTCTCTGCCTCAGAAGGCAGTGGAGGCCAATTCTCTGAATGCATTCAAGAGAGAGCTAGATAGAGCTCTTAAGGATAGCGGAGTCAGGGGGTATGGGGAGAAGGCAGGAATGGGGTACTGATTGAGAATGATCAGCCATGATCACGGTGAATGGCGGTGCTGGCTCAAAGGGCCGAATGGCCTCCTCCTGCACCTATTTTTTTTAATTTTTTTTAAATTCCTGTGGGTGTTCCGGTTTCCTCCCATATCCTGAACACATGTAGGTTTGCAGATAAATTGATCTCTATAAATTGCCCCCCAGCATGTAGGGAGTGAATGTGAAATTGGATAACACAGAACTAATGCATGCAAGTGATCAATAGTCGGTGTAGACTTGTTGGGCTTAAAATTCCGTTTACATGCTTTCATCCTTCAATCAATCAATACTATTTTTTAAAAACCCAGGAAAAACTGAGTTGGTCAAACAATAATTTTGAAGTGAGGATCAGAGCTTTATTTTTAAGGTTGATTCATTTTCATTAGGGTCGGAACATAACAAAATGAAGGACAGACACGTTTATCTTCCACCTTTAACTGTATTCCAAAACACTTTACAGACAATGAACTACTTTTGAAATGTGCGCCACAGGGTGCTTTAGGAAAAGAGCGGCAGATTTGTGCAATCTTTCACAGTGGCACAATAATGGCCAATTGACCAATTTCAGTGATGTGGTTGATTTAGATTTAGAGATACAGCACAGAAACAGGCCCTTCGGCCCACTGGGTCCGCGCCGCCCAGCGATCCCCGCACACTAACACTATCCTACACCCACTAGGGACAATTTTTTTAAATTTTACATTTGCCCAGCCAATTAACCTACAAACCTGTACGTCTTTGGAGTGTGGGAGGAAACCGAAGATCTCGGAGAAAACCCACGCAGGTCACGGGGCCCGTAGTCAGGATCGAACCCGAGTGTCCGGCGTTGTATTCGCTGTAAGGCAGCAACTCTACCGCTGCGCCACCGTGCCGCACGATATTGGACCGATTTTGAGGACCGATATTGGTCAGTATATTGCAGATACCTATATATGTTCTTCAAATTTGCTCTTTGTGACCTTTTGTGCCTACTTAAGGCAGCAGACTGGACCTTATTTTAGATCCGTAAGTCACATTCAAAGATACACAAGTCACATCCAAAAAATAGAACCACTGACTGACCAGCACAGCAGTGTCAAACTAGAATATAGAACCTTCAGACTTGCAGCTGAGACGCTGCTAATTAAGCCACATATGTCACTTTATAAACATGCTAAGATACAGTGAGGGAGGGAGGTTAAGGTGGAGTGGAAGGCAGGATAAATTACAGAATAAGTGATCGCTGGTGGGTGCAGACTCAGTTGGCCAAGTCTAAAAAAATTGGAAGTGCAAGGTAAAAAAAGAATGTGACAATAAAGAAAAGATGTTTATTGGAGGTGGAAATGAAAATAAAGTGATTTTTATCTAAAACTGTTGAGAACATCATTCTGAGGGCAAAAGGCTATAAGCACTTTCATAGGGAGATGAAATTGTGTTTCTTAAACTATTGCGAGCTTTGCTGGAACCATATATTGTCAAGAGATTACACTGCAAAATCAATGGAGAATTAAAGTGGCAGACAATGGAGATTCAAGGCCATGGATGCAGAGAGAACAAAGCTATTATCTGTGTTGTCTTCCCAATGTATGGACCATACTACGAGCAAGGAGCATGTGATATTAAATTGAAAAGAGCTTGGAAAATTGTTGTTTCGCTTGGAAAGCGGAGGGGCAGAGAGGGAGGGAGGGAGAGAGGGAGGGAGAGGGAGGGGGAGAGAGGAGGAGATGGGGAGAGAGGGGGGGAGGGGGAGAGAGGGGGAGAGGGAGAGAGGGGGAGAGGGAGGGAGGGGGAGATGGGGAGAGGGAGGGGGAGAGAGAGAGAGAGAGAGAGAGAGAGAGAGGGGGAGGGAGGGAGGGAGGGAGGGAGGGAGGGAGGGAGGGAGGGAGGGAGGGAGGGAGGGAGGGAGGGAGGGAGGGAGGGAGGGAGGGAGGGAGGGAGGGAGGGAGGGAGGGAGGGAGGGAGGGAGGGAGGGAGGGAGGGAGGGAGGGAGGGAGGGAGGGAGGGAGGGAGGGAGGGAGGGAGGGAGGGAGGGAGGTGAACATGGTCAAGAGGCATAGCAGGGCATTGAGGAGGAACTGACTGATTGAAAGACACAGCATGGAAACAGCCCCTTCAGCCCACCAATCCACACCGACCATCGATCGCCCATTCGCACCAGTTCTACGCAATCCCACTTTCTCATCCACTCCCTACACACACGGGGCAATTTACAGAGGCCGATTAACCTACAAGCCCTTCAGAATACTTCAGTTCCTAATTCACCACCACTGTGACCAATTTTTGTATCATCGGTAAACCGATTAATCATTTCTCAAATAGTTGTATGTCTTTAATCATGCCCCCTACATTTAAAATCTCCTTAATCATGGCTTCTGCGTCCAAGTCTAACATACTAGGACAAAGCCGTAAAGAATGCCATTGTTGAATAATGCCAAAGCTTGTTTAGTGGTACGAGCAGGACAAAAATGAACCTGAAGTGATTTCAACCTGTAGCGCAGCACTGGAAGGTTAAAATGTATTGAAGTACCTTCGAGAGAAAAAGGCCAAAAAATCATAAAGAGAAACAAATGGAAAATAATGCAAAATAAATTTTAAATTAAAAGCTTATATGGTTCTTGCTTAACATTGGAAGCATCATAGTACAGGTGGAAGATTCTGAGTGCTTGGGGCTAAGACTTTGGAATTGCCAATGAAATACATTCAGGGTATTACCAGCAGATTAAGAAGAGAAGCACCAGACTGAATAATAATATCACAAAGGATTATAACTGGGAAATTGTTTTCAATGATAATGGACAAGGGGGAAATTAGTAAGTCAGGCTGGGCCACAGAGCTGATCGACAAGTCGATATTCTTATTGCATTGAAGAGGGTTTGGAAAGAGAGTTGCACTTTAAATTATTAATCGCTCATCTGAAATGAGAGGTTAGATAACAGAGTGAGAGAAGGTTTAAACTAATATGGCAGACAGTCACAAAAATTTGAATACCAAAAGAAGAAAAATGAACAGCAGTGTGTCTGAGCCATGTGTATATTGATGCAAGGACTATTTCCAAGATTATAATATTGTTAATATGGGCGTTATCGTGTACAGTGGCACAGCAGCAGAGTTGCTGCCTTACAACACCAGAGACCCGGGTTCGATCCTGACTACGGGTGCTGTATGTAAGGAGTTTGCACATGACCGCGTGGGTTTTCTTCAGGTGCTCTGGGTTCCTCCCACATTTCAAAGACGTGTAGGTTTGTAGGTTAATTGGCTTCTGTAAATTGTTCCCAGAGTGAAGGAAAGAACTCGTGTAAGGGTGATCAATGGTCAGCACGGACTCCATGGACTGAAGGGACTGTTCCCACGTTGCATCTCTAAAACTAAAACCTTAATACAACAACAACAAAAAAGCTACTAGACTTTTTTTCTGGAAACTAAAATGGAAAATTCTGAGCTCTTTGATTACCATCCTGTGAGCTTTGGAAGATCTAATATTTTCCACTCTTCAGCAGAGCACCAAACTGTTGCTCTCAAACTCTAAAGACAGAATTTGTACCAATCAACTACGAATGTTAGACACAGAAGGCTGGAGTAAACCAGTGGACCAGGCAGCATCTCTGGAGAAAAGGAATAGGTGACGTTTCCGATCGAGACCCCGAAACGTCACTTCTTCCTTTTTCCAGAGATGCTGCCTGACCTGCTGAGTTACTCCAGCCTTTTGTGTCTATCTTCGGTTTAAACCAGCATCTACAGTTCCTCCCTACACAACTGCAAATGTTACATATATATTTGGATAATAACAGTGGAGGTGTTCCAGGAAGAGCCTGACATACAATAGGATACAATACAATACAAAGCTTTATTTGTCTACGAGATAGATATATACGTGCATTATGAATTTCATAATGCGTTGAATGTGCCGGAAGGAACTGCAGATGCTGGTTTACACCGAAGATAGACACAAAATGCTGGAGTAGCTCAGCGGGTCAGGCAGCATCTTAGGGGAGAAGGAATAGGTGCCGTTTCGGGCCAGGACCCTTCTTCAGACTGAGAGAAGGAACTGCAGGTGCTGGTTAAACTTATTTATTAATTGTTTTACAGGTCACACTGCTAGTGAAAGGAGGATAAGGGGGAAGTCTTTTAGGACCGAGATGAGAACGTTTTTTTTTTCTCACAGAGTGGTGAATCTGTGGAATTCTCTGCCACAGAGGGTAGTTGAGGCCAGTTCATTGGCTATATTTAAGAGGGAGTTAGATGTGGCCCTTGTGACTAAAGGGATCAGGGGGTATGGAGAGAAGGCAGGTACAGGATACTGAGTTGGATGATCAGCCATGATCATATTGAATGGCGGTGCAGGCTCGAAGGGCCGAATGGCCTACTCCTGCACCTATTTTCTATGTTTCTATGAAAGACCTCGTGGTGAAGAGTGCCAGCGGTTGTACGAGCAGTGAGTTGTTGAGGATGGAAAAGACAATTCTTGATAAGCTGCAGTGGGACCTCTGCTCGGCGACAGCGATAGACTGCTTGATCAGTGTAAGCATTTGACAGTCAGGGGAGAGGGAAACTCGAGGTACGAAGGGACTGACAACCAGAGCAATTCCATTCTACTGTCGTTATTATTCAAAATAAATGGATAATTTATTTTTCAAAAATTAATTCAAATATTGCTAAGATGAAATCAGGATAATAATCAGACGACCTTACTTGGGGAGGTGTAGCAATAGAAGCGCACTCTGGCTCCGGACAGTTAAGGCACTGAACATTTCCATCTCGGATCTGAATCTCAAAATATTCCTTCATACAGGCTCGACAGTACACGTGTTTACACTCCTTAAAGTAGGTGCAGTCAGCCCCCAGCTTTTCAGAAAAGCATACACCACAGGTAAACGCCTTGCCATTGAAAGTCTGCAGTTGCTGCTTCTGATCAAAATCCAAGATCTCACGCAAGACACTGCCCCACGAGGCCACATCCTGGATCGCCCTCGGGTCAAGGGGGCACTCGGCATTATCCGGCAATCCAAGCTCTTTCTTCTTATCCTTCGAGAAAATGCAGTCAGATGTTCCTTTAACGTCCCTTTGGATTTCCAATGGTGACTCAATGCACAGAAAGGAGAGGGTCTCTTCTTTTAAGAATTGCATCCACGAAAATAGCACCACACAATTGCCGCCATCTTTCCAAATTTTATCCAGGGAAGTACAGAGTGTAGAGAGCTGTTGGGGGACAAGTTGGGAGACGTGAGTGAATGACACGTGGAATAAGGTACAGAGCTATCAGAATTACAATGAGCACAGCAAGGTTTGTATCTGCAGCCACCCCAAAAAGGAACAGGGAGAATCAATGTGTATTAATAAATTCCCAGCAATTAGACAATAGGCGATAGACAATAGGTGCAGGAGGAGGCCATTCGGCCCTTCGAGCCAGCACCGCCATTCAATGTGATCATGGCTGATCATTAGTCACGAGGATGTTGCAAGGACTCAACAGCCTGAGCGATAGGGAGAGGTTGAGCAGGCTATGACTTTATTCCTTGGAGCACAGGAGGCTGAGCTGTGATCTTATATAGGTGTATAACATCTGGAAAGGAATAGGGTAAAAGTATTTTACCCAGCGTAGTGGACTCAAGAACCAGAGGACATAGGAGGGGGGGGGGGGAGGATTTAATAGAAATCCGAGCAGTAACTTTTTTTCCCCACATGCACACACAAAGGGTGGTAGGTGTATTGAACAAGCTGCCGGAGGAGTTAGCTGTGGTAAGTACTATCACAGTTAAAAAAACATTTGCACAGATACGTGGATAGGAGAGGTTTAGGGGGAAATAGGCCAAACACAGGCAGGTGGAACTAGTGCAGATGGGGCATGTTGGCAAGTTAGGTCGAAGGACCTGTTTCAACACTGTATGACTTTAGTGTGTGATAAGCTAGCCTCTCTAAGGGTTGCTCTAGGGAGCCCAGAAGATGCAACACCTGTCACTATATCGCCTTCCTCGACTCTGTCCAGGGACCCCGACAGTCCTTTCAGGTTAGGCAGAGGTTCACTTGCACCTCCTCCACCCTCATCTACTGTATCCGTTGTTCAAGATGTGGACTCTTATACATCGGAGAGACCAAACGCTGACTGGGCGATCGTTTTGCGGAACATCTTCGCTCAGCCCGCCTGAACCAACCTGATCTCCCGGTTGCTGGACACTTTAATTCTCCTTCCCATTCCCACACTGACCTTTCTGTCCTCGGTCTCCTCCATTGTCAGAATGAGGTTAAACGCAAATTGGAGGAACAGCATCTCATATTTCGCTTGGGCAGCTTACAGCCCAGTGGTATGAATATTGATTTCTCTCACTTCAGGTAGCCCCGGCATTCCCTCTCTCTCTATCCCTCCCCCACCCAAGTCGCACCAGCTTCTGATTTTCATCCTACAAACAGCAGACAATGGCCTGTTTCCTTTATCATCGTTACTTTTTTGCATATCTTTCATTCATTGTTCTTTATCTCGCTACATCACCTTCTATACCTCTCGCTTCCCTTATCCCTAACCAGTCTGAAGGGACTCAACCCAAAAGTCACGCATTCCTTCTCTCCAGAGATGCTGTCTGTCCTGCTGAGTTACTCCAGCTTTTTGTGTCTATCTTCTCTCTAAGGGTTCTGCAGATTACCTGGAAACTACAACACAAAACATGTTGTTTGCCCTCGTAACGTATGCCAAAGTCCACCCTGGTGATTATTATCTCAAGTCCACAATGCTCCCACATTATTTTGAAATATAATACTACAGGAAATACGAATGTCACAAACCTGGGCTCGGAAAAGCCACTTGCAGCTCAAGGTGTACTTGGGAGGTGAACACGATGGATAGTCTGGTGGAAGTTCGAAGTTCAGCACAAGAGGGGGCAGAAAGCAAACTATATATTCAATCAGATCCTCCTTATTCTGCTTTTCATCACCTGTCACCAAGAAAAGAGCGTTAGTGGTTAACATTTTGTTGTAATTTTGGTAATCAATCTTATAAGAGCACCAGAAATCACAGGAGTAGATCATTCAATCCTTCATGCCTACTCTACCATTCAACTAGTGTGTTGTTCCAAAGATACAGCATGGAAACGGGCCCTTCGGCCCACGATCACTTGTTCACAATAAGTCTATGTTATCCCAGTATCTCATCCACTCCCTACACACCAGGAGCAATTTAGAGGCAGATTAACCGATAAAACCGCTTGTCTTTGGGATGTGGGAGGAAACCAGAGTAGGCGGAGGAAATCCACGGGGTCACAGGGAGAACGTGCAAACTCCAGACTGACAACAGTATCAAGGTCAGGATTAAATGCGGGTCTCTGGCGCTGTGAGACAGCAGTCCCAGCAGCTGCACCATAGTGCCGCCCTTTATTAGATTGTAGCTCATCTTCTACCTCAGCACCAATTTCCTACACTATCCCTATATCCCTTTATTCCCTCAATATCTACAATTCTGTTGATCCGTCATGAATATATTGGGCAATTGGGCCTCTACTGCTGCCTTGCGTAGTGAATCTCAAAGTTTCATCACTATTTGGGTGATGACATTTCTGATCTGAATGGTTGTTTGCTTACATGCAGTAACCAGGAGAAACATCATCCCTGTGAAGTTCTGAAATATTTTATCAATGTGCTCACCTCTCGCTCTTCTGAACTCAAAGGAGCAAAGGACCCATCTTTCATCAAACAACAAACATGCAGGAGTAACGCTGCAGAGAGTGGTCCTGACTTCTCATCTACCTCATTGGAGACCTCCGAACTATCATTGTAGGAGCCATTTATGCTTAATTCAGTTATTATCATTGTGTTATGGCTATGTTTTAATATTTCTAGTTTTTGTCTTTTTGCATGCTTATGGGTGTGACTTAATACGTAATGGGGAGTGTCTAGATGGGAGGAGGCTAGCGTGTCGACAGAGGTTGTGGGTCAGTTTAGGCTCGGAGGATGGTGAGCATACAGTTCTTTACCACACACGCTCGTACCATACGCTTGTAGAAGACTGAGGGGGGATCTTATAGAAACATATAAAATTCTTAAGGGGTTGGAGAGGCTAGATGCGGGATATTGAATGGCGGTGCAGGCTCGAAGGGCCGAATGGCCTACTCCTGCACCTATTTTCTATGTTTCTATGTTTCTATATTTGTAAGAACCACACGGTAATAACTGCAAGATTTCTAAGATATTGTTTGAAGAAGAAACAATTGATAAAGTACGGAAAGCGATGAATTACTCTTTGATTTGTGCTACTTTAATAAAACCAATTAATTAAGAAAGGACGTTTGAAGATTCGATTTGTCATATCAGGGTGCGACGTGTGCGTAAGCTATAACTACATTTCATCCCTGAGTAGTAATGGCTATCGAAGTAGGATTTTGAGATGGTATAGAAACTGGCATTACAATCATTAACAAGACTTTATTGGACTTCACTGTTATATCTTGCACCTTTTTATACCTTTATCTCTGCACTGTGGACAGCTTGATTGTATTCATGTATAATCTTTTCTTTGACTGGATAGCATGCAAACAAACGCTTTTCATTGTGCCTCTGTACACATGACAATAATAAACTATACCAAAACTAAATTTGCTGCACTTCCTCTACCTGGAATTCATATTGATTTTTTAAAACAATAATCTGCGGTTCAACTTACCGTAAACAAATATTTTGAAGCTTGATGGTAATTCCAAACAGATGTTTATTTCCCCACCCTGCGAGGACTCTGCGCGTTTAAATTCATCCTCGTCGTAAATACTGGCAAGGGCCAGCAGCTCATCTTCTTGCTCTTCTCTATCCCTGGAGGACATCTAAATTCTGGGAACGTAGACGGGTCTTAAAAGAAAGTGCTGACACCAAGTCGTGAGTTCCAAGCAGCCATCTTAAATCAATTTTTCAACTCATTCTCACTTTAATTTCAAATGGGATTTTTAGTCTAAAGGATAAACATATTTGGGTGAGTGAGTTAACAGGAAACTCCCTGAGAGCACACTACACTTGTGGGCAAAATTATGAATGTGGAAACCCCTTTTCATAAAATGACATCACAATGAAAAAAATTGTTACCCCCGCCCCACCCCCTCGAAAAAACCACTAAGGTTCATTATTTTTTTTTATAATTCAATCTTGAAAAGCTATGGTCTGCTTTGTATAAGAAAATACCTGCAGATGCTGGTACAAATCGAAGGTATTTATTCACAAAATGCTGGAGTAACTCAGCAGGTCAGGCAGCATCTCAGGAGAGAAGGAATGGGTGACGTTTCGGGTCGAGACCCTTCTTCAGACTGATGTCTGCTTTGTCATCATTAATGCTATATTAGCAAAGTAAAGCACTATGGTAAACATGGCTTATTATCATTGTGAGAAGTTGAACTTTGATTGAAAGATACAAGATGGAACTGAGATGAGGAAAAACGTTTTCAGTCAGAGTTGTGAATCTGTTGAATTCTCTGCCTCAGAAGGCAGTGGAGGCCAATTCTCTGAATGCATTCAAAAGAGAGCTAGATAGAGCTCTTAAGGATAGCGGAGTCAGGGGGTATGGGGAGAAGGCAGGAACGGGGTATTGATTGAGAATGATCAGCCATGATCACATTGAATGGCAGTGGTGGCTCGAAGGGCCGAATGGCCTCCTCCTGCACCTATTGTCTATGGAAACAGGCTCTTTGGCCCACCGAAGGTAGACACAAAATGCTGGAGTAACTCAGTGGGTCAGGCAGCATCTTCTGGAGAGAAGAGACTCCTACACTCTTTGGCCCACCGAGTCCACGCTGACTATCGATCACCTGTTCACACTAGTTCTATGTTATCCCACTTTCTCATCCATTCCCTACACACTAGGAACAATTTACAGAGGCCAATTAACCCCCAAACAGTCAGAGGGAAATAGAAGAACATATTTGTAGGCAAATCTCGGGGGTGTGTGAAAACAACAGGGTAGTAATAGTAGGGGATTTCAACTTCCCGAATATTGATTGGGATAGCCAAAGTGTCAAGGGCCCTGAGGGTGCAGAGTTCCTAAGGGTCATCCAGGAGGGCTTTTTGAGCCAATATGTTGAAAGTCCAACAAGGGAGGGGGCGGTGTTGGACTTAATCTTGGGAAATGAGGCCGGACAGGTGGCTGAAGTGTCAGTGGCAGAGCATTTTGGTGACAGTGATCACAATTCAGTGATATTTAAGGTGGTAATGGAAAAGGATAAAGAGGGACCAGAGGAAAGAGGAAAATTTCTAAATTGGGGCAAGGCCGATTTTAATCTGATAAGGCAGAAGTTGGCCCTGGTGGACTGGGATCAGCTTCTCGTGGGGAGGACCGCATCAGAACAGTGGGAGTCATTCAAAGGAATAATTGAAAAAGTACAGAGGAAGCATGTTCCCCTAAAGTTTAAGGGTGGGACAAACAAGTCCAAAGAACCTTGGATGTCGAACGATATAGTAGGATTGATTCGAAAAAAAAGGGGGGCTTTTGGAAGGCATAAAGAACTTAAGGCACAGACATCATTAGAGGAATACAGAAGGTGTAGGGCAGTTCTTAAAAAAGAAATTAGGAGAGCAAAAAGGGGCCATGAGATAGCACTAGCGGGCAAAATAAAAGAAAATCCCAAAGTGTTCTATAAGTATATCAAGGGTAAGAGGATAACGAGGGAAAGAGTGGGGCCCATCAGGGACCATAGTGGAAAGCTGTGTGTGGAGCCAGAGGATGTAGGAGATGTTTTAAATGTTTTTTTTTGCATCTGTTTTTACGAGGGAGGAGGGCGATGCGGACTTAGAAATGGAGCAGGAGGGTTGTGATATTCTTGAGCATATTGCTATTGACAGGGAGGCGGTGCTGGAGGCTCTGGCAGGCTTAAAAGTAGATAAGTCTCCGGGCCCTGACGAGATGTATCCCAGGATGCTGAGTGAGGCAAGGGAGGAGATTGCGGGGGCTCTGGCACAAATTTTCAGAGCCTCTCTTGCAACAGGGGATGTACCGGAGGACTGGAGGATAGCCAATGTGGTGCCATTATTTAAAAAGGGCAGTAGGGATAAACCTGGGAACTACAGGCTGGTGAGTCTGACATCGGTGGTGGGGAAGCTGCTAGAAAAGATTCTGAGGGACAGAATCAGTCTTCACTTGGAGGATCGAGGGTTAATTAAGGATAGTCAACATGGCTTTGTTAAGGGAAGGTCGTGTCTGACTAACTTGATTGAATTTTTTGAAGGGGTGACCAAGGAGGTAGATGGGGGTAGTGCAGTGGATGTGGTATACATGGATTTCAGTAAGGCTTTTGACAAGGTCCCACACAGGAGACTAGTCAAGAAGGTAAGAGCCCATGGGATCCAGGGCACCTTGGCAAAATGGATAAAAAACTGGCTTAGTGACAGAAGGCAGAGGGTGATGGTAGAAGGGTGCTTCTGTGACTGGAGGCCGGTGTCCAGTGGGGTGCCGCAGGGATCGGTGTTGGGTCCCTTACTGGTTGTAATCTACATAAATGATCTGGATGTTAACGTACAGGGCATGATCAGCAAGTTTGCAGATGACACAAAGGTAGGGGGGGTGGTGAATAGCGAGGAAGGGATCTGCAAGCTGCAGGAAGATATAGATGAGATGGTCAGGTGGACGGAGCAGTAGCAGATGGAATTTAATCCTGAAAAGTGCGAGGTGATGCACTTTGGCAGAAATAACTTGGAGAGGGAGTACACCATGAATGGAAGGACCCTAGGGAAGACAGGGATACAGAGGGACCTTGGAGTACAGGTACACAAATCCTTGAAGGCAGCAGGACAGGTGGACAGGGTGGTCAAAAAGGCATATGGGTTACTGGCCTTCATTAGCCGGGGCATCGAATATAAAAGTAGGGGGGTAATGATGGAAATGTACGGAACACTGGTGAGGCCACAGCTGGAGTATGGTGTACAGTTCTGGTCATCACATTATAGAAAGGATGTGATAGCTTTGGAGAGGGTGCAGAGGAGATTCACCAGGATGCTGCCAGGGATGAAGGGCCTCGGCTATGAGGAGAGACTGAGCAGACTGGGGGTGTTTTCCCTGGAGTAGAGAAGGCTGAGAGGGGACATGATCGAGGTGTACAAGATCATGAGGGGCATAGATAGGGTAGATGGCGGGGAACTTCTTCCACTGGTGGAAGGTTCAACAACAAGGGGACATAGATACAGGGTAAGGGGAGGGAGGTTTCGGGGGGATGTGAGAAGGAACTTTTTCACCCAGAGGGTGGTTGGAGTCTGGAACTCGCTGCCTGGGGTGGTGGTGGAGGCGGGAACACTCACAACGTTTAAGAGGCATTTGGATGGGCACTTGAAATGCTACAACATTCAGGGCTACGGTTCAAATGCGGGAAAATGGGATTAAAATTAGACTGTGTTTGGTAACGGGCGGTGCGGACACGATGGGCCGAAGGGTCTCTTTCTGTGCTGTAGGACTCTATGACTCTATGACTCTATATCTGCACGTCTCTGGGATGTAGGAGGAAATGGGAGCGAGAGAATAATGAAGCTATAACAAGGCTTCCTGCTCTTCATCTGCATCCAACAGTTATAATGGGAAGATTGCAGGCTGAGCAGCAAATATCAGCATGAACTGATATTTTTATATCTGGGGTGGATTCTTCCCAAGCCCACTGACACTCCCTCAAATCCCTCAATATCTTAGATAATGGACAAGATTTAAATTGAGACCCATTTCTTATTCCGATAAAATGGAATAACGTTCCACTCTGCAGTCTATTCTCCAGAGAGCATATGGTTCGTAAAGATAATAAAGTTAGTTCTAACAAATTCTGGGTAAATCGGAATTGCATTTAATCCACTTTTTGGGGGATCAAATGCACATATATCTAACAATGTTCCCTGTGCCAGTTATAAAGTTTGACCACATTTTCACTAAACCAATCACCTCCACATATTAATCTATTAAATGTCCTACCCCAGTCATTCCTTCTTCTCCATGCTCCCATCCAGCAGAAGGTACAGAAGCTTGAAAGTGCGCACCACCAGACTCAGGAACAGCTTCTTCCCCTGATATCAGGCCTGCTGACAGTCCCTCAATAAGCTAGGGTACTGTCCAATTCACCACGACCCCATTGTGGACAAGGGGCCACAGTTTAAGAATAAGGGGTAGGCCATTTAGAACTGAGATGAGGAAAAACTTTTTCAGTCAGAGAGTTGTGAATCTGTGGAATTCTCTGCCTCAGAAGGCAGTGGAGGCCAATTCTCTGAATGCATTCAAGAGAGAGCTAGATAGAGCTCTTAAGCATAGTGGAGTCAGGGGGTATGGGGAGAAGGTAGGAACGGGGTACTGATTGAGAATGATCAGCCATGATCACATTGAATGGTGGTGCTGGCTCGAAGGGCCGAATGGCCTCCTCCTGCACCTATTGTCTATTGACATTGGACTTACCATATTATGTGCTCTGTATCTTTTCCTTTGCTCTACCTATTGTACTTGAGTTTGACTTGATTCTATTTATATATAGTTTTATCTGATTAGCTAGCAAGCAAAACAAATGATTTGATCATTTGGATCAATATTAATGATTTGGATGAGGGGATAAAAGGCTTTGTGGCCAAGTTTGCGGATGATATGAAAATAGGTGGAGGGGCAGGTAGTGTAGAGAAAGCAGCGACTCTGCAGAAGGACTTGAACAGCTTGGGAGAGTGAGAGATGAAATATAGCGTAGCAAAGTGTAGTCATGCATTTTGTACTCACTGGAGTTTAGGAGAATGAGAGGGGATCTCATTGAAACTACCAAAGAGTGAAAAAATTGGATGAAGTGAATGTTTCCACTCGTGGGAGAGTCTAGCACAAGAGGTCATAGCCTCAGAATTAAAGGATGTTCCTTTAGGAAGGAGATGAGGAGGAATTTCTTTATTCAGAGGGTGGTGAATCTGTGGAATTCTTTGTCACAGACGGTTGTGGAGGCCAAGTCCATGGATTTTTTTAAGGCAGAGATAGATAGAGTCTTGATTAGTACGGGTGTCAGGGGTTACGGGGAGAAGGCAGGAGAATGGGGTTAGGAGGGAGAGATAGATCAGCTATGACTGAATGGCGGAGCAGACTAGGTTTGTATACACTGGAATTTAGAAGGATGAGAGGGGATCTTATCGAAACGTATAAGATTATTAAGGGGTTGGACATGTTAGAGGCAGGAAACATGTTCCCAATGTTGGGGGAATCCAGAACCAGGGGCCACAGTTTAACAATAAGGGGTAGGCCATTTAGAACAGAGATGAGGAAAAACTTTTTTAGTCAGAGAGTTGTGAATCTGTGGAATTCTCTGCCTCAGAGGGCAGTGGAGGCCAATTCTCTGAATACATTCAAGAGAGAGTGAGATAGAGCTCTTAAGGATAGCGGAGTCAGGGGGTATGGGGAGAAAGCAGGAACGGGGTACTGATTGAGAATGATCAGCCATGATCACATTGAATGGCGGTGCTGGCTCGAAGGGCCGAATGGCCTACTCCTGTACCTATTGTCTATTGACTTGATGGTCCGAATGGCCTAATTCTGTTCCTATCACTTATGACCTTATGACCACTTATAAAGCTTTTCACTGTGCCTTGGTACATGTGATAATAATAACAAAAAACAATTTCAATCAAGTTCTCCAATGCCAGTCAAAATCCATTATAGATCAGAAAGATGAGTTATTGCTCAGCATATTGTCTAGTACAACAACATTTACATTGGTGCCAGATTGTCTGACTGTAATGCTGCAAATACTAAAAGTATTAAGGGTGTCTTTACAATGAAATTAAAATTGGGGTTCTTTCATCAGAGATATGTACGACAAAACATATGTGATGCTCCCAATAAACGACCCTTGACAGACATGCAAATAGTTTAAAATAGCACTAAACAGATTATATACAAAATTGAGATTTTATTGCCACAAGAAATAAAGATTGCTTTAATGACTTTGAAACTAGAAATTCCCATAATTTTTAACTTAAAAATGAAACCAAGATTTTATTTAAATATGTAGTGTGGTTTGTATATGGAATGAGCTGTCAGAGGTAGTATAAGAAAATAACTGCAGATGCTGGTACAAATCGATTTATTCACAAAATGCTGGAGTAACTCAGCAGGTCAGGCAGCATCTCGGGAGAGAAGGAATGGGTGACGTTTCGGGTCGAGACCCTTCTTCAGAGGTAGTAGTTTAGTTTAGAGACACAGCGCGGAAACAGGCCCTTCGGCCCACCGAGTCCGCGTCAACCAGCGATCCTGCCAATTTACACTATCCTACACATACTAGGGACAATTTACACATACACTAAGCCAATTAACCTACATACCTGTACGCCTTTGGAGTGCGGGAGGAAACCAAAGATTTTGGAGAAAACCCATGCGGTCACGGGGAGAACGTACAAAAACCGTACAGACAACACCTGTAGTCAAGATGGAACCTGGGTCTTCGGCACCACCGCGCCACCCTAGTAGTTGAGGTAGTCACTTTCACAACCTTCAGAACAGGTACATAGATGTCCCTAGATATCCCTCTAGCAAAGATTTACAGGGATATGGGCCAAACACATGCAAATGAGATTGGCTTAGATGCGGTACCTTGGTCGGCATGGACTAGTTGGGCCGAAGGGCCTCTTTTCATGCTGTATGCCTCTAGATATTTTTGTTATCAGCTCTACAAGATATGGGTGTTGTGATGTTTGGAAAATAGGAAAGGGGAACAATATAAAAAGGTATTGCAATCAAGGAGAAATAATGACAGAATAACACATTTTATCCAGATCACTTCTTTGTCATTAGTTCTAGCTCTGGACTGTGGACCCATCAATTTAAACTCCATTTTACATTTCCAGGATGTAGATGCCAGGTTTGTGCAGCATCTCAAGAAGGTTAAACATGTTTAGTAAAAACCCAAATATTTTGTGATAGACTGATGTCTTGAATCCAAACAATTTAAAGAAGAAAATATAATTCAATGCTTTTTAAAAAAAATGTTGAACTGATTTTGATTAATATGCTTTCATAACTTGATAATCTGGATTGAATGGTTCAACAAGAATTACACACAAGTGCATACGCAGCTAATTACCATTCAAGTGTTTACAGATGTTGCTTTCATTGCTGAATGATGAAATAAGAATGCAATCCAATAACCCAAAGGAGGTCTGAGCATTTACACGCCTGGTTATGCTCACAATCCTGTTTTATCGCTATTGAAAACAAGCAGTCCAAATACCCAAACTGAAGAATACCACAAATTGAAATATGACAAGAAATTAATCAGTTGTCCGAGTTTGCACATACATGGCACATGTAATAAGTTGTCCTACGAGTAGGAAGGGACTGCAGATGCTGGTTCAAACCAAAGATAGACCCAAAATGCTGGAGTAACTCAGCGGGATGGGCAGCATCTCTGGATAGAAGGGATGCGTGACTTTTCAGGTCAAGACCCGTCTTCAGACGTCTGAAGGGTCTCGACCCAAAACGTCACCCATTCCTTCTCTCCTGAGATGCTGCCTGACCTTCTGAGTTACTTCAGCATTTTGTTAAAATGTACCAGCATCTGCAGTTATTTTCTTATACTAGTATATTTAATCAGTAGTCCTAGTTTGGACATACATAGCACATGTGTCAGTATATTTAATCTGAAGATTAAATAATCTGAAGAAGGGTCTCGACCCAAAACGTCACCCATTCCTTCTCTCCTGAGATGCTGCCTGACCTGCTGAGTTATTCCAGCTGTTAGGGTCTAAAAATCAGTTGTCCTAGTTTGAACATACATAGCACATGTATCAGTATATTTAATCAGTAGTCCTAGTTTGGACATACATAGCACATGTATCAGTATATTTAATCTGAAGATTAAATAGTCTGAAGAAGGGTCTCGACTCCAAACGTCACCCATTCCTTCTCTCCTGAGATGCTGCCTGACCTTCTGAGTTACTTCAGCATTTTGTGAAAATGTACCGGCATCTGCAGTTATTTTCTTACACTAGTATATTTAATCAGTAGTCCTAGTTTGCACATACATAGCACAAGTATCAGTATATTTAATGAGTAGTCCTAGTTTGCACATACATAGCACATGTATCAGTATATTTATTCTTCAGTCTGAAGAAGGGTCTCGACCCGAAACGTCACCCATTCCTTCTCTCCTGTGATGCTGCCTGACCTGCTGAGTTACTCCAGCATTTTGTGAATAAATACCTTCGATTTGTACCAGCATTTGCAGTTATTTTCCTACACTATCAGTATATTTAATGAGTAGTCCTAGTTTGCACATACATAGTACATGTGTCAGTATATTTAATCAGTAGTCCTAGTTTGGACATACAAGGCACACCTTCGCACTCACCATAAGTACGACAGAGACAGATTTTAGATGCCTCTGACTCTGTCTGCGCATGGACTAAGCTTTAGACAGCTTGTCCTTCCCAAGTATAATGTCCGACGTGAACTTAGCAAAGCCGGCCAAAGGATAACCTTGACTTGGCACACACCACGCCTCTAACTCAGGCACTTCTCCTTCTTGGACAACAACAAGGTTTGGAGGGACGTGGGGGCCAAACGCGGGCATATTGGACAAGGCTGGATGGGTTAGCATGGACGAGCTGGGCCGAAGGGCCCGTTTCCCTGCCGTGTACGACTGTAAATGTTCCGTGTTGTGCACTTAACGTCCGATGTATTATTACCGGTCAATCCGCTGTCGACGTGTTTCTTCTCTCTCTCTCTCAGTGTCGGTCACCCGCCAATTCCAAAGCAACTCTTCCACCGCCACTGACCCCCCGGGCTCCTCCTCGCCCTCACCGCCGCCGCCGCCGCCGCCGCACAACCACCTCAGCGCCCAGCTCGGCCGAGCCGGAGACGCGATGACGATGTTCGCCGGAGATGTACGAAGCCAAAGTCGACCAGGGGCGGCGACGGTCGAAGCCGAAGTTCGCCAACAGCTCCCCCTCTGGCCCGGGAGCGAGGGTACAACGATGACGACGCGCCAAGCCGAAGCTGGCCGGAGATGCCCGAAGCCGAGGCCGTCCGGAGAGCCGACAGCTCCCCCTCTGGCCGGCGGAGGGGGGGGGGGGGGAGAGAGAGAGGGGGGGGGGGAAGAGAGAGAAAGGGGGGGGGGGAGAGAGAGAAAGGGGGGGGGGGAGAGAGAGAAAGGGGGGGGGGGAGAGAGAGAAAGGGGGGGGGGAGAGAGAAAGGGGGGGGAGAGAGAAAGGGGGGGGGAGAGAGAGAAAGGGGGGGAGAGAGAAAGGGGGAGAGAGAAAGGGGGGGAGAGAGAAAGGGGGGAGAGAGAAAGGGGGGGAAGAGAGAGAGGAGGGGAGAGAGAGAGGGGGGAGAGAGAGAGGGGGGAGAGAGAGAGGGGGGAGAGAGAGAGGGGGGAGAGAGAGAGGGGGGAGAGAGAGAGGGGGGAGAGAGAGAGGGGGGAGAGAGAGAGGGGGGAGAGAGAGAGGGGGGAGAGAGGAGGGGGAGAGAGAGGAGGGGGTGGGAGAGAGAGAGAGAGAGGGGGGGACACGCGCCAAGCCGAAGTTGGCCGGAGATGCCCGAAGCCTTGGCCGTCCGGAGAGCCGACAGCTCCCCCTCTGGCCGGGGGGGGGGGGGGGACGACGACGACGCGCCAAGCCGAAGCTGGCCGGAGATGCCCGAAACCGAGGCCGTCCGGAGCAAAGATAACTAGAGGATTCCTCTAGTATCTGTGGTCTGGAGCGCCGACAGCTCCCCACTCTGGCCGGAGGGAATTCGAGCGCCGGCCGCCCGCCAAGCGCAGAGCAGCGGCCGTCCCTTCGTCCTCCCGTCCCTAGGCGGCACCACCTCCCTCCCCCCACACGCACACACACCACCAGGAGGCCGAGTCCCAGTCTGGTAAAAGTACCGGCTTATTCCTCCTCCTGCTCCTCCACGGTCGCCGCTCGGTTCGAGACGATTTTTTTAAAAAAAGGATCTTGTCCGTGAGGCGTTTTGCACAGCCATGTCGGTGGTGGGCTTCGACGTGGGCTTCCAGAGCTGCTATGTGGCCGTGGCGAGAGGCGGCGGCATCGAGACGGCCGCGAACGAGTGCGGCGACAGGAGTACCCCGTAGGTATCGGCCTGGGCCCCGGGCCCCGACTCGACTCGAGCGGGGAGGGGGAGAGAAGGGGGGGGCCGCAGCCGCCGAGTGCCGGCTCTCCCCGCCAGGCCTAGTCCTACTCCCACAGCACAGGCCCGGGCGGGGGGGGGGGGGGGGGGAAGGGGGGAAGAGGGGGGGGGGTGAGGTGGGCGGGGAGGGGAGTAAAATGTTACTCCAGCATTTTGTGTTTTTTCAGTGTCAACCAGCATCTGCAGTTCCTTCCCCCCCCACACAATGTTTGAAGGTGCAAGGGGTATGTATGGTATGGGGGAGTGATTGCAAGGGGTATGTATGGTGTGGGGGTGTGATTGCAAGGGGTATGTATGGTATGGGGGAGTGATTGCAAGGGGTATGTATGGTGTGGGGGTGTGATTGCCAGGCCCTTGCAATCACACCCCCACACCGTACATACTCCTTGCAATCGCAACCACACCATACATACCCCTTGCCAAGGGGTATTTATGGTATGGGGGGGATGATTGTAAGGGGTATGTACGGTGTGGGGGTGTGATTGCAAGGGGTATGTATGGCATGGGGGTGTGATTGCAAGGGGTATGTATGGTATAGGGGTGTGAGATGCAGGCAGGGGAGTCTGAGTTGTGTTGCTGCTGCATCATTCCATTGCCGCAGTCAGTCGGGGGATAAGAAAGCCACACGAAGGCACCAAATTAGCAATCAGTCTTGTTGAATGGAGGAGAAGCATGATGTTTGACTTCAAACCTGCTTTTCGCCACCCTACTACTACTGTCTACACCTTGGCTGCTCCCATTTCAACTTCTTTCTCTTTCTGTTTGAAAGACCACACTGCACTGCCCCGCAACCAAGCATGTTATTGGAACCCGAATAATTAAAAGCAGGGCTTTTGTGGTTCATGTGGCACTTCAAACATTCTTCGCCATTCAGTAAGATTAATGCTGATTTGGTTTCTTGTCTGACTGACTGCGTCATCCAATGCAAAAACCCTGCATCTCCCACCTTCCTCCCTTTCAACTTGGCGACCATTGCAGCGTGCCCCTTCTTAATCTTAACTATCTATGCCCCCTCTTTTTTTTAAATTCCTAATTATGCGCCCCTTTTAAAAAAAATATATTTTTTATAAAACACATGGTTGTTTTAAACCAACATTTGATTTAAATGGAAGTTTAAGGATGGGTTGCAGTGTTATTGAGCCATATTCATTCTAACTGGAAGGCTGACGATTGTTTAGTGTTAAAGTTATTGTGCCACATTTGTTTAAACTGGAAGATTGAAGATGGGTTGCAGTATTGAAATATTGTGCCACTTTATTAAACTGGAAGGTGGTTGATGGCTTGCAGTGTTAACGTTATTGTGCTACATTTTTTAAACTGAAAGGTTGAAGATGCAGTACAGTGTACTCTTTTCCCTTCATTGTAAGATTCCGGGGGGGGGGGGGGGGGGGGGGTGGAGAAGATGGCTATATCTTTCTTTACATGGATTATTTGCTTTTCTTGTTTGCGTAGCAGTCTGATGGATACGCTTTTTTTTATTAGCGAGAAAGATAATGCAGAGTCTGTGATTTTTCAGTTTCAACAGAACTTGGAAGAACCTGCATTACAATCCTGGGAGTAGTGATTTTTGGCCAGACTCCTATGTTTGGTTTGCACCTGCCCGGTCTTCTTGCACCTTTTTCACGTCTGATTTCTCTTTCACTCTGATAACCGCTCCCTGACAAGCATATTGGAACCTAATAATTAAGCAGGATTGGGTCATGTGGCCCATCAAACATTCAGTAAGATCATGGGTGATAGAAACAGAAAATAGATTCAAAAGTAGGCTATTCGGCCTTTCGAGCCAGCACTGCCATTCAATATGATCATGGCTGATCATCCAAAATCAGTACCCCGTTCCTGCTTTCTCCCCATATCCCTTGATTCCGTTAACCCTAAGAGCGATATCTAACTCTCTTGAAAACATCCAGTGAATTGGCCTCCACTGCCTTCTGTGGCAGAGAATTCCACAGATTCACAAATTTGTAGATCTTGTATGTCATCTGATTTCTTGTCTGACTTCCATGTCTCTCAATTCCCCTGAAGTCCAAAAATCTGCATATTTCACCCTTGAATACACTCAGTCATGGAGCATGCATGGTTAGAGAATTCCAAAGGTTTAAGATCTGCTTTGTATAATCTTTTTTTCTTTATCTCTGTTTTGGACAGCTGTGCATATGCACTCCTCCTTCCTCTTGAAGGAAACTGTAGTACAGTGTTTAAATGATGAAATTGTTAATCCTGAGGGGTGCAGACTAATAACCCCAGAATGCAAACTTCAATCTCACCATGGTAGCTAGGCATTTAAATTTAGTTAATTAATAAGATGAAATGGTGGTGGGGGGTGAAATCTCAGTACCATGATCACGGTGAATGGTGGTGCTGGCTCGAAGGGGCCGAATGGCCTACTCCTGCACCTATTGTCTATTACCTGTCAAATGCGGGAAATACTCAGCAGGTCAGGGCGCATCTGTAAGAAGAGTCATGCGATGACATTTCGAGTTGAAGAACCTTCATCGGACCCCGAAAACGGCAGTGCTGGAGTACTTCAGCGGGTCAGCATCTCTGGAGAGCATGGATAGATGATGTATTCACAAAATGCTGGAGTAACTCAGCAGGTCAGGCAGCATCTCGGGAGAGAAGGAATGGGTGACGTTTCGGGTCGAGACCCTTCTTCAGACGATGTATCGTGTCAGGAACCTCCATTGGTGGAGTAGGGGGTGGAAAGCTAGAGGAGGTGGGTGGATGTGGATACAGATCAGGGTGGTTCTCACCTATCACTTTCCAGGCTTTGTCCCGCCCCCAACTCTCTTCCACCTTTCTCCCCTTCTACATTTCTACATTTTCATTGTGTGATCTGGAACCAAATCCTGAATTGAATTTTTGAATGGAATGCCAGTTGTGCACCTAACTTTGTTTTATAAACCAAGCAGTACTGCCCCCCACCTTATTTTCCTCCCCTTTACTACTATTAGTCTAAAGAAGGATCCTAACCCAAAACATTGTCTGTCCATTCCATTGCCTGCCCCACTGAATCCTTCCAGCACTTTGGGCTTTGCTCAGGATTCCAACATCTACCTGGTTATGTTCCTTGGGGTCCAATTGGTCTAGTTAATTGTTAAAGCTTTAACTTCAGGATTTTTTTATACTACTTTTTTTGAGCCAACATGTGTACTTTTTTAGGGGTTTTTCTGAGTTTTGTGGAGAAAATGATAGTATGTGCTAGTTGTGGATAGCCCTTGCATGTGGTTAAACCACAGTGCTAATGACCAGGAGATGTCCAAGGGTGAAAGGTGCATTGGGATGGCACTAATGGGGTTTGTCCTCTGCTGCAATTTGACCTGCAAGCAAACATTCTTGTAAGGATTGCATTGCCAATCGCATGAAGGTTGTCATAATGCTATACTTTTGCCCATCTGTCATCCCGCTTATGATGTGGGCATAGTTTTAGTCAGAAAACTTGGGTGCATTAAGGAAGCTACTGTGGTTGTCATGTTCAGTAAGCACTTGAAGAAATGGCAATACATATTCACTGCATCATTGTATTCCTTGGGTCTTGGGGATTGATTAAAAGATACAACACGGAAACACGCCTTTCGTCCCACCAAGTTCACGCTGACCATCGATCACCTGTTTACACCAGTTCTCTGTTATCCAGCTTCCTCATCAATTCCGTACGCGCTAGGTGCAATTTACAGCAGCCAATTAACCTATAAACCCACACGTCTTTGGGATGTGGGTAGAAACCAGAGCACCCAGAGGAAACCCACGCGGTCCCAGGGAAGACGTCCAAACGTCCACACGCTGCAAGACAGTGGCTCTACCAGCTGCACCACTGTGCCACCCACCCTACGTTGTGACCTTCGTGAGCCATAAAGATTGTCACTGTATCAGTGTGTGGATATTGGTAACCAGACACAAGTGAATGTTTTGTTTCCCAAGGTTGCTGTTGCAATTACATTTTTACTTTGCAAGTTTTAGAAAATAATAAGCCAGGGAAATGACTTGTGAGAACTAAAAACTTTTAAATCCATTTTTCAATTGCCCAACATATATCTCTCTTTCTTTCAGCTGCATGACATTTGGGAAATATTCATTATGGATCTGCATTTCTAACATCTAATGACATTCTGTAAGATCCTTAAAGGGGCAATGTCAGCAAGATTTGAGGCTGATTGAAACATTTCCTGCATTTAGTTGAACAAATACTGTAACCAGGAAGGCCCTGGGTTTCAGCCAGATTTAATATAGATCATCTCGTCATTGGTTGAGCAGGACATGAGCTGTCTTGTCTGTGGGGTGGTGTATAATTTAACAAGCATGCATGTTTCAAAGCTAGTCCTGCTTTGAAAATATTCCATTGAGCCTTCTTACTACATTATAAGGCTTCCTCGGTGTGGGACAAATAAATATTATAAAAGTTTAAATATTTTATGCAGGTTGAAGATGCTGCTCCTTTTAACATGAATAATAGTTACTACACTTTGAATAATCACTGGACTTTGATCTCTTGCAATAGCCAATAGTTTTATTTCATAATAATAAATCAATGAAGTAATTAAAATGTACTTTGTTCCTAACCTAAATTGTGTATTTCTGGTCACCATGGATGCAGTGGGCTGAATGGCCATCTGTGCTGTAAATTCTCCATTATTCTATCATGTTTCCAGTGGACCCCATCTATTGACTCTTATTTCCATTTTCCTAAGTTTATTCCACAATGTTAGATTTCAAGTAACATCCTGAAGTCACAGAGTAGCTAAAGCACCACAAATTGTTTTAAATTGCCTCCATCTATAGTCTGATGATCTTCTGTACTGATCTGCAAAGCAGATTTAATACTTAATTTCAGATTTTCTCAGTGGGGTCTTTAAGGCACAACACTATCTTGGTTGAGGTTCCTATAAGTAGGTAGACACAAAATCTTGGAGTAACTCAGCTGGACAGGCAGTATCTGGATAGAAGGAATGCGTGACGTTTTAGGTCGAGACCTTTCTTCGGACTAAGCTCCTATAAGTAGGTTTACTATTTATGCTGGCAATGTTAACAGGCAGTTACAGTGCTGTTTTGTTCACAAAATGCTGGAGTAATTCAGCAGGTCAGGCAGCATCTCAGGAGAGAAGGAATGGGTGACGTTTTGGGTCGAGACCCTTCTTCAGACTGATGTCAGGGGGGCGGGACAAAGGAAGGTCTGAACAAGGGTCTCGACCCGAAACGTCACCCATTCCTTCTCTCCTGAGATGCTGCCTGACCGGCTGAGTTACTCCAGCATTTTGTGAATAAACACCTTAGGTGGAGACAGGAAGACAGTGGGAGATCTGGGAAGGGGAGGGGAGGAGAGGGACAGAGGAACTATCTAAAGTTGGAGAAGTCAATGTTCATACCACTGGTCCCTAGATCCAGGCACCTTAAAGTCCTGTATGCAGAAATGTAAATGAACTGACGCATGATTTATTGACTGGCCTTTAACAAAGTATAATCAATGCAACATTCATTAAGCTGTTGGAAACTCTCCCGACTGCCTTTTACTGATAATGGGTCTACATGACTGCTATGAGGTAACGGGGTCAGAGTTATCGGCAAAAATTATAGATTCTGACTTGTGGATGTTAACTAGAATCCAACATGAGCAAGTTGATATTTTTTAAAAAAACAACTTTGCAATGCTGTGATGCTTTTAGCCCTTTTTGGGCTCGGACTATTGGAGACAAATATTAGGATTTAATGCAAAATGTACCACGGAAACCAAGTATAAAATAGGATCTTAGAATATTAATCTGCATTTTATTTTAAACTTTCAGGTCTTTTGTGGCTTTCGGGCCCAGAAATCGTACAGTTGGAGCTCCGGCCAAAAGTCAGGTAGGAAGTGTTCAGTGCCTCCCTTCTTTAAAAAAAATGTTCCAGGAACGGTTGTTATGAGAACGTTAACTTGTCTCTTAGCGGAAAGCATACTGTCTGAATACAGCAAACTAACAACACAAACAAAACATTGGAAAAGCTCTGCAACATAGGCAGGCTTTGTGGCAAGAGAGGCAGAGTTTGCACTCGTGGTTAATAGCCTTTTCATCTCGTAATTCCGCTGAAAAATAGTCAACTTGAAATGTTAATTCTGCTGCTTTGCCACATTCCTGACATGTTCTACTTGTTTTTCAGATTTCTAGTTGTAAACCCCCTTTTCAACAAACAAACGTAAAGTTTTAAGCAAAAATATGATGAAATTGGAGTCTGATTATAATTGTAAATTGTACCTTGCATATCATGAACTTAAAATTTACATAGAACATACAACTGTACAGCACAGGAGGCCCACAATGTCTATGCCGAACATGATGCCAAATTAAACTAATCATCTCTGCCTGCATGTGATCCATATCCTTCCATTTCATGTTTCTATCTAAAAGCCTTTTGAATGCCCCAACATTCCCCAATTCATAGTTGCATCTAACCCCGTTATAGACAATAGACAATAGGTGCAGGAGGAGGCCATTCGCTCTTCGAGCCAGCACCGCCATTCAATGTGATCATGGCTGATCATTCTCAATCAGTACCCCGTTCCTGCCTTCTCCCCATACCCCCTGACTCCGCTATCCTTAAGAGCTCTATCTAGCTCTCTCTTGAATGCATTCAGAGAATTGGCCTCCACTGCCTTCTGAGGCAGAGAATTCCACAGATTCACAACTCTGACTGAAAAAGTTTTTCCTCATCTCACCCCTTATTCTTAAACTGTGGCCCCTTGTTCTGGACTCCCCCAACATTGGGAACATGTTTCCTGCCTCTAACGTGTCCAACCCCTTAATAATCTTATATGTTTCGATAAGATCCCCTCTCATCCTTATGGCAGTGTGTTTCAGGCACCACTATCCTCTGTTTTAAAATCCTCTGTTTAAAAAAAAATGTCACAACATCCCATCACATTCCAGCAACTAAATTCACGTCAAAGGTGCTTTTGACCTGAAGTCCTTAAGAGATGCATAAAATAAATTCCACAGAATTACATCTCAATGATCGCATCAAAATCCAGCCCATTGTGTTTGGATATTGGGGAACAAGTTTTAATTTTTTGTCTTGCAGGTGCAATCAAATGTAAAAAACACTATACAAGGATTTAAGCGGCTCCATGGTCGTGCTTTAACAGACCCATATCTAAGAACTGAGCAAACCAAGCTTGCGTATGACCTTGTTCAGATGTCAAATGGTACAACAGGTGTTAAGGTCAGTGTCACTACTCTTATCAAAATCTGCTTCTAAAAGTTCATGCTTTGTCACTGGGATGGAAGTCAGAAACTGTCACCGACTGCCAATGCTACTTTACGCTGTGCTGAAATTTGGCAAGGCCTGGAGGAAGAGAGATTTTTTAAATTAATTTTATTTAGCCTTGCCTTAACTCTTTGATACAGAATTGCAACTGACTCATGCCTACTTCAAGTAAAAATTAAACACCAACAGATATTAATAAACACCTTGCTCGAGATCCATAATCTGCACAAGGCAATAGTGGTAAATACAATAGAACATTGGTCAGTTGTTAATTGTCTTATTTTTGCGGAACATTGAGGATTTTTCTAATTGGTGTGACATACTAAATTGTGAAATGGTTTTTAATTAATGCAAGCACCAACAATTTTAAGTTCTTGGTGCTCTGAAAGAGAATATGATCACCATACCCTGAACTTATGTCAATTTCCTCTTTTTTCTCACTGAAGCATCATAAAATGCGGTGTATAGGTCTGCTACTCTCTACGTTACCACCCTAACTGATGGGTGCTAGGTTGGCACACTGGCCTGTTTCTGAGCTGTATCTCTAAAAACCAAAAAAGTATCCTTGTAATTTCCCAGTAACTAATGATTTTGTCCAAGTTTGTAAATTTGGCATTTAGGCTCGAATTTCTCCAGAACTGCTTGTACTTTCAGGAAAAGGATTGGAAACATTCCAATCTCATCACCAGCTGATGCCCAATGTTAGATGACGGTGTTTCAGGAATACTCCTGGTTGCCTGAAAAGATATGTAACAGTTTGTTCTTGGGACAACTCTGGAGGAGGTGAATTAATGTCAAATAGTTCAAGATATGGTTTGATAAAAATATCCCCATGCTAAATAACTCTCGTGTTGTTTGAGGCAACATTCAAGTGCAATTTAGACTTTGGAGATACCGAGCAGAATCAGGCCCTTTGGCCCACCGAATCCACGCCAACCAGCGATCACCCCATGCACTAACTGACACACACTGGGGACAACTTTACAACTTACCAAAGCCAGTTAACCTACAAACCTGTACGTCTTTGGAGTGTGGGGGGAAACTGGAGCACCCACTGGAGAAAACCCAAGCGGTCACAGGGGGAACGTACAAACTCCGTAGAGACAGCACCCGTAGTCAGGATCAAACCCGGGTTTGTGGCGCTGTAAGGCAGCAACTCTACTGCTGCGCCACCTTGCCGCCCTTCGATTGAACTCGAATAATCCAGTATCCGATGATGCAGCATCTGTTTCACCCGTTGGCACTCCCAAGTGTTTGTTATTTGTGGGTCTGCATACCTGCAAGGCGGGCCGTGTATTATAGAACAGTGGGCTAGATGTGTAGCTGATACTGGAAGCACAGAGGGCCCACATGTGTGACCCAGACTGGGATTGTGAGTTTCAGCTTATTTGACGAGCTGAAAGTCATCTGGGCTCTGATTCCTGCTACCGTAAAAGCCCAGTGTGGAACTTGGCAATAAAATATTTTTCTACCAGGGCAGTTCTGCTTATGGATTTTGCGGAGACCTAAAAGCGGGACGTGCAGGGCTGGGGGAACGATAATGAAAGGTGTCTGAAGAAAGGCTCTGAGCCGAAACGTCACCTATTCCTTTTCTCCGGAGATACTGCCTGAGCCGCTAAATTACTCCAGTATTTTATGTCTATCTTCCCGTAAAACCCACTTGGTTCACTGGAAAATTAATTATATTGCTGTGTAACATGTTTTTTTTAAATTTGAAAATGGTGTGTTGGGATAACTAGTAAGATCCATGGTCTGGGAAAACTGCTGGCCAACACCACCAAATTCCTGGGATGCTTGATCAGAGACCGTTTACTGTACTGATTTTTTAAAAATAAAACTGGATGTAGAATTAACTGATGTCATAGAGTCATAGGGCACGGAAACAGGCTCTTCGACCCAACTTGTCCATGTTGACCAATATGCCCCATCTAAGCTAGCCCCATTTGGCCCATGTTCCTCTGAACCTTTCCTATCCATGTACCTGTCCCAAGTGTCTTTTAAACCTTGTTTTTGTTCCTGCCAAAATTACCTTCTCTGGCAGCTCTTTTCAGATACCCAGAGTGTTGTGAATGGCACCGTGGAACTGCAAGTCCTTTCTGCCTTGTTGCCACTTATTTTCCTCTGCCATCATTTTAATAAATGGTTTTGTGAACGATTCCATCTTTTATTCCAGGTGTGTTTTTCTGCAATAATGCAGTATTTTTGCTTCTTTTTTTTTTGGAAGGTTTCCTACATGGAAGAAGAACGGAATTTTACCATAGAGCAGGTGACAGGAATGTTGATGACCAAACTGAAAGAAACAGCAGAAATCGCGCTAAAGAAACCAGTCATGGATTGCGTGATATCGGTAAGTCATCAAAGTACTGCTAATTTTGTACAATATGTGGATTTTTTTTTAATTGATTGAGTGTTTTTAAATTCCATTCTTATTGACCACTTGCCTTCCAGCCAATAATATACTATTTTCTACAGGTTCCATGTTTCTACTCAGATGCTGAGAGGCGGTCCGTAATGGATGCTGCGCAGATTGCAGGACTCAACTGTTTGCGGCTCATTAACGAAACCACTTCAGGTAAGAACTACCAGTTAATCAGATATAAATAGCTTCTCTCATTGTGCAAACATGCTAGTTTGTATTCCATCAACTGATATTGTACAAAAATATAATGTTGCAGTTTGAGAGGGGGAAACCGGAAATGTACTGTTTCATATTGGTATGGATAAGATATGAAGAGTTAGCCTGGTCAGCACAATTTATATTAACTCATTGTGACTTGCACAAATTAAGTGACTACCCAGGGAGTTGTGTACCAATAACCCAACTTTTGTCAAAACTTTATTCACAAAATGCTGGAGTAACTCAGCAGGTCAGGCAGCATCTCGGGAGAGAAGGAATGGGATCTCCCGAGATGCATCTCCCGAGATGCTGCCTGACCTGCTGAGTTACTCCAGCATTTTGTGAATAAATACCTTCGATTTGTACCAGCATCTGCAGTTATTTTCCTATACTACTTGTTGCTCCACTGCGATTTCTCCTCAAGGTTTTGTCAAAACTTTGCACTTATGTGGATGTAGCATGTGCAGCATGTAGTACATGTGGCATTTATTGGTATATGTGGTACTTTGAGAACAATTAAATGTTTCATGTTTGATTAATTACTCTTTGAAATGTTGCAGCTACAGGTGCCCCTGCATTTTGGGAGCATTGCATTCCTAATAAAACAGTCTGCAATACAAAGTCATGTCATCTGCGCAAATGTTAAGAAATGAGACTTGACAAAAAAATTGCATTTGTTTACTTTGTTTGCACAAAAATTCAGTGAGAGCAAATTTTATTCTTTATCCCTAATTTTTATGAATTTCCCCTACCCAAAAAGCTGAATTGTGTGGGTGGCCTGTATTGGAGGTGACAGTGAATCATTTGACATGCAACAAAATTTCACAAACAGTGAAAATTATTTAATGTTCTTTGATTATAAAGAATGCTACTCTGGGCATATGTGTAGCTCCAGTTGAAACATAGAAACATAGAAAATAGGTGCAGGAGTAGGCCATTCGGCTCAGTATCCCGTACCTGCCTTCTCTCCATACCCCCTGATCCATTTAGCCACAAGAGCCACATCTAACTCCCTCTTAAATACAGCCAATGAACTGGCCTCAACTACCTTCTGTGGCAGAGAATTCCATAGATTCACCACTCTCTGTGTGAAAAAAAACTTTCTCATCTCGGTCCTAAAAGACTTCCCCCTTATCCTTAAACTGTGACCCCTTGTTCTGGACTTCCCCAACATCGGGAACAATCTTCCTGCATCTAGCCTGTCCAACCCCTTAAGAATTTTGTAAGTTTCTATAAGATTCCCCGTCAATCTTCTAAATTCCAGCGAGTACAAGCCGAGTCTATCCAGTCTTTCTTCATATGAAAGTCCTGCCATCCCAGGAATCAATCTGGTGAACCTTCTCTGTACTCCCTTTATGGCAAGAATGTCTTTCCTCAGATTAGGAGACTAAAACTGTACGCAATACTCCAGGTGTGGTCTCACCAATGCCCTGTACAACTGCAGCAGAACCTCCCTGCTCCTATACTCAAATCCCCTCGCTATGAATGCCAACATACCATTCGCTTTCTTCACTGCCTGCTGCCGAAGTTTGAAATCTTTAATATTGGTTGTAGATATAACTTCTCATTTATAGGGCAACAATTAACAATGCAGCATGCCCCTGGAACTCTCGTCCCATAGCCCTGTCTGGCATGGAGTTCCTAAGCCTCTCACCTCTCTGGGACAATAAATTCGTCCTCGTGTCCATCTTAAATGGATGCCCTCTGTTCTGGAAACTCATGAGAGGAAATATCCAGGACCTGGAAATATCCAGGTCAGCATTTGACCTGTCGAGCCCACTAAAAACTTTCTTTCAATAAGGTTGCTTCTCCTCAATTTCAGTAAACTGAGTCCCAACCAGTTGAACCTTTACTCCTCGCAGAATTCTGCCTCCTTATTTGGGATTATCCTAGTTAATCTTCTCTGAACTGCCTCTAATAACATAATATCTTTCATTAAGTAGGAGGACCAAAAGCATTTGCAGTATTCTAGATGTGATCTTACTAGTGCCTTGTACAGTTGCAGTAAGACTTCCCTACTTTTCTAATCCAAGGTTCTTGAATTAATAGCTAATATTTCCATTATTGTTCCCCCAATAACTGCTGTACATTTGTTGCGAGTTTTTGTTCATGCAACAAGGAGTCCCAAATCCTTTTTGTGCAGCAGCTTTCTGCTGGGTTTTTTTTCCTATTTAAATAATACTCTTTTGTTTTTACTTCCCAAATGCACAATTTCACATTTGCCCACTATTAAATTCCATTTACCAACATTTCATCCACTCAGTTAATATATCCATACTTCTGTGAATCCATGAACTTCTTCCTCCTCTCGCCTTGCTCTCCCACCTAGAACATAGAAACAGCGATAAATTCTGTCTGGCAAGGAGATATGGGTGTAAGTTGCCTTGCTTGTACATATTTCTCTCCTACTTACACCCCACCCCCAAGAGGGAACTGATATCTTTTTTCCTGGATTTTTCTGTCTCCACGTAACAGCACTGACATGTAATACTTTCCTCAGAAATCTATCTAACATATAAACTCATATTAGTCTAAATGTTTGCTGGTATGACTTCATATTTTGTTGTTTGGACATTAGTCTCAGAACTTTGATAATTTTGGAAAAGTGGTTATTAAATCTAGGATACTTATTTTTTGGTGAAAGGAATGAGGTGTTAGTGGTGAGAGGAATGGGAGATTATTCACAGTTCTTGCACGTGGTTTAGTTTAGCGGTACAGCGCAGAAACAGCCTTTTCTGCCCACCCAGTCCATGCCAACTAGCAATTCCCGCACGCTAACACTATCCTACACACACCAGAGACAATTTACAATTTTACCAGACCAATTAACCAACAAAACTATACAACTCTGGAATGTGAGAGAACCCCCACGCAGGTCACGGGGAGAACGTACAAATTCGTACAGAAGGAACCCGTGGTCAGGATTGAACCGAGTTCTCTAGAGCTACAGGGCACCAACTCTGCATCTGCAGTACTAAGCTGTGCCATTTGCTGAATGTAAATTCAGAGAAGTGTACAAGTTGGTGAACGGTGTTATTTTAATATGGTAAACTCTTATCGGAGACTAAAAGTGGTTTTGAATCAAATGTTACACTAATGTTTTGTTTGAAAGATATGATATCTGGGTGGGGACTCCTTCAGCTTTAATTAGTATCCATATGTGTATGCTGTTTCTGGAGAAGCTCATTGATCCATTCATTGGGGATTCTGTTTTCCCCCTGAGCCAGATGGTATTATGTCTAGAGCAGTAGCATTCTAGATCCCCTTATCTCAAACCCAGAATGAGAGAGGATTAAAAAAGAATCCTTAAATACCCATTAAGTTAAATACCTCTGGATTTTTCATTATTTTGTCCCCATTGTCTTGACCTCGTATAGAAAATAGGTGCAGGGTGAGGCCATTCGGCCCTTCGAGCCAGCACCGCCATTCATTGTGATCATGGCTGATCATCCACAATCAGTAGCCTGTGCCTGCCTTCTCCCCATACCCCTTGATTCCGCTAGCCCCAAGAGCTCTAATTCACTTTTAAATTAATCCAATGAATTGGCGCCCACTGCCTTCTGTGGCAGAGAATTCCACAAATTCACAACTCTGGGTGAAAAAGTTTTTTCTCGTCTCAGTTTTAAATGGCCTCCCCTTTATTCTTAGACTGTGACCCCCTGGTTCTGGACTACCCCAACAGTGGGAACATTTTTTCTGCATCTAGCTTGTCCAGTCCTTTTATAATTTTATATGTTTCTAAAAGATCCCCTCTCATCCTTCTAAATGCCAGTGAATACAAACCCAGTCTTTCCAATCTTTCCTCATTTGACAGTCCCGCCATCCCGGGGATCAACCTCGTGAACCTACGCTGCACTCCCTCAATTGCAAGGATGACCTTCCTCAAATTAGGAGACCGAAACTATACTCCAGATGTGATCTCAAGTCAAGTCAAGTTTATTTGTCACATACACATACACGGTGTGCAGTGAAATGAAAGTGGCAATGCCTGCGGATTGTGCACAAAAAAGAATTACAGTTACAGCATATAAATTAAAGTTAATACAGAAAAGACAAAATTTAGTCCCTGGTGTTATAATAGTTAACAGTCCTGATGGCCTGTGGGAAGAAACTCCGTCTCATCCTCTCCGTTTTCACAGCGTGACAGCGGAGGCGCTTGCCTGACCGTAGCAGCTGGAACAGTCCGTTGCTGGGGTGGCAGGGGTCCCTTATAATCTTGCTTGCTCTTGATCTGCACCTCCTGATGTATAGGTCCTGCAGGGGGGCTAGTGTAGTTCCCATGGTGCGTCCTGCCGAATGCACTACTCTCTGCAGGGCCTTCCTGTCCTGGGCAGAGCTGTTCCCAAACTAGACTGTGATGTTGCCGGACAGGATGCTCACTAGGGCCCTGTACAACTGCAGATGGACCTCTTTACTCCTATACTCAAATCCTCTTGTCATGAAGGCCAACATGCCATTAGCTTTCTTCACTGCCTGCTGTACCTGCATGTTTACTTTCTACTATTAATTAAAATTGGTTGTCTGGGACATTTTGTAATTACACCTGTTGATTTATCTCCAGTTGCACTTGCATATGGGATTTATAAGCAAGATCTACCAGCCCCTGAGGAGAAGCCAAGGAATGTTGTTTTTTGTGATTTGGGGCATTCTACATTTCAGGTTTCTATTTGTGCGTTCAATAAAGGTAAACTGAAGGTGAGGTGAAGCAGTATTCATTCACACTTTAGTTCAATTAATGATGTTTTTTTTCAATGTATAATGTAAATGCTTACAAACTTGATAGAATTAAACGATGCTAATGGAAAAGCCAATATTGATTTGCTTAGTGTTTAGTCTCAGAAAAAAATTTGACTTTTAAAATAGTTCTGCATTTCAGGTTTTTAGTTAGTTTAAATTGCAAATTGTATCGTACACGTAGCACAGTTAGCACAGACGTAATGGACTAAATTGCTTCCTTCTATGTCAGATACTAGAGGACATATTAAGGTGAGAAGGGGAAAGATTAAAGGAGTTTCATGAGCCTAGTTTATTTTTGCAATGTGGTAAGTACCTGGAACTACCACATTGGTCAAGATGATGAAATCAGATATAGTAACATTTGCCCAAGCACTTGAACAAGCACACAATGGAGAGATTTAGATTATATGCAGGCTGATGGAACTGGTATAAATTGGCATCATCATTGGAAGAGACATCGTGGGCTGAAGGGCCAATTCCCTGGTTGTACTGTTTCAAGTTCTTAAAACTGTATTGAATGTTTTTTGCTTTATTCTTAATTGTTAATTGTATGTTCGTGTTGTTACTTGCGAGCGGAGCACCAAGGCACATTCCTTGTATGTGTACATACTTGGCCAATAAACTTATTCATTCATAATATTTTGGTAGTAGTTCCATACCTAAATTAATATGGTAAAGAATGAGTATGGAAGTTGGGAGGTCATGTTGCAGTTGTATAAGATGTTGGTGAGACCGTATTTAGAGTATTTTGTTCAGTTCTGGGCGCCATGTTATAGGAAAGATATTATCAAGCTTGAAAGGGTTCAGAGAAGATTTTTTACGAGGATGTTGCCAGGACTAGAGGGTCTGAGCTATAGGGAGTTGTGTAGGCTGGGTCTCTCTTCCTTGGAACACAGGAGGATGAGGGGTGATCTTATAGAGGTGTATAAAATCATGAGAGGAATAAATCGGGAAGATGTACAGAATCTCTTTGCCAGAGATGGAGAATTGAGGACCTCGGTTCAAGGTGAAGGAGAAAAGATTTAATAGGAATCTAAGGGGTAACTTTTTCACACAAAGGGTGGTGGGTGTATGGAACAAACTGCCAGAGGAGATAGTTGAGGCTGGGACTATCCCAATGTTTAAGAAGCATTTAGACAGGTTCATGGCTAGGACAAGTTTGAAGGGATATGGACCAAATGCAAGCAGGTGGGCCTCGTGTCTCTGGGACATGTTGGCCGGTGTGGGCAAGTTGGGCTGAAGGGCCTGTTTCCACACTGTATCACTCTATGACTCTTTAATACCAAGAGAGGTCAGGAAGTACATTTGTAGCTGGTACAGTCATCCAAACATGTTATTTTACTTTAGTTTATTGTCACGTGTACCGAGGTACAGTGAAAAGATTTTGTTGCGTGCTAACCAGTCAGTGGAAAGACAATACATGATTACAATTGAGCAATCCACAGTGCACAGATACATGACAGGGAATAACGGGAGTGATGTTGAGTGTAAGATAAAGTCCGATCAAAGATAGTCCGAGGGTCTCCGATGAGGTAGATAGTAGCTCATGACTGCTCTCTAGCTGTTGATGGGAAGGGTCAGTTGCCTGATAGCAGCTTGGAAGAAACTATCCCTGAATCTGGAGATGTGTGGTTCCACACTACTCTGCCAACTTCAACTCTAATCAACTTTTGGTTGGCATTACTGTTGGTTAGTGAGCACGTGTTTGTTTTTAAAAAGAGATGTGAGAAATGAGGATGTGCCTAGAAACATCAGAGATGTTTATTTTTAACAGATGCCACTGTTGTTTCTTTTTTTTTTCCTAGTCAGATGTGCAGCACTTTGGTCAACGTGGGTTGTTTTTAAATGTGCTATACAAATAAATTGACTTGACTTGACTTATTTTGGAATTTGTACCTTTTGTTCCCATGCCATTTTAACTGGATGTTTGTGTCGTCCTAGGTGCTTGCTACTGCTTTTGACCCTATCTTGGGTGGAAGAAACTTTGATGAGATACTAGTAAATCACTTTTGTGAAGAGTTCAGTAAAAAGTACAAACTAGATGTTAAATCAAAAATTCGAGCAGTACTCCGCCTTTCTCAGGAATGTGAAAAGCTGAAGAAACTAATGAGTGCCAATGCATCGGACCTACCATTGAATATCGAGTGTTTCATGAATGACATTGATGTTTCTGGAGTATTAAACAGGTACAAACCAATGTTGGTTTTGAGATGTTGAGTTTATACTAAAGTTATTGGGATGAACACACTGTGGTACTGAACACATTGGAGTGCAAATAGTCTATCTTCTTAAAATGCATGGAAAGATAATTTCCTATGAACCAAATTGTATGTTTCCGTATACTCGCCTCAGTATTTCACTGTCAGAAGGTGTTTAAAAATTAAATTTGAATTTCATGCAATAAGCATTAAGGGGAAACAGAAGCTGATTTGTCTTTTGATACTGATTGTACTGTTGAAGTGTAGTGACTTAGAATTGAGGATATTTATGCTGGTTATGGATATAACATTTCATATGACCTACACCAAATGTGAAATGATAAATACGTTTTAAATGAATATTTGTTTAACAAAAGCCCGATAACAAGTTTTTGCAAAGCTTGGTGTAAAGTAGAGAGGGAACAATTTATTTTCCTTTTACCACCTAACTCATTTTTTTTAAATCTTCTATCTATGGCAGGTGGCTGGAAGATATGAATAATATTGATATATATTAATACTGATATTTAAATTTTAATTATTGCATGCTAAACATGTCTGCTTCTTCCAGACCTGCTGTCTACCTAATTGGAGAGCATTTATCTCGCTGTCCAGTCCACGAGAATGATCATTGTTGCACTCCAGAGTTCTGTAGTTGACAAATTCAATGCTGCAATTAGGTTGTGTTGTTTGGTGTAAAGTCGGAGCTTTAGGATGTATGTTTGTAGATAGGACTGAATACTGTGCACATTTGGAAGACCATAATGGGTAATGCAGTCACAATATCAGCAGCTGTGTAAAACTCAAAATAGGAAGTGATTCATTTGCTGGGCTTAGCTGGCACCTGTCCCATTTCTCCATGCAATTCAAAAACTACTGCTTCAAAATGTAATTTTCAGCAGAGCCTAATGATTCACTTACGCGAAGGACAGCCTCAAGACCTGGACTGAATAAGGAAACATCTCCCAATGTTCCATTATGTTTTCAAGTATATATAATATAATTGGTATTTTAAAACTTGGTTTTGAGATACAGCGCAGAAACAGACCCTTGGGCCCACTGAGTCTGTGCCAACCATTTGAAAGACAAACCGGTTACTGTCACATTTCACTGTAACAATAATGTTGAATGTCCCTGCACACGAGGGACAATTTATAATCTTTACCGAAGTCAATTAACCTACCAACCTATTCGTCTTTGGAGTGTGGGAGGAAACCGGAGCACCTGGGGAAAAACCATGCGGTCATGGGAAGAACGTACAAACTCTGTATAGACAGCACCCGTAGTCAGGATCGAACCTGGGTCTCTAGCGCTGTAAGGCAGCAACTCTACTGCTGCGCCATCCCTAACATTGAAAAACTTAGGAAATTAAAATTTGTTATACCATTTTGTACAAGGAATGACAAATGGTTTTCACAAAACTGCTGGGATAAATAGATTTTTAAAAAGATGTATTATTGAATTGATTGTCATCGTCTGAAAGACAAACTGAGCTTACTGTCACATTTCACTGACATTAATGTTGAATTTGAATGTTTATATCATTCTTTGAGATTTGGCGATTCATGGCAAGGCTGATGAGAGTATTGCCCAGTGTGAGTAGCTTATTCAGGATTCAGGATATCTTTATTTGTCATCCAAAAAAACAAGTTTTTTTGGACGTGATTTCGTCAACCACAGTCCAACAATAAGAGCAATAAAATAAGCAAATTACACAACCCCAACCAACACAAAACACAAAAAAAACAAAAAACATTCATCACAGTGAGTCTCCTCCAGTCACCTCCTCACTGTGATGGAAGGCCAGAATGTCATTTCTCTTCCCCTGCCGTCTTCTCCCGCGGTCAGGCTGTTGAAGTTGCCAGGTTCCAGGCCGCGCCGGACGGTGAAAGGTCCGCGGCGGGCCGACCCAAGCCCCGCGATCCGGGGCGGGGCGAAGACGCTGCTGCTGCACGTCGGGGCGGTCGTGGCTCCCGACATTGAAGCCCCCGCCGAGCAGAGAAAAATCCCGCGGCCTATTTCAGGCCACGCTGGACGGCGAAACGTCCGCGGCGGGCCTTATGAAATGGTGATAATGGTACCACGGTATCCGATGTGAAAATCGTTCCCTACTGTTGTATCTGGGGTTCCATGTGGGGGAACAAAGGAGGACCTAGCACGGGATGCTTTGTAACTTTATGTGGCGACCAATGCATACCTTGGATATGCAGGCAAGGGATTTCACTGTGACGTGCCACATGTGACAATAAAGCATTCATTCATGAGAGAGGATTGGGAAGTTGTGACGTTCCACATTTGTTTTTTGAACTTGGGGACTTTGGTGTCAATGAAGCAGATATTGAAGTGTAGCAATGATTTGATTCATAATTTATTTGGTGTTTATCTCAGTTTGAATAACCATTTAGTCAACTTTCTGCTCCATTATACTAATTTATTATTAGGATGTTTCATTGGAGGAACAATCTAAAAATGCAATTTGAATAACCAGATTTTTTTAAATATCAGAATATGTTTTTATCTAGTTACCTTTTAAAAGTTGATGGATGGACAATTTCAAACATAATCACTTCTGTTTTGTAATGTTTTTAGGGGCCAGTTTGAAGAGATGTGTGGTTTACTTTTGTCCAGAATGGAGTCTCCTCTTCGTAGTCTTATGGAGCAAACCAGTGAGTATTCATTTTTAATTGGGTTATTTTTGATCTGATCAGTCTGAAGAAGAGTCCCGACCCCTAATCCATCTTAAGAAGTCATGTCTGTTCATTCCTTCCACAGATGCAGCCTGACCCAGTTCCTTGTGTCTGGATTATTTTTGGCTGTTCATATATATTTTTTCTTGTTTCTAATTATAGAATAAAAGTATTGCACATGAGCTGAATGGTCTCCTTATTACAGCATGTTGGGCAACTCTGATCCTAATACCAGATATTAAAAGGTGTTCTTAAAAAATACTTGCATGATGGTACATGCTTTTTTTTTTCTCTCTCTCTCTCTCTCTCACAACTTGTATACTCCACCAGTAAAAAGCTGCTACAAAAATCCAGCAGTAACACGTGCTTCTCCTTTCCGTAGAGCTTAAACGAGAGGATATTTATGCTGTAGAGATTGTGGGTGGAGCAACACGTACCCCTGCTATTAAAGAGAGAATTACTAAATTCTTTGGAAAACCGCTCAGTACTACTTTAAATGCAGATGAAGCTGTAGCTCGTGGCTGTGCTTTGCAGGTAAGCAGTTTCGACAGCATAGTAACTTGTAACTGGAGTACTGTGCAGTTTTGGTCTCCTATTGCTATTGAGGGCGTGCAGCGTGGGTTTACTTGGTTAATTCCCGGAATGGCGGGACTATCATATGTTGAAAGACTGGAGCGACTAGGCTTGTATACACTGGAATTTAGAAGGATGAGAGGAGATCTTATCGAAACGTATAAGATTATTAAGGGGTTGGACACGTTAGAGGCAGGAAACATGTTCCCAATGTTGGGGGAGTCCAGAACAAGGGGCCACAGTTTAAGAATAAGGGGTAGGCCATTTGGAACCGAGATGAGGAAAAACTTTTTCAGTCAGAGAGTTGTGAATCTGTGGAATTCTCTGCCTCAGAAGGCAGTGGAGGCCAATTCTCTGAATGCATTCAAGAGAGAGCTGGATAGAGCTCTTAAGGATAGCGGAGTCAGGGGGTATGGGGAGAAGGCAGGAACGGGTACTGATTGAGAATGATCAGCCATGATCACATTGAATGGTGGTGCTGGCTCGAAGGACTGAATGGCCTCCTCCTGCACCTATTGTCTATTGTATTGTCTATTGTCATATGTTCTAAATCATGGTGGGTAGTTCAACAGACTCTTGATAAGAGACTTGGACATTTTTTTAATTGGGCCATGGAAATGCAATGTGATGTTCTGTTTTGGAACAGTGTACAGTGCCCCACCACAAGCATTTAAGTTAGAATTACAAAGAATATTTCCTTTGAGTTTATTGATTGGAAGGTAGAAATTGGAAAGCCAGCTAACTTTATATTTTGTTATGGTACAATTGTGCACAATTATAAAATTTGCGTAGATGGCCTATTGTTCAATACGTTGTATTAACTGGCAGCCGGATTATTGCTTATGCCTGTGGTGCCGTTCATCATTAATGGATGGTCTTTGTCCACCAAATAGGGTTGGGGGGTTTTCCTTCGTCCCCCACCATCCCACCCCTCCCCATCGTATTTTGATTGAAAAGATTGTTTGATTGTTTAAGTTTGTAACAGAGACAAGTGGTGATGCCCCCATTCTAGCTGTCTTAATGGGGAGAGGGTGGTATGTCTTTGTTTTTTAAAATATATATATATTTAGTCATAGAGTGATACAGTGTGGAAACGGGTCCTTCAGCCCAACTTGCCCACACCGGCCAACAATGTCCCAGCTACACTAGTCCCACTTGCCTGCGCTTGGTCCATATCCCTCCAAACCTGTCCTATCCATGTACCTGTCTAACTGTTTCTTAAACAATAGGATAGTCCCAGCCTCAACTACCTCCTCTGGCAGCTTGTTTCATACACCCTCCACCCTTTGTGTGAAAAAGTTACCCCTTGGATTAAATAGACAATAGGTGCAGGAGTGGGCCATTCGGCCCTTCGAGCCAGCACCGCCATTCACCATGATCATGGCTGATCATCCACAATCAGTACCCCTCCCTCCTGTTCTTGCCTTCTCCCCATATCCCATGACTCCGCTCTATCTAACTCTCTTGAAAGCATCCAGGGAATTGGCCTCCAATGCCTTCTGAGGCAGAGTTCCACAGCTTCACAACTCTGTGAAAAGGTTTTTTCCTCATCTCCGTTCTAAATGGCCTACCCCTTATTCTTAAACTGTGGCCCCTGGCTCGGAACTTCCCCAACAGCGGGAACATGTTTCCTGCCTCGAGCGTGTCCAATCCCTTAATAATCTAATATGTTTCATTAAGATTCCTATTAAATCTTTTCCCCTTCACCTTGAACCTATGTCCTCTGGTCCTCAATTCCCCTATTCTGGGCAAGAGACTCTGTGCATCTACCCGATCTATTCCTCTCATGATTTTGTACACCTTTATAAGATCATCCCTCATCTTCCTGTGCTCCATGGAATAGAGACCCAGCCTAATCAACCTCTCCCGATAGCTCACACCCTCTAGTCCTGGCAACATATTCCCGTTTTTGTCCAAGAAGTTGAATGAGACCAATCAAATGGGAAGGAAATTCATTGGCATGACTTGTGGTACAGCATAACTTGTTGAGCTCTGAACTGATCAAATCTGTAAAAATATAAAGACAATTCAACAAGCCACAAGCTGCTTCTTGCAGTAATTCTATGGAGGTTGGGTGTTGTAAACGTGCTGTCAGCCTTGTGGAGGGAGAGCATTCAAAGGGAGCTTCTTGACTAGTCTTACTTGATTAGTACGGGTGTCAGGAGTCACGGGAGAAGGCAGGAGAATGGAGTAGACTTGATTGGCCAAATGGCCTAATTCTGCTTCTATAACTTACGAACATAATACAAAAAGTAATTTAAAAAAAAAATTTTTTTTAATGTATAACGTGTAATTTCTATATTCCATATTTTAGTTGTGTACCTGTCACTGTCATTTACCTGAACAATGTATTTGAAATTGGCCCATGAAAATTCATTATAAAAACATCATGTAGAACAAAGAGGCTTAATGTCCTTTAATTCAGGTACTGTTCTCTCAATTTAAATCGACCTATTGAATTAAAAGAAGCAGCATGAAATGGTCAGTCCATGCTGACCATTGATCTCCCGTTAGGTTTTGTTTATTGGCATGCTTTATTGTTCCTCAAACCACTTTACATCTGCCACCTTGCAATGGAGATAACCGAATTGTTTCAGTTATTTACCAAAACTGTCTGAGGTAATATTTTAAATTTTTTTCTGTCGTAGTGTGCCATCCTTTCACCTGCTTTCAAAGTGAGGGAATTCTCTATCACTGACTTGGTTCCGTTCCCAATTTCCATGAGATGGAATTCACCTGCTGAGGAAGGTCTTGGGTAAGCATTTAAACGTCTGAGTTATAAACAACGGCGAACATAGATCGAAGCAGCTGAAGATGACGACTGCTCTATTTCCCTTTAACTTTCAAGAATGTTTGTATTGCATTCAATTGTTGGAATGGGGTGGGGTGTGGGACACTGGTAAAGCCACAACTGTCTGCTTGTCAAGAATTAAATTGCGTGATTGTTTACTTCATAGTAGATATGCTAATAACATTGGGTCAAATGCGAATACTGCCTTTAATTTTGCGATACAGCGCGGGAACCGGCCCTTCGGTGACCCGCACACTATCCTGCACACCAGGGACAATTTACAATCTTTACTGAAGCCAATTAACCTAAAAACCTGTACATCTGTGAGAGGAAACCACTGCACCTGGGGAAAGCCCCATGCAATCACAGGGAGAACGTATTAACTCCGTACAGACAGCATCCGTGGTTAGGATGGAACCCGGGTCTCTGGCACTGTGAGGCGGCAACTCTACCGCTGCACTGCCCTGCTGCCCGTGGAGACACGAGGATGCGTGTGTACAAAAAAAGACACAGTGCTGGAATAACTCAGTGGGTCAGGCAGCATCTCTGGAGATTTTTCTTTCTTGTACTGCTGTGGTTCTTTTATCACCATCCACCAACGTCTGATAGAAATGATGCAAGGCTTGCCAATGAAGGCAGCTGATGCAGATTGAGTTTTATTGCCAAGGTGTGGTCATCTGTTTTGGAGTCACATCTTAGCTCCGGAATATCAGGGAACAAAAGTGGGCGGGGAGGGTGTCAAGTGGTGAGGAGGATTCAAGTCATGGCAGGAACCTGCAGTTGTGCCTATTTCTTAAGTAGTTATTTCCGCATTTATTGAAAGAGAGGATTTCTGTAGAAATACCATCTGTCCTTCCTGTTTCAATTTCTTCTCCCCCCCCCCACCCATGCCAAAACAACTCTGCTTTGCTGAATCATTCCAAAATGCAATGTAACTCCCAGCTATACAAGTTTCTTTGCAATGCAAATTGTCTTCAGTCCGTCCCCAACCTTTGCATCTTCATCAATAGGGTTTGTTTTTATATTGTCATAATTAGGACTGTCCATTCACCTGCCTTTCCTTCCTTTTCCCCTCAAGCAAGATTGCCGCAGTGGTTACTGTACAATAACAATGTTTTCTATAACTGAACACCCATTTTCATGTTCTTATCCATGTTGAGTTATCCTTTGCCAGTTTATCTGCTATCCCGTTCCGGCAACGTCTAAAGATGTTGGGTCCCATTTTTGGCCACTTTGCGTGTTGTCCAACTCTCTCATTTCCTTATTTGCATCTTGAACGGTCGATGTATCTGGTGATTAACCAATTGTAGTTGAGTTGTAGTTCTTCATTAGTATGGGTGTCGGGGGTTATGGGGAGAAGGCAGGAGAATGGGGTTGGGAGGGAAGGTTAGTTCGGCCATGATTGAATGGCGGAGTGGAGTTAATGGGTTGAATGGTCTAATTCTGATCCTATCACTTGTCAACTTCCTTTCCGTGAAATACCAGGAAGCGAAAAACAATCACCTTCAGAACTGCCACAATTCTCCTTGCCACTGATCATTTCCTGATCACTCTCCAGATAAATCAGATTGTTTACAATAGGATCATCTCAAGTGAGTTTTCAGTTCTATTATTCTTTGCTGACCCAGGTTAGTTGATGAATGAGAGAACCCCCGTCTCAATTTTTTTGCGTGTTGGCACTCTAGCAAGCAAGTCTGTTGCCGACCTATTTATTGGACCCCTGAGTTACTCATGATTCCAAAATACACTGTGACATTTAAATTTGGTTAACTAATTAAGAAGTCAATTGACCATCAATGATGGTGACCTTTAAAGCTGTCAGCTTTGTTATTAAAAAAAACGACAACTAGCTCATCGGAGGGGAAGTGGTAAGAATCTTTTCGAGAACGTTTAAAAATGAGCTTTGCTGGAGCTTTTGTTGCATGCTAACCAGTCAGCGGAAAGACAATACATGGTTACATTCAAGCCATTTACAGTGCATAAATACATGCTAGAGATTTAAAAGTGTGGAGCAATTGTAATATGTCATTGTAGATCCACTTCTGTGGTTAGCACACATAGTCGCATGGGTTGGGTGCCATCTTGGAAACCAGTGAATGGAAGAATTTTTGCATTTTATGTAATTGTATACCTTACCTCAGATTATTGCTGTGTGGGGATGTGTGGAGTTTGTGGTGTGTTTGCAATAGGATCATACAAATTTGTTTTTCATTTCTCTTCAGTGATTGTGAAGTGTTCCCCAAGAACCATGCAGCACCATTCTCCAAAGTTCTTACCTTCTACAGAAAAGAATCCTTTGACCTTGAAGCAATTTACAATTGTCCCAAGGAGCTACCTTATCCAGATCCCAAAATTGGTGAGATGCTGTAATTGCCCGTGTTCTCCCTGAATGCTCCTTCATATTGAAAATAATGTTTGGGCCTTTTGTACGTATTTCTTTCTCTAGCGTTGAGTATAATGGATATCTTCTCTCTGCTGCTCAAGAGCTGTTAGTTTACAATGTTTTCTTCCAACTTGAACATTCTTCTTGCGTTCCTCTAGTAGTACAATTAATTTTGGAACGTTGTGAGTGTTACATTTGGCAATTTTCAACTATTTCCCTGTTGAATGATTTGACAAAGAGTGATGCTAAAGCATTTTAATAATCTCAGGATGTCGCAAAGTGCTTCACAGCCAAGTTAATTTTAAAATTGTTGAAACGGAGGAAACACAGCAGACAACTTGCACGCGTTTACAAACAGGCCTGCGATAATAACCATATTACAGCCACCTCGCGTTTTACGAGTGTGTGATTTATGCGATTTTGGAATAACAGGCTTGATTAATTAATACCAAAGCCAACTTTACATGCTGGTATTTTTGAAGTAAGGTGCTCAAGCCTACGCCTGGCAGCATAGTTGCATGCAATGCCTGGCAAGGTACTGCATAGCAAGTACAACAGTTCATTCCACTTTCAGGAAACTTTCCAGGTCCAAGGTAATCTTGGGCTCATTAACCATTTGGGCAGCTAGCCAAATTGGTCTTTTATAGTTTTGTTATTTATTATTTTGGTACCTGCATTGTAGTGAGGTAAGAAGTCCCCATTATAGAACAAAGTCCATTTCCCTTCTCAAGAAAAATAGTTTTGGTTTCAACTCTGTAAACTGCTGGTCATTCTCGCCTCTTTAAAAACTGAAGAAGTGCACATAAGGCCTGTTGAGAAAACCCTCCAGCTGATCTCTGCAATAACGTGCAATAATGCGGTCAGAGAGCAAGATACTAAAAGTAAAACTGGACTTTGAGGAAGATGCATGCTAACAAGAGAAACTGATCATTCGAACCAGAGAAGTATTTAATAAAAATCTGAAATTCTGCCTATATATATTTTTAAAACATTCAGTAAATTCCATTAAGTTGAAGGTTGTTGTTCTAATGCACACATTTTTATACACTGCTTTCGTTCACCACTTAGGCCGCTTCACTATTCAGAAAGTGGTCCCTCAAACTGATGGGTCGAGTTCGAGGGTGAAAGTGAAGGTGCGAGTCAATATTCACGGGGTCTTCAGTGTATCCAGTGCCTCGTTGGTGGAGGTGCAGAAATGTGAAGAAGCGGATGACGTTCCAATGGAAACGGACCAGCAATCCCAGGCAAATCAAAAAGAGGAGGAGGTATACTTGCATCGTCTTGCTCTTGATGTGTTATTTGGTGTGCAGCACTGGTGTTCTCGGGGTCACTTTGGCCAGTCCTTGCGCAGCAAAGATTGAAAAGTATAACCCAACCTATTTTTTTTTGTGATTTCCATCTTTTTCTTTGAGTATTGTGAGGAAAGAACTGAATGATGATGTACCGCACAAGAGAGGGGAAATGTGTGTGATTTTAGTGGGCCAGTATCTTAGTGCGGCATGAAGGGATGTGTAATCATTTCTGCGGACTGCTGCTTTAATCAATCCACTTCTATACATTCGCATACAAGGGGTGGCAGAGTGACTCGATCAGCATAGCTCCTGCCTTGCAGCTCCAACATCCCTGACCTCCACTTCATTCTATGTGGAGTTTGCTTGTTACCACCTTGAAGGTGTGGATTTCCTCCAGGTGCTCCCGTTCCCACCCACGTGCCAATGAAGTGCAGGATGGTAGAGTATCCCCCTTGCGAGCATGTGTGTAGTAGACTGGAGAACTGATGGGAATGAGGTGAGAATGGGTTACAAGGAAAATTATTGTGGGAATAAGATTTCACTGTCAGTCAGCCGCAAAAGATGTTGTCAAAGTGGCTTTCTGCGTCATGATATGCAATGTGAAAACTCTTGTATATTATGTGGTGCAGCGGTAGAGTTACTGCCTTACAGCGCCAGAGACCCAGGTTCAATCCTGACTACGGGTGCTGTCTGTTCAGAGTTTATACCTTCTCCCTGTGACCACGTGGGTTATCCCCGGGTGCCCTGGTTTCCTCCAAAGAAGTACAGTGCTCCCCAGCTTACGATGTTTTGACTTGCAATAGTTCGACTTTGTGATGGTGCAAATGGCAGTGTCGCGTAGCGAGCCGCCGCTCGCTTCCGGCCACGTGATCACGCGTATTACAATGCATTTCCACTTACAATACTTTCGGTTTCCGATGGGTTTCTCGGAACGGAACCCCATCGTAAGCTGAGAGGAGCACCTGTACAGATTTGTAGGTTAATCGGCTTCTGTAGATTGTAAAATCATTCCTAGTGTGGGACAGCTCGGACTTGGTGGGCCGAAGGGCTTGTTTCAGCACTGTATCTCTAAAGTCGGCACGGTGGCGCAGCGGTAGAGTTGCTGCCTTACAGCGAATACAGCGCCGGAGACTCGGGTTCGATCCTGACTACGGGCGTCGTCCATGCGGAGTTTGTACGTTCTCCCCGTGTCCTGCGTGGGTTTTCTCCGAGATCTTGCAGTTTCCTCCCACACTCCAAAGACGTACAGGAATGTAGGTTAATTGACTGGGTAAAATGTAAAAATTGTCCCTAGTGGGTGTAGGATAGTGTTAATGTGCGGGGATCGCTGGGCGGCGCGGACTCCGTGGGCCGAAGGGCCTGTTTCTGCGCTGTATCTCTAAATCTAAAAAAATAAAATTTAAAAAAAGGTTTTCAACAACCATTGGAAAAACAGGTTTATGAGGTGATTGTGTTTAGTAAATGAATGATCGCTGAGCAAACGCTTATTATTTCCAGAACAAGATGCAGATTGATCAGCAGGAAGAGCCGGCACATGGAGATGGCAACCTCCATGGCACTGCGGAAAACCAGAAAAATGAACTGGATGAAATGGAGGTAATGCTGATCATTCAGACGCTTTGATTTTTTAATTAAGGGAAGGTTGTGGTTGCAGGTTACCCCAGAGATCATTCAAGAATTAATGGGCACTATGCATTTGGATATTACTTGTAATTTCCTATATTTTTCTTCAGAAAATGTTAGCTCACAATATTTCAGTCACATTGAACTTCATGGGACACTTGAGTCATGACATTCTATTGCAGAGTGTCATATTAAATTCAATTGGATAAGATGAAAATGTTGATTTTGGTTTATTACTGTCACGTGCACCGAGGTACAGTGAAAAGCTTTTGTTTGTGTGCTACCCTGTCAAAGACAAGGCTATGTATGATTACAATCAAGTCATCCACAGCGTGCAGGTGAAAGGTACAACATTTGGTGCATGATAAAGTCTGATTAAAGATAGTTCAAAGGTCTCCTACGAAGTAGATGGTCAGGCTGATGAGAGGATCGACTGATTTGAATGAGTAATTTTGAATTGCTATCATTAAAGTTTGGATTTGCTATATTAAAACTGAACAGCTTCCACTAAACTACAGCCATCACATTCAGACACGAGCCCTTTGCAGAAACTGAATCTTCACAAACCCAATGTGATAACCTTGTGTAAATGCAATGCAAGAAGCTTGCCTGCCTCACCTTTTTAATGCAGAGTGTAAAATGCACAGATATATCTATGCATAGTTTTGCATGTTTTGTAAATTTGTCCATTCCCTGATCTTGTTTCCTGCATCATTCTCAAATGGCAATAGTTTGAGCTTATTATCCTACATGCAGTAAAATGCAACAAGGTTTTTCACAGATAGTGACCTAGTTAGACTGTGTGTGCACATGGAATCCATTTAAAAAAGAATGGGTTGGAGATGGGTTGGAAAGTTTTTTTTTTTATGGGTTCCATGTCTTGGAAACATGGCAGCTGTAGATATAGCCATGAATGATGAAGCAAAGGATATCTGACGTGTTGATGCCAAGTGAAGGACTGAAGTGGTTGTGAAATTTGCTCGCCAGACTCCAGTACTCTGAGCTCCATGGCAATCAGTTTTAAGAGGATTCGGTACATAAGATCATAAGTGATAGGAGTAGAATTAGGCCATTCGGCCCATCAAGTCTACTCCGCCATTCAATCATGGCTGATCCATCTCTCCCCCCTAACCCCATTCTTCAGCCTTCTCCCTATAACTTCTGACACCCGTACTAATCAAGAAACTATTTATCTCTGCCTTAAATATATCCACTGACTTTGCCTCCACAGCCTTCTGTGGCAAAGAATTCCACAGGTTCTCCGCCCCCTGACTCAAGACATTCCTCCCCATCTCCTTCCTAAAAGAATGTCCTTTAATTCTGTGGCTATGACCTCTCGTCCCAGACTCTCCCACCAGTGGAAACATCCTCTCCACATCCACTCTATCCGATCCTCACGATTCTGTACGTTTCAATGAGGTCCCTCCTCATACTTCTAAACTCCAGCGAATATAGGCTCAGTGCTGTCAAACGTTCATCATATGTTAACCTCATACCTGGGATCATTCTTATAAACCTCCTCTGGAGCCTCTCCAGAGCCAGCACATCCTTCCTCGGATGTGGTGCCCAAAATTCTCACAATATTCCAAATGCTGCCTGACCAGCGCCTTATAGAGCCTCTGCATTACATCCCTGTTTTTGTATGCACCCCCTCTCGAAATAAATGCTAGCATTGCATTTGCTTTCTTTACTACGGATTCGACTCGCAGATTAACTTTTTGGGAATCATTTTGGTAAATTCTGAGCGGAGAAAGGTACAGCACAGGAACAGGCCCTTCGGCCCACAATGTCTGTGCCAAATATAATTCCAGATTGATTCCTGGGATGGCAGGACTTTCATATGAAGAAAGACTGGATAGACTCGGCTTGTACTCGCTGGAATTTAGAAGATTGAGGGGGGATCTTATAGAAACTTACAAAATTCTTAAGGGGTTGCACAGGCTAGATGCAGGAAGATTGTTCCCGATGTTGGGGAAGTCCAGAACAAGGGGTCACAGTTTAAGGATAAGGGGGAAGTCTTTTAGGACCGAGATGAGAACGTTTTTTTTCACACAGAGTGGTGAATCTGTGGAATTCTCTGCCACAGAAGGTAGTTGAGGCCAGTTCATTGGCTACATTTAAGAGGGAGTTAGATGTGGCCCTTGTGGCTAAAGGGATCAGGGGGTATGGAGAGAAGGCAGGTATGGGATACTGAGCCGAATGGCCTACTCCTGCACCTATTTTCTATGTTTCTATAATGCAAAGACCTTCTGCACATAATCCCATTCCTGCATATTCATGGGTAGCTGAAGTTTCATCCCTCAGCCATGTCCTTGTCGGTGAATTGATATGGCACATAAATGTGACTTGGGTTTTCTTGATTTTTAAAATGCAACATTGTGAGATGATATTTTATTCTTGCATTTAACTAGATGCAGCAGTCAATTGCTTTATTAATCTTTCTAGACCGGTGAGGCAGCTTCAAAGGAAAACAAGAACAAAGACCAGCCTCCACAGGCAAAGAAGGCAAAGGTTAAAACAAAGACGGTGGATCTTCCCATAGAGAGCCATCTGCAATGGCAACTGGGTCAGCAGCTACTGAATGTATTCATTGAAAGTGAGGTAGGCAGAACGGAGTCCTTGCTCAAAGGGACAAAATCTCGAGAAACTAAAATGATCGGGGAATCTGAATTTCAAATGGCCAACATATATACAATTCTTGGAAGAAACGAGAAACAAATTAAATATGTAGAGATTTGGCCCATGTTCCTCGGATTCCTTTCCTATGTGTATATTTGCCCAATTGTTTTTTGAACACTGATTGTGCCTGCCTATACTGCCACCTCTGGCAACTTGTTCCATATACCTACCGCTCTCTATTGAAAATATGCCTCTCTCTAGCTCCTTTAAATTTCCCCCCTCAGGAAGTCGATAGTGTTTGTCATGTACACCGGATATGAACTGGAACAATGAAATCTTGCTGCATCTTTACAGGCAGACCTTAAACCTTTGCACTCTATCTTTTAGACTCCCCTAGGCATGGAAAAAGTCTGTGCCTATCTACACAATCTATGCCCCGCAGCATAACTTTCGTAAACGTATCTAAGGTCAGATATGTTTCTGCCTCCCCGCGTTCCAGTGAAAATAATCTTTGCCTGTCCAATCTCTCCTTGCAACTAAAACTCTCCATTCCAGGTAACATCCCAATAAAACACACTTTCTAGTGCTACCACATCTTTTCGAGAGTGTGGTGACCAGAAGTGCACGCAATATTCCAAGTGAGGCCTGTCCAATGTTGTGTACAGCTGCAGCAAGAAGTCTCAACTTTTATACTCTGTACCCATGCCGATGAAGATATGCGAGCTAAATGCCGTCTTCACTACCCTATTTCATTGTGTTACCATTTTCAGGGAGCTATGAACCCCAAAGTCGTTCTATGCATCAACACATCTAAGGTTTCTCCTGTTTACTGTATTATCTGTCTGGTATTTGAGGACATCACGTACTGCCTTGCACTTGACTGGATTAAATTCTATCTGCCACCCCTCTGCCCACACTTCCAACTTGATCGATGTTCCTCTGCATACTTGGGCCTCCTTCCTTGCTATCTACACCTCCACCAATCTGTGTGTTGTCAGCAAATTTGCTTATCAGATTACAGACAATCTCAGTTAGTTGATACATTTTTCTTGACTATTATTTTGCCTGAGTGAAATGGTTTTCTATTCACTAAAGGAGCCATTATTCTGATTGTTTTGTGTTCTACCCACCTGTAATAAGTGCCAATGTTCCATTCTGCTTTCCACGCACTTTTACATTTTGCATAATTCATTTATTCTTTCTGTCAAATTGCAAAGCTGCACATTTTCCCAACTTGTACTTCATTTGCATAAATGAGACTTCATGCCAACTTTTGTTCAGTTGTGCTTTCAATTCATTTTATTGGACAGTCAAACCAGTTCCTAATCCATCTTGTATAGACTACTACTGGTTTCCATATTTGTTCTGTTGATCTATTCATAGTCATAGAGCCACACTCATCCATGCCAACCAAAATGTCTGTCTATTTGGGCCACACCCCCCTGAACCTTTCGTATCCATGTGCCTGTCCAAGTGTTGTCTTGACCACCACCACCTCCTGTTGTAATCTTCAACCTTCTTCACTGTCCACGAAACCATAAATTTTGATATAATCTGAAAACTTGCTAGTTATGCTACCTACATTCTCATCCACATTGTCAATATATGAAACGAACAACACGGGACCCAGTACTGGTTCCTGTGGCACACAAGTGGTCACAACTTCCAATCTGAAAAGCAATCCAGATTTTGTTTCACCTTGAAGAACTTCAGCTGCAGCGCCGGAGACTCAGGTTCGATCGTGATTACGGGCGCCGTCTGTACGGAGTTTGTACGTTCTCCCCGTGACCTGCGTGGGTTTTCTCCGAGATCTTCGGTTTCCTCCCACACTCCAAAGACGTACAGGTTTGTAGGTTAATTGGCTGAGTAAAATGTTTTTAAAAATTAAATGGTCCCTAGTGTGTGTAGGATAGTGTTAATGTGCGGGGATCGCTGGGCGGCGCGGACTCGCTGGGCCGAAGGGCCTGTTTCCGCGCTGTATCTCTAAATCTAAAAAATCTATTTAAAAAAAAAGACCCTCTGAAAATACTTCAAAAACATCTTTGCAAATTCTATTTACTTTAGACTGAAGAGATACAGCGTGGAAACAGTCTCTTCGGCCCACCCAGTTCACGCCAACCAGCGATCGCCCCGTACACTAGCACTATCCCACACACTCGGGACAACTGACAATTTTACCAAAGCCAATTGACCCACAAACCCACACGTCTTTGGAGGTGGGAGGAAACCGGTGCACCCGGAGAAAACCCACGCTGGCATGGGGAGAACGTACAGACTCCATACAGACAGCAGCCGTAGTCAGGATCAAACCCGGGTTTCTGGCGCTGTGAGGCAGCGACTCTACCGCTGTGCCACTGTGCCGCCATTTTTAATTTATTGTCAGCAGCTTTGAAATATTGACATTGGTTTTTTTTTGCTTCCATTTAGGGGAAAATGATTATGCAGGATAAACTTGAGAAGGAGAGAAATGATGCAAAGAATGCTTTGGAAGAATATGTGTATGAAAGTAGAGAGAAGCTAGGTGGAATCTATGAAAAGTTTGTCAATAAAGATGTAAGTATTTGATTCGGTGCACATTGAATGTTACACTTTTCAAGATCTCTCTTCAAAGAAATAAGACGTCAAAGACACAAACGGAAATAGACATTTACCAATTACAGTATAAAATATCTAATTTACATCATCTGAAAGTGTTAAAGTTGATGCATGGAATAAGAAGTAAAATGGTCATTTTTATGCTCGTAATTCAGATCAATATAGAATTTTCACTTCACTCTTAGGAACAAAGCAAGTTAAGCCTTCTACTGGAAGACACAGAAAACTGGTTGTATGAAGAAGGGGAGGACCAGGGAAAGCAAGTGTACATAGATAAATTGACTGAATTAAAGGTAAATATGTGCAATTTATTGAGACTTCATGTGAGCCACTAGTTTATTTTTAAGTACAGGCGCCCATGTCAATAGACAATAGGTGCAGGAGGAGGCCATTTGGCCCTTCGAGCCAGCACCGCCATTCAATGTGATCATGGCTGATCATTCTCAATCAGTACCCCGTTCCTGCTTTCTCCCCATACCCCCTGACTCCGCTATCCTTAAGAGCTCTATCTAGCTCTCTCTTGAATGTATTCAGAGAATTGGCCTCCACTGCCCTCTGAGGCAGAGAATTCCACAGATTCACAACTCTCTGACTAAAAAGGTTTTTCCTCATCTCTGTTCTAAATGGCCTACCCCTTATTCTTAAACTGTGGCCCCTGGTTCTGGACTCCCAACATTAGGAACATGTTTCCTGCCTCTAACGTGTCCAACCCCTTAATTATCTTATACGTTTCGATAAGATCTCTCATCCTTCTATATTCCCGTGTATACAAGCCTAGTCACTCCAGTCTTTCTCCTATGTGGGACCTTGTCGAAGGCTTTCTGAAGGTCGAGGTACACCACATCCACCGGCTCTCCCCTGTCAATTTTCCTAGTTGCATCCTCAAAAAATTCCAGTAGATTAGTCAAGCACGATTTCTCCTTCGTAAATCCATGCTGACTCGGAACGATCCTGTTACTGCTATCCAAATGCTCCGCAATTTCGTCTTTTATAATTGACTCCAGCATCTTCCCCACCACTGATGTCAGACTAACTGGTCTATAATTTCCGTTTTCTCTCTCCCTCCTTTCTATTTATTATATCTGATTCTACTTGTTTTTGAAATAACGCGCTTGTTCCTTTGATACCAACGCTTGATTTACACGCTGGGTATTTTTGGAAAAGTTTACTACTGACAGCATAGTCCCGTATATATTTAATTTGTGCTTTTTTTGAATTGCACTCCGCTTTTCAAGCACGTAACCTCCGTGTGAAATGCGAGGTGCCTGTAATTATATCTCTGACATGCAGCGAGACTTACCATTACTGACGTTGGAACTTTTACATTTTTCGATGGGTTGGCGTATATTTCTGTGATTTTTTATTTTTTTACCTATGTTTAATGCTGGCTGATGATCCATATCGCTGAGGTGCGTCTGGAAGCTCTAGACCCACGAGATTGAATTGTTTTCCTTTTTGTTTTTGCGAATCGTGGAGGTTTCATAGAACTTGAATAAGCAATCACGTTTGTAATGCCTTTCACTTTCTAGAAACTTGGCCAGCCAATTCGGGATCGCAATCAGGAGTTTGAGGAGTGTCCCAGGGCCTTTGAGGAGATGGGAAGACAAGTGCAGCAGTACATGAAGATTATAAGCTCTTACAGAAACAAAGTATGTAAACGATATATATGTATCATCAATGAGTATGTGTGATAAATGCCATGGGTATACAGCACATAAGCAGGCCCTTCAGCCCAACTTGTCCATGCCGCATTTACTGGCGTTTGGCCCAGAGGGTGGCACGGCTGGTAGAGCTGCTGCCTCACAGCGCAAAGACCCAGCTTCAATCCTGACTTCGGCTGCTATCTAGGTGGAGTTTGCACATTCTTCCCGTGACGGTGTGGGTTTCCTCCCACATCCCAAAGACGTGCAGATTAATTGACCTCTGTAAATTGCCGGCAGTGTGTAAGGAGTGGATGAGAAACTGGAACTACGATAGTGATGTTTACGAGACTTTTAGATGGGCACACCACGGACTCGGAGGGTTAGTTTGACTTGACATCATGTTCGGCATAGATACTGTGGGACAAAGGGCCTGTTCCTGTACAGTATTGTTCCATAATACCAGAGGCCAAGAGTGACAAACTAGCATTGCAGAAATACGAGAGCTAGAAACATAGAAAAATAGGTGCAGGAGTCGGCCCTTCGAGCCAGCACCGCCGTTCAATATGATCATGGCTGATCATCTCAAATCAGTACCTCGTTCCTGCTTTTTCCCTATATCCCTTGATTCCTTTAGCCCTAAGAGCTAAAACTAACTCTCTTGAAAACATCCAGTGAACTAGAACTGATTTTTAGCTACAGATTCAGACCCTGACCTGTGCTATAAAAGGGGGCAGAACCACAAGTAAAATTTATCTATCTTTGCAATAAATGGCTGGTTTGGAAGAGCTTGCTTGTGTTTTGAAACTTCTGATTAATGTAATTTGCTTGTTCTCCGCAAGGATGAACTGTACGATCACTTGGATCTAACGGAGATGGAGAAAGTGGGCAGGTATGTCCAAGAAGCAATGGAATGGATGAACAGCAAGATGAATTTGCAGAGTAAACAGTCTCTCACACAAGACCCACTTGTCAAATGTGCAGACATTCGAGCCAAAGTTAAGGTAATTCCAGATTTTACTGAATTTACCATGGGGATGACTGTCAACTCTGCAATTAAAACCTTCTGAATATTGACTTACTGCATTTGAATGATCATTGCTTCGAACTAAGCCTCAGGGCCAAGGATGAAATTCAGCCCTGCAGCTGAGAAGGGGGGGGGGGGCATCGAGAGGAAAAAGGGGGGCCCGGTGAACGGGGGGGCACCGAGAACAAAGGGGGCCGGTGTGGGGGGCACCGAGAACAAAGGGGGACCTGGTGGGGGGCACCAAGAGCAAAGGGGGGCCTGGTGGGGGGCACCAAGAGCAAAGGGGGGCCTGGTGTGGGGGGCACTGAGAAGTGTGGGGGGGGGGCTGATGTGTTGGGGGGACGGACAGACAGAGAACAATGCGTGGGATGAAGACGGGTTAGTACTTTTTGTGACTTTGTGGCGACTTTGTGACTTTGTGGCGACTTTTGTGTATTTTGTATGCAAAAACAATTACACTGCGCATAGCTAGGTACACGTGACAATAAAGTGTCATTATTTCAGGCTGGAGGAGCTGATGATCTTGTTGGTTTTGATAAGTTATTATATAATTATTTTTGTGTTTTTAAAATATTGCTAGCACTTTTTTTTTTAAATGGCTTCCTCTTTGCTTTGCAGGACTTGGTGAACCTCTGCAATCCGATCGTTAACAAGCCAAAGCCTAAAGTCGAACCTCCCAAGGAAGAGAAAGAGGCGGAGCAGAATGGACCAGTGAACAGAGAAGAAAACGCCAGCTCGGAGGGCCCCACGCCCACCAATGCCGAGACCGCTCAGAAAAACACGCAGCATCACCAACAAAACCTACCAGAGATGGACATTGAGTAAAACGTGCAGTAGTCACACACACACACACATACACACACACGCAAACTGTTAGTAAAGTTTCAAGTCATGGGTCCTGCAGGACAACACTTCTCTTCCCCCCCCCTCCCTCTCCTGACCCCCCTAATGGTGAATGGAATAACCTGAAACTGAAAACCTTGAATAACCGTCAAATTTTAAGTGTTTTGGTTTTTTTACCCCTTCCCACCTTTGCAATGGAACAGGAAATAATTAGTGCAGCTGGGGCTTGACTTCAATGTTTTTTTTTGTTATGAAAACTAGTTCTGATTTTTTGCTTGTGGCTTTCACAGAAAAATTTGTTTGGCCCTCCTTGCCACCACCCCTTACTGCGAATGCTGCAGGAGTCTGTAATGGATTTTCCCAGCAACCCCTCCGTTACTGAATAGTGCTGGATTGCAGTATCCACCCAGAGTTCAGTAAGCCACACAAATGTGCTTCAGTGTTGTTCCTTTTTCCTGCTTTGTGGGTCTCTAGGGTTAGTCATTGACAACTGAGAAACAAAGCCTGCCTTTCTTTCTAAAAACAAAAGTTCCGATCTTTTAACAATTCCATGTTCTACTTTTTCTTTCGATTGCTATTCTCAATTTCCGCCTAGGCGCATGCTCCTTTGCAGAAGTCCAATATTGAAGTCACACTTAATATAATTTGGCTTGTTCTCTGCTCAGTTTTTCTGGGGGAAAAAATCTGTATGTGACAATCGGTTATTTTGCCTTTTTCTCATTCTGACTTTGAAATAATGAGAGAGAGAGAGTGCCACTGGCGCATGGGAAGTACCAGTCATTGCTGCTGAACAACCCGTATCCTCTCAATTACGCCTCTTCCGCTCCTGGTTTCTTCCGTCAGCTATTTGTAATTTCCATATTATATTTGAATATTCTCGCGGTGGTACAGGTGAGAAATTGGAGTTTTTGGTGTTGCAGACAGAAATAAACGCAATCATTCAGTGCAGTGCACTACTGACTTCACGTTGAGGCGTTGAACTATTACAATAGGTGGTATGCAAGTAAACACTACAATCGGCTTCATCGTAGCAATTTGAGAGCAAATGCCTGCATTTTATTCATTTGATCTGCAACCTGGTGGGTTTTTGAAATGTCAATTCCTGGCAAGCAAATCGTGCAACAATTTTTTTTTGTCACACAAGGGGATAATGGATTTGTTTTCTCTGGAGAGGTAGATAATTCTTAGTCATTGACAACTTCAAAGAGCACTTGGCAATTGTTAGTCATCTTTGTGTACGGGGAAAATATTAGCAGTTCTCCTGTGTGCTTAGTTTTGGAAAATAAGATGGCTTGCTGACCAATTATTTGTTTTCCCCTCAAACTATTGCAGCTAGTTGGTTTAAAATATAAAAATTTGAACTCTTCGTGTTAATTATTTTGTAGGAGCTAACAAAATGGTTGCTCTCAAGAACAGTAGCAATTAAATTGACAAGTCCCCAGAATACAATGTTTTCCCCCAGCCCAATCCCCTACTTGTTGCATCTTGTGCAGCTGTATATAATTGAAGGTGGCACTGAATTAAAAGTAAATCAGTTAGTGTTATTCCATCTGTTTTTCCTGTGAACTGACGGTTGGTGTTTGCTATAAGCCTCATTGAACATTGTCCGTTTTCATAGAGTTGGAACTGGATATGACTAATTTTACATGGAAGGGAACTGCTGTGGTGGAGGAAGGAATGTAAGGAGAGTTTGTGCTGTGCAGAGTGAACAGAAGATGCCAGCCTTTTGAACATGCCCCTTTCTCCAATACACTACTTGCATTTCATCCTGCAACAGGCTTATATGTAACACGTGTTACTTTAATAACTCTCCTGTAAAGTACTTAAAAGACCATTTGCAATCTCCCAGTTTGCTAAGAAATTAGTCAATTCTGTCCAGTTTCTGGTTCTTGTTGCTTAATTATTACATCCTGATATTACAGGTGGTAATTCATTGTCATCTGAATGTACGATCAAGGACTAAGCCTTGCGACCCTGTCAGCTGACATACCATGGTACATGGCTTGAGAGTTGCTATTTCCACTGTATATTTATACTCACTATTTCACTGGAGTGTGAAATGCAATAAAACGTTGAATGAAAGTTGTTCTTTTTTAAACCAAAAGTTGATGATTTACCATAGTCTGGAGCTAGTTTTAGATGGGGTAATGAGGAGCATTAGCTAAGGCATTTCTTTTTTCCACTTGTGTTCTTTATCTCTTGATTGGCCTCCGTTGCAAGACGTAGTACCTTCAATCTTGTTGAAATGGCACTTGGGTCAATATTGGTCTTTTTGTTTTGGACCTTTGTATATTGGAGGTACCTGTCGACACCAAAGGGCAAATGTTGTTGCTCTTGTTCCTAACACATTCTAAAGACATGCAGGTTTGTATGTTCATTGGCTGTTGTAAATTGTCCCTAGTGTAGAACCGAAGTAGTTGTCAGGCAATCACTGGTTGGCAGACTTAGTTGGCCAAATTCCACAAACCAAGCCTGGATCACTATTCGAGCTCTACCTAGTCCAGAAATCCAGCACAACAGCTAAAAACATTGCACTCTCTGAACAAATTAAAAATGATTTCCCAAATATACATCCATTCTTCAGCCACCCATTTGAAATAACTGGCCAAAATAAAATACTATTAAAAATTTATGTTTATTCAATAAACAGATCAAACCAGACCAGAATTTAAATTCTGAAGTGAATACTTGGTATACAAGCTAAAATGAGCATGGTTATGAAGTATAAGCATTATTCTTAAAACCAACATCTGTATTTTAGTTTATACAGCACCAAAAGATCCAAAGTATTCATCTCCTTGAATAAAGGCCCTGTAATTATCATTGTAAAATTGTACCCGTATTGAAACAAAACCTTTATTTACAGATTAATCCTTAAGTTAAAATATTTTAGAACAATTCAGTTTGTAATTTGTTTCCCCTTTTAAGTTGAAACCAAAAATTGTACATTGCACTGATTAATTCATTGGTTAAAATAAGCATGTTCAATTTATATTAAAAACATAAGACAGCAGGTTATCAATGAGATACAACAAGTTAATGACAAAAACAAATACATTTTCCCTGCACAATCCTAGATAACATAACATTTTATATACTTCAGGATTTCCACCCAGTTTGATCTTTTAATTTTCTCTTATACATTTGTTTAGTGCAGTCAAAACGATGTGGAAAAATTGAAAAGCATTTCCTTAAAATTAGTTTCACATCAATAATGTTATCATCTTAAACATTCTGAATCACAGTGTTAAAGGTTCCCAGTTTTTCCAACTGCAAAAGCCTTTTCAAAAGTTTAACTACTTGTATACCTATATCGAAATACATTATTGGCAAGGATGGATGGCAGCAGCAAAAACAGCTGGACTCCAACTGCACTGGCCTTAACCATGGATACTATCCAAGGCCAAAGTCAGCATGAGGTTATGCAAAACAACAGAATAAAAACAAATCTGATAGACACCCTCTCCAATATATAGGCACAAACTGCTGAAGTAACCCAGTGGGTCAGGCAGCATCTCTGGAGAAAAATAATAGGTTATGTTTCAGGCCAGGACTCAGGTGGAGCAAGAGGGGAGGGGAGTGTTAGCCATCTACTGTTGGCTTATAGGTGCAGCAAATGTGACCGACTATCAGTTGTTCTTCATCTACCCAGCACAGCCTATCCTCATGGACCAATCTTAGGCTGTCCAAGAGGCAAACAAGCAGCAGAAACAAAAGGTGAGGCAGTTCTCAGTTCTGCAGATATTAAGGCGGTCCAAAATTCTGCCATTTGGGCGATGTCACGGTAGAGCTGCTGCCTTACAGCGCTTAGAGCCAGAGACCTAGGTTCAATTCTGGCTATGGGTGCTGTCTACAGAGTTTGTGGGTTTTATCCAAGAACTTCGCTTTCCACCCACATTCCAAAGACAGGTTTGTAGGTTAATTGGCTTGGTATGAATGTACAAATTGTCCAAAGTGTCAGATAGTGTTAATGTTCAGGGATCACTGGTCGGCGCGGACTCGGTGGGCCGAAGGACCTGTTTCCACGCTGTATCTCTAAAACCAAACTAAAATGGTCCCACAGTAACTCCCACCTCTTTGCCTGGAAGTATATTCTGCTGGGCACATGCACACCATCACCTAGGAATCTCAGATCTTGTATTTCAAGTATGAAACTGCAAATTTATTCCATCTCCGATTACAGTTGAAACTTTCTTGGTTGCCAATAGCCCACAAGTTTGAATCATCGAGAATCAAAATGCAATGTTGATTATAGTCAGTGGCAAAAAAAATAGCCTGGGCTTGTAGAGCAAACTGAACTCTTATATATTTTGCATCTTTAATACAAGGTGTGTCAAGACCACTTCAGATTGAACCTTGATGCGGAAAATATGGACCATATATCAAAGTTGAAAGCCTTCAGCAAATGCAAAAGGCACAGCACTCTCCTAAAGTATTTTAAGTGTTAATAAAAAGTAAACGATACTGGTGTTTTTTTTAATAAAGAGATGCAGAGTGGAAACAGGTTCTTAAGTCCACACCAAGAAGTGACAACTAGTTCACACTAGTGTGGCTGGAATGTAGGGAATGGTTTCCAACACGTTTTTGTTTTTTGAAAGAGATTCAGCGTGGAAACAGGCCCTTCGGCCCAGAGTCCACTACGACCAACTATTACCCCGCACACAATAGTTTGAATCTGCACGTGTAGGGACAATTGTCAGAAGCCTACAAACCTGCAGGCCTTTGGAATGTGGGAGGGCATCTGGAGAAAACAGTTACAGGGAGAATGTACAAACTCCATACGGACAGCACCTGTAGTCAGGATAGACCATCACCTCTGGTATGGTGAGGCAGAAACTCTACCGCTATGCCACTATACCACCCTGTGCTGCATGAAACATTCCGCTTTTTTAAAAAAATGCATGCCTACAAGGTTAATTTTCTTGCAGAATTTCTTTATGGCTTAGGTACATGGTCCAACATACTAAACATAAAAAGTCTACTAGCAACCGTGACCGCGGCAATTTCTCCTCAAAATATCTTTAGGAATTGCAGACATAGTGGCGCCTGTTGTCAAAAACCCCAGTCCCCAGCAGTCTCATACAGCATGAAGCCATGAATTCATAAATTGCAAAACACACCCAATGGCTACTATGCACCAATCAAATGTAAAATGATTGCCAACAATACAAAAAAATACCTATGAAAATAAGGTGCCAAAGATTTTGTGGGAATACAATTCCTACAATTTTATAACTAGAGGTAGTCAGACACACTCAAGTATCCTCAAAATATTGTAAACATCACACCAACAACTTCCTCATTCTTCTTTACAAGGTAATACTGAAGCACTACATTTGAGAAATGTGCAAAACCAAGACTTGTATGTAGATACTAATACTGTTCTAGTGTTTAGTTTCAAATTCTCAATCTAGACCCGCCAACAACTGTGTGAGGCATAGTATACTGAGCCATAGCCAATGTATCTGTTCACACGTACATAGCTGTGACCCCTGTTACACACTATTAAGCCACATGGAAAGTTAGGCGCTTTCTAAATGAAAAATTATGTTCGGTCACTATATGGAGGCTTAATTCTCAAATCCAAACTCTGTGCAAAATGTACATTTAGTAAATCTAACTTCCAAGACAAGAAAATAGGTCAAAATATAGAAACGAGGAACTGCAGATGTTGGTTGACAAAAAAATGCTGGAGTAATTCAGCAGCTCAGGAAGCATCCCTAGAGAACATGGATAGGTAATGTTTTGAGTTGGAACCCTTCAGGCTGATTGGGGTGGGGGAAGGAATAGAGAGCTGGAAGAGAGGCAGGACAATGTGTAGAAGCACCACCCCCCCCTTCCATTTTCTCCCCACACCAGGTATCGATCCCATCTGATGACCAACCATCTCTCCTCGACACACCCCCCCCTCCTAGCTTCACAATCTCACACCTTCTGAACTCATCCCTGGCCTTCGTTCCGACCATCTGCTTGTCAACCCACCCACCTCACTTGTCTACCTTTTACCTGCTGCACATTGTCCTGCCTCTCCCCTTCTCTTCCCCCCCCACCACTAAAATCAGCCTGAAGGGTCTCAACCCAAAACGTCACCTATCCATGTTCTCTCGAGTTGCTGCCCGACTGCATTACTCCAGTACTGTTTGTCCAAAAGAATTGCAAATTGTGAGGCCAGAGGAAGGGATGTAGGGGGAGGGGAGGAATAGGTGCGTGTCTAGCTGTGGCACACGGGAGGGGGAGAAGAAAAGGGAGAAAATAAGTTACCTGTACAAACTTTACCTTCCTTTATCAAACTGAAAAACATACATACACTGTTGGAAATGTCTGCCAAAAAGCTTATTCCAAGTGCAAGTGAACTATTAACATGACAATGATTGAACGAGTGTATAAACACACAGTGAGCCAGCTCATATACCATCTTGATTCTCATAACACACCTTGCAACCTGACTGTTTACTGACTGGGGCAAGACAGGCCTTCGTAAAAACCAAGTCAATCTAAGTCATCTTCAATTGAAAAGTGTCACGCATCTTTCAAAACAAAGATCCTTCATACACTCGAAAATCTATTAACAACAGTCCCTGTAGAATAGGTTTAAATAGGTCTCTTCCTGGCCAATGTACAATATACATCTGCACCTTATTACAATTCTAATATTTTTGTAGATGGGAGGAAGAAAGGAAGTAGTTATGACTGTTTTAGTAGCCTCTGGTCGAATGGAGATTCTCCAGGGGATAAACTACATTGGCACTAGACAAGAATTGGGCCATTTAGATCTACAAAAGAACTATTGAAAGTTAACCGGTGTGTTCAAATTCGATCAAGAGGTTGAATAAATAACAATGGGATACAAAGTCAATATATGCCCAAACCTTACATTCAGTATTCAAACATTAATAATTATTGTGCAAAAATAGTTAGGCATCATATTGGAAAAAGCTTAAGGGTTAATAGTTAAGGGTTAAAAAGCTGCCAGTGTTATTTTCCCCAGAATCACACACCACACAATGTTTCACTTCATGTTGCAGCCCATGAAAGGCAAAGGCACTCGTTTTGAAGATGGAACAAAATCAGTTCACTTGTAGTGTTTTGATGTGACAAAAATCAATCTTTTCGGTGAGCAATCATTAAGTTTCTGCAAGAAAAACAGAAAAAGCAAAATATGTGTTACACTTTTCTTTCAAAAAAAAATAGTTTGAATAGTTTGAATCACTTTGCGATTATTGGCCAACTAGAAAATTCATACATACTGCATGTTAAGCACAAAAACATTCTCCAAATGCAAATGAATGAACACAATGACTATGGATAACAAACAAGTATTTCCTGTTGGATTTAGTTTATTCATAGTACATTATTACAATCCAACAGCTTACTAATACTTGAGGTCAAAGTTTTGAGGAATGCTCTTAGTTTTGAGAGTCACATGAAGGGTCCCGACCCAAAATGTCACCCATTCTTTTCCTCCATAGATGCTGCCCAACCCGCTGAGTTACTCAGCACTTTGTGTCTATCTTCAGTGTAGCCCAACATCTGCAGTTCTTTGCTTCCTACATACGTAGCTTTGATGCCTCCTAGGCAAGAGCGAGTCCAAATTCTATTCTAAAGGCAAGCACAAGTTTGACATTGCACTCCAACGCAGTCTTTGTGATGAAATGTTTAAACGGAGCATATTTCTACACAGATATTAAAATATCTCGTTTGCATCGGAAGACAATAGACAATAGGTGCAGGAGGCCGCCATTCGGCCCTTCGAGCCAGCACCGCCATTCAATGTGATCATGGCTGATCATTCTCAATCAGTACCCCGTTCCTGCCTTCTCCCCATACCCCCTGACTCCTCTATCCTTAAGAGCTCTATCTAGCTCTCTCTTGAATGCATTCAGAGAATTGGCCTCCACTGCCTTCTGAGGCAGAGAATTCCACAAATTCACAACTCTGACTGAAAAAGTTTTTCATCATCTCAGTTCTAAATGGCCTGCCCCTTATTCTTAAACTGTGGTCCCTTGTTCTGAACTCCCCCAACATTGGGAACATGTTTCCTGCCTCTAACGTGTCCAACCCCTTAATAATCTTATACGTTTCGATAAGATCTCCTCTCATCCTTCTAAATTCCAGTGTATGCAAGCCTAGTCGCTCCAGTCTTTCAACATATGACAGTCCTGCCATTCCGGGAATTAACCTGGTAAACCTACGCTGCACGCCCTCAATAGCAAGAATATCCTTCCTCAAATTTGGAGACCAAAACTGCACACAGCACTCCAGGTGCGGTCTCACTAGGGCCCTGTACAACTGCAGAAGGACCTCTTTGCTCCTATACTCAACTCCTCTTGTTATGAAGGTCAACATTCCATTGGCTTTCTTCACTGCCTGCTCTACCTGCATGCTTCTTTTCAGTGACGTTCTCCAGAGATGCTACCTGTCCTGCTGAGTTACTCCAGCACTTTGTGTCTCATCTTCACAGCAGGTCCTACCTGGTTCAGTGCAGGCTGCAGCTTCAGGGATCGTCGGGAGGGGAGTGATGCGATGGCAACTCTTAAGTTGCCTAGACGTGCGCCTTGATACGATCCACATCAGTCTTTTGTGACTTGGTCTGGAGCACGCGGATGAGGAATACTCCGCTAAACACTTTGCAACAGGTTCCTTCCAGTAGAATAAATCATGATCACTTATCTGTGGCCAAAAATAAAATGGTTAAACTTCAATTTTTTTCCAATGTAAAAGATAAATAGGATCGGTGTGTTTATTTTCAAGAACAACTTTCCATCAATGCAGATCAAGATACGACAAAATAAACTACACTGCAATTCATATTTATTAGCTCCCCCACCCCACAAATCTAAAATACTTTAAAACCTCACACATACACACACACACCATTTTGGGCACCATGTCTGAGGAAGGATGTGCTGGCTCTGGAGAGGGTCCAGGAGGTTTACAATTTATTAATCCCAGGAATGAGTAGGTTCACCTATGATGAGCGTTTGTCAGCACTGGGCCTGTACTCGCTGGAGTTTAGAAGAATGAAGGGGGACCTCACTGAAATGTACAGAACAGTGAAAGGCTTGGATAGAGTGGATGTGGAGAGGATGTTTCCACTAGTGGGAGAGTGTCTAATTCTGAGGCTACGACCTCTAGTCCTGAAGGATGTGCCTTTTTTTAAATTTATTTTTTAAACAATAGGTGCAGGAGGAGGCCATTCAGCCCTTCGAGCCAGCACCGCCATTCAATTTGATCATGGCTGATCATTCTCAATCAGTACCCCGTTCCTGCCTTCTCCCCATACCCCCTGACTCCACTATCCTTAAGAGCTCTATCCAGCTCTCTCTTGAATGCATTCAGAGAATTGGCCTCCACTGCCTTCTGAGGCAGAGAATTCCACAGATTCACAACTCTCTGACTGAAAAGGTTTTTCCTCATCTCCGTTCTAAATGGCCTACCCCTTATTCTTAAACTGTGGCCCCTTGTTCTGGACTCCCCCAACATTGGGAACATGTTTCCTGCCTCTAACGTGTCCAACCCCTTAATAATCTTAGTAAGCCAGGATTGAATGCCAGAGTAGACTTGATGGGCCAAATGGCCTAATTCTGCTCCTCTAACTTGTGAACATGACACCCGCCATAATTTTCTCACACTTCTTCAATCTGTACTCATTGGTTCACGCCAATCTATAACAGGTATTTTAGATTTAACTACAGGGTTAACCTCACACCTGGTGTCATCAGGCAAGGGCAGCCATACACCTGCCTGGTGTCATCAGGCAAGGGCAGCCATACACCTGCCTGGTGTCATCAGGCAAGGGCAGCCATACACCTGCCTGGTGTCATCAGGCAAGGGCAGCCATACACCTGCCTGGTGTCATCAGGCAAGGGCAGCCATACACCTGCCTGGTGTCATCAGGCAAGGGCAGCCATACACCTGCCTGGTGTCATCAGGCAAGGGCAGCCATACACCTGCCTGGTGTCATCAGGCAAGGGCAGCCATACACCTGCCACTCACTTTGGAATGTAGCTGCAGAGTCTCCACTGTCTCCTTTACTTCAATCAACCCTTGTGTTTGGACCTCCAGCGCCAGGATCGACAGAGCCAAGACAGACCCCTGAAAAAGACAAGGTAGATTCAGTTTAGTTTAGAGATACAGCGCAGAAACAGGCCCTTCGGACCCTACGAGACTTCGCCAACCAGCGATCCCCACACACTAACACTATCCGACACACACTAGGGACGATTTACATTTATACCAAGCCAATTAACCTGCAAACCTGTACTTCTTTGGAGTGCGGGAGGAAACCAAAGATATTGGGGAAAACCCACACACAGGTCACGGGGAGAACGTGCAAACTCCGTACGGACAGCGCCCGTAGTCGGGATCGAACGAGGGTCTCTGGCGCTGCGAGGCAGCAACTCTACCGCTGCACCACCTATCACTTTGAAAATTAAGTCATTCATTTTACTTCAAATTTCTTTCACTCGTGTCCAAACTTACTTTTGTCTTGGAGAAGATAAAGCGACAACTACAAGCTCTGAGTTGGGACTCGAGCCGCTCAAGATTCAGCATCTCCTTCCTAAATAAAAGAGGACACGATTGTCAGGTCACTCTGTAATGCGGATGAAAAATTAGAACAGAGAAAGAACAGTACAATAAACTAAACTAAACCATGTGTGGGAAAGGAACTACAGATGCTGGCTTACACTGAAGATTGACACAAAATGCTGGAGTAACTCAGCGGGACAGGCAGCATCTCTGGATCGAAGGTATGGGTGACATTTCGGGTCGAGACCCTTCTTCAGACATACAATGCCTGTATTAAGTCAGTTCTGTATTTGCGGATATTTACCACAAAAGTAGCAGACTGTTTACAACACAAAATGCTGGAGTAACTCAGTGGGTCAGGCAGCACCTGTGGAGAACATGGATAGGTGACGTTTCACAGAGTGCTGGAGTAACTCAGCGGGTCAGGCAGCATCTGTGGAGAACATGGATAGGTGACGTTTCTGGTCAGGATCTTCGTTTGGACTGTTCCGGAGGGTCTGCTGTAGGTCTATGTTCTGACCCAGACCCTTATCCAGACGCTGCCTGACATCGCAAAGATCCACCAAGACCCCAGTATCTGCAGTTCCTTGCATCATAGAAACATAGAAAATAGGTGCAGGAGTAGGCCATTCGGCCCTTCGAGCCTGCACCGCCATTCAATATGATCATGGCTGATCATCCAACTCAGTATCCTGTACCTGCCTTCTCTCTGTACCCCCTGATCCCTTTAGCCACAAGGGCCACATCTAACTCCCTCTTAAATATAGCCAATGAACTGGCCTCAACTACCTTCTGTGGCAGAGAATTCCACAAATTCACCACTCTCTGTGTGAAAAAACAAGAGTGTCTTCAAGCAACAAACCACCACTGAGCCGACTGAACCAGCACTGATCAGTCTGAAGAAGGGTCTCGACCAGAAACGTCACCCATTCCTTCTCTCCAGAGACGCTGCCTGTCCCGCTGAGTTAGTCCAGCATTTTGTGTCTACTGATATAGCAAGAATGGTGTGCCAAAGCAAGCTGAAGATAATGTAGAAGTGAGGAATTGCAGATGCTGGTTTACGGAGGAAAGACAAAATGCTGGAGTAACTCAGCGGGTCAGGCAGCATCTCTGGAGAACATGGACAAGACTGATGAAGGGTCCCGACCCAAAATGTCACCCATCCTTTTTTCTCCAGAGATACTGCCTGACCCGCTCACTTTCTCCAACACTTGCGTCTATCTTTGGTATGAATCAGCATCTGCAGATCTTGGATTCTACCTTGGAACGGTGACTTCTCGGGTCAGAACCTTTCTTCAGTCTGAAGAAGGTTCCCAACCAGAAACGTCACCCATCTATGCTCGCCGGAGATAATGTCTGACCCGCTGAGTTTCATAGACAATAGACAATATTGTCAAGGAGGAGGCCATTCAGCCCTTCGAGCCAGCACCACCATTCAATGTGATCATGGCTGATCATTCTCAATCAGTACCCCTTTCCTGCCTTCTCCCCATACCCCCTGACTCCGCTATCCTTAAGAGCTCTATCTAGCTCTCTCTTGAATGCATTCAAAGAATTGGCCTCCACTGCCTTCTGAAGCAGTGAATTCCACAGATTTACAACCCTTTGACTGAAAAGGTTTTTTCTCATCTCCGTTCTAAATGGCCTACCCCTTATTCTTAAACTGTGGCCCCTGGTTCTGGACCCCCCCAACATTGGGAACATGTTTCCTGCCTCTAACATGTCCAACCCCTTAATAATCTTGTATCTTTAAGAATAAGGGGTAGGCCATTTAGAACTGAGATGAGGAAAAACTTTTTCAGTCAGAGTTGTGAATCTGTGGAATTCTCTGCCTCAGAAGGCAGTGGAGGCCAATTCTCTGAATGCATTCAAGAGAGCTGGATAGAGCTCTGAAGGATAGCGGAGTCAGGGGGTATGGGGAGAAGGCAGGAACGGGGTTCTGATTGAGAATGATCAGCCATGATCACATTGAATGGCGGTGCTGGCTCGAAGGGCCAAATGGCCTCCTCCTGCACCTATTGTCTATTGTCTATGTTTTGATAAGATCCCCTCTCATCCTTCTAAACTCATTTAGAGATAGTGTGGAAACAGGCCCTTCGTCTCACCAAGCCTATGACAACCAGCGAAACCGTACACTAGCACTATCCTACACACTAGGGACAGTTTACAGTTCTTACCAAAGCTAAATGAACCTGCAACCCTGTATGTCTTTGGAATGTGGGAGGAAACTGGAGAATATCCACGCCGGTCACGGGGAGAACGTACGGACTCCGTACAGACAGCACCCGCGGTCTCTGGCACTGTAAGACAGCAAATCTACCGCTGCACCAAACTTATTGGTAAGGATGCCAATTTTTACAGGGAGAAGGCAATGAGAATGGGGCCAGGGAAAAATGGATCAGCTATGATCAAATGGCAGAGTAGACTCGATGGGCTGAATGGCCTCATTCTGCTCCTATGTCTTGTGAACGTCCGTGCGGCACCAAGAGTGTCTTGCACTGAAGCTAGTAACCATCAGCCATACCTTTCAGATGTGGAACAGCCCAGGACAAGCTTGTGGAACAAACGCAGAAAGTTCAAGGCAGTTGGACCCTTCAGCCTCCAGTGCAGCTTATCCAGAATAATATCCTCCATCCTCTTCATGTCCGAAACTGTGAATCTGCACTGACTGATTCGGATGAGTTCGCTGACCTGTGGAATAGTGCGTTCCTCTTCAATGGTCTTCACAGCCAGGTACATACAGCAGAGGCCAACGCAACACAAGTGTTTCGGCTGCACCTAGTCGAGAGTGGTTAATTGTCACATGTACAGACAACAGAACAATTCAATTCTTACAGGTATCCCAAAATGCTGGTGGAGTAACTCAGCAGGTCAAGCAGCATCTCAGGAGAGAAGGAATGGGTGACGTTTCGGGTCGAGACAACATCCTCAAAGGAAGGGCCTCGACCCAAACTGCAGTTTAATGTAGATAAGTGTGAGGTTATTCACTTTGGAAGTAAGAATAGAAAGGCAGATTATTATCTGAATGGTGTCAAGTTAGGAAGAGGGGATGTTCAACGAGATCTGGGTGTCCTAGTGCATCAGTCACTGAAAGGAAGCATGTAGGTACAGCAGGCAGTGAAGAAAGCCAATGGAATGTTGGCCTTCGTAACAAGAGGAGTTGAGTATAGGAGCAAAGAGGTCCTTCTACAGTTGTACCGGGCCCTGGTGAGACCGCACCTGGAGTACTGTGTGCAGTTTTGGTCTCCAAGGAAGGATATTCTTGCTATTGAGGGCGTGCAGCGTAGGTTCACTAGGTTAATTCCCGGAATGGCGAGACTGTCGTATGTTGAAAGGCTGGAGCAATTAGGCTTGTATACACTGGAATTTAGAAGGATGAGGGGGGATCTTATTGAAACATATAAGATAATTAGGGGATTGGACACATTAGAGGCAGGAAACATGTTCCCAATGTTGGGGGAGTCCAGAACAAGAGGCCACAGTTTAAGAATAAGGGGTAGGCCATTTAGAACGGAGATGAGGAAAAACCTTTTCAGTCAGAGAGTGGTGAAGGTGTGGAATTCTCTGCCTCAGAAGGCAGTGGAGGCCAGTTCGTTGGATGCTTTCAAGAGAGAGCTGGATAGAGCTCTTAAGGATAGTGGAGTGAGGGGGTATGGGGAGAAGGCAGGAACGGGGTACTGATTGAGAGTGATCAGCCATGATCGCATTGAATGGCGGTGCTGGCTCGAAGGGCTGAATGGCCTACTCCTGCACCTATTGTCTATTGTCACCCATTCCTTCTCTCCTGAGATGCTGCCTGACCCGCTGAGTTACTCCACCAGCATTTTGTGATACCTTCGATTTGTACCAGCATCTGCATTTATTTTCCTACATAATTAAATTATGCCCTGCCTTGTACACATACATAATATACAATTTTCAAAAATTCCACCTCGCATCAAAAATCTTTATTCAATGTTCGAACACAAGGAACTGCAGATGCTGATTTATTTTAAAAATATCAAAGTGCCTAGTTACTCCAGTCCCATTCTCCTGCCTTCTCCCCTAAACCTTTGACACCCTTACTAATCAAGAAGTTATCAATGTCTGCTTTATAAATACCCATTGACTTGGCCTCCAATGAATTCCACAGATTCACCACCCGCTGACTAAAGAAATACCTCATCATCTCCTTTCCAAAGCTATATCATTTTATTCTAAGGCTGTGCCCTCATTTCCTAGACTCTCCCATTACTGGAAGTGTCCTCGCCACATCCACTCCATCTTGGCCTTTCTTGGTACGTTTCAATGAGATCCCCACCCCCCCCCCCACCCCACACTTCATCCTTCCAAACTCCAGCGAGTCCAGGCCCAGTGCCGCCAAACGCTCATCGTGCATTAACCCAATCATTCCTGGGATAATTCTCGTAAACCTCCTCTGGACCCTCTCCAATGCCAGCACATCCTTCCTCAGATATGGGGCCCCACAACTGCCCACAATATTCCAAATTGGCCAAGGGGCCACAGTTTAAGAATAAGGGGTAGGCCATTTAGAACGGAGATGAGGAAAAACCTTTTCAGTCGGAGAGTTGTGAATCTGTGGAATTCTCTGCCTCAGAAGGCAGTGGAGGCCAATTCTCTGAATGCATTCAAGAGAGAGCTAGATAGAGCTCTTGAGGATAGCGGAGTCAGGGGGTATGGGGAGAAGGCAGGAACGGGGTACTGATTGAGAATGATCAGCCATGATCACATTGAATGGTGGTGCTGGCTCAAAGGGCTGAATGGCCTCCTCCTGCACCTATTGTCTATAAATCTGCAATAAGAAATTCATGCTTTGTTCTTCAGTCAACACCAAACTGAAGCAACTCAGCACACAAGGCACGTGTTGTCCCACTATCTTTAAACATTAAACCAATATAACTTTTTGGATTCTGGTCTGCACAAGTCACTCAGACTTGGGTCAGGTTTACTTAAGACTTCAGAGATACAGCGCAGAAACAGTGACTTTGCCCCACTGACCATGATCACCCATACACTAGTTCTATCCTCTGCACCAGGGACAATTTACTGAAGCCAATTAACCTACAAACCTGTACGTCTTTGGAGTGTGGGAAGAAACCAAAGCACCCAGAGAAAACCCACGCAGGTCACTGGGAGAACGTACAAACTCCGTACAGACAGCACCCGTAGTCAGGATCGAACCCGGATCTCTGGCGCTGTGAGGCAGCAACTCTACCGCCGTGCCACCTTGCAACCCCTAAAAGGTGTTGCAGAAAGTCAGGCACTCTTCCGGAAAGGTACATTTTTGCCCAGATGGCATCTGGTTATGTACCCAGATAGAAAAAAAGATAAAGCCGATAGCCTCCTTCAAGCTGGTGGGGCTTCTAGACAATCAAGTGTTCAGATTTCACCGCACAGCCATACCAACGATTTGAAAAGCAAACTCGTTCACTGTTCCCAAGATAAAATGATTCTGACCAGGTCACATTATCTCTCCCATTCCCTGCACTTGGACTACATTACTGGGAGCCTCAATGCCAATAGTGATTAGAATGACATCAATGGATTTACAGTACCAATATAATGTGATTATAAAATCAATTTCAAAACCATGCCCGTACAGGATTTAATACATATTAGTCTAGAAATACAGCATAGAGACAGGTCCTTCAGCCCAGCTAACCATCAATCATCTAGTCACAGCCACAGCCCTTCAGTCAGTGGAGTCCACACCGGTAATTCTACGCTATCCCACTTTCTCACCCACTCTCTACACACGAGGGGCAATTTACAGAAGTCTAATGTTTCAGGTTTTATTCTTAATTGTTTACTGTACGTCGTGTTGTTACTTGTGAGCGGAGCACCAAGGCACATTCCTTGTATGTGTACTTACTTGGCTAGTAAAATGTATTCAATTCAATTAACCTACAAACCCGCACGTCTTTGGAGTGTGGGAGGAAACCGGAGCACCCGGAGAAAGCCCACACTCACGCGGTCACGATGAGAACGTGCAAACTCCACACAGACAGCACCTGAAGTCAGGATTGATCCCAGCTCTCTGGCGCCGTGAGGCACCAGCTCGACCTGCTGCGCCACTGTGCCGCCATTCGTTAAACATCTAACCCCACTCCAATGCCCATAGCTCAGTTCACAGATTATAGTCATCTTAATTTTACTCACGCATTAGTTACTGTTAAAACACAAAGGACTTGTGCTATAACATCAGGATAAACGCTCAATCAAGAAAACCAAAGTAGTATCTAAACTGCCTCTACGCACTAACGCTGGAGGGCAATAACTAACTTCATGTTCAGTAATAAACAATAAACTACATGTTGACAGACAAACAACCTAAATGGTTAACCCAATCCCAATACCACAAGAGAATCTAACTTGCCTTTACACAGTTAAACTATGGGACAACAAAAACTAGATGTGTAGCACAGCGGTAGAGTTGCTGCCTGAAAGCACCAGTTCGATCCTGACCACAGATGCTGTCCGTATGCTGTTTGTACGTTCTCCCCGTGACCTGCGTGGGTTTTCTCCAGTTTCACAAGGAATAAGAGTAGAATTAGGCCATTCGGTCCATCGAGTCTACTCTGCCCTTCAATCAAGGCTGATCTATCTCTCCCCAAACTCCATTCTCCTGCCTTCTCCCCATAACATCTAACACCCGAACTATTCAAGAACCTATCTAGCTCTGCCTTAAAAATATCCACTGACTTAGCCTCTACAGACTTCTGTGGCAATGAATTCCACAACTCCACACATATTTCCTCCCCCACGTGAAAGGCATACAGGTTTGAATGTTAATTGGCTTGGTAAAAATTGTAAATTGTCCCAAGAGTGTGTAGGATAGTGTTAGACAATAGACAATAGGTGCAGGAGGAGGCCATTCGGCCCTTCGAGCCAGCACCGCCATTCAATGTGATCATGGCCGATCATTCTCAATCAGTACCCCGTTCCTGCCTTCTCCCCATACTCCCTGACTCCATTATCCTTAAGAGCTCTATCAAGCTCTCTCTTGAATGCATTGAGAATTGGCCTCCACTGCCTTCCGAGGCAGAGAACTCCACAGATTCACAACTCTCTGACTGAAAAAGATTTTCCTCATCTCAGTTCTAAATGGCCTATCCCTTATTCTTAAACTGTGGCCCCTTGTTCTGGACTCCCCCAACATTGGGAACATGTTTCCTGCCTCTAACATGTCCAACCCCTTAATAATCTTCTACGTTTCGATAAGATCTCCTCTCATCCTTCTAAATTCCAGTGTATACAAGCGTTAGTGTGCAGGGGGTCACTGGTCGGTGAGCCAAAGGGCCTGTTTCTGCGCTGTATCTCTAAACTAAACTAAAACTAAATATCTGTAGGAGAAAAACTGCAGATACTGCTTTAAATCGAAGGTAAGACACAAAATGCTGGAGGAACTCAGCGGGTCAGGCAGCATTTCGGGAGAGAAGGAATGGGTGACCAAAACATCACACATTCCTTCTCTCCCGAGATGCTGCCAGACCCACTGAGTTACTCCAGCACTTTGCGTAAAACTAAATATTATTGGGGCTATCAAGTGGGCACCTCCCTTCACTGGTATTTCGTTGAGTTAGGCCCACGACACCTCGGGAAGGCTCAACAGCTAGTTCCATCGTCCCAGAACAGAAGATGGAGCCTTACCTTCATTAGACCCAGGAATCTGTCAAGTAAAGACACGGCCAAGATAAACGTATCGGTGCTGAAGCCAAAGAACTGGGAGAGGCTCAGGAGATCCTTGACTTCAAGGTCTCTCAGTCGTACAGTCATACGGATCCCCTTATCATGTGCTGATTCAATGGCCTTCAAGCCGCTGATCCTTGGTTGATACTTGGGCTCTTGTTCCAGTTGCACGTTTAGCTGGGTCACCAATGCCACAACTTCATCATGAGCTCCTTCCGGCCCAACTCCAATCATCTTAACTGCAAGGTCAACAGAATAATCACAATGTCACTGATCAGCTTCAAACCGATAGTACCAGCACACAATAGAACCAAGTAGACAAGGAACTGCAGATAGATAATAGGTGCAGGAGGAGGCCATTCGGCCCTTCGAGCCAGCACCGCCATTCAATGTGATCATGGCTGATCATTCTCAATCAGTACCCCGTTCCTGCCTTCTTCCCATACCCCCTGACTCCGCTATCCTTAAGAGCTCTATCTAGCTCTCTCTTGAATGCATTCAGAGAATTGGCCTCCACTGGCTTCTGAGGCAGAGAATTCCACAGATTCACAACTCTCCGACTGAAAAAGTCTTTCCTCATCTCCGTTCTAAATGGCCCACCCCTTATTCTTAAACTGTGGCCCCTTGTTCTGGACTCCCCCAACATTGGGAACATGTTTCCTGCCTCTAACGTGTCCAACTGCCTAATAATCTTATACATTTCGATAAGATCCACTCTCATCCTTCTAAATTCCAGTGCATACAAGCCTAGTCGCTCCAGTCTTTCAACATACGACAGTTCCGCCATTCCGGGAATTAACCTAGTAAACCTACGCTGCACGCCCTCAATAGCAAGAATATCCTTCCTCAAACTTGGAGACTAAAACTGCACACAGTACTCCAGGTGCGGTCTCACTAGGGCCCTGTACAACTGCAGAAGGACCTCTTTGCTCCTATACTCAACTCCTCTTGTTATGGAGGCCAACATTCCATTGGCTTTCTTCACTGCCTGCTGTATTTGCATGCTTCCTTTCAGTGACAGATGCACTAGGACACCCAGATCTCGTTGTACGTCCCCTTTTCCTAACTTGACACCATTCAGATAATACTCTGCCTTCCTATTCTTACCACCAAAGTGGATAACCTCACACTTATCCAGATTAAACTGCATCAGCCATGCATCCACCCACTCACACAACCTGTCCAAGTCATCCTGCAACCTCATAGCATCTTCCTCACAGTTCACACTGCCACCCAGCTTTGTATCATCTGCAAATTTGCTAATGGTACTTTTAATGGTACAGATGCCGCAACCTTGAGCAAAACACACAAAGTGCTGGAGGGATCTGGGCAGGTCAGACAGGGTCTGTGGGGGGGGGGGGGGGGGGGGGGGAGGACAGGTGACATTTTGGGTCAGAATCCTTCTTCAGACAGCAGTACCAATGTGACGTCGATTCAATTTTAAAAAAAACATGAGGTTTAAAGGTCGGTGCATTTTAACTGCACTACAGTTAATATACAATCTCAAACACAACACAGGTCCACCACCGATTTTCAGGGACCTTTGGTTCCAGGGTTTTTCTGGGTTCTCTGTTTTGCCGGAGCAGCAGAGGAGTCCAACGGTACCGGAACGTTCCACCTAGGCCGCCAGGGGGCTGAGACTGGAATGAGTACTGCCCTCAACACCAAGACCTAACTTGTGATGAAGCTCAAAAAGAAAAACAATCTACGATTGTATTAGTGGTTTTAACCATACACATTGCAGGGTGAAAGAATGGGATTCCAAGCCTCCCATGCCTGTATCTACGACACTCATAGGCTGGTGTGCAAGGCCCCATCGGACGGCAAACATCCTTTGCACCACCTCGCCCAGGATTCACAGCAACTGGGACCTCAACGCCTGTCATCTCGTCACCCTTTCTCCCATCATGCAGCGACCCTCTGTGGCTCCGGTTCCAACACACTAGGAGCATGAAGAACCAGCTGGGAACAGACATCGTCACCTCCTCAATTCACCGTCGCACCGAACACCACAGCCACTCCCGGCTCGGACACGCCCCGCAAAGAGTGGGTTACCCTGAAGTGGCACCACACAGGGGTCGGCCGGTTCGACGCCAACGTGCATCGTTGGGGGTTGTGTCCATCAGCAGCCTGCGTGTGTGGAGCAGACTGGCAAACAGCGCAGCACGGCATTGTCGACTGCACTGTCCTCCGCCCCCCCTGGTGGAGGGGTAGACCTCACGGCCCTCGACAACAGCACATTGCACTGGCTACAGCGCCTGGAGGCCGGCACATAACTCCTGCTGCCTCAAACACAAGAAGAAGCTCTAAGACACCATGGAAGGCAGCCACTTGGTCCACAGGAATTTTTGAAAATGTTTTTTTTTAAATTTTGGCACTACAGTGATAGAGTTGTTGCCTTACAGCACCAGAGACCCAGGTTCGATCCCGACTATGAGTGCTGTCTGTAATGGAGTTTTTGCGTTCTCCCCGTGGCCACGTGGGTTTTCTCCAGGTACCCTGGTTTCCACCCACACTCCCCAAAGACGTGCAGGTTTGTGGGTGAATTGGCTTCGGTAAAATTGGATATTGTCCCTAATGTGTGTAGGATAGTGATAGTGTGCAGGGGTGGCGTGGAGTGGGCCGCAAGGCTTGTTTCCGCGCTGCAGCTCTAAAGACTAAAGTCACATCTCCTTTAAAACATTGGCGTACTCACCCTGAACTCACGCCCTCATCTTTCACATTTCCATCCTGGGAGAAAGGTTCTAACTATCTACCCCATCGATGCCTCATTATTTTATATACTTGTATATAATTGTACGTTCTCGCAGTGGCCGCGTGTGTTTTCCCGGGTGCTCCGATTTCCTCCCAAATTCCAAAGACGTACAGGTTAATAGGCTTCTGTAAATTTGAGGAAGGGTATTCTTGCTATTGAGGGCGTGCAGCGTAGGTTTACTAGGTTAATTTCCGGAATGGCGGGACTGTCGTATGTTGAAAGACTGGAGCGACGAGGCTTGTATACGGGGTACTGATTGAGAATGATCAGCCATGATCACATTGAATGGCGGTGCTGGCTCAAAGAGCCGAATGGCCTCCTCCTGCACCTATTGTCTATTGTCCCTACATGTGCGGGATAGAACTAGTGCGTACAAGGTGATCGTTAGTCGGCATGCACTCAGTGGGCCGAAGGGCCCGTTTCCACGCTGAATATCTAAAAAAAAAAAAATTCCTGCGTTCCAGACACGTACAATGGATTTCCCTGCTAAATTATTGACAGGTGCAGGAGTGAAACGATGGCATCTGACCCGTTTCTATAAATGGCCGGGAACACTTGTGGTCATTTACCCACGGAGACATTTCTAGTGGAAAAATGTTCGTCACTCTGCACAGAGTAACGGATAGAAACGCAGGCAGCTATGTGACAATGAGGTATGTGCAGACACCTGTTCAGCAAGTGGCTTGACACAAGCTTTCCCCAAAGAAATTAGTGGCCCGAAAACAAAACTGCAGTTAGCTTAGAGATACAGCATGGAAACAGGCCATTCGGCCCATCAGGTCCACGCTGACCAGCGATGACACATTCACGCTAGTCCCACGTTGTCCCACTTTCTCATCTACTCACTAAAGACACACTTGGGGGCAATAGACAATAGGTGCAGGAGGAGGCCATTCGGCCCTTCAAGCCAGCACCGCCATTCAATGTGATCATGGCTGATCATTCTCAATCAGTACCCCGTCCCTGCCTTCTCCCCATACCCCCTGACTCCGCTATCCTTAAGAGCCCTATCTATCTCTCTCTTGAATGCATTCAGAGAATTGGCCTCCACTGCCTTCTGAGGCAGAGAACTTACAAAGGGCCAACTAACCGACAAACCCGCATGTCTTTGGGATGTGGGAGGAAACCAGAGCACCCGGAGGAAACCCACGTGGTCACAGAGAGAAGGTGCAAACTCCACACAGGTAATAATTAGGCAAAAATCACATTTTGAAAAAAATACACTGCCACAGCAAACAATTAATTTAACAAACCAGAATAAGTCAAGAGATATGGGAAGAGAAATGGTTACAAACATTCTTCATCAGAATTAAGGGGGGGGAGGGGGAGAGAAAATATAAGTTGCTTTTATGTTGCAGAGTGGATGAGGGGAGTTGATGAGCTGGTGTCTTGCTCTGGACCGTCCAAATTGGCCACAGGAGCCCGTGCAGCAGAGAACAGACGCACTGCAGAGGCCCAGAGGAAACGCACCGCGCGCAAGGCCCGGGCTACCTCCACTCCTACTGCAGCACCCATCCACTTGTGCCCTACGTGTGGGCGTGCCTTCCGGGCCCGGATTGGCCTCACCAGTCACTTCCGGACCCACAGTCACCAATCCTCCAACTGAAATCATCCAAGTCATGGTCATCTTCCAACCCGAAGGATGAACAACATAGAACAGTGCAGTAACATGCTGTTCGGCCCATTCTGTCTATGCTGAACATGACACTACATTAATCTCCTCTGCCTGCAATCCAAATCCCTCCTTTACTTGGATTTCCACATATCTATACAAAAGCCTCTTCAACACCACTATTGTATCTGCCTCTACCACCCCTGGCAGTTTCCTTGATTAACTTTGATATCTCGTTTTCACACCTTAGCCTTCCATTATCACCTCATCCCCAGCCAACAATGGGCCGTTATGGGGGGTCCACCCTTCCATGGTCATCCATTGCCGGCCCTGATTTGTTCTGCTCCCCACCCCGCCCACACTTTCAGAGTGAAGGGTCCCAACCCGAAACGTGCAGCGTAGGTTTACTAGGTTGATTCCCAGAATGGCAGGACTGTCATATGTTGAAAGACTGGAGCGACTAGGCTTGTATACACTGGAATTTAGAAGGAGAGGGGATCTTATCGAAACATAGGATTATTAAGGGGTTAGAGGCAGGAAACATGTTCCCAATGTTGGGGGAGTCCAGAACCAGGGGCCACAGTTTAACAGGTATAACAGAGCTTTATTTGTCGTTCGGTACCGAAGTACCGAACGAAACTACATAGCAGTCATAGAAAAAAAAAGAACACAAGACACATAGCCCCAACACAAACGTCCATCAGTGACTCCAAACACCCCATCACTGTGATGGAGGCAACAAAACTTCCACTCTCTTCCCCACACCCACGGACAGACAGCTCGTCCCCGACCGACCCGCACAGTCCCCGCAAGGGGATGGAAGTCCCCCCGGCCGAATCGCACCGGGTGCTGAAACGTCTCGCGGCCGAACCGGGCGATGAAAGGCCCCGCGACCAAGCCTTGCGCAGCTAAGTCCCGTGGTCGAGCCGCACCAGCGATGTAAAGTCCCGCAGCCGAGCCGCACCGGGCGATGTAAAGTCCCGTGGTCGAGCCGCACCAGCGATGCAAAGTCCCGCCGCCGAGCCGCACCGGGCGATGTTAAGTCCAGCGGCCAAGCCGCACCGGGCACTGTTAAGTCCAGCGGCCAAGCCGCACCGGGCGATGTTAGGCACCGCAGCCGAGCCGCACCCCGCGCCGTGAGGAAGAGAAAAGTTTCCCCCACCCCCCCCCCCCCACACATACACAACCAAAAAAAAAAAAAACCATCCCAACACCGACACACAACAAAAAAAAAGGAAAAAAGACGAACAGACTGCTAGCGAGCCGCTGCCGTTAGGCGCCGCCACAATATCCTTAAGAATAAGGGGGAGGCCATTTAGAACTGAGATGAGGAAAAACTTTTTCAGTCAGAGAGTTGTGAATCTGTGGAATTCTCTGCCTCAGAAGGCAGTGGAGACCAATTCTCTGAATGCATTCAAGAGAGAGCTAGATAGAGCTCTTAAGGATAGCGGAGTCAGGGGGTATGGGGAGAAGGCAGGAACGGGGTACTGATTGAGAATGATCAGCCATGATCACATTGAATGGTGGTGCTGGCTCGAGGGGCCGAATGGCCTCCTCCTGCACCTGTTGTCTATTGAAACGTCACCCATTGATGCTGCCTAACCAGATGAGTTTGTCCAGCACTTTGGCTCCATCCACCTATTTATTACCTGCCAGGCTTTACCCTGCCTCTCCTCTCTTCCAGCTTTCTCCATTCACCCCGCACCCCCCCACAATCGAGTCTGAAGAAGGGTCCCAAAACACAAAAAAAAACGCCTCACCTTTCCCTTGGTTCTCCTGAGATGCTGCCTGACCCACTGAGTTACTCCACCAGCATTTGGTAAATGCTTCTTTTGTAAACCGTCATCTGCAGTTCCTAGTTTCAGCGTTCTGACCAGATTGGGGCAGGTTTGCAGATTACAATCGACAATAGGTGCAGGAGGAGGCCATTCAGCCCTTCATTGCATGCAACCCATTGCAACCAGATTGCGTGCAACCCATACTCATGCAAAGGGTAGACCAACAGGAACCCAACCTACAAATCCATTTATTGACACAAAGTGCTGGAGTAACTGAGCGGGTCAGGCAGCATCTCTGCAGAAAAGGAATAGGTGACAATTTGGGTTGAGACCCTTTTGTCCCCTTCACCCATTCCTTCTCTTCAGCAGTTCCAACACAAAAAAAACCCTCACTAATCACCCTGAGAGTTGTGAATTTGTGGAACTCTCTGCCACAGAAGACAGTGGAGGCCAATTCACTGGATGAATTTAAAAGAGTTAGATAGAGCTCGAGGGGCTAGCGGAATCAAGGGATATGGGGAGAAGGCAAGCACGGGTTATTGATTGTAGATGATCAGCCATGATCACAATGAATGGCGGTGCTGGCTCGAAGGGCCAAATGGCCTCCTCCTGCACCTATTTGCAATGTTTCTAATCATTTTCTCCAGAGATGCTGCCTGACCCCCCGAGTTACTCCAGCACTTTATGTCTATCTTCAGTATAAACCAGCATCTGCAGTTCCTTCCTGCAAATACATTTGATTTTTTTAAATCACTTTTACCACACATCTACACTTGTGCAGAAGTCCCACTATTTAAACTGACTAGTTAAATTTGATTAGTACGGGTGTCAGGGGTTATGGGGAGAAGGCAGCAGAATGAGGTTAGGAGGGAGAGATAGATCAGCCATAG